>NC_056732.1:1009021066-1009621066 GCF_019279795.1 Protopterus annectens
CATTGTTTCCTGCATTCAGCTTTTTGGCATTTCTAATGGGTGTCATCAGCCATGGCTCCAGTGCATAACCAGCATCCCCCACTAGGTGGCCATATGGGATGTCTCCACTGGCAAATGACTGGTACAGCTTTGTCATATGCCAGATGTGGGAGTTGTGATAGCTTCCAGGGCTGCCAGCACACACACATTCAAGATAATGCCCTGGGCATCACACACAATTTGGCAGTTGATGGAGGGGAAGCCCTTGCGCTTTATGTAGACCGTACCCGCTCATCGAGTGGTGCTTTGATGTGTATGTTTGTGGAGTCTATAGCACCGGCTACCTCAGGGTATTTTGCTATTTGGTGGAAGAGATGCATATTGCTGGTCAATGCGGCATGGGTGTTGAGGAAATATATGTGCTCACCGGCATGTGCTGACATGGCATCCAGGAACTGGTTGAGTACTCTGGATGCTGATGCCTGTGAGATCCCCATGATATCCCCAGTTGCCATTTTGAAGATACCTGTGGCTAGTATTCTTAAGCCTACACATACCTTGGTATTGACTGGGATGGGTCCCCGTCTGTTGATTCTGTGTGTGAGGTGTGGCCGGCACAGCTCAACAGTTTGCTGCAGAATATCACTGTCGACCCTATAGCGTTCCACTATCTCCAGCTCATTTAGCCCCTGGTAGGTTAGCCTGGGTCTGTACACTATTCTCCTTCTCCTCACTGTGGGTTGGTCATTAGCATTCATATCCTCACCACCCTCAGCATCTTGCACATATTGATGTATGAGAGCAACAGCAGCCCCTAACATTTTGTTAGTTTTGTCAGGTAAAATTTCCCCATCTGTGTACACCGGTGGTGTAGAGCTTTTGGGGAAAAAAACAGACTGGAAGGTGTTTGCATAGTTTATAGTAGTGTGCTAGGTTGTTCCATTTGTAATTGGCTGATTCTCATACATTTCACCTGCCAGCTGTGCTAGTTCTCCTTGATTGCCTTCCTACTGCTGCTTTCCCTTCTCGTTTAAGCCCAGAGGTGCGGCACACATACCCAGTGCTCAGATGTGAACAGAGCTGCTATTTCCTGTTTTTTTTTTTTTTTTGTTTTTTTTAAACCTGGTTCATGGCACGCACACCTGTTTAGGCAATGTAAACACTGCTAGGCGGCCTCAGACACACCCCTTTCCTTAAATGTGCTTAGCTAAGGGCAAACACGGGCTGCAGAGCTCCATTAAGCTGACAGCATGTCATCTACCTCTTATACAATGGTGTTGCTGCATCTACATGGTTGGGTGCAAGCTAACACAGAGGAAATCTGTGATTCAGTATCAGTCCCCTCCTTTGCATAAAACAGAATGCTAATTCCTAGTTACCACAGTCACACTGAGCCTTCCCCCTTATCAACCACTATTCCCTGGTATTGTTGTCTTACGCATGCCATTGACTATTATGGCAAAATGCTGATTTGGGTTTAAAAGCTTATTTCCAACTTTTTTCAGGCCGATCCCATTTGCGCACCGCTGCCCTACTCTTAAACGGCCAAAGTCGGCCAAAAAAAATTAAAGTTATGTTTTATAATTTTGCAACTATTTCTCATGCCAATGGCCATACATTTGGCCATTGGCATGCCTACTACATTGAATACGTGCTTTCTTTGGAGCTGTCATGCCTCCGTTTTGTAATTTGCAGAAATGTATTCGGTTAGCAACCGAATGCATTTCTGCAGGTTGCACTATTCCTGCACAGTTGCTTGCCTGCTTCCTGGATTGCAAATTTACCTCATTTGCATGGTTTTCACCAGCAAATGAGGTAATTAGCATATAGCAGTGGTGTCCATGCACTTCCCGGGACCTCATTCCTGGATTACTCTTCGGCCATAACGCGTGCAGCAGCTCTTGCACTATTCCTGCACTCTGTCCAGAGCTTGCTGAATCTGGGGGAATGTTTTCATTATTACAGTTGCCACCTGCTGAAGATTTCACCATCTTTTTAAGATACTGCCAAGCAAATGAGTCGCACTCCATCAAGTATTCATGTAAAATGCAGTTAGGTGACCCACAGATTTTCGTGCTCATGTCATCTTTGTGTTCCTTATTTTTCTTTTCTACATAGCTACGTATGCTGCTGCTCTTTTTATATACAAAAATAAGGTGATCTCCTAAAACCCTTACAAGCTACACTAGAAAACCTGTTGCATTTCAACAGCTGTATTTTACGAGCTAACAAGGAAGATGATCCCGTTTGACATCTTCAGAATCATATCTTGTACCATTATTAGGTTATCTTTAGTTTACAGGTTGGTGGAGTGGACAACACAGTCTTATTTTTAGCTATGATTTGGTTGCATTAAAATGAACTGAATCAGATATAAAATATTTGTCATAAGCCTCCTCCTTTGTAACAACTCCCAGTCAGATAAGTGGATATTTATAGAAACTTGTCACATTGCCTGCAACCAAGAGCAGCAGATTACACAGGGATACATGGGTTTAATCAATTCAGGTTTCAGCAGTAATTGCATATATTTAGCCAAATCTCATTTAAGTTGAAAAATAGTGTTTTAAGTGAGATTGAGGAACTGGGGGACCCTTCTCCTTACTCCAAACTGTAATGCTGGGGACCCTTCTCCTTAAAGTTTTTTTGATCTTGGAGTTTGTATGTTTAGAGGTGAAGACCTATGGGGGGGTGGCTAACGCATACAAACAACAAAATCACTTTATTTTATCGTTACAGTTAACTTTTTCATAAGTTGGCTTGTTTCATGTGTTTGTGCTTATTTTGCATGTAGGTTAGTTATGTTTTTATAAATTTACTTACACAGTGCCGCCTTAGCTTGCACACAGCACACTTTTGTAGAATAGGCATAAGACACTTTTGACAGTTGAACATATAACCTTAAAACTCAGGCAACATACTTAAAGTATTGATGACGTCGGTTTAACTAATAAGATTATTTCATCAGTGTTTTCATGGAAAGGGTGCTGACTATATTATCTAAATATTTCCAATGAGGCTTGCATTGGTTTAAAATTCACTTATTTTGTCTGCTATGTGTTTAAGATTTCTTACATGTAATTGTTATAGAATGAACCTCTGTGTTCTGTATTTCAGCCTTAAAGGCTGAATAGGTGTATGCTGTCTCATGTGGTCAATCCATGTCAGTTATCAGTAATCTGACTACTGTGTAGTTTTTTATTAGGTTGTGATTTGTTAGCTTCATCACCACAGATTCCAGACATTGATTTCTTGTTTAACTGCTTTTCTGCCTCCCTTCCTGGATCCTCTTATCATACTATTTGAATCTCTTTTTAACCTTAGTATTTCCAGGACATTAATATCTTGCTCTAACTCCTCATATGTGTCTGTATCTATGAGCGCAAATTATTCAGTTACCTCATTCACTAATCAGGATCCCTTCTGAAACATTTTTATCTTTCTTTTGACCGTTGTTATGGTATTTTAAACCTTAAACATCCATATTTGATTTTTGTGATTCACTCCTAAAGAATGGAGGTGAACAGAAATCTTCTGTCATTCTGCACATGTGCTGACTGATTTCCTCCAACTCACATCGAAGATATGGACCTGCTTTGTTTCTGTCCCACTCCCACTTTTCCAGCTACCCCATGTCTCATTACAATTTTATCACCAGTTCCCATTTCACTTTCTTCTACAAAAAACGCGCCTTCTCAAAGAACTCATAATATTACATTCTAACTGTAAGTTCGTGCACTGTATTACATTGCTTACTACTAGTCACTCTTCTCAGTTGCATGCACAATACTTTTAAGGTACTGCTACTTAGACTTATTATTAAATCTATTCTTCCCTCTCCATTAGCTCTTATCCATAACTTTCCAGCACTTTTCTGCTGATATTATATTGCTCCATTAGCTTTTTTATACACAGTGCAGGAATCTAGACGTGAAACTAAAAGACTTAGAAGGTGCCTACCACTTATTGTAACATTCAGATTAACCCCTTCTCCTCTATTAACTCCCATGTGATGAATGAGCATCGCAAGAGATACTCACACAATTATTAATAAAGGACTTTCAAAAAAATGCACAAGCCATTAGTATTCACCCTCCTCTCAGGCCAGCATTTTTCCTGCATAACTCTATTTGCAGAATACCTCTTATAAGTTTGTAGGTTACTACTAAGCTAGGTGCCCTTGCAGGCCATTTTAAGCATAGCCAATTCTCCTTTGGTGCTTGAATCAAACTGTCCCATTTAAATTGACCTTACACATCCCATTGCCAATAATTGTATATTACTCCTAGTGGGAATAACAGTGATCTTACCATAGATAATATGAGGGGACCCATGCATGGGATAAGGCATTTAGGAGCTGCCTTTACCTATTAGTAGAACATTGAACAGTCCTGGGGTAAAGTTTTTATAACCCATCTATAGATCATATTGTGCTTGAATATGGACAGGGGTGATCTTTGTTTTACATAGATGGGAAGTCTGTTCCAGAGCAGTGGTGTTGTCTGCAAGATATGCCCTTCCCTACAAAGTAGTCTGTTGATGTTGCAAGCAAAAAGTTTAGATCCCTGGATGAAGTAATTCTGATGTATGCCTTGCTGATGTGCAGTAGGGCCATCAGTATTAGGACGGAGGATGCCTTATATGCCAGACACAAGTCACCTCTTAGCAGTCGATGGGTAGAGTATAGTGTTAGGGCTTTGAGATTGTCCATGTAGGGCATATTTTTTAGGCTTTGTATCCTTTTAGTAACAAGAACAAAGGGGGCATCCACAATTATAAGGAGTACAGAAGCATCAAACTCCTAACACATTGTATGAAAGTTCTGGAGAGGATGATTGATAAACGGATATGCAGAGTAGTAGAACGTAAGATGGGAGATGAGCAGTTTAGATTCAGATCAGGATGTAGTACAATTGGCCCGATGTTTGCAGTGAGACAGATACTTGAGAAGAAGTTAGAGATGAGGAGAGTGTCTAACTGGACATTCCTAGACTTGGAGAAAGCATATGACAAGGTCAAGAAAACTGATTCGGGCAGTACTGCGGTGGTTTGAAGTCCCAGAATCATTGGTACAATTAGTGCAGGCTGTGTACAAGGACCTAATGACTCAAGTACGAACAGTGTTCGGCCTCACAGAGGGGTTCCCAGTGGGAGTGGGGGTACATCGGGGTTCAGCTCTGAACCCACTGCTATTCATACTGGTGATGGACTACATTAGCACACAGATCAGAGAGGACAGATCAACAAAGTTGCTGCATGCAGACAATGTGGCATTACAGGCAGACTCAGAGCAAGAACTTCAGCAAAGTTTAGGAGAATGGAATGCAAAATTTAAGGTACATGGGATGAAAGTAAGCACACATAAGATGGTGGTAATGGCAGCAAATTGGGGAAATCAGAAGAAGCTGAGAATAGAGATAGATGGGAAGATAGTGGAACAGGTAAAAACAGTTTCAAGTATCTGAGAGGGGTGGTTGAGGAGAGGGAATGTCTGAATGAAGAGGTCAAAGCTAGAATCAGAAGGGCTGCAGACAAATGGCATAGAGTGTCAGGTGTAGTCTATGACAGAAGAATGCCAAAAAAGCCGAAAAGTAAGGTGTACAAGACAGTGGTGCGAGCAGTACTACTGTACGGTACAGAAATCTGGGCAGTAAAGGCAGAACAGTTGAAGTAGCTAGAGGTGTGATGGAAATGAAGTGCCTGAGAAGGGTGGTAGGATGCACACTGTAGGGCAGACGAAAAAATGAAGACATAAGAGCAGAAGCCAAAGTAGCGCCAGTTGCAGAAAAGATCAAAGAGAACAGATTACGGTGGTTTGGACACGTGCAGAAAAGCAGAAGACAATCTGGTGAGTAAGATTTCGGACAGACAATAAGAAGGTAAGAGGAAGTGAGGACGTCCAGCAAAGAGGTGGATGTATTGTTTGAAAGAAGATCTGCGATAATCAGGCATGAGTGTTGAAGAAGGCAGGAGCATGGTACTGAACTGAGAGAGTTGGCGACAGTTAGTATGATACTCCAACACCATGTAGAAAGAATGGGAAAGGAGGGGCTGATAATGATGATCATTTTAGTAAGATGGACTGTGGGCATTTCAGTCGTTTTGTGTGTTTAGACAGATGTATGCCAGAGGAGGCATCATATTCAATTATTGGTCTAATTAAGGCTGAGTAAAGAGGGACAATGACTTTTCTTGATCAGGGAGCAGTCTCTTTGCACAATATAGAAGGACTTTCATATGACAGTGAACACATGTTGGTCAAAAGTTAGGTCATTGTCCACATAAATTTCCAAATCCCAAACAGCTGGGTCAAAATTAGGGACATATTATCAATGTAGTAGTTCCCCAGGACAGATTACTTCCCAAAGGACACAGTAATGAATTTTTTGGCATTTTCTTTTAGTCCATAATTTAGCACCAGTTATTTATCTGTGACAAACCTTACTGCAAGGATGGCTTACTCATTTGAAGATTCAGCAACTGCTTCTAGCTTGCAGTCATCTACAAACTTAGCCAGCGTCCTTTGGTATTGGCTTTTACTTAACAGAAGTAGATGCCAAACTGTCAAGGTGCCAGCACTGATCCCTGGAGGACATCACTGGCAACTGGTCCCTTTGTGGAGGTAGGATGCAGAAGATCAAAATATGGGAGGCCTTCTGCAAGCCACCTTGTAATCCAGTATGTGATGTAGTGGTTTATGCCCAGTTTGTTTATCTTTTCCACTATGCCTGGGTAGGAAATTGTGTCAAAAGCTTTGACCAGGTTGAGGTATGCAATGTGTACCATTTTATGTTCATCCATTGCTTTGGTGACCTTTTCAAAGAAGTCCACCAGGTTGAATAGGCATGGCCTGCTCAAACAGAGACTAGTCCAGTGTTTGGAGATTCCCTATATTAGCAAAAAAAAAAAAAAAAAAAACAAGTAATCTCCGTGGTATCCCTGAAGTCTGAAACAACCCACTAAACAAGTATAGTGGGTACAAAAACAAAATAATGTAAGAAAATTCTCTGTGTAGAAGATTTTCAGTCTATATATCCCTAGTTAATCACTGTATATTAATCAGATCGGACAATAGTAGTAGAAGTAGCAAACTTACTCGTCTTATGTCAAAAAAATAATAAAAAATATATAATTTGAAATATTGTACAGAATTACTAAGTATTCAAAAGTAATCCAAGCAAGGCAGGCAATCTGTTTCCAGTCGTTGTTGTATCTTTCGGCTTTTCCCGGTTAGGGGTCGCCACAGCAGAACTCTGGTCCGCTAATGATTGGCAGTAGAGTTTTACATACCGAGTTGCCAGCCCTGACGTGCAACCTTCAACGAAGGTATGCCCATTCACACATGTCTCCACACAGAAGACGCTTTAGCTGAGAATCAAACAGGACAACGTCTTATTGTGAGGCAACAACGCTACCGCAGCACCACCACCGTGGTTCAGTCTGTTTCCAGTCGAAAATCGTTTATTAAGTACACAGACAAGCGATCCAAGTAAAACAAAAATAACAGAGTAATAGTTTCCCACAATCTTTCTAAATATATATATACTTTTTATCAGGCAAGGGAGTGGTTTATTGTGTTGTAAAACAAAGTGTTATTGGTACAAATGTTAAATTCACATCACTTCCCCCATCAGTGTGACATTCGAGCTGGTCCTGCCCTACTTAGTAGCTGTCATAATAATATAACCCCCTATGTACTTTAAATAAAATTTATAATGATGTGGTACCTCTTATTTAACCAGATTATTAAGTAGATTATTAAGTCTGTGATTTTATCCAAGATAATATACTACATGGCTGGAAATATATCAACCTTAGTCCATTTGGCAATCAAAAAATATATATTAATATATACATATACACTTTGCATGTAAAAAATCAATTGTAAAAATCATATTCTATTTTCATAACCTATTGTTAACAAAGATCGCTTTTGTCCTTCTAGACTTCTTGCTCAAATTGATTTTTACAATTGATTTTTTACATGCAAAGTGTATGTGTATATGTATATATTTATATATATTTTTTGATTGCCAAATGGACTAAGGTTGATATATTTCCAGCCATGTAGTATATTATCTTGGATAAAATCACAGACTTAATAATCTACTTAATAATCTGGTTAAATAAGAGGTACCACATCATTATAATTTTTGTTTAAAGTACATAAGGGTTATATTATTATGACAGCTACTAAGTAGGGCAGGACCAGCTCGAATATCACACTGATGGAGGAAGTGATGTGAATTTAACATGTGTACCAATAACACTTTGTTTTACAGCACAGTAAACCACTCCCTTGCCTGATAAAAAGTATATATATATATATATATATATATATATATATATATATATATATTTAGAAAGTTTGTGAAGAAACTATTACTCTGTTATTTTTGTTTTACTTGGATTGCTTGTCTGTATAGTTAATAAAGATTTTCGACTGGAAACCGACTGCCTGCCTTGCTTGGGTTACTTTTGAATACTTAGTAATTCTGTACAATATTTCAAATTGTATATTTTTTTGTTTGACTTAAGACAACTTTAAGTTCGCTACTTCTACTACTATTGTCTGATTACAGTGATTAACTAGAGATATATGGACTGAAAATCTTCCACACAGAGAAGTTTCTTACACTGTTTTGAGCTTCCCTATATTGTTACTGATTAGATCCATGATAAGTCTTTCCATTACTTTGCATATGAGGCTGGTCAGACTTATGGGTCTGTAATTGCCTTGGTCTGGGGAAGGTCTTCCCTTAGGGGAATGATTACTTCATGCTATTTAAGGTGCATCCAGGGATATTATCAGGACCCATTGATGCAATATTTTTAGCTTTTGATTGTGCTTTTAGGACTTGGTCTTCTGAGATAACTTGAGGTGAGTCAGTTTCAGGTATATCTTGTGGAAGAAAGGGGTAAAGTTAGAGCTGAATTATCAGCGAGTAGATTCACTATATCTGTATCCTTAGTGTAGGTGACATTATTCACAATCATCTCAGTACATTGCTACATTGTGCTTCTAAGATTATGAACATAACTTAAAAAAGACCTTGTGGTTGTCTTTGGCTTAGATAGCTAATCTGACCCTCAAACTTGGCCTTAGAGGGATTTTATTAAGCTCACGAGTTGTTTGTTTTTTTCCTTAATGATGACTCAATAATTCTGGGGATTACTCTTCTTACTTTTGGTCAAAATTTTTTTCCTTTTATTATAAAGCTTGTTGAAATTACAGTTCCACTGTGTGGCTTTGTCATGCACTTGTTCCTGTGAGGTACAAATGCATATGTGCAGCTGTTTACATGCTGGTACAGTGTGGTGGTGTACTTTTTCGCATATTCAGTTGAGTTAGTACAAGGCATTAGTATTCACCCTCCTCTCAGGCCAACATTCGTCCTGCACAACCCTAGTCACAGAATACCTCTTATATGTTTGTAGGTAAGAACTAGACTAGGTGCCCTTGCAGGCCATTTTAAGCATAGCCAATCACCCTTTGGGAGTTTGAGTCAACCTGTCCCTTTTACCTTGGCCTTACCCATCCCACTGTGGGGATTTGAAGCTTGCTAATGTATAACTTAGGAGAGGATAGTCTTAGAGAAATTTCTAAACATAATGGGTCTTTGATTTAAATTTTATTTCGAAGGGGAGAGCCAAGAAGTGATGAAGATACAAAAGAGATGGTGCACGATGCCCCATATTAATATGTTATTAATATTAATAACATATTAATAAGATGTTGTTACCCTTAGTGGGTACTCTCATTGTTCCACGGCATTTATATTAACAAAGTCCTGGAGTCTCTGTGGTTGTGTGCTAGTGAAGGTCTAGATTTCCCAGTCTATGACTGTACTTTTACTTTATTTCCTTGTTTTGTTTATGATTTAACATGCAGAATATTTTCACATATATGGGTCTTTTTATATTTTGCTCTCTGAGTTTGTATATCTTTTCACCATGGTAGATTTTCCTTTTGATATTATGCATTCTTTGCCTTTGGCCTGGGTCATTATTGAAAAGGTTCCTCGGAATAACACATATACCCATTTAGTAAGTAAATAAATAAGTATTAAAGACCCATCTTGAGAGGGCTATGACTTTGAGAGAATTCAGAAATGTTAAATTAATAAATTATGTGGTATGAGAAAAAGTGAAAGGTTGTTGCTTAACTGTGACTGATAGCCTTATGATTCTGTATGGAAATGTTAATGAAAACCATTTTTTTTCTTTTTGTTGAGTTTAGAACAGAAGCTGCTGTAAAAAATAGATAACTAATAGGGCATATAAATTTTGCATTGCTGCAAGAATCAATCAGAGAAGGTTAGAAAATTTTGGAAAAAAGTCTGTAATCTGCATTCCAAACTTCTGCTTAACCTCTTCTTGCTGTCTGCAGTTATTTGCTCCTGATACCTTGGTTCCTTTGCTAATTTTCTCCAGTAAGTTTCAGCCTCCCAGCTTATTTTTTTCCGTCCCTACCTGTAGTCATCAATGCTGTTACAGTCTTTTTCATTCCCATGTTAGCTTAGTTTTTAAAATATTTTCTGCTATTTTACAAATATATTATGTATAGTTGTTGTTGCTCTCCTTAGTGATCTGCATCCAAAATCCCATACCTTCTTATTTCTCAAATTCCCCCCAATTTCATCATTATCCCTTTTCATTTTGATGTATAACTTCTGCTTGTGTTTTATATACATGTCTTAACTGCATAGCTTTAAAGTATCCCCGTCAAATCACATAGTCCTAAACCACCTTATTCCATAGGGAGAATCAACTTATCCCACTTAATTTTTGCCCTTCCCCAACCCATATAAATGCCTTCAAATCTTTCTTAATACTTGTCCACATCTCCACTTTTTTTTTATACAAGAAATTTCTTTATTAAATTATCACATATGACACAGGCAATCATATGTTAACATAAATGGAAACAAACCCTATTGACACAGTCCTGGTTGCAAGCATTTTACATCACAAACCATATTGACATAATTCTAGACATCACTTATAATCTACCCAGTCATTGTCAGTCAAACATCACATAGCTCATTCAAGTCCTCCCTTTTTTTAAACCAAATTCCTTCTGTGTATGTATTGTTCCCACAATTCACATTTTTTCTTATGTAATTTGCTCCTACCCTTTTTTTTTTTTTTTTTTTTCAAGCCCTTTTCTAAACATCCCAGTTGCAGTTGTATCTCTGTTACTATATTCAGTTCTAGTACAGTTGGTTTAGACTTGGAACAACATCTCCTTTTGTTGATAAAAATATGACTGACATGTATATAAATTAAAGGGGCTAAACAATTTTCACTGCTTGCATCTTGCTATCCATATTCATAATTAAGAGCTTTCTGCTTCACAATGTTTGTATTGTTGTTTTAGTCTCTTCCCACATATACTTAGCTGCCATAACAACCTCCTTTGTAATCCATACATTTAAATAGTTCATCTTATCTTGTACTGCTGAAACAGTGTGTGTGTGAGTGCATAATTTGCTGCTGTAGCCTTTGTTTTATCTTTATTTTATTTATTTTATATCCTGAAAAGACAAGAAACTGTCTTGAAATGTTCCTCAACACTGAAATGTCCTTTTGTAGATTTGTCAAGTACAAAATAATATCATCTGCAATTAAAGATGCCTTTTTCTGGATTAGCATACCAGTTTTTTCTTTGAATTTGTGAGTTCCATATTTCTTTGCTAATGGGTTTAAATATAAAGCAGATCACAAAGGGGAAAGAGGACATCCCTGCCTGTTTCCTCTATTCCAGCACAGCTTGTCAAAGAGGAACCATCTCACATTAATTCTAACCTCCAGCCATGCATGCAAATATCCTTACTAACCCTTTTGTTCTGTTAGGGAATGCAAATATTACCATTGCCCTACTCATAAAATTCCAGTTGACTCTCTTGAATGCTTTCTCAGCATGAAGATTCTCCAATAATATCAGCATTTTCTTACACTCTGCTTCCTTCTGTATCATCATTCTATTAATGCTGTTAAATGTTTACATCCCTCCACAAAACCACACTGATTGATAACTAACAGTTTTGGTAGTACCTTTGCCAGTGTGTCCATTCCAGTGGCACAGAGGGATAAAGCCTTGACTATGACCCAGGCGCCCTGGGTTCGAATAGTGACTTGAACGATTAATGGACGCAGCAAGGGAGAGATGCATGTTACCAACACTAGGTGGGTGGACCTGTGGACATCATCCTATCAATCTCTAGAGGAGGCTGGGGAAAGCACATTAGTAGGTGTGCCTAAACATGGGAACAGGGTGGAGACATGGTAGAGTTGCAGTGGGGTGATATTTATGCATTGCACATTCATCCTCTCCCCACTGGCATATCGTTACGTCCACAAGGGAGTAGGGAAATGGATAAGTCATAAGTAAACCTCCCTCCTTGATGAATGCACATTCATACCAAGCCCCCAGGCACCTAGCTTCATGACTGGCCCCAGCAAAACCATATTGAAGTTTGGGGGGTGGTAAGGTGAGAACTGGTAGACCCGGAGTTGGCAGATACCAGGGTGCAGGGCCGGTACCACGGTGGACAGAGGAGAAAAAAAAACACCTTTACTATTCTCTTAGTTAATACAGACATAAATACTTTATAATTATGGTTTAAAATTGAAATAGGTTTGTTTGAAGGTGTGCCTAAAGGGTGTTTACCATCTTTGGTTAATACAGACACCACAGCTTTCTTCTAAGATGCTGTTTCCCCCTCCTCTTTTTTTTTAAATATTGTCAAACAAAACTTTCCACATTTTTATCACCTTCTTCCCTCCTAACTTTGAAACTTCCACAGGAATACAGTCTGTTTCCGTAGACTTTTTTGTTGATTGATTACACATCAACGTATCTTGTCTCTTCTTATCTTAGCTGTTAACTGTTGAACTTCATCTTCCTCTGACCTTGGCATAATTAAGTCTTTCATAAATGTTTCCATTTGTGCCTTTTCTTGGTTTCCACATTCCTCTGCTTTATATATTTTCATAAAATTTCCAAAATATCTCTAATGCTCCTGTAGGATTTTGTCAAAGCCTCCCTAAGTTTGGTGGCAACCCTTTCAATTTTCTGTTTCCTTCTTTGTGCTAAACATTTTTGTGCTCAGTAGATATCAACAAGTAGTTGCTTAGCAACAACCTTTTTTTTCTAATGAATATTTTCCAAATATGCCTTCTTTTCCCTTTAGCTCCTCTTTTTGTTCTGTGAAATTCCCATTCTTCTGTAATGCTTTAACCTTTGTCGACCCTCATAAATATTTCCCATTACTTCTTTCATGTTTTAAACTCCGTTTTCATTTCATCCCTTTCACCATCTCTCCCCTCTGAAGAAAATTATCTCTCTCTAATAACTCTTGAATCATTTCCATTTCCCTATTCCTTAAATTTCTCTTGTTTAACAAGTAAGTAGGAAAGTGCCATTGTCTCATGTTTACTTAATTACCCTGCATCTTTATTTCAGTTTTTATTGGTACATGATCTGAAATATTTATTGGATATGTGCTAAAGCTTTAAATTAACTGCAATTAAAGATGCCTTTTTCTGGATTAGCATACCATTTTTTTCTTTGAATTTGTGAGTTCCATATTTTCTTTGCTAATGGGTTTAAATATAAAGCAGATCACAAAGGGGAAAGAGGACATCCCTGCCTGTTTCCTGTATTCCAGCACAGGTTGTCAAAGAGGAACCATCTCACATTAATTCTGTCCCCCAGCCATACATACAAATATCCTTATTAACCCTTTTGTTCTGTTAGGGAATACAAATATTACCATTTCCCTAGTCATAAAATTCCAGTTGACTCTCTTGAATGCTTTATCAGCATGAAGATTCTTCAGAAATATAATTTCTATTAAGTCTAGCCCAGTTACTGTACCGTGGGTATAATATATAAATTCTGCTACTGAATTCACACCTTCCATACCAAATATTCTCATATATCTCGTCAGAATTCTACCCTCTTTTGTTATGTTTTTCATTTTAGGTCCCCTGATATATCCTCACTATTGCAAATCAGTTTCCAGTCCCTACCCATAAATAATATTCTTTGCTGAAAGCTTATTGTTTCCCACAAAATTCTGTTAAGCTCAATAATACTCTGTAGTAGTAGTTTTTGGTGGAGTACAAACACATGCCAGTGTAAATGTGTGTAATCCTCTGGTGGAGTATAAACACATGCCAGTGAAAATGTGTGTAATCCTCCTTCCCTTTCAATAACTTCTTACCACCACAAACCCAAAATTGTTTGTTTATTTGTTTTTTATTACCAGGAAGGCTGAGCATGCAAGACACCTTTTCAGTGGGTGGAACGGGAAGAAAAGCTCTAAAAATATATTTAGTGAGAAAAAAACTTACAAAAAGATTACAGCAGACACTATGTGAGTGCTGTCAATATTGTGAGTACAGATCCAACATAGAGTGGAAGTGAAGTAAGGGTGGCATAAAGGAAAAAATTGTTTAAGCAGCTGGATCGATATTATAGGTGAAATTGCAAACAAGATTAAACTGGAAGTGGTATAATCTAGGCTATGCATGGTGACAAGTAGTAGCTGTCAAAGAAGGAGAAACCAAAAATGGGGAGATTGCGGTGAAGAAGGAAGTAGGGTAAATCAGTTGTAGATGTTCAGGAACAGGACTACAAGAAGAGAAGTAGATCAAGAGTTAAATATTGCAGGGATCTAAAGGTAATGAAATGTGTAAAAATGTAGAAGATTGAGGTAAATGTGGGTAAGGTTGCTTGAATTGCTAATCTGGATGATTAGGATTACAGAAAACAAGAGGTGTGGGGTTCACATCAACATTTATGAAAAGACCAACCGAGGTGTGGGGTTCACATCAACATTTATCAAAAGTGCAACAATCTAGGGTTACTAATGTTAGCAGAAGGAAATCAGGAGAATAACAGGGGCAACTTTTAGAGTTAAAGGGATTAGTATGGACAGTTTTCTTGAAACGTGTTTTGAGTTTGAGGTTGTTTGAGGGCATGTAGTGTCTGGTTCCAGAGTTTTGTTATATGGCATGATTACTGGGAGTCATAATCTTTTTTTTCCTCTTCTGTCACTACTACAGCCCCACTCTCAGTCAGTATATTATTTCTGTTCTTCTGTTTTCCTTTGTCCTTATTCTCTGTTAAATACCCATCCAGCAATCCCTTTTTGCCACATTCACATGCATCTTTTTAAACAACTTTATTAAATTATCATTTAAGACATATACAAACATACATTAACATTACAGAAAGCTGATGAGGAAGTGATGGGTAGGTATGGTGTTAAACAAAGGAATGTAGAAGGTCAGATGGTAGTGGATTTTGCAAAAAGGATGGACATGGCTGTGGTGAATACGTATTTTAACAAGAGGGAGGAGCATAGGGTGACATACAAGAGTAGAGGAAGATGCACACAGGTGGATTATATCTTATGTAGGAGGGCCAGTTTGAAGAAGATTGGAGACTGTAAAGTGGTGACCGGAGAAAGTGTAGTTAGGCAGCATAGGATGGCAGTTTGTAGGATGACAGTGATTAAGAGGAGGAGGAGGAGTGTGAGGGCAGCACCAAGGATCAAATGGTGGAAATTGAAAAAGGGTAATTGTGAGGTGGAGTTCAGGGATGAGTTAAGACAGGCACTGGGTGGCAGTGAAGAGTTACCAAATAGCTGGGTAACTACAGCAGAGCTGGTAAGGGAGAGGGCTAGAAAGGTGCTTGGTATCACATCTGGACAGAGGAAGGACGACAAGAAGACATGGTGGTGGAATGAGGAAGTACAGGAGAGTATACAGAGAAAGAGGTTGGCAAAGAAGAAGTGGGATTGTCAGAGAGATAAAAGTAGACAGGAGTATAAGGAGATGAGGTGCATGGCAAAGAGAGAGGTGGCGAAGGCTAAGGATAAGGCGTATGAAGAGTTGTATGAAAGGTTGGACACTAAGGCGGGAGAAAAGGACCTGTACCGATTGGCTAGACAGAGGGACCAAGCTAGGAAAGATGTGCAGCAGGTAAAGGTGATAAAGGATAATGAGGGAAACATACTCTCAAGCGAGGAGAGTGTGTTGAGGAGATGGAAAGAGTACTTTGAGGGGTTGATGAATGAAGAGAATGAGAGGGAGAGAAGGTTGGATGATGTAGAGATAGTGAATCATGAAGTACAGTGGATTAGCAAGGAGAAAGTAAGGATAGCTATGAAGAGAATGAAGAATGGAAAGGCTGTTGGCCCAGATGACATACCTGTGGAAGCATGGAAGTGTTTAGGTGAAATGGCAGTGGAGTTTTTAACCAGATTGTTTAATAAAATCTTGGAAAGTGAGAGGATTCCTGAGGAATGGAGAAAGTGTTTTGGTACCGATTTTTAAGAATAAGGGTGATGTGCAGAGCTGTAGTAACTACAGAGGGATTAAACTGATCAGTCACAGCATGAAGTTGTGGGAAAGAGTAGTGGAAGCAAGGTTAAGAAGGGAGTGGTGATGATTAGTGATCAGCAGTATGGTTTCATGCCGGGAAAGAGCACTACAGATGCGATGTTTGCTCTGAGAGTGTTGATGGAAAAGTACAGAGAATGTCAGAAGGAGTTGCATTGTGTTTTTGTAGACTTAGAGAAAGCATATGACAGGGTGTCTAGAGAGGAGTTGTGGTATTGTATGAGGAAGTCAGGAGTGTCAGAGAAGTATGTAAGAGTGGTACAGGATATGTACGAGGGTAGTGTGACAGCGGTGAGGTCTGCGGTGGGAGTGACGGATGCATTTAAGGTGGAGGTGGGGTTACATCAAGGATCAGCTCTAAGCCCTTTCTTATTTGCAGTGGTGATGGACAGGTTGACAGACAATATCAGACAGGAGTCCCCGTGGACTATGATGTTTGCAGATGACATTGTGATCTGTAGTGAGAGTAGGGAACAGGTGGAGGAGACCCTGGACAGATGGAGCTATGCTCTAGAGAGAAGAGGAATGAAGGTCAGCAGGAATAAGACAGAATATATGTGTGTGAATGAGAGGGAGGATAGAGGAATGGTGAGGATGCAAGGAGTAGAGGTGGCGAAGGTGGATGAGTTTAAATACTTGGGTTCAATAGTTCAGAGTAACGGTGAATGTGGAAGAGAGGTGAAGAAGAGAGTACAGGCAGGATGGAGTGGGTGGAGAAGAGTGTCAGGAGTGATTTTTGACAGATGAGTACCTTGTAAGATTGAAAGGGAAGGTCTATAAGAGGGTAGTGAGACCAGCTATTGTTATATGGGTTGGAGACAGTGGCATTGAGAAAAAGGCAGGAGTTTGAGCTGGATGTGGCAGAATTAAAGATGTTAAGATTTGCACTGGGTGTGACGAGGGTGGACAGGATTAGGAATTAGTATATTAGAGGGTCAGCCCAGGTTGGAAGGTTTGGAGACAAAGCCAGAGAGGCACGATTACGTTGGTTTGGACATGTGCTGAGGAGGGATGCTGAGGATATTGGGAAAAAGATGCTAAGGATGAAGCTACCATGTAACAGGAAAAGAGGAAGGCCTAAGATAAGGTTTATGGATGTGGTGAGAGAGGACATGCAGGTGGTTGGTGATGCAGAGAACAGGAAGAAATGGAAACAGGTGATCTGCTGTGGCGACCCCTAACAGGAACAGCTGAAAGAAGATGATGATTAAAATTACAGAAAGCCAACTATATTAACATTTTTCTAATTACATACATTATACATCACATATGTTTTCCTTCCTTGTAACTATCATCAATTCAGCATTACATAAATTGTTGCATTCCTGCCTTCCCTTAAACCTCACTCCTCCTCCTGCTGAACATTATTCTGTATGGATTGCTTGCACAATTTCCATTTATTTCTATGTAATTTGCTGCTTTCCTTTACTACAGATCCATCTTCCAGTTCTTTTATAATATCTAGTACTTCAAATACAGTTGGTTTGGCCATTAATTTTCATTTTCTAGTAATTACCTTTTTAGCAGCCAGCAAGATTAAACTGAATAAGGCATGTGTAAGCAATTTAGATCCTGTGTCCTGGCTCAAAAGAATAATTTCCATAGTTACAGTCATTTACGCACCCAGTATTTCTGACAGAGTATACTATGTGGAATTTTTAAAATATGCCAACTCATTACCCACACAAAACATATGTTCCTAGTTACCTCTTTCTTCCCCATCATAGCTCCAACATTTGCTGTCTGAGGAAATATTCTTTGAAGTCTGCTTGGGGTGTAAAAATACTTCTGCAGACACTTCCAAGCAAAGATCCTAAACCTTCTAGACTTGTTGCATATTTGGGAGTCATACATATGTCCTCCCATTGCTCTGTTGTAAATTGCTTTTCCAGTTTTTATTCCCAAACTTTTCTAATGGCCCCTAATTGATTCTTATACTTATCATGCAATATTTTATATCTCTGTACTAATTATCTCCTTTTAACAACAGCTTCTTTTCCAGATTCAACTAAAAAACTCTTACCACAGCAGACATTTCTCTTAAGATTCCCCTACCCTCTTCTCTTTGCCTATAATTTTATATCAATCCCTGATAGGGAAGGCAGTCTCAAGCCTGAAGTCAAAATGTCTGCTTAAATTCATCCCACTCTGTTGCTTTTCCCTGTCCAGTTACTTGCTCCCAATACATTGTTTCCTCTGCCAATTTTCTTCACTAAATTCCTTCCCCCTGTTGCCCATTTTCTGTAACTATACTTGCAGTCATCCCTATTGGTAAAGTATCCTTTCTCCATTCTCACATTGGCTTAGTTAGAATAATTTCTGCTACTTTATGAATATATATATTCTGTATGGTGGTTATTATTCTCCTTAAGGATCTGTATCCAAATGGGCCTTAAAAACAAGAGATCACTGTGATTGTAATAGGTTCATAGGTAGATACTAGGCTATCTGCCCTAGGGCATTTATAAGCCTAGCCAGAGTGTATTTGGCTTCTGCCTCCCTATTAGATTAGCCTACTGTGCCTCTGTAAAGTAGGTCACAGAAGGTACCCTTTTAAGGTTAGTTTACTGTGCCTCTGTCTAGCAGGGACACAGGAGAGATGCCAGGGGTGAATTTGTGATTTCCCATCCACGCGTCCAAATTTCGCTTGAAGAGGGTCAGCGAGGGGCTATGTCTAACATGAACTGGGATTCTATTCCAGAGTGAGGGGAGCCTTTGGGAAATGAATCTGTCCCTCCAGCATGTCCTATTTATTTTTGTGCTGAGGTTTAGGTCCCTGGAACGTGTAGCTGTAAGGGACTTGGATTTTTTGAGGTGGAGCATGTCCATTAATTCTGGGTTTGACATGGCTTTGTACGTCAGGCATAGATCGCCTCTGAGTAGGCGGTAAGCAACTGAGTAGAGCTGGAGTTTCTTTAGTCGAGCTGCATAGGACATCTGGTTGTAGCCCATGATCCTCTTGGTAAGGTACTTTTGGGGTCTCTCCAGTTGCTGCAGGTGTCAGGTAAGGTACATCCCAAAAGGGGCATTGTATTCAATTATGGGCCTGATGAGTGACGAGTAGAGGGGCACAATGACCTCTCTTGATGCGAACCCTTTCGTGATAAGGTGGGCTATATAAAAGGTCTTTCTAACCACTTTGGCAACATGATTATCAAAGGAGAGATTACTATCTACGTTGGTCCCCATAACTCTAATTAGTTCTTCCGTTCTTAATGGATTACCACATATGTGGTAATTTGTGGGCACCTTGTTTTTCCCAAAGGGGATGACTATGCACTTTTTAGCATTTAGCTTGAGGCTGTGGCTCTGGCACCTAGTATCCATCTCTGTGAGACCCTTTCGGAGGATGCTTGTGTCAGCTGGAGATTCGATTATGGCCCCCAGTTTGCAGTCATCTGCGAACTTTGTCAGCCATAATCCCTCCATGTTAGCCTGAACCTCAGAGAAGTATATACCGAACAAGAGTGGTCCCAGAACTGAGCCCTGTGGGGCGCCACTTGTAACTGGTTTGGATTCGGACATGGCACCTGTGATTCTGACCATGTGGGTTCTATCTCTGAGCCAGTTTGCAACCAATCTTGTGATATAGGGGTTGATATTTAAGCTGGTAAGCTTATTTATGATGCCCGAGTGGGGTATTGTGTCGAAGGCTTTTGCGAGGTCCAGGTAGGCTGTGTGGACTACCTTGCCCTCATCTATGGCTTTGGTAACTGTTTCAAAGAAATAAACTAGGTTTAAGAGGCAAGATCTGCCCTTAACAAAGCCAAATTGGGTAGGGTCCAGTGTCTGGAGGCTCCCAATGTCTTTGTTTATGAGTTCCATGATAATATGCTCCATAGCTTTACAGACCAGACTAGTCAGGCTTATGGGGCGATAGTTTCCGGGGTCCGTTGTGGCACCACCTTTGTGGAGTGGGACCACTGTAGCTGTACGTCATTCTTTGGGTACATATCCTGTAGTAAGGCTAAGTTTGAACAGTGACTTAATGTGAGGGTTCAGTTCTTCTTGGAGCTCGTGTAAGACACAGCCTGGGACACCGTCCGGTCCCATAGATGCTGTGTTTTTTGCTTTGGAGAGGGCAGCTTTCACCTGTGCATCTGTGATGTCAGGGAGGTTACATTCAGTTGGGATAGGCGTTTGCTCCTTTGGGGGGGAAGAGGGGGGAGAAGTTTGCGCTGAATTTGTCTGCCAGGATGTTGGCTATGTCTGTAGGTTCGGTATATTTTGTACCGTTATGCAACAATTCAGAGCATATCTGGGAGTTTCCGCCCATGTTTCTGACATAACTAAAGAAGGCCTTGTGATTATCTTTAGTGTCTAGGGCAATTTTTCTTTCGAAACTGGCATTTGATGATTTTATGACGGATCGAAGTTTCTTGCTAATACTGATCAGAGATGCCTTCCCTTTTTGGGATTTTGCTCTGTCATGTAGTAGCTTCCTTCTTCTGTTGTATAGCTTATTTATGGCCGGGGTCCACCAGACCAGTCTCCTGTTTTTGGAGAAGTGAGTCTTGGTTTTATTTGGGATAGCACGATCCATGCATTCCTGCAGGTGCTCATAGAATGCATTTGTAAAGGATTCTGCGGATTGGGCTGTATTATCTTCTGGCCCAGGGGCTTTGAAGGATTCCACCTCAGTCTTGAGAAGTGCAAAGTTGGCTTTGGAGAAATTCTTTACAGTGATTTCCTTGGCTGGGGGTGGGGGACGGGATATGGATGTCCAGAGAAATTTGTTTATGGTCTGATCTTACCAATGAGGGGTTTACCTCTGGTGTGGAACATAGAATCCCCATGTTTGTGATGACCAGGTCCAGTATGTTGTTCCCTCTTGTGGGAGTGGTGACCAGTTGTTCCATTGCGTTAGAGTTTATAAATTCAAGGAACCATTGGGCGAGGGTGTTTGGGCTTGAGTAGTTTTCCCAGTCAATGTTTGGGTAGTTGAACTCACCCAATAACATAGTGTTTGGAGAGAACTTCATATTCTCCAGTGTTCTCAGGAATGCCAAGTGGGGTTCCTGTAATAGGGAGGGTGTTCTGTAGCAGGCTACAAACTGAAAGGCAGTTTTGCCTGCTGTTAGTTGCACATGGATGGTTTCCGATGCTTTGTGCAGTGCCACTAACCTGGAGGTGTAGGTATCTTTGATGAATATAGATACTCCCCCCTCCTTTTGTGCTTCAGTCCGAATTTTGGGGCTGAAACGCATGGTATGAGTTATAACCTGGTGGTGCTGGGGTGCTCTCAGGAGTCTTGAACCAGGTTTCTGCTACTGCACAGACATCGATTTTCTCCATACTGAGGAGAGTCTCGAGTGCGTGCATCTTGAGGTTTAGACTTCTGGCATTGAGTAGCATTACCTTTAGTTTTTTTATCTTTGGGTTGTCTATGGAGGTGGGTTTGTCCTTTGAGCCTTGCCTAAAAAAGGCACTATGGGGGTGGCAAGAGCCTTGGCCAGTATACGAAAGCCTAAGGGTGACAGGTGCAAGCCGTCCCTAGTGAAGCAATGTGGCTTGTCGAGCATGTCATCCCAGGCTGACAGACACTGGATCCCCTTTGAATGACACCAATACTTTAGCCAATTGTTGAAACTGATCATTTTGTCTTTATACTGTGGCATCATTCCTGGTGAGGGCAAGATGCTACTCAAGGTCAGGGACATACCATCCTGGGCTACATGGTCAGAGAGCTCCTCTATGTCTCTTTTCATGTAGTCCAGGGAGGTGCATCTCAGTTCATTCACACCAGCATGGACAATGACGGAGTCATACTTGTACTTGCTTTGGAGTGACCTGAGGGCTTGCGTTATGTGGCGGATCCTGGCACCCGACAGGCAGCTTACAGTGACCGTCTCCTTGTTCAGTCTGGTGAGTGGGACGTCAGTGTGCCGGACAATAGAGTCCCCTATAACAAGTGTATTTGGTGTGCTGTTTGACCTTATGGGCTGTGACTGTGAGGCACACTGATTTTGTGAGATATGTGATTTGTGGGTATTGTTGAGGGGTGGCTGTTCCTTGGATATCTGCTTAGGAGGTCTTTGCTGTTTAGGCAGATTTTTATTTAGTGCTTCCGAGTATGTTTTTGTGTGTTTATGTGTTGGGTATGCAGATGCAATAGGTCTGTGTGAGACTGGATTTGTGGTGTGGGTGGTTACTTTTTCCTCCTGACTGACTGTGCCAATCTTGGGTTGAGAGAGCTCTGCCTCCAGTTTGGCTGTGTAACTGCATCTCTCACATGTATTAGAGTTTGTTGGAAGGAGGAGAGAGTTGTCTGTGTACATATGGCAATTGTAACATTGCCTCAAAATTCCCAGATTCACCAGCTGGACTGGAGAGTAACCTTGAAATTGACCCTTGGACATACCAGATTAGTATAGGGAACTGTTTTTTTTACTGATCAGATTAGGGAAAGGAACTGATTTTTCACTTGATCAGGAAGGACCAATCAGGAGTCTAATACTTATGAGAAGTCAAGGAGGGTGTAGTGCTTTAGTTAGTTAGTGTTTCCTTATAAGAGCTGAGCAAGTGCAGGGCTTTAGAAAGAGAATAGAGTGATTACTTTGAGAGTTTGAACAGTTCTAAGGGAAAAAGTGAAGAGCAGACTTTGTGGAGCCTGGAATAGTTTAAACCTGTTTAGGCGGTGCTGCCCGACATTGCTCAGTGCGCAAAACCGTGCAAAAAGAGAGTTGTAGGGTTTTAAGAGAAAGAGATCAGGGAGTTTAGAATTGACCCAAAATGGCCAATAAAACTACAGCTTCTAGGTAGTAACCACTCCTCCAGGGACAGGCTCCACTCCCACTGGTGAACACAGAGACTTCCCTTGAGTGCTAGGCCAAAATCAGGTAAAATGCAGTTTTTGGAGAAAAAAAAACGATTTTAAATTAAGTGCAACACAGGAAATGCAGTAAACAGGCTCTAGATGTGTACCAAGTACTGTTACTGTTACAGATATAAACTTTAGCAAGCCGGAAAATGCCAAAAAGTAGGCGGCAAAGCAGTAAAACTTAACAAAAAATCAGAAGAAAATACTTAAAATCACAAAAGTGGCTCCTTTTCTTCTCTCAGCGTTTTCTCCTCTTGGTAGGTGCTTCAGCAACAACTAGCAAGCCTGAAAAGATGCCAAAACCATGAGGCAGCCTGGTTTTAAGAGAGAGAGATCAAGGAGTTTAGAATTGACCCAAAATGGCCAATAAAACTACAGCTTCTAGGTAGTAGCCACTCCTCCAGGGACAGGCAGGCTGTTCAGTGTTAACCACTTCCATTGGTGAACACAGAGACTTCCCTTTAGCCCAAGCAAGCACTGGCCTTCTAGAAGCTTCCAAACAGTTCAGAACAGCAAATCTGTAACTGAACTTTCTTAAGTTTCAGAAAGTGGGAAAAAAGCAAGATTTTTTTGGTTTTTTTTTCTTTTTGTTGTAGTTTAAAGGTAGCAGAGATACACAAGCAACAAAATAATCACAACAGTGCAATAAATGACCACACACTTGAGTGCTAGGCCAAAATCAGGTAAAATGCAGTTTTTAGAGAAAAAAAAACAATTTTAATTTAAGTGCAACACAGGAAATGCAGTAAACAGGCTCTAGATGTGTTCCAAGTACTGTTACTGTTACAGATATAAACTTTAGCAAGCCGGAAAATGCCAAAAAGTAGGTGTCAAAGCAGTAAAACTTAACAAAAAATCAGAAGAAAATATTTTTCCTTTAACAAATAAATGTTCAGTGTGATAACAACAAAGGCCAGTGAACCAAATTTATTATAAATATGTACACTCTAGTGCCTCGGCTCAAAAAAGCCTTCCATGTAATCATTGCATTAGTTTCAAGTATGTTGTAAATACATTTGATAAAATTAATGGCATTTCTTTTATGCCTAAGGGTTTGTATTGTTGTTGTACTGAAGGTATTATTTATGCCTTAATGTGTCCATGTAAAATGCTTTATATAGGTGAAAGCAAGAGGGCTTTCAAATTGAGATTGCAAGAACGCATTAGGGACAGTAAGAATGTTAAAATGGAAAGCCTTTTTGCTATGCATTTTAAATTGTATCATAGTAGTGATCCAGCAGGGCTCAGTGGCACTGTTTTAGATCAAATTAATATGCAAAGCAGATGTTTGGATATAAAGAAAAAAATGTAACATAAGGAGCTTCTATTTATTTTAAAGTATACAACCCTGACCCCTGCCAGTTTGAATGTGGAATGTAACTGGAAGACTGTGATTTAATTGTATAATTGATTGATGGATAATTGTGGGCTGGGTAATTGCTGGTACTATTTAAATGTTTGGTTTTAATGGTGTTTTTACTCCTTGAAGGCTTTTTTGAGCCGAGGAGCTAGAGTGTACGTATTTATAATAAATTCGGTTTACTGGCCTTTGTTGTTTTTTTATCTATATTTTAGTGTGCTCTTTTATAAATGTTCAGTGAGAGTCCAGAACTCTGCTGCTGAGGGCAGCTATAGATTCTATTCTTATGTTTCCATAGAAACAAGCTAACTACAGGTGAAGGTAATAAATCTTGAGATATCTGGGTATTATTTGCTGATTCAAACATAAAATTAAAAGGTACAAGAACAAGCAGCTTGGTAAAAAAATTAAGTTTTAAATGATTGGAGGTGAGTAAGAAATAGCAGCTTTTTTGGTTCTTGAATGTTTCCATTCATATACTAGAATGGTATTTAATTTAGTTTTATTTAAAGATATCCAGTATTTTTTTCTTAAGGCTAATTTAGTTTTATTTAAAGATGGCCAATGTACTTTTTCTTAAAGCTAAACGTTAATAGTTTCTGAAAGCATAAAAGTTGTATTTCACATCTGTGAGAGGAGCAAAGATAAGCCAAGAACAGACAGCAATTAGTGCAAGTAGGGGCACAGTGCGTAACATGCATTTAGCATGGATAATTTTAATTTTCAGTTAAATAATGCATGTGGATGCAGCTGTTGATTTGGAGCTATTGTTCCTATCAGGAAGGTTAGAGTTTATTTTTTGAAGCTATACATTGTTTGTGTTTGTTTTAAGTTCATAGGTTATGGGGATGTTCTGAGGTGTTTTTTAAGGGTTTTCATTAAAACAAAAAGTCTTGCAAAATGTGACATAGGTTCAAATGGAGATGACAATTAACAACTGTATAAAGGTGCAACCTGCCAAACATTAGTGGGTGCAAGTAATACAAAAGCTGGGCATAGACATTTAAAAAAGATGTAATATGTTATAGATTGGAATTAAAACTTGTTATCATTATGGCTACTCTATCCATATTATTTTGGAATGTGAATGGCCTCAAAGGTATAGACAATGAGGTAAGAGTACTGAATTATATTAAGAAATACAAGAAATAAGAAATAAGAGTGCAAATAGCAATGCTACAGGAGACATATTTGGAAATAAGTGAGCTTGTGAATTTAATAAAGAACGGATTTCAGGATGAATATTCAGCAGAATATCATGGACAAAGGAAAAGGGGAGTACTTATCCTAATTGCTAGAAGAGCTCCAATAGTAATAGAAGATGAAGAAGGTAGTAATAGTAGATTTGTGGTAGTATGAGGTTACTAGTAAGGGATAAAGATTATGCTGGCATGTATTTATGTTCCTCCTAATACCGCTATTATGGAGGAGGAAATTTTGGTAAAATAACCAGCTTTCCGTAGGGAATATTACTTATAGATGGGGAAGGAAAGTTGATTTGCAACAATGAGGATGTATCGGGGGGACCTGGAATGGAAAATATAACAGACTAGTGTAGATTTCTGATGTATGAAAATGTCTGGTATGGAAGACAAGAATTCAGTAGCAGGAACTTGAAGAGAATATATATATCATTCCCCAATGTATAATAACAGGACTAAATTAGACAGAAATTATATTTCACAGAACAATGTGGATTTATTTGAACGCTTCAACACATATCCGGTAACTATTTCAGATCATACAGCAATATCAACTAAGATAAAAATGCAGGGTAATGAAGTAAATATGAGACATTGCATTTTCTCACCCTTCACTGCCAAAGAAAATAAGAAACTCAGACATTAAAGGATGTACTTGGTATGGTAATCATGAAAAGTTGGCTTTATTTACAGTTGATATTATTTTGTACCTGATTTAAAAAAAAAAAAAAAAAAAAAAACAGAAAAGGACATCTCAGTGTTGTGGAACATTTTGAGGCAGTTTCAAATCTTTTCATGATATAAAATTAATGAAGATAAAATATAGGCTATAGCTATAAAGTAGGTATCCACACATACGTTTGTTCAGCAGTACCCATATTTTTGGGGACAAGGTAAAATGAAGTGTTTAGGAGTGTGGGTTAAAAAGGTTTTTGTTATGGCAGTTGAGGATATGTGAGAACATACTAAACAAAAGATAATACAAACACTGAGAAACTGGAAGCTGTTGTTTATGGATATAGGTAGCAAGATACAAGCATTGAAAATGTTTTAGTCCCTTTAGTTTTATATATACAGGTGAGGCATATTCTAGCAACCAGAGGATACGTTGTGGACAGTAATTAATACAGATTTGAATGATTTTATCTGGGACGGGAAGAGAGCAAGGGTCAAGTCGGATAAGTTGATTCTTCCAGTGGAACAAACTAATTTAGGATTACATGATTGGAAGTGATATTTTAGAGCTACGCAATTAAGGCTCATATACATAACACAAGCTGAAAGTTACAATTCTAAGTGGAAAAGGATAATGATGAAGCAGGAAGTTCAAGAAATCAAGAGAGAGTGGGATTTTTGATGCAGATCCTTAGGGAGAATAATACTAACCATACAGAATATTGTATTTATAAAGTTGCAGGAAGTATTCCAAGAATTAAGCCAACATGAGATTAGAGAAAGGAAATTCTACCGATAGGAATGACTGCAATTAGGGGTACAGATAATAGGTAAGAGGGGACTGGAATTAACTGGAGAAAGCTGGCAAAGGAACCAAAGTATTGGGAGTAAACTAGAGAGGGAAAAGTGCTAGAATGGAAATATGCCAAGAAAACATTTGGACTGACATTCCTACCGATGACTGATGTTAAAATATAGGCAAAGAGAAAGAGATAGAGGAACCCTGTGTGAATGACCTGCTCTGGTAAAGTTTTTAGTTAAATCTAGACAGGGATAGAAAGGTCACACAAAATTTTCCATAATAAGTATAAGAATCAGTCAGAGGAGGTTAAAAAATATTGAGAAGAGAGATTGGATATGCAGTTCACAACAAAACAATGGGAGGACATGCATATGGCTCCCGAATATGCAACAATGTCTGGGAGATTTAAGATTTTTGCTTGGAAGTTTTGCATAGACATTTTTAAACACGAAGCAGATTCCAAAAAAAATATTCCCTAGGTAGGTGGCAAATGTTAGAGGTGTGATGTGGAAGAAAGAGGTAACTAGGAACATATCTTTTGGGAGTGTAATGAGATGGCAGATATTAGAAATTCTGTACAAGGTACTCTGTCAGAAATATTGGGTGAGCAAATTGGTGTAATTCAGGAAATATTTTTTTTTAAACCGGGATACAGGATCTGAATTACCTAGACATATTAAGGCCTTGTTAAATTTAATTCTGGTGGCCCCCAGAAAAGCAATTACTAGAAAATGGAACTCAAAGTCTAAAACAACTGTGGTTGAAGTACAGGATATTTTAACAGAGTTAAAAGAACTGGAAATAGGATTGTTAGAAAAGGATAGGAGCAAGTTGCATAGAACAAAATGGAAATAGTGAGAACAATACATGCATAAAATATTTGGAGGAGAGAGGTTTAAGGGCAGGTAAGAATTGAGGAATTTATGTAATGTCGGGTCGATGTTAATTGTACAGAAGAATATATATGATGTGTAATATTTATAACTCTGAACATGGTAACATGATTTGTTTTCTTTTATATAAATGTATGTTTGCATATATTAAGTGATAATTCAATAAAGATTTTAAAGTATCTGCATCCAAAATCCCACTCTGTCTTAAACTTTCCCCTGCTTCATCATTCCTTTCCATTTTGAATTGTAACCTTTTTGCCTGCATTATGTGTGTGAGCTTTAACTGTGTAGCTGTAATTATCCCTTCAAATCAAGTAATCCTAAATTGACTTGTTATGCCTGGCTTACAAAGCAATCTCCAATCCAAACCTAATGAATTTGCTGCACATATATAAGTCAGGTGGGACTAGAGCCACCTATTCCAGGGAGGTGTGATATGGCATGCTACTTGAATAGGGTGTGCTGGAGGGGCAGATTTGTCTCCCAGCAACTGCTGCGTCTTTGGAATAGACTGCCAATTCATGTGAAGCAGAGCACCTCTATGACACTGTTCAAAAGGAACCTAGAAGAGTGGATGGGGCACCATAAATTCTTACCAGGGATAGTGCCCGCAACCCTCCTGTACATGGGCAGTCATTACTAAATGCAATCCTGGGTATTTACTAGAGTGCCATTTTTATTACATTGGGATGAAATGGCTAGGCTTGAAATGATCTCCGGGTCGATAGCTTAGTAAGCTCCTATGAACCGTGTTCTATTGGAAGTATCAAATTATCCTACTTAACTCTGTTCCTCTTCCCTAACCATTAAATTTCATCAACTCTTTATTAATTATTGTCCACACCTTCTCCTCTGATTGATAAAAATATGTCATATCCCACTGATAAAACTAAAGGAACTAAAAACATTTTTAGTACTTTATCTTGCTGTCCATAAACAAGAGCATCCTGTTTCTCAATTTTTGTAATATCTTTTTTTCATCTCTTCCCACATATCCTTATCTGCTGTAACAGAAGCTTTTTTAATCCATACTTCTAAATACTTCATCTTATCATGTCCCTTAAATATGGGTATTGCTGAACAAATTCATATGTGGGTACGTAATTTATGGCTGTAGCCTTTGTCTTAAATTCATTAGTCTTATATCCTGAAAAGACTTGAAACTGTCTCAAAATGTTCCACATCACTGGACTTCCAACATGGTTGCATACTGACCAACACATTGTTACAATTCTCCCAGTGTGAAAAAAAAACTGAGACACAAGTACCAGTGACATTGTCAGCCTGAGTGAAATTCATTACCTGGCTAGTAAGTACACTTACTGGATGCCACCAAAGAATTTATTTATTTGCTTGTATTTGTTTTCTGTGGTAGAGTAGTGTTATCCATGGATCTTTTTCAGACTCAGCCCAGGAGTGGTACATTTAGAGAATCTGAAAGAAAATCAACCAGAAAATGTGAATAGAAAACATGGGCTGTGAATAATCCTGCAGTTGTTCAGCAAAAAGCAGTTCAGGCTTCAGCTTTGATACAACAGATGACTTCCAATAGCTTAGAGGAAAAAATAAATCAGATATACTCAGAGATGATTAAAATAAATGAAACTTTGAAGGAGTATATCAACTCAAATAACATAAGGCTGTAAAAATAGAAGTTTTAACTAACTATTCAGTTTAACTGATAAAACTGCAAAAATCAGAAGCTGAAATGAAGAAAAGGCTGCTGTGTATAAGACTTCTGAAGAAGAACTGTTCACAAAATGATAGAAGACAGTGAGTTCAGAGAAAACCTGAACTTTTTTTGAAAAAAAACTGGAAGAAAGAGTGTGTTAATTTTATGGAAGTGTGTTAATTTTATGGAAATACAAATAAGCAGCTAGACTGTCATTCCATAGCAGAATTCGTTAATTGAAAGGGCTCACTGATTATGCTCCAGTCCTGACTGTGAGAAAGCAGCTAAGACCTGTATCAGTAAAGATGGAATCATACCAGCAGAAAGAGTTGATCCTGAAAACTATGTGGCAGAAGGGTGGTGGTTGTCTTTCGGCTTTTCCCGGTTAGGGGCCACCACAGCGGAACTCTGGTCCGCTAATGATTGGCAGTAGATTTTAACAAACGCCGAGGTGTCCAACCTTCAACGAAGACACACCCATTTACACATGTCTTTCGAACTGCCATCCAACCTTGGGGAGGACATGCAGATTCCACACAGAAGGCACTCCCCACACTCCAGCCAAGAATCAAACGGGAGAACCTCTTGCTGTGAGGCAACAAAGATATTAAAAACTGGAGAATGAAGAGTGTTTGTGGAAAGTGATTATTCACTGTACACTAGGCAGAAGAAAAGCAAATTTCTTGCAGCATTCAGGGATTTCAGAGGCAAGTGTGCGATTCAAGCTTGGAGTATCCAACTGTCTTCAGTATATTTTTCCTGGAGGATTAAAGACGTTTTTGATGCAGAACATGCAAAGAAGGAAGTGATAATGTTTATCCAAGAAAAAGCAAGCCAACATTCTTCTAATAATAAAGGTCATAGAGAGACTTTGCCATTGAAACCTTTTTCAGTGTTCCAAAGGAAAATGCTCATGAGAGAGAGAAAAAGAGAGAAAGCACAAGATTTGACTAGAAGAATCAGGAGTTGCTTGGACTTAACTAGATTCTGATGTTGGGAGAGGGAGGTGAACAGGAAGAAGATTAGCAATGCTGAAATCAGTGAATAAATGGGAGAGTGTAAAATATCAATCACGTTAGTGAACTAAAGCTTTGCAAGAAAAAGTGTCTGAAAAAGACTTGACATTGTTGACTTTGGAACATCTTGAGCTCTGTGAAACATGTACTCCACTTGTCATTATCATTAATGTTTAGAATGACAATAAAAGGGGAAACAGTAACTGTAGCTAAAACAATTTTTGTTCTTTTTAATATTTGTATAAAATATTTCATGATGTAAGCTGCATATTATGTGTTGTAAAGCAGTTTTGTGTAGTGTGTAGTTGGGGCATCTTTCATTGTCTGTTCTATGTATTAAAGATATTAAAGTAAGTAAGTGCTTTTTAGTTCTAAGAAATATAGGCTTTATAGTATAATATCACAATAGTAAAACACATGAAGCAAATAATCCAACAAAAAATGTCACAGGATACCTTCTCATTGAAAAGAACCAGACACCAGGCAGAGTAAGGTTATAAGCGCTTTCGTTCCCTTTATTCACACTCGATACAAACGGAACTTCATCAGATACAAAACCTTACACACTTCCCCCCTTTTTTATATACAATTCAATTGCTTAATCACAATCAATTAACTTAAATGAATTCATTAGTTAAATGTGCTGTCAAGTTAAAAACACATTAATATGTTCTTTAAAAATATATTGCTATGGATAATACAAAAATAATTATCCTATAAAAACACATATGTAATAAACAAAAACAAGTTCATTGCTAATATGGTGTGACCTTGTAGAATTAAGATCTTCTCTCACAACATATTGCCCAGCAGGATAAACACACACTCATCAAACTAAGCAAACAACTCAGAGTACAAATAAAGTCTACCAAAGCCAAATTTGAGGTACATTTGGCCGCCCAGGCCAAGGACAACCACAAGACATTCTTTAGCTATCTCACCAAACTCAAAGGCAATACATAATTGTGTGCAGAGCTCGTTGTTACAGGAGACACCTGTACTGAAGCTGAAGCAGAAGATATAGCAAACCTACTGGATGACAAATTCAGCTCTAACTTTACCTCCATCATCCCCTCAACCTTCCCTCCTGATATACCATCAAATATAACTCCCCCTGCATCACAGGGACCAAGTCCTTAATGCTGTCTCTCTCTCTCTGAGGCCAAGAATACTGCATCAGTGGGCCCAGACAACATTCCAGGGTGCCTTCAAATTAACATGAAACATGACCTATCAGGCCATCTGGAATTGCTGTTTAACTATAGCCTCCAAAAGGCTTCATGCCTCTTGAATAGAGAACAGCAACAGTCATCTCTCTGCACAAAGGTGGGCCATCTACAGACCCTGGAAACTACAGACCTATAAGTCTCACTAGTCTCATATGAAAAGCCATGAAAAAATTATCATGGAAATGATCAGTAATGACACAGGAAACCTCCAGACGCTGGATCCAACTCAGGTTTATTTTGTCATGGGCAGATCATGCCTACTCAACCTGGTAGACTTCTTTGAGAAGGTCATCAAAGCAGTGGGAGAGGGCAAAATGGCTCACACTGCTTACCTTGACCTGACAAAGGCATTTGACACAGTACCCCTCTCAGGCATTGATAACAAACTCCAGAGGCTGGGTACAAACCCTTATTCCACCCAATAGATAGCTAGCTGGCTCACAGACAGGACCCAGGAAGTTAGAATTGGCGAGTCCACCTCTGCAAACGAGGCAGTCACAAGCAGAGTCCCTTAGGGATCTGTCCTGGGACTGCTTTTTTGTGGCATATACTTCTCTGAAGTCAAGACCAATGTCAGTGTCCTCTGGATGACTAAATTTGAAGAAGATTGCAAATTAGGAGCTGTCATTGAATACCCCACTGACACAAATGTTCTCCAGGAAGGGCTGACACAGAAAAATAACTGGTGACAGATGCATGGACTAAAACTAAATGGTAAGAAATGCACAGTAGTATCCTTTGAGAAGTCTTCCACCTCTGGTAACTGTCATATTGACAACATACCCCTAAGAGTTGACCCAGTAGTCAGGGACTTGGACACACACACACACACACACACACACACACACACACACACACACACACACACACACACAGATAATAATCTAGCCTTTGACCATCACGTGTCTGCAGTAGTGAGGAAATCATTCTATGTTATGCAAATTATAAACAAAGGCAATGTATCTAGGTCCAAGGAAGTCATTGTTCCACTGTATTTGGCATTCATCACATCTGTCATTTAGTACAATGTCCCTTTTGGTATGTACTTAACCAGGCATATCCAGCAATTGGAATATCCATGGAGGTTCCTTATTAAAAAAATACAGGATATAAGTAACATGTCCTATACAGATCGCCTCAAGGCTCTATCCCTGTAGTCTGTCTCCTACAGACTGTTGAGGGGAGATCTATGCCTGGCATACAAGACATTGTCAGACCCTAATTTGATGGACCTCCTAAAAATAGCACCAGAATTACTCATTCTAAAGATGTAAACCTTGCCTTTGATAGAAATAAGACCTGCTGTAGATACAGGTGAGTATGCCAGAGACTACCCATTCTCAGGAATAGGCTCCCCATCCATGTGAAGCAGAGTTCCTCCCTAACCCAATTCAAGTGTAACTTGGACAGTTCGATGAGGAACAGAAATTAATCCCTGGTTTGGCATCTCTGTTTCTAATGGACATAGGCAGCCTGCAAATAGTTCATTTCCCAGGCCACTGCTTGTAAATGTTTCATCTCCCAAGCCCCTGCTTACACTTATCAAGGGTACGAGAACTTGTCAGTGATTTGGGATGTATGGTTAGGCTTAAACAAGTAAGATTGACAAATAAGACAAAATGAAAAACATGAGAAATGCTAATTTTGTTACATCTGCAAAGGTATTAGCATATGTACTTTCCATTAGCAGATGATTATTTGGAGTCGAAGTCTGCAGTTGAAGGCAACTATACAGTCTATTCTGAGTGAAATTTACAAAGATTAATTACTGACCATTTTTACATGGAGATTAGCTGTCTGCAGGTTCAAGCAATTAATCTTGAGAGTAGTAAACATTTTTTGCTGATGGAAATTCAAAATTTAATGGTACAATGGAAATCAGTTCAGTGAAAATTGAAGTTATAAATTATGGGAAGTGAATAAGAGATAGCAGCTTCCCCAGCAGCCTTAATACTTTAATGCATTTGATAGAACAGTGTACAGGACTATTGGACCAGTCCGCCCCGTCCAATAACAGAGTGATGGCACGCGTCAGCGGCGATGTTAGTGCTGACGGCGTCACGGGTACTAATCTTGCATATGCCGCGACATCATATCCCTTTTGCCTTTTTGCGTCCGATGCAGAAGCAGTTTGCCTTGGCGAAAGTGCAGGGCTTCGAAATATTTCAAACCCGGAGTTTCAGGCGAAACAGAGTTGGCTACAGTACCGCTGGGGACATTTTTGGTTTTTCTTGCCCAGTATTTTTACGGATGTCTTTAGTTTTATTTAAAAATAGCTAGTGTAGTTTTTCTTAGGCCTAAAAGTTATTGTATTCTGAAAGCATACCGGCTGTTTTTCACAGTTGGGCGGGGATTAGAGATAAGAAAAGAACAGGCAGCAGTCAGTGTAGGTGGGAGCACAAGCTGTAAGATGCAGTGTATTTAGCATGAGTAACTTCAATTTTAGGTTATTTAATGCTAGTGGGTGTAGCTGTCAATTTGGGGTACTTGTTCCTATCTGGAGGGTTAAACTTCACTTTTGAAGCTGTATATAGTTTGCTGTGTTTGTTCTAAGTTAATAGGGAATGAGGGCATTGTGAAAATGTATTTAGTTTTTTATTTGAAGGTTTGCCTTAAAACAAAAATTTTATTTAATTTTTTATTTTTTTATTTTAACATTTGTTGATCGGGAAGGTCCAAATAAGATGGAGCCTGTTTTCACCTGAGGCCCGGGGAGAAACACGCCAGAATGCATGCCTTTGGAATGTGAGAGGAAACCCATGCAAACTCAGGCAGACTGCACAGAAGGCACCCCAGCCAATAATTGAACTGGAGAACTACTTGCTGTGAGGTGACGGCCTTAATCACTGCACCACTGTGCAGCCCAAATTGTGACATATAAGTTAAAATGGTACTCCTGCACTGAAACTGACACCCAGTCACTTAAAATAATGTTCATCTCTGTCCATATTGAAGTGAAACTTTGATCTTTGGATAGGAAACAGAAACTTACCCCATGACTGCCCCCTTTACTACTAATGCACAGAGGCAGTTCCTAAATACCTTATCCCATACATGGGTCCTCTCAAATTATCTATGGTATGATCCCAGTTATTATTTGGTGTAATACATAATTATCCATCGTGAGATGGTTAAGGCCAGTCTCTAACCAAATGGGATAGGTTAATTTGAGCACAAAAAGGGAAACTGGCTAGGCTTAAAATGGCCTGCAAGGGCAACAAGCATAGTACTTACCTATAAACCTATGGGGATGAGAAGAAACAACTGTGTAAAAGATCAGCCTGCCAAATATTGGCTTGTGCATGTAACACAAAAGTTGGAAATGCACATTCAAAAAACTGTCTTGTATAATAGGTGTGAAAAAATAGTTTTTTATCATAATGGCTGTACTGTTCATATTATCTTGAAATGCAAATGGCCTCACATTTACAGACAAAAAGGAAAGGCTATTGAATTATATTAGAAAAATGCAAAGTGCAGACAGCAATGCTGCAGGAGATGCATTTGAGGGGAAATGAGCATATGAATTTGGCAAAGAAATTATTTTAGGATGGATGTTTAGCAGATTGCCAAAGAGAAAGGAAATGGTGAATAATTAAACTAATTGCTAGAGGGGCTCCAAAAATTATAGAAGATGGAGAAATACAATAATGGTATGTTTATGTTAGTAAGGGGCTATTGGCAGAGGAAGAGGAATATGCTGGCATGTGTTTTTATTCCACCAAAAACTGCTATTATGGAGCTTAAGAAAATTTTAGGAGAAAGTCATCTTTCAGCAGGGAATATTACTTATAGGGCTGTACTTGGACTTAATTTACAATAGTGAGGATGTATCAGGGGAACTAGAAGGGAAAATGTAACAAAAGAGGGTAGATTTGTGAAGACATTTATGAAAATATTTGGTATTGAACATTTGAATTCTGTAGCAGGGAATTTATATACTGTTTCCCAAGGTACAATAGCTCGGCTGGACTGGAAAGAAATTATATTTTACAGGAACCATGTGCATTTAATTAAAAGTTTCAGCATGTTTGTAGTAATGATTTCAGATCAAGCACGGATTAAAACTTAGATAAAAATGCAGGGTAATAAAGTAAAAATGAGGCACTGGTGCTTCCCTATGTAACTGTTAGAGAGGAATTTAAGGCATGTGGAGTGGAAATTGTTTGAGTTATTTGGGAAGATAGAAGTATTTTCATAAGTCATAGCTAGTGAGTGGGATGAAATGAAAATGGACCACAAACTGATGCCATGAAAACTAAAGGAGGCGATGTATAAATATTCATTAAAGATAAATAGACCTCCAGATTAGTTAGACAGCATGATTCCGTGGAGATTCTTCAGTTGCAATTAACTGTTGGTAGGACACCAGTTCAAGTCATTGCTAGCTACAGGACCCCCTCCATGAATCAGGATACCCACTCTACCTATTTTGATCTATTTGAGTCTATCAGGATACATCCGAACAATCATGGTTTTGGGTGACTTTAACTACCCATCCATTGATTGGGAAAATTACTCATGTGCAAACTCACTTGCACAAAAGGTTCCTCGACTTCATTAACTCCAATGCCCTGGACCAGCTTGTTGACACTCCCACAAGGGGTGCCAACATCCTGAATTGGGTGCTTACCAATATGGGAGGCCACTGTAGCACCCTCATTGTGAGGTCTTTCCTGGTGAGATCTGAGAAGACATCAGTCTCATTCGAAGTTACTGTCACACCTGACCCACCCCTAGCACCAACTAAACTAAAAAAAAATTCTTCAAAGCAGATTATAACCTCTTACAGGATGGTGTAAATAGTTTCAAATGGAACTGGCAGCTTTGCCGATTTCTACACAGTTGCTTTATACAAACATCTGAACAACTGTATTGACTCAGCCATACCTCATAGAACCAAAACAAGCTCCTCAAGGAAGAGCAAACCTGTCTGGTGGACAACTGCCATTAACAGGCTTTACAATAGGAGGAATAAATTGCTGTCTAAGAGTAAGAGGGAGCGAGCCCTAAATTGGAAACACTCCCTCGTTAGCTTAAACAAGCAAGTAAGACTTCTTGTGAAGTCCTCCAAAGCCAACTATGAATCTAAATTAGCTTCCTCAACTAAGGCATACTTTAGTTACATCCATAACCTAAAAGGAAAATCCCATATTTGTGCCAAACTGTTGGTTAATGATACCACATATACCAAGCCTGTGGACATTGCTAACCTGTTAGCTGACAGGTTCTGTGAAAACTTCACTCTCCTGTCTCTGTTACACTTATCTCAAGACATCCCTACAGCCTGTCCTCTACCCTGTTTCTCTAAAAAGCAGGTTGTGAATGCCCTCCCTAAGGTCAAAAACATAGCATCCATGGGACCTGATAACATCCCAGACTGCGTCCTGCATGGGCTCAAACAAGTTGGGTGCTCTTTTCAATCATAGTATAAGCACTGGCTTCATCCCAGCTGAATGGAAAAAGGCCACCATTATCCCCTTGCACAAAGGTGGTGTTTCCACTGACCCTGGGAGCTATAGACCTATTGGTCTGACCAGCCTTATCTGCAAGCCCATGGAAAGAATCAGCACGGAACTTATCAACTAAGTTATTGGTAACCTCCAAGCACTTGACCCTACTCAATTTGGATTTGTCAATGGGAGATCATGTCTGTTAAACCTGGTGGACTTTTTTGAAACAGTCACCAATGCCCGTGATGAGGTGATATCTGTGCATACAGCCTACCTAGACTTAGCCATGGCCTTTGACACTATCCCTCACTCTGGCATTGTTGACAAACTCATTCAGCTAGGTGTCATCCCGTATATCATTAGATGGGTTGTTAACTGGCTCACTGATAGAACCCATATAGTCAAAATAGGAGAATCCACCTCAAACAGCAGACCTGTAACTAGTGGCATTCACAGGGATCAATCCTGAGATCTCTACTGTTTGGAATCTGTTTCTCAGAAGTGCAAGCTAAAACTAAAGATCTGTGACTGACAAAGTTTGCTGATGACTGCAAACTAAGAGTGGTCATAGAATCACCAAATGATGTCATCATCTTACAAGAGGATCTTACACAAACAAATGACTGCTGCAAAAGTCATGTCCTTAAACTCAATGCAAAAAAATGTATTATTATCCCTTTCAGTAAGAGTGATGTTCCTGCTAACTACCACATCAATAACAATACCGTAAGTACGCACTCAATGGTGAGCGACCTGGGCACACAGTTTGACAGCAACCTTACCTTAGATCACCATGTTTCCGCCCAGTGGTAAGAAGGGCATTCTATATTGCTCATCTCATAAGTAATGGCATTGCCTCCAGGAAAAAAAGAAGTTATAACCTCCCTATACTCTTCCCTCATTAGGCCAGTAATTGAGTACAGTACCTCGTTTGGTATGCACTTTTCCAGGCACCTGCAGCAACTGGAGGGACCACAAAGGTTCCTCACAAGGAAAATTCAAGGTCTTCAGCATCTATCCTATGAGGATTGTTTGAAATCGCTGTCACTTTATTCTGTTTCGTAGAGTACTCAGAGGTGGTCTCTGCCTTGCATATAAGGCAATCTTTGACCCTACTTTATTGGAAATGCTGCATATCTGTAAGTCAAATGGTACACAGGTTACTCGATTTAATAGCCTTAACCTGGTATGTGACATTAATAGAATCTGCTGGAGAGACAGATTTGTCTCCCGGAGGTTACCACACCTTTAGAGCAGACTCCCGCTTCATGTCAAGCAGAGCACCTTATTGGCCCTCTTCAAACGCAATCTGGATGATTGGATGAATAAGCGTAAATTCATCCCAGGTGTTACACCTATGTCCTTCTTGGACAGGGGGTGAGTAGGTACTGATTATGGAAATAAGGGTAAAACATGGCTAGGCTTGTAAGTGCCCTAGGGTCATTGGCCTAGTAACCTCCTATGGTCCTATAAAATAGGGCAGAAATAAAAGAGAAAGACTTATGGTTAAGACATAATATGAATTACTTAGAGGGGCTGACAAAGGTTAAAATATTGCAGAATAAGGGAAATCTCACAGAACAAGAACAGACACAAGTGCTAAAGAGAAAATTAGACAATATTTGGATAATATGTATGAGTTTAGAAAGATTGCTGTTAAGCTTTTTTTTTGATAACTCCAGAGCACAAAAACGTTCAAAACCATGATTTAGACAACATACAGTAGAAAGGGTTGTCGCCTATAACAAGAAAACTAACTAGGGATCCTGCACAGGGATTACAGATATTTCAGAAATGTTATGAAAATCTATATAAAGCAGACAAATGGAGAAATCAAGAAAGAGCACAAGTGGAGATATTTACTGAAGACTTAATTATGCCAGGATTAGAGGTAGATGAGGCTCAACAGCTTTCCGTTACGATAGGAAGGGATGGGAGAAAAAATAATGTATAAACACTCTTCAGATAGTCTCAAGGAACAAGTGGTATTCCTGTGGGAGGTTTGAAGCTAGGAGGGAAGAAAGTGATAAAGATCTGGAAGATTTTGTTTTTTTAAAAGGAGTGGAAGTAGCAATGTCTTGGAAGAATGCTGTGGTGGCTGTATTACTTAAGGATGGTAAAGACCTATCAGACCCAGCTTCATAGAGACCCATTTCAATTGTAAACCATGATTATAAAGTGTCTATGTCTTTACTTTAGCTAAAGAATGGTAAAGGTGCTGCCAAAATGTGCAGATATGAATCAGTATGGTTTTGTTGAAGGGAGGCCAACATTTGACAGCATTAATTGTACAATGATGATGATCCAGGGGGAAGCAGAATATAAGAAAATACCATTATTGTTAGTGCATTTTGAAACAGGGAAAGCATCTGATAGAGTAAGTCTGGATTTTACAAGTAGGGCAATGGATGCATTTGCATTCCTTCATATAATAATGAGATTAATTAGGAGGATATATGAAGGATCGGAAGGAAGAAGCAAGGTGAAAGGGTTTCTTTCTGGTAAGTTGCATTTTAACAGAGGAACCAGACAGAAGTGTCGTCCTATCCCCTTGTTATTTGCTTTATAACTGGAGTCTTTGGCAAAGAAAACTCAGTCCTTCTAAGTAATTCCTATTACAGCTTAACCACATCTCTCTCTTTTATTTCTACCTTAATTTAAACTTACTTTTATCCCACTCACTAGCTATAATTTCTGAGGATATTTCTGTCTTCCCTAATAACTCAAATAATTTCATTTACCCATTCCTTAAATTCCTCTGTGGCAAAGTGCCAGTTTCTGATTTTTACTTTATTGCCATGCATTTTATTTTGTTTTTTTATCCGTGCATGATCTGAAATAGTTATTGGATGTGTGTTGAAGCTATCAGTTAAGTGCTACTGTTCCTGTGAAATGTAATTTCTATTTAATTTGTCCCATATGTTGTACACTGGGGAATAATATGTTGAATTCACTTTTTTATACCAAGTATCTGAATAAATTTCTTCAGAAACCTACCCTCTCTTGTTATATTTTCCCTTCTAAGTCTCACTGGTTCATCCTCACTGTTGCAAGTTCAGTTCCAGTCCCTACCTATACTTATTATTCCATGATAAAAGTGAATTATTTCTTCCCAAACTTTCCTAGGTTGTGTAATAGCAGATTTCCTCCCTTGTCAGTAGTTCCCTACTACTACATATCTACTGTTATTTTCTTTTTCCTCTTCTGCCACTATTGGAGCCTCTCTAGCAATTAGTATAAGTACTCCCCTTTTCCTTTGAACCTGATATTCTGTTGAATATCCATTCTGAAACCCTTTCTTTGCCAGATTCACATGCTCTTTACTTACAAGTGTGTCTCCTGCAGCTTTCCTCTTTGCACTCTGTTTCTTAATTTAATTCAATATACACCTTCCTTTTTATCTGTATCTGTAAAGCCATTTATGTTCCAAGATAATGTGGATAGCATAGCTTCTGTGTTAAAAAGCTGTTATCCCCATCTGTTATACATCAGATTTTATTTTTTTAATATGTACTTCCAACGTTCGAGTTACATGTATACACTAATATTTGGCAGGCTGATCTTTATATAGTTGATTCTTCTCACCTTTATTAGAACCTATGTCACATTTTTCAAGATTGTTTTAATGAAAACCTCAAACAAAAAACTGAATACTTTTTCAGCACGCACCCATTCCCCATTAACTTAGTACAAACACAAAAAACTATGAACATTTTCAAAATATGAAATTTAACCATCCATATAGGATTCACTTTATCATTTCTATTCATCTGTGTCTCCTGTAACATTGTTGTTTGCACTCTGCACTTCTTAATATCATTTGTGCTCTGATTTTTAGCAAAGCAGCCATCCTGACAAAGCTATTTCACCCATTATACCATTATACATGGCAGTTCATTTAAATATGTGCTTCCAAGATGCAACTTAGATGCACACACTAATGTTTGTCAGGCTGATCTTGCATGGAGGTGACACTTCTCATTTCTGTTTGGACCCATGTCACATTTTCTGACGTTTCACCTTAAGCAATAGTCAAGAGGTAAAAAACTAAATACATTTTAAGCTTCCAACCCATTTTAGCTCACTGCAGAAACACACATCTATGTACACTTTACAAAAATGGAGTTTACCCCTTTGTATAAGGGCATTTGCCCCAAGCAGATATCTAGTCCCACAGGCATTACCTGTTCTGAAGTTAGGTTTAAACATGCAGAAAGCATATGTCATAATGTGTGGCCCCTGTTATAGCAAACTCTGTCTTCACTCTTTTCTCCTCTGAGATGTGAAAAACAACTTGCATGCCTTTGGTGTACATTAAAGTTAAGAAAATACCTTATTTTAATATCATTACCATAAACAACTGATGTTGATAACCCTCACATTTAAAATACCTTCCACACTACAATATGCAATTTGTATCACAAAATTTATTATATAATTATTAATATAAACAAAACTTTAATTGCAGTCACATCTTCAGTTCTAGTAAACATTAATGACAAAGTGGGGACTGTGTTTTAGAATTCTCCCATCCATTTAACACAGTTAACAAATGTTCAGTCTTTTTCAGCCAGTTCTTTCTGACGCACAGTTTTCATGTCTAGACTATATATAATGAGAATGCCATTTACAGTTCTACCATTTATTCACTAATTTTGTGTTATTGCTGATATTCTTTCCTTTCCTGTCAATGTTACAACACCAGTCTCTTGTTCAGGTCCAAAGTGCTTGATTCTTCTGGTTACCTCCTATGCTTTTTTCTGTTGCTCAAGCGTTTTCCTTTGGAACACTGGAAATAAATCCATATTCAGAGTGACAAACATTTGACCACCCAACAAGCTTTTTTGAACTGATTGGTATAAGAGTATACCCTAGGCAATTTGCTAGGTCACAGCTTCAGACAGTTGTTTGATGGGGAACCTTCTGGTGAAGCCTTAGAAGAAATTTTAGGTTTAGGCCAACATCATAGAGTAATCAATCCCCAGGCATGCCTCATATTATGTTGTAGCCCTCTTGTACGTCACAGTTATTGCAGAATCAGTCAAGAGCTGTCCCGGTACCTTCACCTTCAGTTTCTTCTTCCTACTTCCAGAGTCCTATTTATTATCTTTTTTTGTTTTGCGTATCCATGAAGACTACCTTGAAGACCTTGTAAAACTGTGAATCTTAGTTCATAGGTAGATAAAAGATGCCTTAACAACAAAGTGCATCTTTCTGAACCAGTATCCCTCAGTCATTTTGATAATGATCACAATAGCATATCATAGGCAAAAGTTCCCCTTCATCTTAATGATCTTCCCCCATTATAAGGATTCCAATGTCTAGACGTTTGGGATAAGAAAAATCTATGTGGCTTCAACTGGGCCTGCTCATTGTGAATCATAATGCACACTTCTCCATATACTAGGACATCTCCAGAAGACTGATAGGTACTCATAACTATTGTAAGTTCCGAGGTATATCAGAAATTTATCAAGTTCCCCGGATGACTGCTGTAGGGATTACTATCTCTGCAAACAATATTTGGCATTGCCAAGACACAAGCCAAGTAAACATTTGGATTGTTGTTAAGGAGACAGTCTTGAGTGTGTGTCTCTTGAATCCCTGCAGAATTTCAACAAAGCTGCAGATTGCTTTATTTGCCAGTGGTAACCTATTTAGCAGACAGGTTAAGGTGGTCATCTGTAACACACAGAAGAGAAGTAACAAGGTCATCTGTCTCTAGCAGTTATTTAATTGTAAAAAAGCAAGTGATTGCCACACAGCCTAGTGAAAGTCTCAACAGTAAATGGAAGCTGACTTCTAAGTGAGCTTCACATCAAGTAATAAATTGATTAGAGCTATTCCAATATAAAAACTAAGAAATTGTTTAAAAAGCCAGTAAATGTTATCAGTTTGGGGATTACTCAGATAGCATCTACCAGCAAAGAAGAATTTTGGAGAAAGTAAGAAAGCATCAACCAAAAGAGAAGAAAGGGCATTGGCTAGAAAAAAAACAGCTCTTCAGCAAAAAAAGAAAAATAAAAAACAGTTCAAGTTTCAGTTTTAGTACAGAAGGTGGATTCTATTAATTTAGAGGAAAAGTAAATTTAATGCAGTCAGAGATCCTGAAAATAAGCACGGCACTAGAATAATGTATAAAGTCAGATGACAAAAGGTTGTGGAAAATTTGAAGCTTTAAGCTTCAAGAACTGCAGAAATCAGATGCTATAATGAAATAAAGACTGGTTGAATGTGGGGCTTCTCAACAAGAGTGGTTTCAAAAACAAAATAGTTGAGTTATAAGACAGAGCATTTAGAGAAAATCTGATATTTTTTCTATATCAGAGAAACTGTAAGGAAATGACTGCATTGCGTTTATGAAAGTATATGAAAGTACAAATAAACAGATTGATGTTCCACAGCACAGTGTGTGTGTATGCTCCATATCTGGCCATGACAAAGCTAAATACACCCATACCAGCTGAAAGATTTGCACCTGACAAGATTATGACAGAAGGGAAGCATATTAAAATTGAGGACACCAAAATGTTTATGGAAAATTATTATTATTGACTGTACACTAGGCAGAAGAGAAGCAAGTGTATCCCAGTAGTCAAGGGATGTTGATAGACAGGTGTGAGATTCAAGCTGCTATATCCAACTGTCTTGGAAGATCAAAGACAGATGTTCTTCGTGTTTCACTGTTGCAGTCATTACATTTGGGTAATCTGCTGGCAGGTTTCCCTCAGTCGGCTTGATTAACAAAGTCTTGGGTCCTGCGTCGGTTGCTGCCCCTTCTTCCATGACGTCAGGCCGTCAGGGGTATAAAACATGCAGCCGATGCCATTACATCAGTCTTTCTTGCCGCGGGGTTCCCAAAGCAGAAGCAGTTCGCAAGTGCCAGTCAGCCAACTCCTGAAATTTTCATTTTCGAGTTTCAGAACCGAAGTCTTCAACTAAAAGCTAAGTACCCCATTGGGGAAACTTTTTCTTGCTCCTTACCGATGTCAGTAAAAGTTAATAATTGCATTACTTCTGGGAAGCAAATACCTCATAAGGATTTTCATTTGTACTGTATTCCTTGCCTAGGCCCTGACCACGACATACCTTGTTGTCGGTTTTGTGCTTTATTTAATCAGCGAACTATCCATCGTCGGTACATTTTTGCATCTAAATATTTCGGTTCTCTGTTTAATTATCCAGAAATTATTTTGGTTAGCCATTCGACTACCGGAATACCAAAAATACGCAAAGAAAAAGACAGAGACAGGCCATTGAGGTCCAAAACTGCCGACGACGCTTCTCCTAAACCAGTTGCCAGTTCGCCGGTACTAAGTGAGGCACTTTCGCAGCCCCTGATACCTGCTACTTCTGATTCACAGGCCTCTACTGAGACCCATTCGGAGTCCGGTATGCCGCAAGATGCTTCACATATGGAACCCGCGGATGTCTCTACCTTGGATGGGTCCGAGCCGCTGAGCAGGCACCGGCTTCTGAGGGTGTATTCAGGCCTACAGACTTGCATATTAAACAGACTCCAACTTCAATACTAAGGCCTAAATCTCGATTTATGTCTAAAGAACCGATGCCCAGGCCACATGTTCAGGCCCCTATGCCTAAAAAACAGATGATCAAAATGGCTGATGATTTAATTACTCTAATCAGGGGTAGTCAAACCCCCCCCCCAAGAGGCCTAGGATTGAACTTGACTATGAATCTCCTGAACAGGACTCTGTTTCTTCTGACTTTTGTAATGATCTGGATTTGTCCATACCTACTTATGAGGACTCTGATGCAGAGGATTCCATTCCCTCTGCTTCTCCACTTGAGGATTTCTCTTTTGGGGAAACTCTACATACCTTAAGAGAGCATTTCCACTGGGAAAGTCAGGATTTCTCTGAATCCAAACAGAGGCTTAGGTATTTCCATCTTCTTCCTCAGCATAGGCCTTTGGCAATACCTCCTGTACTAGACATTGTTGATGATGTGTTTTCGGAATCCAGTATGGCCCCTGATTCCTTACCTCCGGCCCCTAGCAAACCAGACAGGTACGACAGGGTTCCTGAGTTCCACAAATTCCTTTTCAAGCGGACCCTGAAACCATTTCTCAGGGCCCCAAGGGCATTAAGGCTTCTACTGCTAAAAATCCTACCCCTTCTGATAGAGACTCCAGGGCGCTGAATAGATGGGGTAAAAAGGTTTATACTTCTGCAACTTTAGCAATCAGGGCTTTAAACTGTCAATTCCATATGCTAAAATATCAACAGCATACCATGGGACTGCTTAAACAGAAAATTATGTTGATTTCTGACTCTGTGGAGAGTAAAGATTTACAGGATTTATTGCATTCAGCTGAACAAGTTGACAAACATACTTTGCAATGTGGTTTTGATTCTTTAGAGGCCTCTTGCAGGGCTGCTGTTACTGGGTCTGTACTTAGAAGGCATGCTTGGCTTAAGGAGCAATCTCTGCCTGACCATGTTAAAGCAAAACTTTTGGATGCTCCTTTACAGCAGGACTGCCTCTAAAAAAGATGGAAGCTAAAGCAAAATCTATGCAAACTGTGAAAGATTTCTTACAAGTACAACCTCCTAGATTTAGTAGGCACTGGCCTACTAAGAACTGGTCCTTTCCAGCTCCTTCCAGAGCTACTCCAGCCAAACCCAGACATTCCAAAAGCACCAGGTTTCAGTCCCAAGGGACTTTCAGAACTAAGCAATGGGGTGCTTCCACTTCCAAATCTGGAAACAACAAGGCACCTCCCTACGCTAAACAGTCTCAATGACTTCCCTCTACAATTACCAAGCACTTACCTCTTAGCCGCCCCTTTGGGGGGAAAACTGGCTCTTCATTCCAGAAACTGGCAACTTATAACCCAGGACAAATGGGTGTTAAATATAGTGTCCCAGGGATACAGATCTCATTTCCACATGATGCCAACCCCAAACGGGTGGCCAGACCTGCCCCCAAAAAAGTGGGCAGAGGCTCAGAAACAAGTACTTTCCCTACTAAACATGGTGGCTATTCAACTAGTGCCAGAAGAGGAAAAGGGGCAAGGTTTCTATTCCAGACTTTTCCTGGTACCCAGAAAAGACAAATCATGGCATCCAATTCTAGACCTGTCTACTCTAAACACCTTTCTGGACATTACAAAATTCAAGACGCTGACTCTTCACCAGTTACTTCCTATGCTAGGCAAGGATGCCTAGTTGGCAACTCTAGATTTAAAAGAGGCTTACCTGCTTATCCCAATCAGGGAATCTTGCAGAAGGTACCTACGCTTCAAAGCAGGCTGCATGCATTATCAGTTCTCTGCACTGCCCTTTGGCTTGTCTACTGTGCCCAGAGTATTCACAAAGTGCCTGGCTCCAGTAATTGCATTTTGCAGGCAAAGAAATATTCAAATATATCCATACCTGGACGATTGTCTAATTCAGGCAGAAAACCAGGCCATTCTTCTAAAACATCTAGCATTTGTAAAAAGAGTTCTAACTTGTCTAGGGTACACCATAAACGAAAAGAAATCTCAACTGTTGCACCTAGGAATGTAATTTTTTGAGAGGGTAAGCTTGAATACAACTGCCCAGATGGCTTTTCTAACGCCAGAAAAACAAATTAATTTGGTGACTTACTTCAAACAGGTGGCCACAAAAACCCTGCTATTTGCAAGGCAAATACTGCAAGCCTTGAGGTTCATGGCCTCCTGCATTCTTCTAATTCCATATGCAAGACTGCATATGAGGGAACTTCAGTGGTACTTAAAAAGTTTATGGAGTCAACATTGTCACAGCCTGGAAACAATGATTCCTATCATACCTTGCCTGCGCCTAGAGTTCCTATGGTGGGCAGAGGCCTGCCACCAAAACAAGGGACTGCCATTCACACCACCCCTTGCCGCCCAAACCCTAACTACAGATGCATCAGACTATACATGGGGGACTCATCTGGCAGGGAAGTGCATTCAGGGCAAATGGAGCCCAAATCCAGTGCACCTTCATATCAATCAAAAATAAATGTTAGCTGTACAGAATGTTCTGACAGCCTTCAAGGACTACCTTCATCCAGGACAATTACTGATAAAGACGGACAACACCACGGTTATGTGGTACTTAAGCAGGGGGTACACATTCCTACCTCCTCTGCAGACTAGCCATGGCATTGTGAAACACAGCCTTGGGATACCAAGTACAACTACAAGCTCAATTTCTGCCAGGAAAGCTGAATGTTCTGGCAGACAAACTAAGCAGAAATCTCATGGACCCACACAAATGGAAACTGAAACCACTGATTTTCAACATGTTGACACGCAAATGGTGGAGCTCAGGCATAGATCTTTTTACCTCATCCCAGAACTACCAGTTGGACAAATTTTGCACAAGAACTCATCAGAAAAAAGCCTGGAAAGTGGATGCCCTGTCCTTCAGCTGGAAAAACCTTTCAGTGTATGCCTTTCTCCCTCTGCCTCTTTTCTCCAAAGTTCTACTAAAAGTCAAACAGGACAAACCAAAAATGATTTTGATTGCTCCAGACTGGCCTCTCCAACACTGGTAGCCACTCCTGCGCAGTGTGTCACACTTTTCTCCATGGCACCTGGCTCAGACACCTTCCTTACTGTCTCAGCAGGAGAACCAAATTCTGCACCCTCAGCTCCAAACATTGAATCTTGCAGCTTGGCTAACAACTTAAATTCCCCCTTAGCATCCCTCAGCAAACCTGTGATGGATGTCATTTTGGAGGCGAGAAGACCTAGTACTAGAAAATCTTATGCTGACAAATGGAAAAGATTTTGTGCCTGGAATCAACCTCAAGGGATGAGCAAAACAGTTCCCAATTTACCTCAGATTTTGCAATACTTAACTGAGATGCTTCACAAGGGTCTGTCTTTTTCTTCCATAAAAATCCATGCCTCAGCCATTTCAGCTCATTACAATACAGAACCCCCTCTTCTCTCATCCTCTTCTAAAGCAGTACCTCAGAGGGGCCAAAAACTTGAGACCACCCAGGAGAGCTCCAACCCCTGCCTGGGACCTTAACTTTGTATTGGAGAAACTCACTACACCTCCTTTTGAGCCAGCTGCTACTGCAGACTTAAAATTTCTTTCCTGGAAAACAGCTTTCCTTTTAGCAATCAATTCAGCTAGAAGGATATCTGAATTACAGGCCCTAATGGCAGTGGAGCCTTTCATCATCTTTCATGTGGACAGGGTGTTACTCAGGACCAATCCATCATTCATGTCCAAGGTGATATCCAGTGTGGCTCTTAATCAGTCCATTCATTTACTGACTTTCTTTCCCAATCCACAGAACAAGGGGAGCAGATTCTGCATTAGTTGGATGTACACAGACAACTTAGATTCTACTTGGACAGGACTAAATCTCGAAGAAAATCTGAACAACTGCTGGTAGCATTTGCTGCAGGGGCAAAGGGGAAGGCTATTTCAAAGTAAACCATTTCTAAATGGATAAGCCATTGTATTCATTTCTGTTATAAGCACCATGGAAAACCTATCCCCCAGGGGATCAGATCTCATTCCACAAGGACTGCATCTACTTCAACAGCCTTTCTCAGAGGTGTTCCTACCAGGGATATTCTAGAAGCTGCTACCTGGAGTTCAGTTCATACTTTCACCAAGCATTGTCACTTACCAATTTTCTGTAAATCCAGAGCCGGCTTTGCCACTGCTGTTTTGCAGGGCTTTATAGCTGGTCCTAATGCTGTATAAATCCATCCTCCCAACCATAGTTTTGGGAATCCACCCAAATGTAATGACTGCAACAGTGAAACACAAAGAACATAGTACAGTTGTGTACACTTACCATAAATGTAGATGTTCAAGTGTATTCACTGTTGCAGTCCTGGTTACCCTCTCACCAGCCCCGTTTTTCTCGTACTATACCTCTACTTACTTTTACTATGCTTAAAGCCTTTTTGTGTATTTGCTTTTGTTTGGAGGTATATTTTTGTGTTTTTAATTTTACAGGGGGACACCTGGCATCTAGGGCAAGAAAAACTGATGTATTGGCATCGGCTGCATGTTTTATACCCCTGGCGTCATAGAAAAAGGGACAGCAACCGACGCAGGACCCAAGACTTTGTTAATCAGGCCGACTGAGGGCAATCTGCCAGCAGATTACCCAAATGTAATGACTGCAACAGTGAATACACTCGAACATCTACATTTATGGTAAGTGTACACAACTGTACTTTGTGTTTGCAGAACAGGCTAAGGAGAGGGAACAAAAACATTTAACCAATGAGTGAGGCAAGGAAGCACCTTGTTTCTCCGTCTTCTGACAGTAACAAAGCTTGCTTGGGGGACTTTGTTAGTGAAACATCTTCCATTGTCCCAAATAAAATGCTTGAGTGGCAGAAAAAAAGCTCAGAAGCTGAATAGAAGAGTTAGTAATACCTTAAACTTGAACATGAACCATAGCTGGTGTTAGAAGATTGAGATGATCAGGAAGAAGACCACCAACAATGTGAAATTATTAAATAAATGGGGCAACTATAGCGTCAGTCCAGTAGATATAGTTTAGACATGTGAACTGTGGTTCTGTAAGAAGTGGCTGAGAAAGACTAGACATTTATTTAACTGGTAGGAGAACTGCAAGGCATAAACCCCCACTTTGTCATTAATAATTTTAGAAGAATACTGAAGGAAATGAAGATGTAACTGTAAGTAAAACCGTTTTTGTTCTTATTAATATTTGTATAAACATTTCATTATGCAACTTGCCTATTAAATTATAAAACAGTGCTGTATAGTTTGCAGTCATAGTTATTTTAAGTATGAGTTGTGAGTTTTATCAGTGACTGTTACATTTGCTAGTGATATTAAATTAAGAAAATACTTTTTCTTAGTTGTAATCTATTCAGGCTTTGCGCTGTAACAAAAATAAGAAATGCTGGAAAGAAGCAATCAAATTACAGTTAATATAATGTTGTGATCTTGGGCAAGATATACGTTTTATTGATTGTATTGCATGTAGGTTGTCAGTGTCAGTAACACAATAGGTGTCACATTCACCTTTGGTGTAGAAGGCTGTGGGTTCTACTCCCACACCAGGTAGATTGATTGCTGATACTGCAGTGTAGCATAATGGGGTGATGTCTTCTAGAGTGTGTTATCCTTTGGGTGAGATATTAAAATGGTGGTAGTATAAGTGGATGTAAAAGAATTCACTGCACCTTTCAAAAAGAGTAGGGGAAATTCCCCGATGTCCTGGCCAAATTTCCCCTAATAGTATAAATACCGTTGCAGGTGTTCCCCTGAAAAGATGTTTCTCGCCTAGTTAGGCTAGCCTAGTCAACAAAGGATGAATGGATTTATAGATAAGATAGGTAGGTGGGTGGATAAAATAAACAAAAAAAATTAGAAGATAACCCCTCCCCATTTTTAAAGAGATGGGTATCTAGACCATTGCCCTTACTCTAAGCTACAGACAAGTTTTTTTTTAAGTAAATAGGCAGAAAATTATGAAAAGTATGAAAAATTGAAGTTGTTCTGTACAGTTTTTAAAGTTACTAGCTGTTTTATTTTTCCATTAGCACCTGCTGGAGACAAGTAGCCTGCAAGTGTAAGCACTTAATCATGAGAGGTCTGAACAGTGTGTTCTGAGTTACATCTGCAAAGCACAATGCAAACAACTTTTAGAGGGATATCAACAAGCAGTTCAGTGAAAATAAATAAAGCTTGAAACTGTGGGAAGTGAACAGATATGCAAGCGGTTGTCTCCCCAACAAATGTATTTTAATGCATTAAATATAACAATACACAATTTTGTTTGTTTGCTTAGTGGTAGCCATTGCACTTTTTCTTGAGGCAAAAAAGATATTTATTAACAGCATCCACATTCTTCACATCTGGGAGGGGAATAAGGATGCATTAAGAACAAATGGCAGTATGTGTAACTTTGAACATAGGCTGTAGAATGTACTTTAGCATGGTTAACCTTAACTATAGCTAATGCCTGTGAGTGCAGCCATTGATTTGAGACAACTGCTCCTATTTGGAGGGGTAAACTTTCTTTTGGAATGTTTATATAGTTTTGTGTGTTTACTTGATTTAAAAGAGAATGAGTGACCTAAAATGTATTTATTTTTTTAAGTGAGACGTCTAGGAAAATAGAGATAAGAAGCAGCAGCTACATACAAAATTAGCATGCCCAACATTAGTGTGTCCATATAAGCTGCAGTCAGGAAACATTAATATTAAAGAACTAGCATGTATAATATGCAAGAGCAATAGATTTTTAGCAGAACATCTGTTTTGTTAGTATTAACATGGAATGTAAATGACCCTTACAATTGCAGACAAAAATCACAAAGAACACTAAATTATGTTAAGAAGTTTGTGTTGCAAACAATGTTGCAAGACTGCCATGCATTTATATTTCACCTAAAACTACTAATATGGAATGTGTTGATTTTGGAGAGAGTAATAAACTTTTAAAAGCTAATACTATTTATGGGTGGGAACTGACACCTGATATACAGTATTGTGGATTTATCAGGAGCAGTTTTAAGAGAAAATATATCAAAAGAGGCTGAATTTCCAAACAAGCTTCTGGGCATATTTTGCATGTAAGATGTGAATTTAATAGCACAAATCCAGACATTTACATGTTTTTCCCAAGATATAGTAAGTAGGCTGGGTTGGATCACAGTGATATTTCACAAGATTATATGCTTTTGAAAGCTTTGAGGCTCATGTAATAACCATATCGGATTATGCGGCAGTAAAACACTAAAGATAAAAATGCCTGGTTAATAATCAGTGCTTTCTTTCTCATTTGTTAAAAAGAGAATAATTTAAGTAATGGGTAGTGGATCTCATTTGAGAGCTATTAGGGAAGACAGAAATTACTTCAAAAGGCATAGCTAGTGAGTGGGATAAATGAAAATGGAGTTTAACAGTGTGGTAGAAATGAAAGAGAAGCTGGTATCGTAGGATAATAGGATCATAGAAGGTTACTAAGCTAATGGCCCTGAAGCCCTTACAAGCCTAGCCAAGCTTTTCCCTCTTTAAATGGTGCTTTTAGTAGACCTGAATCAACAACTGCTGCTCCTTTCCAGAAGGGATGCAGGTAAAACCCCAGGGGTGAATTTTCAATTCCCCATCCAATTATCAAGATTCTGCTTGAAGTGGGTCAATGAAGGACTCTGTTTTACTAATGATTTGAAGCTTATTCCAGAGTAGAGGGAGTGTTTGGGAGATGAACCTGTCTCTCCAGCAGGTCTTGTTAATGTCGCTTTTCATGTTGAGGTTGTTAGAATGGGTACCAGTTGTCTTGCTAATGTGTAGCATTTCCATCAGGGCAGGGTCTGTGGTTGCTTTATAGGCCAAGCAGATGTCACCCCAAGTAGTCTGGAGTACACAGATTGTAGCAACAGTATTTTAGTCTGTCAGCATAGGACAAGTTTGGTCATGTTGAATTTCCTTTGTAGTTAAGTTGCCTGGCGACGTACATACCAAAGGGAGCACTGTATTCTATAATTGGTCTAATAAGGGAGGGTACATGGGGGTTATAACCTTTTTTTTCCAGAGGCAATGCCCTTGTTGATGAGATGGGCAATGTAAAAGGCCTTCCTCACCACTGTGGAAACATGATGGTCGAAAGAGAGGTTGCCGTCAACCTGTGTGCCCAGATCTCTTATCATAGATTGGGTACGTAAGGTGTTGTTTTTAATGTGGTAGTTTGCAAGTATGGAAAATAAGTAATTGTAATTATTAGAGGGGGTGACAAAAGTTAAAGTAGATGAAGGGGAATCGCCCAAAACAAGAAGAGGAACAACTAAGTAGTGCTAGAGGGAAAGTAAGTATTTGAATAATATACTTAAGATTAGAAAGGCTGATTTAAAGCAACTATTTTAGTAGTGACTCTGGAGCACAAACATGATTAGCACAAAGACTTTGCCAACAGAAAATGGAAAGAGTTGTAACCAAACATCTGATGTTCACTCTTTATGTAACCCTTGACTGTGGACTCTGTTCCGAGCCTCAGAACCAACTCGACCATTTATTTCAGCTCATGTCTTCCAAACTCTCAAGCTAGGCTTTACCCATAATGCTTCTCTCTAAATTACCTCAGATCTTGTTTGCTGCTTTGTGTGCCAGAAGCATACAATTGCTCTCGAGCTTTGGCTTATAATGAAAGTAAGTTTTTTCTTTGAAAATATCTTTTCTTCCTTCTTATAAATCGCCCTTCAGCTTCTATTGACTTTTTTCTCTACCCGCTCCTCTCGTTTAATATTTGTAGTGTGTGTGTGTCTCTCTCTCTCTCCCTCACTCTCCTTTTACTACCATTGGTACTTCTTTCATCCATACCATTGTTGGTACTTCTTTATAACGATTTAGGTATTCTCTTAAATATCATTGCTGGTGATGCCCTTCTTTTTCTGTGTTTAAAAAAAAAAAACTTTCTCTGTTTCTTCGTTTGTGGTTGAGTTTGCTTGTGTGTGTGTGTGCGTGTGTGTGTGTGTGTGTGTGTGTGTGTGTGTGTGTGTGTGTGTGTGTGTGTATATGTGTGAGAGACTACCTTGTTATAGCTGACAAGTCCAAATCCAGCTAAGGGCACCTTGGGGTTTAAAAGGTGAAAACAATGCGAGAGAAAAATGACCAACTCAGACGGGCATGTCTGGTGTGTTTATTGCCTGGGTAAAGTTTACCTGCAGGAGGATTGTTCAGTATGTCACAGTTTCCCCACCAGGACACTCACTGAATGGAGAAATAAACTTATTCTTAAAGGACTGCTAAAAGGTGACTTTGAAGAGGCCATTTTTGGGTCCAAGAAAGAAGCCAGTTCATCTTCCTCTTCATCTTCTTCTTCCAAGAAGCGATGTTCCTCAGCTCCTATTACTTTGGAACTGCCTAAAAAGATCTCTAAACAGCCTTCAGTGTCAGCAGGTTCCTCAGTACTGAATGGCAAAAAAGATTTGGCACCTACAAAGACATCGGAGTTGACTTCAACTTCTTCGGCACCAAGAGACTGATTGGTACCAAGCAATCAGAGGTTATTTTTGTTCCAAGATCTAGATAGTCTCCTCCTATAGATCTGTTCAAGGATAGACCACAGACCCCCTTTGTTGGTCCGAGGCCCCATAATTTTCCTTCAACATCATCTGTTCGATCCACTAAGAGTCTCTTGGAATCGGACATTATGTGACTGGGTGGATCAGCTAGCTCCTCATGGCAAGGGGATTGGCTTCAGTTCTTAGCCAAGTTAGCACCAGGATTGGCCCTATTATGACACTATCCTTTCTTTCTACTCCAACTGCTGTCATTGGAGCCCATGGCTCTGACAGGCCTGGCTCTGACTGTCTCAGTTTCGGTAAGAACTTCTCTTGGACCAAGGGTTGCTTTGAGTTCCTCCGGGTATTCGGGACTGGAGGCCTCCTAGGGCAAGACTCCCTGCCCAGTTCCGAGGTGCATGGATCAATTTCATTAATTTTGGAGCCTTCCATACCCCCCAGTGCTGCTGCTTTCGTTAGATCAACACACCGGGCTCCCATCCTTCTACACGGGGGGCCGGCCTTCTGAATCATGGAGAAGGCCTTGTCCATTCCACATCTCCACAAAAAGAGCTTCCATAGTCTCTTACCTGGGACAAAGGGCACAAAAGCCCCAGGAAAGACCCTGTTTGGTGGTTTCCTCTTTGGACACTTCCCCGGAACATCCCCCGAGGAAGGACCTGCGAAGTATAGGTGCAAGAGGAAGGATTCCCCAGGAGGAGTCCTTTACCAAGGATACTGACTCTGATGAAGGGAAAGGTTCCCCCAGGTCACCCCCTGATGATGTTTCCTTCGGGGACATCCTAGAGATAAAGCAACCAAGCAGATAACGTTAGGACAAACTCGCCACCACGGAGACCAGTTCAGGAAACCTTTAATGTAATCCAAACGCCAAATAATCCAAAAACATGAACGCCTTAGTATAAAAATCACACACTGCGTTTTCGTCAACTTCTCGACTTCATCAGAAGGAGCGACATCCTAGAGATCCTGAAGCAGAAGGGGTGGCTGGACTTCCCTCCAACCTTGTTCGGAGGAGTTGGTATACCTGGAGGCTTCTCATGGCCAACCTTCTACGTCTTGGATCTCTCCACCTGCTGACTAGCTCATTAAACTGATCATAAAGCAGGCGTGGAATATGCCTGACTTCATCGAACCGATCCCCAAGAGACCTGACTGGATCCTTTCTGCCCCCAAGGAAGAGCAACATTGGTCCAAAGGCATACCTGCGGATGCCATGGTGATAGCAGCAGCCACTAAGAATGAACTTGCTGAGGAAAGTCCAACTATCCATCCTCCTAACAAGGAGTCTAAGACTATGGATAAGTTTGGGAAGCGTGTTTACGCTTCATCGACTTTTGTTCTCAGGTCCTTGAACTACATGGTGCACTTTGACTAGATCCATCTGTAACCTTATAAAGAGCTATTGGATACCGTCTCAGGAGCAGTAGCTGAAGGGGTACTGGACAAAGTTACTTCTCAGCTCGCCACCCTTGAAGCAATTTCTAACTCGTCCATGAGGCTGATTATCCATGCAGCTGAAGAGATGACAAGAGTGGTGGGTTCAGGCATAGCCATTAGAAGGCACGCCTGGATGTGCTTGTGTGACTTTGTGGGGCCATTTAAAGTGTCATTTGTCAATGCTTCATTTGACAGATCATCCGTATTTGGTCCTAAGTTAAAAGACACTCTGACCAGATTTTAGAAAGATGGGAAGACTCTGCCGTAGGCGTACATTTCTCCACTCATCAAGGGCCCTACTCTAGGAACCAGGGAGGTGGGAGACTGTGGTTTAAGAAGTCCCAAGAGCCTTTCCAGGACTCGCGTGGCAAAGACTTCCCCAGGGCAGAGTGGGAAGTAGTGGAAGAAGCCACTCTAGAGGCAGAAGTGGCCCGCAGAACCAGGATTCCTTCTCTGGTACTTCCTACCAGCACTCCTGAATGAAAGCCCGATTGCTTTCCTCTGGAAGCAGTCAGAGGGATGGTTATCCCTGCACCAACTCACCTGGCAAATGATAACTGCGGACAAATGGGTGCAGGGTATCATATCCAGAGGCTGCACAATTCCACTTTCTGTAAGTCCAAGAGCCCCAAAGAGTCTAATGGATGTTAGACCCAGTTACTGGGAAGCAGCAGTAACAGAAATTAAAAAAACTGCAAGACAAAAGAGCCATCCAAAAAGAGTCCCACCAGTCCAAATAGGATTTGGTTTTACTCAAGGTTCTTTTTAGTGCTCAAAAAAAAAAACGGGACTGGAGACCTATTTTAGATGTCAGCCAGTTCAACAAGACAGTTTGGCAAACCAAGTTTCAGATGATCTTGGTACAATCTATACTTCCATTCATGGAAAAAGAAGATTGGATGTGCTCTATAGACATCCAGGATGCATATTACCACATAAAAATGGACAAACGCTCCAGGAGGTTCCTGCACTTCCAGCTGGGAGCCAGTCATTTCCAATTCAGAGCACTGTCCTTTGGACTCACCTTAGCCCCCAGGGTGTTCACCAAATGCATGCCAGTGGTAGCAGCTCATCTCAGACTGCAAGGATTTTGAGTTTTTCCATACCTCGACAACTGGCTCTTCTCCGCTACCACCAGGTGTCAGAACGGGCAAGAGATTACACTCTGCATCTCTGTGCACCTCTTGGCATCACAGTAAATTATAAAAAGTCAAATTTACAACTCTCACAACAACTAGACTTTATTGGAGCCCTGTTGGACACAGTTGCAGTAATTGCTTCACTCCCACTGAAGAGGCTACAAAGGATTAGATCTCAAGTCAGCCTAATTATCCAGAGCAAAAGTGTTAAACCCATGTTAGTTCTACAAGCATTAGGCTCAGTGGCAGCATCCATCACTCTAGTTGCCTTAGCAAGATATCACATGCGAATCTTATAATAGTTGCTAGCCTCCCAGTGATCTCTTATAGATCAGCCAATGTCTCACCACATCTTGACTACCAATCGCTGCAAACAGGAACTTTTGTGGTGGCTCCATTCCAGTGGGATTCTTTCAGGCCTTCCATTCATCCTTCCACAACCCCAAGCCATCGTGACCACAGATGCTTCCCAGATGGAGGGGGCATTATCTGGGAAGGAGAGTGTAAGGCACGTGGTCCCAACTGGAGGCCAACTCTGCACATAAATGTTTTAGAGATGAGGGCAGTGCTGTTAGCGTTGTAAGCATTTCAGTGTGCCCTTCCTCTAGGAACAGTAGCAATTCAGATGGACAACATGTCAGTAGTCTGGTACATCAGCAAACAAAGGGGAACCAAATCTTACCCATTGCATCAAGAAACCCTCAGAGTTTGGCAATGGGCGATTTCTTCCAACCTCTTTCTCACAGCAACACACATTCCGGGAGCTTCAACGTGATAGAGAACAAACTGAGCAGAACCATTCTCATGCCTCATGAGTGGTCTCTCAATCCTTTAGTGTCAAAAGAGATTTTTCATCACTGGGGCAAATCTTGCTGCAATCTTTTTGTGTCCCCCCAAACAACAAGTGCAGCAGTTACTCTGCCCTAATCTCCCCTCCACGGGAGTCAGCCAGAGACATTCTTCTCCACAAATGCCTCCCCTCTTTGTGCCTTTTCCCCAACTCCTTTGTTGTCCCAGTTTCTAAAGAAAGCCAAGAGATCAGAGAACTCACTAATCCTCATTGCCCCCCTTTTAGCCTTGAAAAGTTTGGTTTCCCTTCCTTTGACCTCATCTTCTTCAGAAACCATGGATGCTGAACCCCGCTCCAGATCTGCTGTCTCATACAGATGGCATGGTTCATTCGAACCTCCTCCATCTCAAGCTCATGACATGGCTTCTCCAATTCCCATGAATGCCAGGCATCCTTCCCCTTTCTTCTCCTGTCTACCAAATCATGTGCCTCATCACAAACCTTCAACTAGGAATGTGTATCAAAGTAAATGGGGAAAATTTGCAAGCTGGGCCCTTATGAATGAACTTGATCCTTATACGATCCCTATTCATAAAGTTCTGGACTTTTTAGCTAACCTCTTTCAATCTGGTTCCTCCACTTCAACAGTTAAAGTCCATCTAGCTGCAATTTCTAACTTCCATATGGGGTTTGATGAATCATCCCTTATGTTACACCAACTCTGTAAAGCCTTTTTGAAGGGAGCCCTAATGTTAAGACCTCCATTTAAAGAATGCATTCCTCCCTCAGATCTCACAATAGTTCTTCGGTCCCTTACTATGTCTCCTTTTGAACCAATAGCTACATGTGACTTAAAGTTTCTGACTTGGAAAACTTTATTTTTAGTAGCGTCTGCCAGAAGAGTAGCTGAACTTCAGACCTTGTCCTGCAAACCACCCTACATAATATTTCACAAAGATAGGGTCTCCCTTAGGACTAATCTATCCTTTTTACTGAACGTAGTCTCAGAATCTAATATCCATCAAACACTTCACCTTCTAGATATTTCCCTATTTTTCCAATAAAGGGGAGTATTCCCTTCATTTATTAGATGCCCACAGACAGCTATGATTTTCTCTACACAGAACAAAGGATTTCAGAAAATCTGACCAACTTTTTGTTGCCTTTTCCTCGCTTTCCTTAGGTAACCCAATCTCAAACGTTACCCTGGTGAAATGGCTCAAAGATTGTATTTCATTTATCTGTCGGTCAAAAGGGCTCTGTCTTTCACGCCTGGTAAAAGCCCACTCAACTAGAGTGGTGGTAACGTCTGCAGTTTTTCATGCCAGAGCTTCTTTGGATGACATTTGTGCAGCAGCCACTTGGTCTTCTCCTCATACCTTTATCACTCATTACAAATTGGATCAGGTCTCTAGGGGACGGGCATCATTCACTTCGATGGTGCTTAGGAATATTCTTCCGTGAGACCTCCCAACATTCAAGTAGCTAGGGACTCTGTCCCACAGTCAAGGATTATGTGAAGATTGACAATATCTGATAAAGAAGTTATGTCTTACCATAGTGTTCCATCTGTGTTGTCGATCTTCACTAATCCTTGACATTCCCTCCCTCCTTCCCCCAGCTGGAGACTCTTATTGGATCGAATTTTTCAAGGACTGGCTTCATATTAGGGACACATATCTGGTCTCTTATTCGTATTGCTATTTGTCTGCCACTATTTTAGGCAAACTCGATATGATGTAATTTAGAGAGGAGAGTTATGGGTAAAGCCTAGCTCAAGAGTTTTGAAATAAACGGCTGAATCGGTTCCGAGGCCCAAAGTCAAGTATTAGTAAAGATTGACAACACAGATGGAACGTTATGGTAAGACACAACTTCTGTTTAGAAGCCTGTGAGAAGAAAATTAACAATTGATCCTGTAAAGGTATTTTACATAGTTTGTAAATGTTATGAAAGTTTATATAAAGCAGAAGAATGGAAAACCAAGAAAAGGAAAAGTGGAAGTATTTATGGAAGATGTAGTTATGCCAAGATTAGGGGAAGATGAAGCTCAACAATTAATGGTCAAGATGGCAAGAGAAGATAAGAACAGTGATGCATAATCAGTCAACAGGGAAGTTATCAGGGACAGTTCATGTTCCAGTGTAAATCTGAAAGTTAGGAGAGGGAGAAGATGATAAAGATTTGGAAGGTTTTGTTTAACAGCATTTTAAAAGTGGGATGTACCAGCATCTTGGAAGAAATACGTGATGGCTGTATCACCAAAAGAGGATAAGGACCCTTCAGACTTGGCTTCATTAACACCCATGTCAACTTTAAACCATGGCTGTAAATTGTTTATCTGTATTAGCTAGGAGAATGTTAAAGGTGTTAAAGTTAATAGATATGGATCAATGCAGTTTTATGGAGGGGATGCAAACATTTGACAGTATTAATAGAAGAGTGATGATTCAAAGGAAATCAAAGTGTAAGATACCACTTATGTCATTGCTGGGTCTTGATGCAGAGAAACCATTTGATAGAAACAGCTCGAATTTTATGATTAGGACAGTAGCAGCATTTGCATTCCCTGATAGAATAGCAGGGTTAATAATGAGGGTATATGAAAGGTCAAAGGCGAGAGTCAAGGTTGGGTGGTTACTCTCTGACAAACTGTCTCTACACCACAGAGGAACCAAGCAGGGATGTCTTCTTTGTTGTTTGTTACTTGTTTTATATTTAGAGTTGTTAGCAAAGGGAATAAGGGACTTTTTCCTTTCCTTCTTCTTCCCCTCCCATAGTGTCCTTCCAAACATTAATGGCATAAAATGAGGCAAATACCTTTCAGTTCCCTACAAGTTTAACAGAGTCAACAAAAGTCCACTGTTCCAGTTTTATTTATGCAGCTGTATTTCACAAATGAGATTTGATGCTTTGCAGTTTCACATTTATTCACTAATTTCCATGCTGCTGTTTTTTTTCCTGTTTCATCTTCATCTCCAGAGTCCGTTTAATTCTAAGGTACCCCTGATCTTTTTAGTCAGCTCCTGTGCTCTTCTCTGACTCTGTTTCCTTTGGTACAGTGGAGGAGGATTCGCTGGCAGTTTCTCTATGTGCTTTATTATCAGAAGAATGAAAGCAGAGTCCCCTTTTGCTTGGTGGCTTACTTTTTTGTTGGACAAACTTTTATATTTTCTACTTAGTATTTTCTGTATCAAAAATTAGTTTGATCCTGCAGGAAAAATATATTCTAAATACAGCTCGATACAGTCACTTGAATCTCACATCTGTCTCTCAACATTCTTTGATGGAATTTTGTTTCTGTTTTGCCTGGTGTACAGTGAAAAATCATTTTCCACAAATACTTTACTGCCTCCAACTTTTAATACTTTGCCCTTTTGCCATAGGTTTACATTTCTCATGGGCAGATTTGGGCCGTAAGCACTGTATGCCCTTTCAGTTAACATTTCTTGCTGTGGAATACCAGACTAGTTGCTTTATTGTGCCCTCATAAAATTAATACAATCTGTTCCTCCTGGTTTGTCTGGTACAGTAGAAAATCTCGGATTTTCCTTATGTGCTCTGTTCTCTAATTCTATGATTTTTAGAGCCTTTTCTTCATTTTTACCTCAGACTTTTGCAGTTTTATCAGCTCAGTTGAGTATCTGTTTCAAGCTTCTATCATTTGTTTCACCTTTTTATTATTTGAGTTGATGCACTTCTTCAGTGTTTTGTTTATTTCAGTCTGCTCTGGACTCATTTGACTTGTTTTTTTCTCTAGATTATTAGATACCATGTCTTACAACAAAGCTGGACCTTGAACTGCTTTATATTGAACAGCTGCAAGATTCTTTCTAGTCAGTTTTCTCTTCACCTTTTCTACTTGAATTTATTTCAGGCTGTCTTAGTTTCTTTTTTGCTGGCATGCTGGCAGTGGACTTGCTAGCCAGTAACTGAATGTACTCAAAGTGACAAAGTTCCTGGCCCTTGTCTTTCATTTTCTTTTTTGACACTGGCAAACCTGTTGATCAGTGTGTAGCCATGTTCGAAAGTCAAAACATATACATTTTTGATATGTACATTGAATGTTAATATCAGCAAGCACAGCACCTTTTCATTCTTTTCAACCATTGTGGAGTTCTCTTCTGTGGTTCATTTCTTAACCAGGAAGCAGAATTTCCACTGCAGCTTTTGAAATACTTGGTTAATTAAGTCATTTTTAGAAATGGCTATTTCTTTTGGATTATTGACCTCAAAACTTTGTTACATTACAGGTTTCAAAGGCAAATCAAAACCAAACCTTTTGAAGCAGGAAACTAGTAGTATAGCCTGTGGTCTTCGTATTCTGTTTCGAATGTATATGGATGAAAGCCGCAGTGATGCATGGGAAGAAGTCCAGCAGAGGCTACTGAAGTACGTGAGTTATACTTTATTTAAATGAGCATATAGTTAAGAATAATACATTTGTATGAGCCATTTCCTAATTATTCAGTCTGACTTGGCACTTTATTGCAGAGAATAAGGTTATGACATGATAAAGTGCCCTGTAGTCCTGTGTTTGATTCCCACAGTTTCAATTTTCCTGCTTTGTAACTCAGAAGAGGCCAGTTAAACAGACCGTGTTCCTGGGTGACCTGTTAAAAATGTATTTGTGCCTAGTGGATTTACCCATTTAACATGATGAATAAAGTCAAATAAAATCAATAAATTAGATAATTAATAAAAAGTTTGCATTACTGGACTGTACTTTTATTAACGATTCGCATAGCTGTAATTGAAAAGTAGGAACCTAGAACTTTGTTGAAATCAAAAATATTTTTTGTTAACTGCCAGTTATTTTGCAATAGAATATAATGCCTCAGATGTTCTTCATATGAATCACTGCTGCAATATCCTAAGCTGTATGAGCTATATTCTGCTAAAGATGTAGCAACTGTCCCAACTTCCAAAGCTTCAGAGCACTTTCCACACCTCCAAACCATCAGTCAGTTCAAGCTCAGCTGACTAAAAATCGGTTTGGCTCCCAAGCCCTTCAGAGCTTTTCTGCCATTAAAGAGAGTACTTCTCACTGTTCGTTGGCCAGTTAATGCTGTTCCCTTGCTGGGCAGATAAGTTCCCTTCTGAGGAATAACCACCTTCTTTACTTCTTTTTATAGGCTCTGTATTTCTTTGTAAAAACATTAATTTTAAAGCTGGGAAAAAAGTGATCCAATGTTGTCTTTTCCATCCATTCGCAACCTGTGGGATATCAGATCCAACTCAGATCTGACACTGATCATCTCAGAATCTTCGGTCAGAAAACTCTTCTTCCTCTACCTACAGTGCCCTACTGTAGTACTCTCTTTCCCCAGATCTCATTTGCCACCATCATGTGTGGCTCATGGTCTACAGAGCTCCATCTAACTATCCTTTTTGGCTAGCTGTTAAGCATTCTTTTTCCTCTACCCTTGTTTGTGACTGTGTTTTTAGGTTAGGTATTATGTGGTTTGTTTTCTTCTTGATTAGGTGTTCCCACTCTTTTGGTGGTGTTCTCAAAAAGAAAAAAAAATCTCTCTCTCTCATTTTTTTCCTCTTTGCAATTCTTGTTAGTTAGTTAAGATTTTTAGGTATGACAGGTATCGGTGTATATAAATATATCCCTACTTTTGGTTGGTTGTTCTTTCCTGTAGTAGTAACTTCTAAACTGGATAGGTAAGGTGTAGATGTTAGTTTTGTCATTGTGGTGGTTTCCTAGTTGTGGAATTTGATGATGGAAAAGGAAAAGACTGGCTTTAAGAAATATGTTTTGTGTGGGCAGAAACTGCCCCGACAAGACACTTATGATCGTTGCATTTATTGTTTGGGCGCAACTCGTTTAGATTCAGATTGTCAAGCCTATGCTGCATTTGACACTTGGGCCATCAGTAAGAGACAGGCCAAGCTGGTTATGAAAGGGATACACCAGCCTCCGGCAACTTCTTTGTACTCTCCATCCCTTAGCAAGAAATCTGGGAAGAGGGAGAAAGAATGGCCCAGGGATAAGGATACATCCCATGGTAAGGAGTGAGGGGATTGCAAATGATCCACTTCATCCACTGAGGGACAACAGGAGCAGAAGGTTCACCAATCTTTGGCATCTCTGGCTGTGATCCTGTTGGGTCTGATGTTTCCTGCTTAGTTCCGTTCTCCTGTCCTGTTGGAGTCAGAAGCTTCAAATTCAGCCACACTCAGCATTCCCAGTCCCTTCTTGGCAAAGGATCCTTCAGCCTCAGTGAGCTGGTTGCACTCCCCTTTTTCCTTCATAATGACAGCAGATTTTTCTCAGGAACCATCCACTTTCTCTCTCCAGGTCCAAGCTTCTCCTGTTCAGATCTTCTCATTGGATTCTACTCCTGTGAAGACATCATCTAAGCCACAATTGGTGCCATCTTCTGTTAGATCCACTTGGTTGTTCAGGAGTATTAAACCTTCAGATCTGGAACAGTTGGTGCTTTCCTTCTTGCAGGCCCAGATACAATTAGGCATTATTTCAGCCCTTTTGCTTGAGGTTTCACATCCAATTGCTATTCTTCCACCCCTGGTTCCATTGGCTGTGGGGTTTACAGGTCTGATTGAGCTGCCCTCCCCTTGGCAGCTCTGATGGCTTGGCCACTTGAGGCACTAAGTCCTTCTTTGGTATTGTCATCTCTGGCATTGTCATCACCAGGTGTGCCATGGAGCCAGGCTTTGCAGGGCCTCTTCTTTGGGATTGTAATCTCCTTTTCAAGTGTCAGAACTGTTCCTGCCTTTGGGGGCTTCAGCTCTCAACAGGTTGGCTCCAGTCTCTGCATTGGAAATGGTCAAGTCACCACCGGACACCAGTGCCTTGCTTGCATTCTCAGATCCGAGGAGTGCCAGATTCAGTCATCCAGCTTTGGTTTCTGCTTTTGATGTTGTAGAGAGGATTCTCTTCTGCTCATAGAGGGGAGCTTTAGCAGCAGTGTCAAATCCTTCTCTTCCCTAAGTTGCTGGGCCTGTGGATTTGCAACAGTTGACTCCAGGACTGCCTGCACCATTCGGTCCCCAGGTTTGTCTGTATTCACCTCCCCCACCATTTCTTTTGTGCCTCCTCCTGATTCCCCTGTAAAGGAGTTGCATGGTAAGAGAAAGTACTTGGATTCCTCTGATGAATATCTCATCGAGGATACCAACCTCAGTGAAGTAGAAGGCTCCCCAGATCCCCACATGATTATGCCTTATTTAGAGATTTTCTGGAATTGTTGAAATGACATGGGGGAGTGGACCACAGAAGCCTTCCCTAGGGGAGTCAGTATTTCTGGAGGCCTTCAGCATGGACCTATCCACATCCTGGGTGGTTCCCCCTCCAGACACCCTTATTGACCTGGTGTGACGGAGGGCTGGTTAGGAACCTGTCCTGCTGGAATCAATCCCTAGGAAGCCAGATAGGATTTTGCTGCAACTGCCTGTAAGACATCTCCGAGGAGAGTTCATTGGTCTATCCTCCCAACAGGGAGTCTCGAGGTGTGGACTGCATGGAAAAGCATGCATCTGCTTCGGCCACCCTTTCCTCACCCATCTGATGAGACTTCAGGGAGGCATAGTAGACGAAGTGCCAAAGGTTTTGAAGACTTGGCAGCCTCTGGAGATGTAGAAGACTGTGGAGACTGAGTTGTTGACCATGTAGTCCATTACTAATGTCTCCAGCAGACTGATGGGACATCCTGCATGTCAGGCAATGGCATTGCAATGCACAGTCATGCCTGGATGCACATATGTAATTTTGCAAACTGCTTTAAAGCATTTTTCATCAGAGTCCCATTTGACAATTCTTCCCTGTTTGGCCCAAAGGTCAAGGAGAAACTAGCTAGAAGTGAATAGGATGGAAAGACACTGTCTACTTTTGGAATGAGTTTTACTTCCCCTCAAAATTTCTTGTCTAGGAATTAGAAAAAATCAAGCATCTGTTCTTTTGTAAAGCTCAGCAGCCTTTCCTGGACACTTCTAATGAAGATTTCTCCTGCAGCAGAGAGGATAACTATAATGAATGCCTCACCTGTGACAGAGGTGGTCCGGAAAACCAGGGCTTCTTTGGGGCCTTTTCTGGGAAGAACTTTCAGCACTTCTTAACAGTTTCCTGACAGTTGTTCCCTGGAGACAGTTGGGGTCAACTGGTACTCCACCCAAAAGCTTGGGCAGGCATCATAGCTCCCTGGATGTTCCACCATTTTATATAATGTTCCCTCCTAGGACCTCCCCTGGGGACTTTTTCCCACAGGTTGAGACTGGGTGGGAAAGATGACAATGGATATGAAATTTATTACATGCCAGAATGATAATTCTGTGTTTTCTTCTTTCATTTGGCTTAACCATAGTCTCTTCCATCCCCCTCCAAACTGGCCCTGTTTAGGGAAGTCCTTCTAATTGATCTTGCACCCTGGTCTCTTGAGCTGGCATCGAGGGGTCCTTTTTTCTTTTGTTGTGTTGTCTACTTTTTCCCATGCTGGTTCTAGTAGAATACTGTTTAGATATGATATTGCTTCAAGGGGTAGTCATGGGCAAACTCAATCTATGGAAAGAGTACTAGAGCAGGGTGTTGTGGGTAGAGGAGGTGGAAGTCTTGGACTGAAGATTGTGAGATGACCCTGTCGGATCCACTGACCCACAAAATATCTAGACAGAAGGCAACAACACAGATCTGTCGTTATGGTAAGTACATAACTTTTGTTTTTTAATGACTGTCAAGTGACTTTTAATTTGTTTTAAACAGGGGCATCATTTTTTTCTTTTGTGGTAAAAAGTTAAGACTTGTTTTAAACTACATTTTCTTTGGGGAAATGGGTTTATTTTACTTTTGGGGTTGCGGTAAATGTTTAAAGTGCTTTTTGCTGTGTTTTAATAGGGGGATGGTTAAGTTTTTAAAGCCTGCCTGTTTCACTGATATAGATGCTGATAAGTTCCTCTGTTCTTCCAGCCACAAAAGGAAGTCTGTGAGTTGGCTTAGAGAATTAAGGAGCTGTGAAGCTGTTTCCTGTGGTCCATATGTGCAAGGTTTGATTCCCTCAGCATCCATTACCTGACTGTGTGACTCTGAGTAAGTCACTTAACCAGCAACTACTCTTGGGCTGAGTATGTAAAAGTTCCATAGCCATCAGTGCTCTACCCGAGTAAACACATGCAAATAAAATAAGTAAGTCATTATTCAGCTTTCACCTCCACAGCAAGCTGCTAAGGTCCCTCAGCTGAAGGTGGATGATTCTGCTGTGGCCAAAGCTGGTTCCTCAGATCACTAATCTTTTCCCTGGGTTCCACTGGTGTAGTCCTTACAGCTACCATGAACCGGGGGTCATGTGTGCCCCCTGGGAGAAGGGGAAGAGAATGCCATTCTGTCTAGCCAGAAAGTTGTACCCATCCCTATAGAAGTTGTTGCTGTCAGTGCTGGCTTTGTTTCATCAGGAATTTCTGTAAAAAAGAAACTAAAAGTTAAAACATATGTTTTCTCCTATCTCAGTTACCCTGGACAGAACTAACTTATTTAGACGTAGTTCAAGGTTTACTCCAGTCTTTTGACCCTTCATGTGTAGCTGTTTATGATTAAAAAAAGGATTATTTAGGAAGATTCAAGAAACAGAACCTCTTAATGATTGTGAGGGACAGATTTTGACTCTTATTCTGAGGAGTGTGCGTCTTTGGCCAGTCCCTTTGAAAAGAGCTTCTTTTTCTGTAACTATTTCCAGAGTGACACAGATGTTGAAGTGGAAAAATAGTGATGTGTCTCAGGAACTGTTATGTTTTGCTTAAAACTGGAATTTCCAGAATCTTCTCCAGTTCCTCATTTTCTTTCTACTCTGTCACACCCTGTATCTTTACTGACAGCCTGCCAACTGCTCCCTAGAAAGCAGATAAAACTGTATAAAGTACCTCAATCTTTAAGTTTTATTTACTTTTTCCACATCAGACCCAACAATAGTTGCTTTTTTGAACCCAGCTGGTGCTAAGCATTTGGTTAATATTTTTCCCTCTCCTCCTGTTTAGGATGAAAAGGTATAGTTTTGGGGGGAAAGTGTATCCTTCTGCAACACTTGTTTTTTAGAATTCAATTTCTCACCTGTCAAGCTCATATGTTTGTTTTTGTTTGTGTCTAATGAGAACATAAGGAATGTTTTTGGCATTTGTTTCCTCTCCTGAAGAGTAATTTGCTTTGTGTAAATGGTTTCTTGTATGCCTCAAGTAGCTACCCACCCTGTAAAAAGTATTTATGATTTTGCTAATGCTACTTTCGGGACTGTTGCCATTAAAACTCTTTTGGGGATGTTTGGTCATATTTTCAAACCCTTTAGAAAAATGTTAGAAATTAAGTTTTAAGTCTGTTCTGTTAGATAGAATTTCACCAAGAGATGTAATGCTTCTCTATTACTTTCATTTAAAGCAAAATAAACAGTCCCAGCAAGGTGTGAGTTTCCAAAAAAGACTATTTACAAGACTCCTTCCCACACCCACCCTGGCAAATCCTAAATCTGTTAAGGTTACTTGTGGCAGTGGGAGTTTCCATCTCCTTTTTGAGGGATCCCCCTTCATTTGTCAGACGTAACTCTTCTTTTCCTTGCTGTCATGGAACATATACTCTCTCAGGGGGGTGTTAGAAACTCTCCTTCATCTTTTAGGAGAAGAGTTTTTATTCAGTGTTGCTTCTTCTACCAGGTTCTGTATGCTATTCCTTAAGAACCTTAGATTTTCAAAAGATGCACTTCATCACATTTCTAGATTTACATGTCATGTATATATAAGAGCTATTAGAAAAGTTGAAAGTTTCCTTTGTGACTGCCTTGCATACAGAAAATGGTTATATATTGTTTATTTATATGTATGTATGTATATGTATGGGTGTGTGTGTGTGCATATATATATACACACACACACACACACACACAAATATATATGTGTGTGTGTGTGTGTGTGTGTGTATATATATATATATATATATATATATATATATATATGGGTCTACTGCTTTACATAGAAAATACACTTCTTCGAAATAGAGCAGTAGATCCTACACTTCAGCGAAAGTCCACTTAAACGAAAGTGCACTTTCCCTGAAGTCTAGTTCCCCGGACTACCCAAAAAAAAAAAACACTAAAACATGTTTTTGCAGGGGGGCAAGCCCCCTGCACCCCCACACCCCCCTACTTAAATATACAAATTCCGAGATCGCACTACAGCGGAGAAAAGGAAGTATTCCCATTCCACGCTGTAGTGTGACTGCCGAAGTCAATGTCGAAGTTTCGCTACTTCAAACAAGTGGACTCGGTGAGGTGGGGTTCGAAGTAGTGAAACTTTGAACATATTGATGGATCCCATATATATATATATATATATATATATATATATATATATATATGTATATATGTGTATATATATACATATATATATATATATATATATATATATATATATATGTATATATATATGTATATATATATATATATATATATATATATACACACACACACACACACACACACACACACACACACACACACACACACACACACACACATATTTATCTTTACTTTGTTACAAAACATGGGAGTGGTACTTTATTATTATTTACATCTGTAAGAAACCCGGTATTTCTATAATACTGTTTATTTCCTCTATGAGACTACTGTGTCTAGCCCCAGCTTTGAGGGGTTTATTTGATTTTAAAATGTACTGCTTATGCAAATCTGTTGTTCAAGCAGTCTTTCTACTTGGCAGGGTCAACAATATATCTCTGTGCAGTGCTTATGCTAACTCCATAAAACTTAGATGCCATTTCTTCTGTCAGACCAGTTGTTACTTCTTTGAAATACTGGCAGGATTTTCTTTATGGCCTGTGCATGTTTTGAAAAACTACTGCTTTTGCTCCCATTGCGACTACTTACCCAACATTTTTATATGATGTACAATTTTATTTTCAGTATTAAGGGACTTTGACATTTTGTCAGTCTAATGCAGTGATGGTGAATCTTTTGGGCTCGGCATGTCTAAAATTCAGAAAATGCCTGTCCTGACTCCACTGGCGTGTCACCTTCCCCCCAAACAAAAGAGAAACAAGTCTTTACATGCTCATTTATTTTTAAAAATGTGTATTATAACAGTAAAAGAAAAATCAGTGACTAACAATAGAGAAAACAATATGAGCACTGATAATTGGGCTTAAAATAGTGCACCAAAACATTACCCTACTTTTAATTTTGAATTGAACTGGAAAAAATATGGAACACATTGCATTTGATTTGATTAACATCAATTAATGACTTATTTGTTGCTGAATTTTAATCAATAAGTGCAGGATCACATATTTTTTGTATTTTTATTCATTCAGTTTCTTCGCTAACTTGTGCTGGTGTGTCACCCAAAATGTTGTGGTGTGTCACCTTTGACACGCATGTCATAAGTTTGCCGTCACTGGTCTAACGATTCTTTTTTTTTTTTTTTTATGACAAATTTATTGCTTGTATGCATGATGTGACAACTTACCTTTCAGCTTCTCCTGTCTGACTAAATTTTCTTTAGAAGTGTGCTGATGTGTTGCAGTGTGACTTGGGTATTTGCAGAATCTGTACTGCTTGAATATGTAACAACTTACCTGCCATTTTTCTGTGTCAGCCTAAATATTTACTTGTATAATTCACTGACTAGATTTATATGTTTTGGCAATAACTTACCTGAAATTCTTGCTGTTTTATGGATGGTGCAGTGGTTACATTGTCGCCTCACAGCAAGAGCAATGACTTTTGCATTTTCAGGCTAGGTGTGTTGAGTATGCATGCAATAACTAATTCTCTCCCTTTTAGACTGTCAGGTAAAAATGTTAAGCCTGCGGATGATTCATGTATTTTGGGGGATATATTCTTTTGTTTTCACTTGATGACAACTTGCCTGTCATTTTTACTCTCCCTATATTGACTTAAAAGGAGTTCAGACAGGATTTTTATGTAGTCTTTCGCAGCACATTTTTGGTGAATACAGAGTGTTCATACAGTGACATCTTGCCTGATTTTATTATTAAAGGTTTCCAGACAAACTTTTTAGGACACTACTTGTGTATTACAGAATTTGGGGGCTTTACTTTAGGGATAAGTGTAAGTGTTCTGCTTGTGTAAACTCTAACTAACTTGCCTTACAACCAATGTGCTGTGGCAATCCTAACTGCATCTAAAGCATTCTCCTCAATCACAGCAAGGATACTTACCCTGCTGCTGATGGTCAAACTTCCAAAGTTTCTAGAAAGTAATTTACCTAAAATCTTTTGTTGACCCAAGGGCATAGTCGATGTCATAGCTGAGAGTGGTGAGACTGCATTTGCTATTTTTGTTCCTCAGACCATTCACTTACCTTTGTTTTCCTCTGGTGTAATCTTAATAGCCATTGTGAGCTACCAGTCAGTCATGTCCTTTCCGACTGTTTTCAGTGACAGAATCTGAACATGGGAGAATACATCCTTACTGGAGCATGGTATTTCTTGGGGATGCTACTGGATGTAGGGGGGGAAGACATCGGCTTGTGACTGAAGCCCACGTGGCATTACACAAATCATTGTGTGAGAGGATGTTCCTACCAACATTGTACAGTGTAGGCTGACATCAGGTCTATTCGCCTTCCACCAAATGGAGGTCCCTAAAAAGAAGGAAATTAAAGCAAAAAATGTTTCTCCTTCTCCTCGGGCACAACCAGCAGATTGGCAGGCTTTTTCCACAAGGCCTGTTCAACACCTTTATGGCCCTGAGACAGTCCTTGGCTCTCTTTTTCTTCTCCCTCCATTCTTCCTTCTCCTCCACAAAAGATGTGTCTGGGGGAAGACCCTTTTTGAAGTGGCACGTGTTCCTCTTCCAGACTATCATAGACTGTACCTCTTGACATTTCTTTCAAATGAATCTGATTTAAACAAGAGACTATGATTCTATCCCCATAGATTCTTTTAACCAGGTCTTCAGTATGGAAGAACTCTGATCTTCACTTCTGTGAATCAAATATACCTTCAGGGGAGGTATATTTGATTCACAGTCTACAGTCCCCATGAACAGATAGGTAACAGATTTCAGTTGCCATCCAAGCCTTACCCTTGGACTTAGAAATATTTATATACAGATTTCTTACATGTATCTAGTAACCAATAGATGTCCTTCTATTCATGTGCTGCAGTATTCATAGAATGAGGTGGAGGTGGCCACCAGCTAACTCATACGTCCGGCCAGTATACAAAAGTTTAGTGCTACTGTGAGGTATGTAAAACGTTGCACAGGATCAGAACGTACGTTGGTCATAAAATAACGTTGGGTATAAAGCACACATCAGCATGTACCAGACCTGAGAACTTTTCTGCTGCCTGTCCAATCTTCTGTTCCGGTCATTGCTCATCAGACAAGTTGTGAACCTTTGTTCAGATATGTGCCCCATTGGTGCTTTTCATTATTATCTTTTGGCTACTGTGTATTTTTGTGGTTACGTGTCAGCTAGGAAGGGCGAATGTCAGTGTGGAAGGCAAATTCCACATAAGGATTCTCACAACCTTTGTTTATTTAGCCTAGGCCCTGACCACGACCATACTACCTGTTCTATTTGCAAGGCCTTTGTCCCCAAGACCCTGCATAGTCATTTAGCTTCTCTAAATTTATACCTCAGAAATCAGCACCTAAATTTTCTCGCTCATGATATGAAAGTTACTTTAGGCCCTTCAGGTGAGCCGCAAACTTAAGACCAGGAAATCTAGGCCTTACTTACCTGCTGCTTCCTGTGGTCCGAACGTCTCTCCCAAGACCGGTGTTGGACTGGAGACTGTTCTGGAGTCCGTAGGCACTCCTTCAATGGGTACTCTGAAGGACCCTACCAGCACATCCTTGGGGAAACAAAGGGGTCTGACTCTGGCATGGGGGGAACATCGGCTCGTGACTGAAGGCCCACGTGGCATTACACAAATCATTGTGCGACACTATGTTCCTACCAACATTGTACAGTGTAGGCTGACATCTGGTCTATCCGCCTTCCACCAAATGGAGGTCCCTAAAAAGAAGAAAATGAAATTAAAAAATGTTTCTCCTTCTCCTCGGGCACAACCAGCAGATTGGCAGGCTTTTTCCCAAGGCCTGTTCAACACCTTTATGGCTGTGAGACAGTCCTTGGCTCTCTTTTTCTTCTCCCTCCATTCTTCCCTCTACTCCACAAAAGAGGACTTCTGAGGAGTTTTCCGTAGACAATGTGGATTCTTCTGGGGACGAATCTTTGGCTTATTCAACCCAAATTTCTTCATCTTTGGGTTATGCCTCCCCAGAAAAATAATCTAATGGCACTGATTTCCCAGGATATCTCATTTAGGGAAACCATTCTTAAGATGAGGGAGTTTTTCAAATGGGGCTGTTGTCAGGTGTCAGACATCCAAAACAGGTACTATGACCTACTGCAGATGGACTCCCCTTCCCCATCTGCCATTCCTCCTGTTCTGCCAGCTTTCCTGGATGCCTTTGCTGCTGTTTCAGAGTGCCCTGATTATCAACTTCCTGCTCCCAAAAGGCCAGACAGGTTTTCTAAAGTGCCAGGAGGATTCCAAATTCCTGTTCAAATGTCCCTCTGCAGACTCTGCTACCATTTCAGTTTCTGCTGACAAGGCCTCCAAGATGCTAGCTTCCACTTCCCTGCTACTGTCAGATAAGGAGAGCAAAGTCATGAAGAGAATAAGAAAAAAGTTTTATAATTCTGCTACTCTGGCTTTCAGGGCCATTAATTACCAAACCCTTATGGCCATATTCCTTGGTCGTACTCTTGGATGCTGGTAACCTACTTTCTGAGCTTCCTGGCTCTCCCACTAAGGCCAAGCTCTCCTTCATCCTTAACTGCTCAGCTCTTGTTGCACAACATTCTATAAAGTGTAGCTATGATGCTGTTTAGGCATCAGCTAGAGCGGCTTTATCTGCTTCAGTCATGAGGAGGTATTCTTGATTCAGACTCCAACCTTTGCCTGATGACGTTAAGGCAAAAATTATGGATGCCCCCTGGACAACAAGACATTATTTGTTCCCTCTGCTGCAAAACTTTAAGTTTCTACAGGAAAAGGGCATGGAGCTGGAAGACCTGAAGCATATTTTTGTTTCTCCTGTGCCCAGGTTTCAGAGGAACTACTCTACCAAGACAACATTTGTAAGAACATCTGCCAGACCTCAGTCTTCTAAAGGTAAGAGAGATGCTATGGAAAAAATTTACATCTAAATCTACCTCCTCTACTCCCATACAGAAACAGCCATTTTAGGCTAAGACAGGTAGTCTGTGACCACTAACACCTCTGTCTCTTCATCTCTCTCTCTCTCTCTGCTTGAAAACAGATAACTCATGACTTTTGGGTCTTATCCATCATCCTGCAAGGATACTTTATGGTGTGGAAGACTCCTCCCCCCTTCAGGGGTATTCCTCAACCTCCAAAAGAACAACTGGAATTCTTTCCCCAGGTTATTTCCACCCTCCTCTCTCAAGGCACCATTCAGGTAGTCCCACCCTCCCAAGTAGGAAAAGAGTTCTACTCCAGGATGTTCCTGGTACCTAGGAGTTATGGTCCTTGGAGACCCATTTTAAGCCTATCCCATCTAAATACCTTTCTGAATGTTCCCACCTTTAGAATGTTAATCTTACCCACCCTTCTTCCTCAGGCCTTTATGGTGTCACTGGACATCAAGGATGCCTATCTTCATATTCCCATTCATCTTCAGTTCAGGGAGTTTCTTTGCTTTGCTATTGTTTCCTCACATTTTTAATTCTGTGTCTTGCCCTTTGGATGGTCTACAGCCCTGAGGGTCTTCACAAAATGCTTAGCTCCTATCATAGCCTTCTGCAGGCTACAGGGCATACCGATCAGGCACAGACTCCAGTCATCCTTCAGAAGATCTCTCCTTCACAGTGTCACTGTTTGGAGGGTCTAGGTTTCACAATCAGTTATCAGAAATCAACTCTGGTTCCTTCCCAGGTCTCCCATCTTCCTTGGCTGCAGGAGCCAATCAGATAGGATGCTGGCTTCCTTACCTCCAGAAAAGCTCCTGTCCCTCACCTCCTTCTTCCAGGACCTCTTGCTTCAACAATCCTTGACTGCCAGGGAGTTTATTTGCCTCCTTGGGTCCATGGCATCCAGTACACCCATGGTTCCTTTAGCCAAGTTATAAATGAGGAAATTCCAGTGGTTCTTGAGAACATTATGGGTGCAACACTCCCATGCTCTGGAGTTTGTTATCCCACTCCTGCCTTGCCTGGAAAAGCAGTTACACTGGTGGATCCAACAGGTATCAAGGAATTCAGGCTTACCATTGCAACCACCTCTTCCTACTCAGGAGCTGCACAGAGATGCTTCAGACATGGGATGGGGAGCAGCCCTAGACTCATGGAGCTGCAGCGATGTCTGGTCTACCACTCAGAAAAAGGAGCACATTATTATAAAGGAGATGAGGACCCTGATTTTCGCTCTACAAATCTTCAAACCTCTTCTTTCCCCCGGGGTTTTAAGATTTACAGACAATACCATTGTCCTCTGGTATGTCAACAAACAGGGAGAGACAAAGTCCTACCTCCTGTGCAGACTGGCTTTACAGGCTGGGGAGTTAACTGCCCAGAGTCAACTTACCCACAACGCAGAATGTTGTGGCAGACACACTCCACAGGTCCATAACTCACTCTCACGAATGGATGTTACAAAGGGATGTGTTTCTGGACATGACCCATTGATGGGGTACACCTTGGGTAGATCTCTTTGCCTCCCCATGAACAGACAACTTCCTACATTTTCTGCCAGGGTTCCAGATTCCCTGGCATGGAAAGTGAACACCCCATCTTTCTCTTGGAAGGGGATGTTTCTATATGCATTCCACCCATTCCCACTTCTCCAAAAAGTGCTGTTGAAAATCCAACAGGAGCAAGCAGAAATCTTGCTGGTGACTCCCTTTTGGTCAAGACAGCATCAGTTCCCCCTTCTCCTGCATTTATCCAAGGGCAGTCACCACAAGTTACCCCAGAGAATGGATCTACTTACACAGGACAAGGAAACTTTAGTACACTCACAGATGTCAACTCTACAACTGACCTTGTGGGTGATAGGGTTTTAATTCCCTTCAGAAACCTTTTCTCTGAGGACAGGCTTCAAGTTCTGCAGGAGGCCAGAAAAGCCCTCTACTAGGAAATCCTATGTTTCCAACTGGAAAAGATTTTCCGTCTGGTGTCTTAAAAAGGATTTACAACCACTGCTAATGGATGTTCTAGTGGTTCTGTCTTACCTGTGTGAATTACTAAAGAGTGGGCTGTCATACTCCTCAGTAAAAGCTCACTTTTCTGCTATCTCTGCACGTCTTCCTATGTCTCCCCCTTTAGCTTCCATGTTAGAAGTTAAACTTTTCTTAAAATGCATCCTTCACATCAGACCACCAAGGAAACCAAATTCCCCTTCCTTGGGATCTCAACACTTGTCTTAGAAAAACTTACCCTGGCTCCTTTCTAGTCAGCAAGTTCCATTTCTTTGCAACACTGCACCTGGGAAACAGTCCTTCTCATGGCCATTGCTTCTGTCAGAAGGGTGTCTGAGTTCCAGGGTCTGATGTCTTCTTCCCCATCATGGTTTATCACAGGGATAGGGTTTCTTAACGCACTAACCCCTCCTTTATGCCCAAGGTGGTAAATGAGTTATCACTCAATCAGTCTTCCCTCCTTTTTCCCTTCTCCTCTGTTCTCTAGAGAGAGGATCCTACACACTTTAGATGTGCACAGGCAACTCAGATATTACTTGAATAAAACCAAACCAATTTGGAAGTCTGACCATGTGTTTCCTTCCTATCACCCAAGGGCCCTGGGAAGGCCTGTTTTAAGATTCCCACTTAGATTTCTAAAACCATTTCCTTTTGTTATGTTTCTCATGGGAAGAATCTCCCTTCACCTATTAGGGCACATTCTACTAGAGTAGTGTCTTCCTCTGGTGCCTTCTTTAAGGGCTTGGACACCTGTTCCATCTTGGAATCAGCTACTGGGTCTTCTGTTCATACCTTCACAAAACACTATAAGTTAGATGGCATTTCTAGGTCCAGAGCTGGTTTTGCCAGGGCTATTTTGCATGGGTTTGTGGAGAATATTTATACTCTTCCACCCAGTTCTTCTTCTGCATGAGCTTTGGTATTCTCCCTCTTGTTATGAATACTGCAGCATATAAATAGAAGGGCATAGAATAGTTGTGTAAAATCTTACCATAACCATAGATGTCCTTCTCTTCTATATGCTGCAGTATTACTTCCCCCCTGCCTTTTCCCTGATGCCTGTCTGTCTTCTGGTGGTGTGTTTTCCTCACCTAAGATCAGGCTAGTGATTTTTTGCAGCATTCAGTTCTGAGATTTGGTACGTGCCAACATCCCCTTTATACCCACTGTCATTTTATGACTGACGTACATTCTATTTCTGTGTGACATTGCACTTAACTCACAGTAACACTAGACTTTTGTATACTGGCCGAAAGTACGAATCAGCCAGCAGCAGACTCCCCCTCATGTTATGAATACTGTAGCATATAGAAGAGAAGGACATCTATTGTTATAGTAAAATTTTACACAACTATTCTTTTGGCATAATTTTGCAGATGAATAAGAGGTGCTGTCTAGCCCCACTCCCACTTCTTTTCTATTTGAACAGGTATTTTTGGATATGATCTTCATCCTTTTACATGCCTAAGAATGAGCTACAGGTCTTAGCATAGGAACAATTTAGACATTTTCCATTTTAGGGACAGTTACAACTTCAGGATGGCTAGGCTTTTGTGCCTTTAGTTTTCAGACTTAATCAGGCCTTTATTTCTCTTTTTTTAAGCATCTTAATTAAATTATCACCTAAGACATAGACAAACATATATGAACAGAATGGAAAACAAACCATATTAAAATCAAGTAAAAGAACAGGACCAAGAACAAGTTTGAGTTACAACTTCAGGATGGCTAGGCTTTTGTGCCTTTAGTTTTCAGACTTAATCAGGCCTTTATTTCTCTTTTTTTAAGCATCTTAATTAAATTATCACCTAAGACATAGACAAACATATATGAACAGAATGGAAAACAAACCATATTAAAATCAAGTAAAAGAACAGGACCAAGAACAAGTTTGAAGACCACAAAGCTGACGCCACCAAGCTTAAATAAATCCAAAACTGGTCTTTATTTGTAGAAAAACACCACACTAATGCCACGTATCACAAGCGCTTTCGCTCGGATATTCCGAGCTTTTTCAAGTTGTTAAGAAAATTTGAAACATCAGTTTAAATAGCTGCTTGCGTTAATTAACAATTCAGTCATTTTGCAATCAAAATATTATTCAATTACAGCCCATCTATTTAGGTAGAAAACTACCCAACCAAGTACAAAAGAACTTTCTTTATGACTTCAAATGCATTAAATTACATTCTGTTATTGGGTTAACATAACCTGGTACTGCATGTGCTGTCTCCCTTTAACTTAATAAAAATATATACTAAACACATTAAAAATATGAAACAAATTAATAAAAAATCATGTAAATGCATGGTTAAATTCCACTGTCAAATCCTTGCCAAAAACCATGTTTATACATAGTAATTGACATAAACATGTCCTAGCAGATAACAATCCAAGTAAATCTGGGTAATGCCCATGTGTGTACCAGTGATTTTCACCTTGGAAGCCTATGGTGTGAAAATGTTGTTAACTATGGACTGTGTTCATAATCTGGCCCTTCTTAACCTTAATACTGGTTTGATACTAATAGTATCATTTAGTCCGGGCCAGGTCCCTGCATTAAGTCTAAGTTGCCACACTAATTCCCTATATTCTAGGGTGGCTTCCCAATCTCCCCCTCTTGAATCACGATTTACCTGCTCAAGAATCATAAATTTAAAATTGTAGTTCGGACATACAAGGGAATGCTTGTAAAGAGCATTAGTATCTTTACTTTTGGCTATCTCATAAAAATGCTCATACATTCTCCTCTTAATTTCCCTTTCCGTCTTCCCTACATAAAAACTTTTGCAAAACATGCACACCACTAAGTAAACCACGCCTCTTGAATTACATGTAAAATACGTGGGAGAATCAATTCTTGTTTTTCTAGAAGGCAAATATATGCCTTTGTCATCTAACATTGCATGACATTGGTGGCATGCTCCACATTTATATGTGCCAGCTCGTTTTATTTGGTCATTCTCTTTTCTTTTCTTCCTCTCAAACATCCCTTTTAAATTAACGCCCTTTTTCCTAATAAATTTTGGTTTGGTTGGAAGAACATTTTTAAATTCTTCGTGTGCTGTTAAAAGTGGCCAAAATTTGTTAATGGTTCCTTCTATCTCTTGTGCTTGGCTGCAAAACGTATATATGAATTTAGGTCCCATAAATTCATTTTTCTTTGCACTAGTCGGCTGATCTAATGTGAGACCCTTACCTAGTAGTGGAAAATACAAAGCCTCTCTTTTGCTAATTACCTCACTGTGCAACGTTTGAAATAAATCCAAAGGATAGCCTCTCTCTAGAAACATTTGTTGCAGCACCAGAACCTCATGATTGAAGTCTTTCTCTGTGCTGCACATCCTAGATGCTCTAATCAGCTGTCCTTTAAGAATTCCTTTTTTCTGTGCGAAGGGGTGAGCGCTTTGGAAATGCAAGAGTGAGTTAGAAAATGAGGCCTTACGATAAATTTTTGACTGGAAGGTTTTGTTGTTATAATCTTTGTACAACTCTACATCCAGGTAATGTAATTCATGCAGCCCTATTGTGTGTGTAAATCTTAAAAAACTAGTTGAGTTGTTGATGTGAGTTAAGAATTCTGAGAGTGAATCATGTGTTCCTTTCCACAAGATACAAATATCATCCAAGAACCTTCTATAAAACAAAAGGTGCTGGTCCCATGGGGATGTGAATACATTTTCACATTTCCACCTGTGTAATATGATGTTAGCATAGATGGTAGCACAAGGTGGCCCCATGGCCACTCCCTTGAGCTGCTTGAACAATTCTCCATTAAAGAATACAACATTGTTCTCCAATACTATACCCATAAGTTCCACGACCAAGTTGGTTAAATTCGCACTTAAGTTTGTTTCTTGCGTGAAAAATTCGCTGAACCATTGAAGTCCAATGTCATGAGGTATACTTGGGAATAAATCTTTGATATCAATAGTTACCATTAGTAGTTCTGATTCAAAGCTGTTACAAGGAACATTTTGTAAAAACTCCCAGGAGTCCCTACACACATGACTTAACAAGTGAATAAATTTCTTTGCTACATGCTCAATAAATTTTGATAAAGGCTCTGTTATACTACCACTTCCTGCCACTATTGGTCTAAATGCCAAGGGATCAAACCCTTTGTGTGTTTTAGGAATCCCAAATATTATGGGTGACCTTGGGTTTGAAACATGTAAAAAGTTAAACAGTTTCTCATTAATGACCCCTTGCCATAGATAATCATTTAAACAATACCTGATTTTAGACCAATAAATATGTACCTCATTTCTAGAAACCGCTGCATATTGCGTATCATCTTGCAACATTTGGTGGAGGTGCTCGTCATAGTTGTTCTCGTACATAAGCACAATACCCCCCCCTTTATCCGGTTTCATCACTCTTATGCTTTCCTTTTTTAGCATTTGGATAAAGTCAAATTCAGTTTGCTTCAAGTTTGTTTTGTCAGTTTGAGTAAATTTTAAACCCCTGAGCTCATTTTCTACCAACTGTTCAAAAAGTTTGATTAACAAATGCATGGGAGGATTGTATAAACTCTTCCTGTCCAAATCGGAGGGTGTGCGTGTTTGCTGTTTAAATAAATGTTGTAAATTAAGGCTTCTGGTAAATAACTTAACATCTATTAAAGTAAGGGGTTTGTTACAGTTCTTTAATGGAACAAAATATAAGCCTTTCGTAAATACATCAAAAGCAATGTCATCCAGTACCCACCTCTGTGTAGTTGTAAATGGTAAAATTAGACTTGGTGCATAGCTTACATGCTCCCTGCTCCATACTTGAAATTATTTGGTTTACATTTCCAGTCTTTTCTTTGCATTTTTTGTTATTCCTCCTTGCAGCAATACTTATATCCCTTACATTTGATGGGTTAAAAAACTTGGCAGTACTTATGTGTTCCAGTGACGTGGTGCTTGCTGTTTCTGCTTCCACCCCACTGCCCTGCCTGGATGCTGGTGAAAATCCTGTGTTGACCCTTTACGTTCTTTACCAGCAAGCCTTTCACTTCTCCTTAGTGGCCCCCCCCCCCAGTTGTTTTGAGTTGTGTTTTCTTCATTACTCGTATTCTGATTGTCAACTCTGTGTGATCTGTATAGGGGATAAGCCACCCCCTCCCTATATTCATTCAAGTCTCTTTCTAACTTGCGCATTTTCCTGTTGATTACTTTATTACAAAATGCATCTACTTCATCAAATGCTTTGCTATAATCAACCTTTATCGTAGGAAAGTTAGCATCAGTGACAATATTGTTGTTTAATGTATTCAAATCATTTGTAAGAACATTTTGTTTGACTTCATATTCTTCTATCATAGCACCCAACATTTCAACCCCCGCCCTGTTGAAAATATCACACAATTTAAAATAATAAGGTGTTCCCGTTTGCACATTATTGGGAAATTTAAATATTCTTAAACCTTTAGGAATGCGCTTTAACTTTACGCATTCTTTTAAATAGTCCACTTCAATTTGATTGTTTTTTAAAGCATACAATTTCTTTTTGAATTCATCGAATTCATTTTCAATAATGGTTGTTTTGTGAGAATGAACAGTACCTTTGTTAAAGGAAAATTGCTGCTCTACCCAATTCGTAAAGCAAAAGTCCTTATGTTGTTGCCGTTTGTCCGTTCTTGAAGGTATAGCTCTCTCTGTTTCATTAAACCTGTCCGCTCGACCCGGACCTTCATTAATATTTATTCTTGCATTGGAAATGTTGCTAAATCCATTAACGGAAAAAGAATCGCTTGTGCCCAAGCAAGCTTCACCAAGCCTGCTAGCAGTTTGTGCTGCGTGCTGCTGGTTTGCCGCCACCGCATCCGTTTCCGGTTGGGCTCCCTTCAGGAGCTTAGTTACCTCCGCCAATGCTGCTAGAACACCGTTAAACTCCGCTCGAGTTACCGGTGCATCTGGATCAGTGTTTCTAAGAAGTTCTGGCGTTTCCACCGGATCAAAGGCATCCGCTTCTGCAGCCATAACACACACACGAACTTAAATCAAAATCAAGTAAAAGAACAGGACCAAGAACAAGTTTGAAGACCACAAAGCTGACGCCACCAAGCTTAAATAAATCCAAAACTGGTCTTTATTTGTAGAAAAACACCACACTAATGCCACGTATCACAAGCGCTTTCGCTCGGATATTCCGAGCTTTTTCAAGTTGTTAAGAAAATTTGAAACATCAGTTTAAATAGCTGCTTGCGTTAATTAACAATTCAGTCATTTTGTAATCAAAATATTATTCAATTACAGCCCATCTAGGATTTGACAGTGGAATTTAACCATGTATTTACATGATTTTTTATTAATTTGTTTCATATTTTTAATGTGTTTAGCATATATTTTTATTAAGTTAAAGGGAGACAGCACATGCAGTACCAGGTTATGTTAACCCAATAACAGAATGTAATTTAATGCATTTGAAGTCATAAAGAAAGTTCTTTTGTACTTGGTTGGGTAGTTTTCTACCTAAATAGATGGGCTGTAATTGAATAATATTTTGATTACAAAATGACTGAATTGTTAATTAACGCAAGCAGCTATTTAAACTGATGTTTCAAATTTTCTTAACAACTTGAAAAAGCTCGGAATATCCGAGCGAAAGCGCTTGTGATACGTGGCATTAGTGTGGTGTTTTTCTACAAATAAAGACCAGTTTTGGATTTATTTAAGCTTGGTGGCGTCAGCTTTGTGGTAAACAAACCATATTAACATTTTGTCCATTTACATACATTGTATATCACATCTTTTCTTTCCTGGTAACTGTCATCAGTCCAACATTACATAAATTGCCAAATTCCTACCTTTCCTTAAATCTCACTCCTCCTCCTCCTCCTGAACATAATTCTACATGTATTGTTCCAGCAATTTTTATTTATTTCTGTCTAACTTTCTCCTTTTTTTCCCAAAGATCCCTCTTCCAGTCCTTTCATCTCTTTAATAATATAAAGTAATTCAAATATAGTTGCTGTAGGCATTGATTTCCATTTTCTAAAAATTGCTTTTTTTTTGCAGCCAGCGTACTTAAACTTAATAAGGCTTGACTATGTCAAGGCAATTCAGACACTGTATCTCAGCTCGAAAGAATCACTTCCTTTTATACAGCCATTTGCTCCCTCAGTATTTCTGACAGAATACTGTATAAGGAATTTTTAAAATCTGCCAACTCATGACACTCTTCTTCCCCATCATACCTCCAACATTTGCTATCTACCGGAGAAAAAATTCTTTCAAGTTTGTTTTGGGTATACAATTACCTCTGCAGACATTTCTAAGCAAAGATCCTAAACCATCTGGACTTTGTTGTATACTTGGGGCATAAATATGTCCTCTCACTGTTCACTTGTAAATTGCTTTTCCAGTCTCTCTTCCCAATCTTTTCTAACCTCCTCTGATTGATTCTTATAGTTATGCAGTATTTTATATGCTTCACTAATTATCCTTTTTTAACAGCATCTTCTGTTTTAGATTCAAACAAAAACTCTACCAGAGCAGGTATTTCACTTAATTTCCCTTAAGCCTTTCTCTTTGCCTCTCCTCTGATATCAGTCCCTGGTTGGGAAGACAGTCTCTAGCCTACAGTCCAGATGTCGTCTTGGCCTCATACCACTCTGTTACGCTTCCCTCTCTGATTATTTGCTCCCAGTATCTTGGTTCCTTTGCTGTTTTTCTCCAGTAAATAGCAGACTCCTGTTGCCTATTTTATGTAACTTTACTTGCAGTCATGCCTTGGCAAAATCTCCTTTCTCATTCTGGTTTAGAATATATTCTGCTCGCTTATGACTGTAATATTCTATGTGGTGGTGTTTGTTCTTATTAAGGATCTGCATCCAAAATTCCACTCTCTTTATTTCATGAACTCCCCCCAGCTTCATCATCATCCCTTTCCATTTTGAATTATTACCTGCTTGTATTATCCAACATGAGCCTTAACTATGTAGCTGTAAAATGTCCCTTCAAATCAGGTAATCCTAAATGACCTTGTTCTATTAGAAGGATCAGTTTATCCCATTTTACTCTTGTCCTCTTCCACTGTCAGTTAAATTCCGTCAACTCTTTATTAATTGTTGTCCACAACTTCTCCTCTGTTTGATAAAAATACGCCTGACCCATATATAAAGCTAAATGGACTAAAACCATTTTCACTGCTTTTATCTTATTATCCATATCCATAAATAAGAGCTTGCTGTTTCTCAGTTTTTATATTATCTTTTGTTTAGTCTCTTCCTACTTATCCTTCGCTGCCATAACAGAAACCTGTTTAATCTGTACTTCTAAATACTTCATCTTATCATGTGCCCATAAATATGGGTATTGATGAACCAATTCATGTGTGAGCACATAATTTATGGATATAGCCTTTGTGTTATCTTCATTAATTTTATACCCAGAAAATACATGAAACTGTTTCAAAATGTTCTACAACCCAGAGATGTCCTTTTCTGGATTTATCAGGTACAAAATTGAATCATCTGCAAATAACGTCAACTTTTCCAATTGCTGTATAGTACAGTTGTGTAAAATCTTAACATAGTGGTAGATGTCCTTGCCTTCACTGCTGCAGTATTCTTAACATGTGGGATTCCCTGCCATGGAAGTCTGACGTCCGGCCAGTCTACGAAAGACTCCTGTTGTTTTAAAGGTATGCCAAACATCACCCAAACACTCCTTGTGTAACATAGGGCATAAAGGTGACATTTAGGCCTGCTATAGTCAGAACTGAGTGCCTCAATAGGAACACCAGTACAAGGAACCCAAAAGGTAATCTGTACGTCCAGGAAGGTAAAGGACTAGAAGGGAAGAAGGGAGGGAGCGAATACTATGGCAGTGAAGACAAGGACATCCCCGTTATGGTAAGATTTTACACAACTGTACTATGTCCTTACATTCACTGCTGTAGTGTTCTTAACACATGGGAGAGTGCCAAAGCTCAAGAGGAAACTAGGGACGGGGAAGGAGGAGAAAAGTCCCCTAAATAAGCATGACGAATAGCAGTAGCAAAACCAGCACTAGCTCTTGAGATATCATCCAACTTGTAGTGCTCGGTAAAGGTATGAACAGAAATCCAGGTAGCTGCTTCAAGAATAGAATGGCATCTAAGCCCTTGAAAAAAGCACAAGAAGAAGCCATGTCCCTAGTAGAATAGGTCTTAACTGAAGAAGAAGGCTGTTTCTATGAAAAGTGTAACAAGAAATAGCCTTAGAAATCCAAGAAGAAATAGTTTGCTTGTATACAGCAAGTCCCAAAGATCTAGGATGAAAAACAAATAACTGCTCAGATTTTCTAATAGCCTTAGTCTTATCCAAATAAACCCTGAGTTGCCTATGCATGTCCAAAGTATGCAGCACCCTCTCACTTTCAGTTTGCGAAGAGGGGAAAAAAATAGGCAGATTAATAGACTGATTAGGTGACAGCTCATTAACCACCTTAGGCATAAAAGAAGGGTTAGTGCGCAAGGACACTCTGTCCTTATGTTGTTGTTTCTTTTGGCTTTTCCCGGTTAGGGGTTGCCACAGCGGAACTCCGGTCCGCTAATGATTGGTAGTTGATTTTTACGTGCCGAGTTACCAGCCCTGATGTACAATCTTCAATGAAGGTACGCCCATTCACGAAGATCAAAATGGAGGACAAGCCATAAGGCCCTGTAACTCGGACACCCATCTGGCAGAAGTAAGAGCTAACAAAAGAACAGTCTTCCGGGAACAATGTTGCAAGGAAGGTGAAGCGGCAGTCTCAAAATTAGCCTGAGTCAACTTCTCCAAAACAAAATTAAGATACCAGGGAGGAGGAACATGCTTCCTGGGAGGTCTAATATTAAGGCCACCTTTAGGAAATTGTTTTGCCTCAAATTTAGAAGCTAAAGGAGGCAAAAAGGGAAGACAAGCAGAGATAGCTGATAATTGGGCCTTAACAGAAGAATTGACCAAACATGCATTGAGCAACTCACACAAATAAGTGAGAACCAAAGGAACATCCATAGTAAGTGGGTCCAGGTTACGAGAGAGAGACCAAATAGAAAACCTCTTTAATTTGGATAAGTAGGATTTCCTAGTAATAGGTTTCCTGGCCTCCTGCAGGACTTGTAACACGTCCACAGAAAAAAGGTGTCTATGAGGAATCAAAATCCTATCACCAGCAATGTCAGTTGAAGCATGGACAGGTGGGGATGGATGAGAGATCCCTTGTCTTGTGAGAGTAGATCCACCCTGTGAGGTAACTTATGATGATTACCCCTGGCTAAATGTAGAAGAAGAGGGAGCCAGTGCTGTCACAACCAAAAGAAAGTCCACAACAAGATTTTGGGAGCATCCTGTTGAAGTTTGAACATGACTTTTGGAATGAGAGGAAGGGGTAGAGATGCATGAAGAAACATCCCCTTCCAAGAAAATGAGAGGGCATCCAGCTTCTACACCAGAGGACCTGGGTATCTGGCACAAAACAGAGGAAGTTGTCTGTTCAGAGGGGAGGCAAAAAAGATCCACTTGAGAAGTATCCCACTGGTGGATAATATACCAAAACACATCCTTGTGAAGCATCCATTCATGGGACTGAGTTACAGACCTGCTCAGAGTGCCTGCCACAGTGTTTTGACCAGAAGGGCTATAAACTGTCTGAAGAGTCACTTGATACTTCACAACAAGATCCCGTACCTGAAGTGCTAACTGGCAAATATCTTATTCCTCCTTGTTTGTTGATATACCACATCACTGTAGTATTGTCTGTGAACACATTGAAAGGCCCTGGAGAGAAAAGAGAATGAAAGGCCTGAAGAACCAGGAGAAAAGCTGTCATCTCTTAGACATTGATATGTGCCTTCTGCTGACAAGGTGACCACACCCCTTGAACTTTTAAGGAGTGAAATGTCACCCCATCCCATGTCTGAAGCGTCTGTGAACAATTCCTGACAGAGAAGAGGAGGATGCAAAGCGATCCTTGGATTCAGAGACAGAATCCAACAGTGAAGTTCCTGTCTGAGACAAAGAAGAACTACAAAGTTTAGAGGAGGTGCATGTTGAAGCCACAGACTTTAGAAACCGCTGAAAATTTTTTATGTGAAGTTTGGCCAGAAGAAACATCAGAATGGTGGATGCCATGAAACCCCGAGCTCTCAGAAACTCCCTGGCAGTAATGGAAGGCAGAAGAAGAAGAAGAGTGTGAAGGAAAGAAATGAGAATTAAGGCCTTTGGAGAGGGCATGGAAGACAGCATTGGTTCCATCTGAATCCTACAACCAAGAAAAACATGATCCTGAGAAGGATTTAGAGAATACTTTTTGAAATTTATAGTGAACCCCAGACTCTGAAGAAGGGAAACGGCAAAAATGAAGATTTTGCAAAAGATTCTCTGAAAAGGACGCCTGAATAAGCAAGTCGTCCAAGTAAGCAAATATTTGGATCTCCCGAAGTCTGCAAAAAAACAGTCACAGAAGCAAGGGATTTGGTGAACTCCCTTTGGGCAGAAGAAAGGGCAAAGCAGAGAACTGAAAATGCCAGGAAGCAACAGTGAAATGCAAAAACTTCCTGAAAGGAGGATGGATCAGAATATGGAGATAAGCATTATTGAGATCCAGAGACACCATGTAGGCCTGAGGGAGCAAGAGAGGGAACAGATTCTGAAGGGACAACATCTGAAATGAAGGCACTTTTAGAAAAGTGTTTAGATGAGAGAGGTCTAGAATAGGTCTCCAAGTGCCCTCTTTCCTGAGCACTGGAAACATCCTGGAATAGAACCCTTTCTTCTTTTGAGACACAGCCACCTCTTGAATAGTACTCTGAGTCAAGAAATTTTGAAGAACCTCTGGGAAAAAGGGAAGTTGTTCCTGAGGAGGCTGAAGAATGCCCATAAAAGGAAGATGGGATTTCTACACCATGAAATACCTCGACGAATGATTGACAGAACCCAAGAAGCCTGAGTGATCTGAAGCCAAACAGGAAGAAAAAGAGAAAGGCAGAGAGAAAGAAGAATGTAGATGGGAATGGTTGGATAGTCATGCAGTACCTGGTTTGTCTGGAAAGGAAGGCTTCAGAGTCCCTGAAAACTGAAGACACTTAGCAGGATGAGCCACTCTTCTTACCTTTAGTAGAAGGGCGAGATTGCCTACAACAAAGGCAGGCTTAGTGGGGTAGTTTCTCTGAAATTTAGGCACAAGAGAAACAAACACATATTTAAGCTCATGTAAGGACTTACCCTTATCATGAAGGGACTTAAACAAACCAGCAGCTTCTCCAAATAAAAGTTTAGAATCCAGAGGAGCATCTATCAACTTAGCCGTAATGTCTTCAGGTAGAGGTTGAAGCCTAAGCCAAGAATACCTCCTCATCACTGAACCAAAAACAGCATCCCTAGAAGAGGCATCTGCTGCATCATAACAACATTTAATAGAATGACAAGCGACTTCAGAGGAAGTCCCTTGCAAGGAAAGAGCAGAAGTTTTATCCTCAGCATCTAGAAACATCAGAAATAAGTTGACAGGCCGAAGAAGAAAGAGCCAACGCATACCTAGACATATGGGTCTGATGATTAATAGCCCTAAAAGCTAGGGTAGCAGAAGTGTAAACCTTCTTACTCAGCCTTTCCATACTTCTGCTGTCCTTCTCAGAAGGCAATAAGTTGGGCGTAGGAAGCAAATGAGACGGCATGTCAGAGGTTAGAGACACTACAGAGGGGTCAGCAGCAGGACATTTATATAAAAAAATAACAATCCTCAGGCACCTATAAAACCTGTCAGGTTTTGTGGGAGCAGGGGCAGAGAATCAAGTGCATGGAAGGCATTGTAAAAAGCTTCCAGCAAAGCAGCCAAAACAGGCGGGATAGCATCAGGCTTAGGAGAGTCCAACTGCAGCAACTTATAGTACCTCTTGTGGATATCAGAGACCTGAGCACAAACCCACTTAAAGAAATCCATCATCCTAGAGAGTGTGCCCCAAAGGAAATTTCCTCAAAAGGAACATCAGGATTAATAGATTCCGCTTCCTCTGACCCATAGTCCAAAGGAGAAGGAATTTGAGTAGAATAAGTCAAGGATTCATCATCAGAATCCAACTCATCCTCAGTAGAATCCTGTTCTGTAGGCCTTTTAAGGGGAGTAGAGGACCAAGGAGGAGCAGGAACCAAAACCCTATGAGGAGGCTTTAACGACATTAAAGCAGTAAATAGCCCCTGAGTAAAGGCCTGCCAGTCACTTTGTGGATCCCTAGGAGCAGAAGAAACATGTTTTAAGTTTTTTGTTTCTTTTTTAAGGGAACATCCCATCCAAAAAACTGAGACAGCTTAGTCCCAATGCGGCAGTCGAGAACCGTAGTAGGAACTTCTTCCCCAACTAAAAACAGAAGAACTCCCATAGCCCCCTTGGAAAAAATCAACCATGGTTCCCCCTGAATGTCCGAGACAGATGCCTGGAAAGCCTCTTCGGATGTGTTGCCAGATGAATCCTCACCAGTCTCCAACATGTTTGATGCAAAGAAATCTAACCACCTGGATTGTAACAACCTTGGGAGAAACACCTAGCTAAGGCTGGACAGCAGAAGATTCTGGTTGTACCTTTTTCACCTTCCTGTTCCCTAGCAGCTGACCCTCGTAGTGGGAGATTCCTTGCATTGTATATTTAGCGAGAAGGTTAAGACTGTGGTTGTTAAGATATAATAAAGGGAATAAGGTCTACTGTAGAGGGTTTTCAGGAAGAATGCCTGACAAATTGAACAAGACATATGGTCATGAGAAGCTCCGAGACAAAAAAGACACTTATTGTGGTGGTCTTTATGGGGAATTTGTCTTCCACACTGGCATTCACCCTTCTTGGATGACACTAACGCCAAGAAGCACAAAACAAGACAAGAAAAAACAAAAACCCCAACGGCGTACATATCTGAAACTGTAAAGATGTCAGCAAACTGATGTATGTAGTCACTAGAGAATGGAAATGCATTCAACTGGTAGAAAACAAACACAAGTAAACAGACCGGTGAAAAGGTATGTTTGGACTGGCAGCAAAGAAGTTCTGAGTATGGTAGGCCTGAACATCATCGTTATGCCCTACACTACGCAAGGAGCATTTGAGTGATGTTCGACGTACCTTTAAAGCAACAGGGGTCTTTGGTAGACTGGCTAGACATTGGGCTTCCACAGCAGGGAATCCCATATGTTAAGAATACTGCAGCAGTGAGTGTAAGGACATCAATTTTAATTTTGAATTTCTGAATTGCTTATTTTCTTTGCCAATGGTTGTATATAGAAAGCAAATAAAGAGGAAGGAGGACATCCCTGCCTGGTTCCTATGTTCAAACACAACTTACCAACGAGGAACCCTCCAACTTTAATTGTTGCCTCCAGTCCTTCATTTAGCCTCCTACATATATCCTGCTAATTAACTTTGTTATTGTATCAGGGAATGTAAATGCTTCCATTGCCCAATTTATAAAATGCCAGCTTTTTCTGTCAAATGCTTTCTTTGCCACAAGAACCACCGACAACAGTAGTATTTTCTTATGCTCTGCTTCCCTCTGCATCATCATTGTTCTATTAATGTTGTCAAATGTTTGCCTCCCTGTACAAAACACATTGATCTCTATCAGTTTTGACAATATTGTTGCCATTCCGTTTAGCCAGTATAGACACAAGCACTTTATAATCCTGGGTTAAAACTGAAATGGATCTATATGAAGCAGAGTCTAATGGGTCTTTGCTGTCTTTAGGTAATACAGCCACCACAGCATTCTTCCAAGACAATGATGGTTCCCCTCCTTGTAAAATACTGTTAAATAAAATCTTGTTCTTCCCTCCTACCTTCCAGACTCCACAGGAATACCATCTGTTCTTGGGAACTTTCCTGAAGGTTGGTTATACATCACTGTATTTATATCATCTCCTTCTGTCTTAACTGTTAGTTGTTGAGCTTCGTCTGCCTCTAACTTTGGCATAATTAAGTCTTCCGTAACTATTACCTTTTGTGCTCTTTCTTTATTTTCACCATCTCTCTGCTTTGTACAAATTTTAATAAAATGTCCGAAATGTCTCTAAAACCTCTACAGGATCTCTGGTTATTTTTCTTGTATTGGCTTCCTAATTTTGGTGATGACCCTTTCTAAGTTGTTGTGCTAGAAGTTTTTGTAGTCTAGAGTTATTAACAAAAATAGTTGCATAATCGCAATCTTTCTAAATATTTGCATATTATCCAAATATCTCCTTGTTTTCTCTTAGGCAGTCTACATTTGTGCCTCTTTTTCTGTGAGACTCCTCTTATTCTGCAGTACTTTTAACTTTGTCAGCCGCTCTGAGTAATTCTTATTACTTAACTATATCTCTTTCTCTTTTATTTCTACCATATTTTTAAACTCCATTTCAATGTATCCCACTCACTAGCTGTAACTTGTGAAGATATGTATGTCTTTCCTAATAACTCTTGAATAATTTGCACTACCATTCCTTAAATTCCTCTCATTTTAACAGGTAGATGGGAAAGTACCATTGTCTCATTTTTATTTAATTACTCTGCATTTTTAGCTTGGTTTTTATCAGTGCATGATCTGAAGTAGTTATTGGATGTTTGTTGAAACTTTTAAATAAATGTAAATGTTCCTGTGAAATTTAATTTCTGTGTAGTCCAGCCTAGTTGTTGTAGCTTGGGGAATAATATGTAAATTCTGTCCGAGTTCCCACTATACTTTCTTCAGTAATCTACCTACTTTGTCATATTTTCCCTTCTAGGTCCCCCAGATACTTCCTCAGTGTTGCAACTCAAGTGCCAGTCCCCATCTGTAAGTAATATTTCCTGCTGAAAGCTGATTATGCTCCCCAAATTTTCTTAAGCTCCATAATAGCATTTTTTTGTGGAATATAAATACAGACCAGTGTACCCCCCCCCCTCCGTCGGTAGCCCCTTACTACCAAAAATCTGCCATTATTACCTTTTTTTCTTATCTATTACTATTGGAGCCCCTCTAGTAATTAGTATAACTACTACCCTTTAACTTTGTCACGGATATTCTGTTGAATATCCATCCTGAAATCATTTCTTTTCAAATTCACATCCTTATTTCTTTCCAAATCTGTCTCCTGTAGCATTGCTATTTGCAGTCTGAATTTCTTAATGTAATTCAGTGTTTTTTTTCCTTTTTGTCTATACCTGTAAGGCCTTTTAAGTTCCAAGACAATATTTGCAACTTTCTTGTTACAAGAACACACTGATGTTTGGCAGTCTGGTCTTTTATACAGTTATGTCTATGTCATATTTTTCAGGGCTTTTTCTTTTAATGAAAATGGTTAAAAAACTAAATGCATTTTTAAAACTCCATCACCCCCTATTAACAGACACACAAAACTCCATAGATCTTCAAAAAAATGAAGTTAAAACCTCCAGATACGAAGAGTTTTCCCAAAGTGACAGCTGCACCCAGAGGCATTACCTAACCTAAAGTTAAGGTTACCCATACTAAAGGGTATGCTACAGCCTATGCTCCCTCTTATACTGCTTGCTGTCTATCTTTTCATTATCTCAATTTCTGCCCCAGATGTAAAAAAACTGCTTTAATGTTTTCTGCAAACTTTTGTCCTATAAAAAGTTGTCTAGTTGTCTGTAAATAAAACTAAATTGTACACTGTGCACTGTTCTATTAAAGGCATTACAGTATTAAATCTGCTAGCGGGTCTGTTGTTTCACTTCCCATAACTTCGAACTTTATTTTTCAGTGAACCATTTGCCATTGCACCTTTAAATTGTCCGTTTCCCTCAGCAAAGAATGCTCAAAACTCTCAAGATTAATTGCTTGTAACTTCCGACAGCTGATTTGCATGTAAATGGAGTCAGCAATGAATCTTTGTAAATTTTACACAGAACAGAATGTACAGCTGCAGACTTCTTGACTCCCACAGAACATTTGCTAGTGGGAAAAAAAAAACAAGCTAATGTCTTTGTAGATTTAAGAAACTTGGCATTTTTCTTGGCTTTTATCATTTTGTTTCATTTTTCAAACCTATTTTCTTACAAAAACACTTGTTTATAGCTTATGCCAGGGACATTATTCTAGACATTTGCCATTGTAAAAATAAGAGAAAATAATATTTTAATTCTAAAAATAATACAACCAGTGGACTTTTACACCCCAGGCCCACACTAGCAGCCCAAGATCACAGCTTATTAACATTAAACTTGCTTTTGTCCATCCATATTTTTCTTGTTATACTGTATAGCCTATACGTCTTACAACTAAACAAAGTACTTGTTTACTTTAATATCTTTGACATATACAACAGTCAGTGAGTATGCTCCCCCTGAATACACACTGCACAGTACTGCTTTACTAAATATAACATTTAGTTTATATCATGAAATAATTTTTGTAAATACCAATAAGAGCAATTTAGTTTCAAGAATTTCAAGATGGCTGCACATTGAGTAACAGCTTAATTCTAGCTCTCCCTGTGTGAAAACAGAAACTCAGCAGAGAAGGCCAGTAAACTTGTGTTTATGGGTAAGTTTCAGTAACAGGCTAGTAAGTGTATTGCCTGGATTCCAGGAAAAAAAGAAATACAGAGGACCTGGAAAAATCAGCTACAAAAAGTGAGGAAGAAACACTGACTGGCGAAAGTTTTGCAGCTCTTCAGCCAAAAGTAGTGCAACCTCCAGACATGAATTCCAGTAACCTACAGGAACATATAAGATAACTGCACACAGACCTAGCTAAAATAAATGAAACACTGATGGAGTATATCAGCACAAACAACAAAAGGCTGGAAAAAAATAAAGAAATATTCAGATGATATGATAAAGCTGAAAAAAATCAGAGGTTGAAATGAAGAAAAGGCTGGCTGAACATGAGACTGCTCAGGAAGAGAAGTTTCAGAAAATACTAGAATTAGAGGACAGAGTACGTAGGGAAAACCTAAGATTTTCAGCTATACCAGAGAAGGTGAAAGGAACAGACTGCATTAATTTTATGAAAGCACAAATTAGCAACTGGACTGGTATTCCACAGCAGGAGTTGTTAGTTGAAAGGGCACATTGTGTGTATGCTCCAAACCTGGCTATAAGAAAGCAACCTAGACCTTTAATAGTAAAGATGCAATCTTGCCAGCAGAAAGAGTTGGTTTTGACAAAACTTTGGCAGAAGGAGAAAGTAGTAAAAGTGGGAGACAGCAGAGTGTTTGTGGAGAATGATTGCTCATTGTACACCAGGCAGAAGAGAAGCAAGTTTATTCCACTATTCAGGGAATGTCGAAATGCAGGTGTGAGATTCAAACTGTTGTACTCAGCTCTCTTCAAATTATTCTTCTCTGGAAGGACAAAATCATTTTTTGACGAAGTAAATGCTAAGGAGGAAATACAAAAGTTTGTCCAACAAAAAGTACTCTGTGAACCAGAAATATATGCTGCTTCTTCTTGTTCTGGTAATAAAGACCACAGAGAGACTGCACCTGTGAAACGTTTTTCAATGTTTCATCAGAAAATGTTGGAGTGAAGGAATGGAGCACGAGAGTTGACTAGAAGAATCAAGTATGCATTGGAAATGAAGCAGAGACAGGATCTGGGAGATGGAGATGAACAGTAATAAAACCAGTAACTTAATGTGGGATTACAATGCAATAATCATATGTGTGAAATATGACAGAAGACGAAAATGTGGAAATATTGGACTTTTTCAGAATTTGTTGGACTTGTGGGGAGTCTAAAGCATATGCTGTACTTCATGTCATTAATGTTCAAAAATACTTTGTGGAAGAGAAGAGGAGGGGGAGTTACCTGTAAGTAATGACTTTTTTCTTACTAGCACTATTTTTGTGGTGTATGGTTTTCTTGGCATGCTATAAAGTAAAGTTTTCTTAGTTATTTTTAAGTATAATGGGGATTGTAAACAGTGTTGCTGTTTTTTTCTTTTCTTTCTTTCTTGTTGCTTTTTCTCATTCTTCCATGGAGAGATTACCGGATTGAGGACCTTAGATTGATTTAGTAACATGTTTTAAGGGTAAGCAAGTAAATGAAAAATAATATTGAATATCATGCAGCTTTTTTCTAGCAAATATATGTATGCTCAGTAGCACTTTTGCAGCTAGTCTTCATGTTTCTATGGAGACAATCTGATAAAGTAAAATTGGCTACAGGCAGGTGGAGAGTGATTGGCTGAAAAAAAATAAGAGAAATTGGCTAGGACATAATGTTCTCAGCTGGGAGAGCTATAAAGAAAAGGCAAACCCAATTAGCACTTAGTAGAAGCACAGGCAGCACCATAAATCTTAGCATATTTAACCTTTCTTTTAGGTTAAGTCAAGTCTGTGAGTGTGGCTGCCAGTTTGGGACTTTTGTTCCTATTAGCTGGATAAAACTTGAGTATTTAAAGGTGTACATTGTTTTGTATGTTAGTATTAAGTTCATAGGTTTTAGGGGGTATTGGGGTATGTTTGCTTTTTGTTTGAGGGCTTTCAATAAAACAAAATGTTTTGTTAGATGTGACATAGGCTCAAATGGATATGACAAGAAACAACTGTATAAAAGTTCAACCTGTCAAACACTGTATGCATGTAACACAAAAGCTGGAACTAGACATTTAACAAAAAAAGATGTACATAAAAGGTGGGAATAATAACTTTTTAATGTAGTGATGCTTTCTGCAATGTCTTTAAATGCTAATCATCTCACAGATACAGTAGTGAACTATATCAAAAAATGTAGAGTGCAGATAGCTATGTTACAGGAGACATACTTAGAAAGAACTGAACATGAGAATTTGATAAAGATTTTCAACATGATTATTCAACTGAATACTTGGGACAAAGGAAAAGAGGAATACTTATATTAATTCAGGAAGAGCTCCAGTAGTGATAGAAGAGGATATAAAGAGTAATAATGACAGATTTGTAGTGCTAACGAGATACTGACAAGGGCAGAGGATTACACTGGCATGGATTTATATTCCACCTAAAATTGCTATAATGGAGCTTAAGAAAATTCTGGGGGGAAATAATCAGTATTCAGCAAAGAATATTACTTATAAATGGGGACTGGATTTTGATTTACAACAGTGAAGAAGTGTCTGGGGGCCCAGAAGGTAAAGTATAACAAAGGAGGATAGTTTTTTGAAGAAATTTATGAAAATATTTGGCATGGAAGTTGTGAATTCAGTAATAGGAGTTCTGAGTGAATTTACTTATCATTTCCCAAGATAAAAAAAACTGGGCTAGGCTAGACAAAATTTACATTTCACAGGAACATGTGCATTTAATTAAAGGTCTTGATATGAACTCAATAACTATTTCAGATCATGCACAAATAATAAGTAAAATAGAAACACAGGGTAATGAAATAAAAATGAGACACTGGCACTTTCCCACCTATCTGTTGAAAAGAGAGGAATTTAAGGAATGGCTTGAAGGTTATTCTGGAGCTATTAGAAAGGATAGAAATTTCTTCTGAAAATATATCTATGGAGTGAGATAAAATTAAATTGGAGTTTAAAAATAGTGTGGAAATAAAAGAAAGGGAGCTATGGTTAAGAAGTAACAAGAATTATTTAGAGGGACTGGCAAATGTTAATGTATTGCAGAATAGGGGGAATCTCACAGAACAAGAAGAATATCAACTGCAGAATGCTAAGCAGAAAATAAGGGATTGCCTTGATAATATGCCTGAGTTTAGAAAGATTGCTGTTAAGCAACTGTTTTTGATAATAACAGTAGAGTACAAAAACGTTTAGCAGAAGAACTCAGGCAACAGAAAGAAAGGGCTGTCGCCAAGCTTAGGGAAGCATATAACAAGGAAAGTAACAAGAGATCCTGTAGAGGTATTAGAAATATTTCAGAAATTCTGTGAAAGTCTGTATAAACAGAGAAATAGGGAAATCAAGAAAGGATACAAATGGAAATCTTTATGGAAGAATTAAATATGCCAAAGTTAGAAGTAGATGAGGCTCAAATACTAACGGTTAGAATACAAGGAGGAGATGAGATAAAAATGATGATGTATAACCAATCTATAGGAAAGTCCCTAGGAATAGATGGTATTCCTGTGGAAGTTTGGAAGCTAGGAGGGAAAACTGTTAAAGATTTGGAAGGTTTTGTTTAACAGTATTTTGAGAAGATGTGAAGTACTAACATCCTGGAGGAAAGCATTGATAGGTGTAACACCTAATGAGAGTAAAGATCCATCAGAACCAGCTTCATATAGACTCATTTGAATACTAAACCATGGTTATAAAGTGTTCATATCTATAATGGCTAATAGAATGACAAAGGTAATGCCAGAATTGAAATATATGGATCAGTGTGGTTTTGTGGAGGTGAGGCGAACATTTGACAACATTAACAAAACAGTGATGATCCAGAAGGAAGCAGAATGTAAGAAGCTACCATTGTTGTTGTTGGGTCTTGTTGCAGAGAAAGCATTTGACAGAGTAAGGTAGGACTTTGTGAGCAGGGCAATGGAAACATTTGCATTTCCTGAAAAAAACTAAGATTGATTTTGTGGATATATGAGGGATCAAAAGCGAAAATTAAGGTGGGCTAGGTCCTCTCTAATAATTTCTGCTTGAACCGAGGAACCAGGCAGGGGTGTCCTTTTCCCCCTTACTTATTTATATATATATATATATATATATATATATATATATATATATATATATATATATTTTTTTTTTTTTTTTTTTTTTTTTTTAGAACCACTGACCAAGAAAAATAAGGTACTCAGAAATTCAAGGATATAATTGGTATGGTAGTCAAGAAAAGCTTGATCTATTTGCAGATGATATTATTTTATACCTGACAAAACCAGAAAGAGACATTACAGTGTTGTGAAACATTTTGAGATAGTTTCTTTTTTTTCCGATAAAAAAATAATGAAGCTAAAACAAAGACAATAGCGATAAATGATGTGCCCACACACCAATTAGTTCAGCAATATCCATATTTATCAGGGCATGATAAAATTAAGTATTTAGGAGTATGGATTGAAAAGGATTCTGGTGTGGCTCCTGAGTATATGTGGGAAGAGACTAAACAAAAGGTAATGCAAAAAACTGAGAAAATGGAAGCTTTGTTATATGGGTATAGATAGTAAGATACAAGCAGTCAAAATTTTTTAGTCCCTTTAGTCTTATACACAGGTCAGGCATATTTTTATCAATCAGAGGAGAAGTTGTGGATAGCAGTTAAAGAGCTGAAGAGCTTTATCTGGGAGGGGAAGATGGCAAAAGTTATGTGGGATAAGATGATTCTTCCAATAGAACAGGGTGGATTATGAATACCCAGTTTGAATGGGGTATTTCAGAGCTACACAGTTAAGGCTTCTGTACATAACACAAGCAGCAGAAAACTATAATTCAAAGTGGAAAGCGATGATGTTGAAACTGGGGGAGAGCTCAAGAAACAAGGAGAGACTGGGATTTTGGATGCAGGCCTTTAAGAAGAATAACAATAATCATATAGAATATTATATCCATAAAGTAGCAGAATGTATTCTAAGAACTAAGCCAACACAGGAATGGATAAAGGAGATTCTGCTGATAGGGATGACCACAATTAGGGATACAGACAGTAGACAAGAGGGAGCTGGAATTTATTGGAGAAAACTGGCAAAGGGACCAAGGTATTGGGAGCAAATAACTAGAGAGAGAAAGGTAATAGAATGAGTAGAGGCCAAGAATTTATTTGGACTGCAGGTTAGAGATTGTTTTCCGTTATCAAGGACTGATATCAGAGTATACACAAAGAGAAAGAACTAGGGGATCCTAAACGAAAGACCCACATTGGTAGAGTTTTTACTAGACTCTAGAACAGAAGCTGCAATTAAAAAAGGAATAATTAGAGCATATGAAAGATTGCATGATAACTATAAGAATCAGAGGAGGTTAGAGAGGATTGGGGAAGAGAGACTGGATAATCAGTTCACAAAGAAGAAGTGGGAGGATATATGTGTGTCTCCCAAATATGCAACAAAATCTAGACACTTTAGGATTTTTGCTTGAAAATGTTTACATAGATACTTTTATACTCCAAGTAGACTGCAGAGAATTTTTCTTCAGGTTGACGGCAAATGTTGGAGCTGTGACGGGGAAGAAGGAGATATTTGGGAACGTATTTTCTGGGAGTGCAGTGGGTTGGCAGATTGATGTGATGAGAGAAATGATTTTTCTGAGCTTTGATACAGAATTGGAATTGCCTAATCATGATAAGGCATTGCTGTGTTTAATTATGGTGGCTGCGAACAAAGCAATTACTAGGAAATGGAAATCAAAATCTAAGCCAGCTGTAGTAGAAGTAGTAATATAGTAATAGAGATAAATCAACTAGAATTGAGATCTTCAGAAAAGGGTAGGAGGAAACTACATAGGAAAAAATGGGAATTGTGGGAACAGTGCATACAGGGGAGAAATGAGGTTTAAAAGAAGGCAGGACTTAAATGAGTTATGTAATGTTTGACTGAAAATGATTAGGTAGCATACCTCTCAACTTGGAATCATCAAAAATCTGGAAAAAGGCCCATGAAAAGTAGGTACAACTGGCCAAAAATCCGTACACTGATTAACATAAAGTTTGCAAACATAATTATGTAATCCCGCTGACTCAGGTGGGATTGTGGAATACCAACTTTTAAACGCAAACTGAATAGACAAAATATTAAACACAAAAATATAAACAGAACAATAGTGTTTTATTTATATCAATATTTGAACTCTGTAAAATGCTTAAATAAAATATGAGTCTGAATCATATAAACTCAGAAGACAAGCTTGCTGTGATTCTTCATTGAGCCCTGTCTCTCCATTATTTGAAAATATGGTACAAATTCAAGAGTAGCCTGGTATTACTAAACAGAGTGTATGTCCTCTTTATGCCATGGGAAAGGAAACTACTAGAATAGTTCCTGCATCACTTAAGGACTTTAACTTAAGCTTGTTATTCCATAAGGACGGTACTCCACTTCAAGAAAAAATAAGAAATCCACTAACCCAGGTGAACAAAGATGACTGCTTATTAAATATGATAATTGTTTATTAAACACAACACTTGCTTATTAACAAAGCATTTCCCATTTGGGATTTCTGTGTCATACGTGATAATTAAAAAAAAGTTGTTACACTGTTTGACATGTAAATGCAGTGTATTCAAAAGGCAAGGAATGCACACAAATGTAAATCTCTCCCACTAGCAGATGCTGCTTCATCTTGTGTTGAAGACTGAGGTTCTTTTGCATCAGTGTCAGACAACCGATTCTGTAAAGTAGGTCAAAATGGTACAGACTTTCAGTGATCCAAAAATGTAAACAGAGACCACCCCAGTGGTGTAGCTAGAGTCTATGCCGCCTGGGGCTGTTTTTGAGTTTGCTGCCCCTCCCCTCTCACAAAATCATGGACAAATGGAGTCCCCCATACACAGCCCCCACCCCCGCAGCCATGCCACTGTCCCATTACTTGGCTGTTTCTCTCATTTACTATAAAAACTGTAATGTGCATACTGCTTTATGCTTTACTTCTACAGTGATTATTTAGATTTCATTTAAAACTTTTGTTTTAAAATTTATAGCACAAACACTGATAGACATCTGCTAAACAAAGCAATACAGTCTCAAAATGAAAACAGACTTAGCATTAAAACTTCTCTACCCTTGAAACTCATATTCATTGAAACAGCATTGAAACCCATATTAAAAAAAAAAATGCATCTGGCCAGTGGCGGATAAAGTTTACCTTTGGGCTGTTTTCAAATTGTAGGCCTTTTGCACACATATTTAGGACCATGCAAACATGTATATGTTCTTTGATTCACCTTCTTGATTGTATTAAATGATATTCCTCGTATAATACAGCACACTTAGAGTGTGTTTTAAATTTATTGTTTTGAACATTTTCCCAGTAAGCAATGAAACAAATTGTATGAACCATTAATGACAAGAGCCTGCCTAATTCAGAAACTTTCCATCATAAAGGTCTACTCAAACGTCTGTCATTACAATCCCCCAATATTAGTAAATATGCACAATCTCTGCAGAAGTAAAAATCTTTTAAATAATTCCACATTAAAGAGATCTGTAACTAAAGAGGTTGCTGCTAGCAAACAGCTTTATATTTTACTGTTTCATCTACTGTTGGCCGAAGAAGGAGGAGGAGAAGAGGCGGAAGGCATGGCCGAAGGCAGGAAGATAGGAGAAAGGCTAGGACTGTGATACTGAGGGTCAGAACTTTGAATGTTGGCAGTATGACTGGTATAGGGAGAGAGCTAGCTGCTATGATGGACAGAAGGAAGGTTGGTATATTGTGTGTGCAAGAGACCAGATGGAAGGGGAATAAGGCTAGGTGTATCGGAGGGGGGTTCAAATAGTTTTATCATGGTGTGGATGGGAGGAGAAATGGCGTAGGAGTTATTCTGAAGGAACAGTATGCAAAAAGTGTTTTGGAGGTGAAAAGAGTGTCGGATAGAGTGATGTTTATGAAGCTGGAAATTGATGGTGTAATGATGAATGTTGTTAGTACATATGCTCCACATGTTGGGTGTGCAGTGGATGAGAAAGAAAAATGTTGGAGTGAATTGGATGCAGTGGTGATGACTCTACCCAAGGGTGAGAGAGTGGTGATTGGAGCAGATTTCAATGGGCATGTTGGTGAAGGGAACAGAGGGGATGAGGAAGTGATGGGTAGGTATGGTGTTAAACAAAGGAATGCAGAAGGTCAGATGGTAGTGGATTTTGCGAAAAGGATGGACATGGTTGTGGTGAATACGTATTTTAACAAGTGAGAGGAGCATAGGGTGACATACAAGAGTGGAGGAAGATGCACACAGATGGATTATATCTTATGTAGGAGGGCCAGTGTGAAGAAGATTGGAGACTGTAAAGTGGTGACCGGAGAAAGTGTAGTTAGGCAGCATAGGATGGTGGTTTGTAGGATGACGTTGGTGATCAAGAAGAGGAGGAGGAGTGTGAGGGCGGCACCAAGGATCAAATGGTGGAAATTGAAAAAGGGTAATTATGAGGTGGAGTTCAGGGATGAGTTAAGAAAGGCACTGAGTGGCAGTGAAGAGTTACCAAATAGATGGGTAACTACAGCAGAGCTAGTAACGGAGATGGCTAGAAAGGTGCTTGGTATCACATCGGGTCAGAGGAAGGACGACAAGGAGACATGGTGGTGGAATGAGGAAGTACAGAAGAGTATACAGACAAAGAGGTTGGCAAAGAAGAAGTGGGAGTGTCGGAGAGATAAAGAAAGTAGACAGGAGTATAAGGAGATGAGGTGCATGGCAAAGAGAGAGGTGGCAAAGGCTAAGGATAAGGCATATGAAAAGTTGTATGAAAGGTTGGACACTAAGGAGGGAGAAAATGACCTGTATCAATTGGCTAGACAGAGGGACCAAGCTAGGAAAGATGTGCAGCAGGTAAAGATTATAAAGGATAATGAGCGAAACATACTTACAAGCAAGGAGAGTGTGTTGAGGAGATGGAAAGAGTACTTTGAGGGGTTGATGAATGAAGAGAATGAGAGGGAGAGAAGGTTGGATGATGTAGTGATAGTGAATCATGAAGTACAGTGGATTAGCAAGGAGGAAGTAAGGATAGCTATGAGGAGAATGAAGAATGGAAAGGCTGTTGGCCCAGATGACATATCTGTGGAAGCATGGAGGTATTTAGGTGAAATGGCAGTGGAGTTTTTAACCAGATTGTTTAATGAAATCTTAGAAAGTGAGAGGATGCCTGAGGAAAGGAGAAAAAGTGTTTTGGTACCAATTTATAAGAATAAGGGTGATGTGCAGAGCTGTAGTAACTACAGAGGGATTAAATTGATCAGTCAGAGCATGACGTTATGGGAAAGAGTAGTGGAAGCTAGGTTAAGAAGGGACGTGATGATTAGTGAACAGCAGTATGGTTTCATGCCGGGAAAGAGCACTACAGATGCGATGTTTGCTCTGAGAGTGTTGATGGAGAAGTACAGAGAATGTCAGAAGGAGTTGCATTGTGTTTTTGTAGACTTAGAGAAAGCATATGACAGGGTGCCTAGAGAGGAGTTCTGGTATTGTATGAGGAAGTCAGGAGTGTCAGAGAAGTATGTAAGAGTGGTACAGGATATGTACGAGGGTAGTGTGACAGCGGTGAGGTCTGCGCTGGGAGCGACGGATGCGTTTAAGGTGGAGGTGGGGTTACATCAAGGATCAGCTCTGAGCCCTTTCTTATTTGCAATGGTGATGGACAGGTTGACAGATGAGATCAGACAGGAGTCCCCGTGGACTATGATGTTTGCAGATGACATTGTGATCTGTAGTGAGAGTAGGGAACAGGTGGAGGAGACCCTGGAGAGATGGAGATATGCTCTAGAGAGAAGAGGAATGAAGGTCAGCAGGACTAAGACAGAATATATGTGTGTGAATGAGAGGGAGGATAGAAGAATGGTGAGGATGCAAGGAGTAGAAGTGGCGAAGGTGGATGAGTTTAAATACTTGGAGTCAGTAGTTTAGAGTAACGGTGAGTGTGGAAGAGAGGTGAAGAAGAAAGTACAGGCAGGATGGAGTGGGTGGAGACGAGTGTCAGGAGTGATTTGTGACATACGGGTACCTGTAAGAGTGAAAGGGAAGGTCTACAAGAAGGTAGTGAGACCAGCTATGTTATATGGGTTGGAGACAGTGGCATTGACAAATAGTCAGGAGTTTGAGCTGGATGTGGCAGAGTTAAAGATGTTAAGATTTGCACTGGGAGTGACGAGGGTGGACTGGATTAGGAATAAGTATATCAGAGGGTCAGCCCAGGTTGGAAGGTTTGGAGACAAAGCCAGAGAGGCAAGATTACATTGGTTTGGACATGTGTTGAGGAGGGATGCTGAGTATATTGGGAAAAAGATGCCAAAGATGAAGCTACCAGGTAACAGGAAAAGAGGAAGGCCTAAGATAAGGTTTATGGATGTGGTGAGAGAGGACATGCAGGTGGTTGGTGTGACAGAGCAAGATGCAGGGGACAGGAAGAAATGGAAACAGGTAATCTGCTGTGGCGACCCCTAATGGGAACAGCCGAAAGAAGATGATGATGATCTACAAATAAAGTGCATGCTGCCCTTAAAGAATAAATTGCCTATGTTATATTAAAAAATAGTCTAGTAATATTGCAGTAGGGAATGGATGGCAAACTGATTACAGGTTCATAGTTACTAGAAATGTCCTCCAAAGGAGGACATTCTCGGGACTGCGGCATCCACCCCCTTTAAAGTACAACATTACAGAATCTGCATTCCATCTACATATTGTGGGAGTAGAACCCACAGCCATCTGCATCAAAAACAAGTATACTACCTGTTGTACTACTAACAACGCAAACAAACTTGGCATGCGCAGCACTAAACTTCACTTACCCTGAAGCTCTCAGCTCCTTGTAAAATCCACTTGACACTCAACTATATCTCTTAACTTTGCAGTACAAGAAATCTGCAAAAAACCAACATTTATGGGGGGGCAAAGGCCAAAAACCAGGGAAACATTTTCAACATTGCATGTATAATTTTAGAAAGTTGCTATAAAATGTTTTGTGTTACCTTGTGTTTTCAGAATGATTGGAAGACTGAAACTTAAATGGCAATCATTATTTAGTGAATTCAGTTCTCAATGATTTGCCAGAAAACCACAAATTTTAAGAGGAACAGATCAAACGTATGAGCCAAAAGTTCCAGACATTCTGTGAAAATCTGGGCAGTTGAGAACTATGGACTCAACTCTTTGAATTACAAGTGGTGGTGCAGGTAGAGAATTCAGGCTCTTGTTTCTTGTACCTAAGGTACAGGGTTTGAGCTTGAGTAACACTAATCACGAGGCATACCTAAATGGGGTATTTTACACACACACACACACACACACACACCCTCATTGGCAGCAATAACTAGCACACACACACACTCTCCCTCGTTGGCAGCAATAAGAAGCACACGCACACACACACAAGTTGACAGCTATAAGAAGCACCCACACACACCCTCGTTGCCAGCAATAAGAACCACACACACACACACACACACACACACACACACACACACACACACACACACACACACACACATACACCCTCGATGGCTGCAGTAAGAAGCACACCCCCCCTCTTGTTGTTAGCAGTAAGAAGCACGCACACACACCCTCATTGGCAGCAGTAAGAAGCACGCACACACCCTCATTGGTAGCAGGAAGAAGCACACACACACACCCCTCATTGGCAGTAGTAAGAAGCACCCCCCCCACATTGGCAGCAGTAAGAAGCACACACACCCACACCCTCACTGGCAGCAATAAGAAGCATACACACACACACACACACACCCTCATTGGCAGCAATAAGAAGCATACACACACACACACACACACACACACACACACCCTCATTGGCAGCAATAAGAAGTACACACACACCCTCATTAAGTACACACACACACACACACACACACACACACACACACACATACACCACACACCCTAGCTGGCAGCAATAAGAAGCAGCAAAATCCCCTTACTTGATGAAGCAGCATGATAGGAAGCATTAAATTCCCTTACTTGTTGAAGCAGCAAAATGCTGTAAACACACACCACTCATTAGCAGCAAATTGCCTTAAATGCTGTATTTGAAATTGTGAGGGGATTCAGGAAGAACAGGATATCTGTGCAACAATGCATGCACAGACATGATGTGACCGACTATAGAACCATTCTTAAAGAAGACTACACTTAAAATTAAACTGTTAAAGTAAATACAGTCCCAAAAGTGCCGCCTGGTGCAGACCACCCATCTCGCACCCACTAGCTACGGCAGTGGACCACCCTGCAAGCTCATTTTTTAAGCCTTACCTAACTGAATAACTGCTGCTATCCCTCAGGTAAAGGACCCTTCCTCCAATCAGTTGGGAACAGTAATATACTTGTGTGACCTGTGTTAACTGCAGGGTAACGTCCTTAACAGAACAGTAATACTTAATTTAAAACTACTGTTCTCCTAAAACGTGCTCTGTTATGGGCCTAGGCTACATCCTGAAAGATAGTTTATGGCATTGGTGTAAAAGCTTGTGTTCATTTCCAAAATACAACTCTGCACCGTGGCACACATAGCTGCTCAATAAATAAATAAATTTTATAAAATAACAAGAGGAATGCAAGACAAGTTGACACCAGAGTACCACGTAAATAGTTATCAAGCAGGAGAAGTGCTTGCCATGCAAGTTTCCACACGGAGCTGATCTGACACCGCCATACCAGAGAAAATTTGTAGTTAACAAACTGCTGTTGTGAAAACATAGTCTGCAAATTAATTTACTTGCACTAGATTCAGCCACTTACCATTTCTTTGAGTCAAGGGCATCCAGATGCTCTGGATCATACCTCTCTGCATAGGCACCAGCGAACCCTGTGGTCGCTGGGGGGCCCCAAACCACTGCAAGTTATCTTATTTTGATATTTTGTAACATGTCTGTCAAAAGAACAAAAGCTAGTACAGGAATCTTGCATATTTAATAAACCAGGTGGGTAATAACTCTTATTTATAGCTCCTTTAAAATTCAAAGATATTGCTGGTTATAGTAACAGTGTTTTATCAAGCAACAGCTTTCAGAATTCCATTATATATTTTACCACTGACATAGTGCCCCTGGCTTAGTTAAAACCTGCTGGTGGACATTCTCTCCACTAAAACTAACAACATATCCAGCTTTAGGTACCTGCAAAACCCATGGCTGCAAGGGGCCCCCCTAATCATCCTTGACTGAGTGGGGGCCCCATAAAAACTGTGGCTGATGAATGAGGAGGAAAAAATTTATTAATTTCCTGATTAGGCAAGGTAAGCACTAGATAGGTCATTAGCCCAGCATGACTGATCTCAATGCATACTTTGGAGTTTAAAACAGCTGATGCTTCTGATCTTCAGGGATGGTTTTCTCTTACAGGAAGTTTTATAAATACTGACAGAAGAGCAGATACTGTAACTTCCAACTTCTTTGCTGAAGAATTCAGTGCAATACCAATAATACCAGAATAAAGACTCAAAATCAGGAACACGTTTTAAATATTACTCTAATTCAATTAAAAAGTTAATAGAATAACACATTTTGCATCGATATGCATTTTTTTACTCAACAAGTATAAAACTCAGATATCTGGCTTTATTGGTTGTCTGTAGTCCTGAATGATTCACAAGCAAATCAAACTTTTTATGAAGGGCAGAGCAAAATTATGAGCAAAATCAGGGACGGTCTGTGAAATCAGCAACAGTGACAGGTTTGCATTACTCCTCATTGAGGTAAATAAAAGTGACTTACACCTGCCACTGTTTGTTAACTGCTAAGTAGCAATCACTGATCTGGTGTGCCAGCACCAGTGGTACAAAACTAGTATTGCTACTGCTTATACGTGTGTGTGTGTGTGTGTGTGTGTGTGTGTGTGTGTGTGTGTGTGTGTGTGTGTGTGTGTGTGTGTGTGTGTAAAAAGTATCAGTTATTTTTATCTGTGTCCACACACCCAGTAATGCCAGGACACATACATTATTGAAATCAGCAACAGTGACAGGTTTGCATTACTCCTCATTGAGGTAAATAAAAGTGACTTACACCTGCCACTGTTTGTTAACTGCTAAATAGCAATCACTGATCTGGTGTGCCAGCACCAGTGGTACAAAACTAGTATTGCTACTGCTTATACATGTGTGTGTGCGTGTGTGTGTGTGCGTGTGTGTGTGTGTGTGTGTGTGTGTGTGTGTGTGTGTGTGTGTGTGTGTGTGTGTGTGTGTGTAAAAAGTATCAGTTATTTTTATCTGTGTCCACACACCCAGTAATGCCAAGACACATACATTTTTCTTCTGGGTATCAGTAAAAAATGTTGCTAACAAGTAATTATATTTCAAAAGTGAGGCATAAAGTATGCCACAGAACATTTATACACTTAGATATTCTAAAAATCTGGGGGCCCCACTCCCCAGATTATATAAATGGATACAGGGGGGCTCACCTAATCATCCTTGACTTTGTAGAAGCCCCACAAAAGCTTTTGCTGGCTGGGGAAAAGTGAGGAGAAAAAAATGTATTAATTTTCTGATTACGCTGTGTAACCTAAACAGGCTGTGATATGACCCTGTTAGGTAAAGATGATAATGGCCTCTCCCCTCAACTGTAACCATGCTAATACCAGCCCTGCTTGGAAATGTTTGTACAGGAAGCTGCTGTAGGTTATGTGTGTGTATAGGGAGGGAGTTGTGTGGTTATTACTTCTTTAATTTTCATCACATTCAAACCTTAGATGTGTGCACATGAGGTCATTATAGCTTGTGTTTGGGCTGAGGACAGTGTAGTCATTATTTTCTTTTGCTTTTCTCACAGACCTCAGAGGTGTACAAAAAAGGTTACTATGGCTTGTGTAGGGCCAGGGCACTGTCTAGGAACAACAAAGTAGAATACATTAATGCAGTCATTATTTGTTTCACTTTCCTCATAATCACACTTCAGGAATGCATGCAAGTAGCTGCCTTTGACAGTTTGGGTTGAGGATGAGGAGGCATGCTATGTATATGTATGTCTGCAGTCACTTAAAATACATGACTGGCAGATGTTCTTCATCTCACATTGCTGCAGTCCTAACACTTGGGTAGTCCGCTGTCCCTCGGTCGGCCCGAATATCAGAGTATAAGGCTGACGTCGGTCAGGGCGCATTTGACTGACATCAGAACATCAGGGTACAAATGCGCATGACCGACATCATATCCTCAGTCTTTTTTGCCGCATGGTCCGATGCAGAAGCAGTGTTGCAAGTGCCGTTCGGCGTTCTGAAATTTTTCGAATTCGGAGTTTCAGACCGAAGTCAGAGTTGGTTAAGTACCCCGTTGGGGAATATTTTGTTTTTTTCTTGCCTCAGTGGTTTACCGGATGTCAGAAAAAGTGAATAACTGTATTTCTTGTGGGAAACAGATACCGCATAGGGATTACCATAATTTGTGTATACCTTGTTTGGGACCTGAGCACGACGTTGTTGGGTGCCGCTTTTGTGCTAGGTTCAATAAACGCACTATAAAGCGGAGGTTGGATTGTGCCAGGTTGGTCTTTGGGAAGCGGTGCAATTACAAAATGCCGTCGGATGCTCCGGCCGCTTCCTCAAAGAATCGCAAGGACAAGGCTGTTAAACCTAGGTTAGAGAGTCGTCCGAACCAGACGCCGGTTCTTTAGAGGCGTCAGTGGAACCGGTGGTTCCGACGGAGGCCTCTCTGGAGTCCCAGGGAGAAACTCTGCTTTTACAGGATGTGGCCTCCCAGGAGGCAAGTCAGGCTACAGGGGCTTCTCAGGTTACTTTACTCCCTCCCTTCCTAAGGTGTCTAGGCCCTCTCTTTCTGCTTCCAAGGCTTCTCCTAGAGGCAGGTCTAGTTTAGCTGCTGTGGGTGTCACTCCTAGTTCTTCAGGTTCTGTGCCCAAGAAGCACATGCTTAAAATGGCAGAAGATTTAATTACTTTAATTAGAGGCTCTATGCCCCCTCCTGATAAGAGGCCTAGGATGGAGCCAGTGTTGGGGGATTATGAGCAGGCTTCAGATGTGTCTGAGTCTTCGGCTGAAGATTTGCAGGAGTATTCTCATTACTCTGACTCTGATGTTGATGATTCTACTCCTTCTGCTTCTCCTCCTGAGGATTTTTCTTTTTCAGAGACCCTTCACTCCATGAGAGAGCACTTTAAATGGGAGGTCAGGACTTCTCTGACTGTAGGAAAAGGCTTAGGCAATTTTTGTTTTTACCCCAGCATAGGCCTTTGGCTATACCTCCTGTTTTGACTGTGGTGGAAGATGTGTTTGCAGAGGCTTCTCTTAATCCTGATTCCTTGCCTCCTGCTCCTGTTAAACCAGATAGGTATTACAGGGTGCCTGAAGCTCATAAGTATCTTTTAAGAGTGCTAGGGCAGACCCAGAGACTGTTAGCCAGGGGCCCAAGGGTGTTAAGGCTTCTGTTGTCAAGAATCCGGTTCCTGCAGATAAAGAGGCCAGGGCCTTGGATAGATGGGGAAAGAAAGTTTATACTTCTTCCACCCTAGCCATGAGAGCTTTGAATTGCCAGTTTCATATGTTAAAATATCAAAATTATCTGCTTTCACAGTTGAAATCTAAGGTTGATGCTCTGGCGGAAGGTATTGATTGTAAAGAGTTACAGGATTTAGTGCATGTTTCTGAACAGGTGGGTAAGCATTCTTTGCAATGTGGTTTTGATGCGGTACAGGCCTCCTCTAGGGTGGCTGCCACTGGGTCAGTTCTTCGCAGGCATGCCTGGTTGAGGGATCAAAATTTATCTGACCATGTTAAAACTAGGATTTTGGATGCCCCTTTGCAATCTGATGTCTTGTTTGGTTCTCCTGTTGAGGCAGTTTTAAAGAAAATGGAAGACAAGGCTAAGTCTATGCAGACTGTTAAAGATTTTTTGCAGGTTCAGCCTCCAAAGTTTAGTAGAAATTGGCCTGCTAAGGGGTGGACGTATCCTTCTTATGATTCCCAGTCTAGGGGTAGATCTAGACGTGGCAGGGGCAGAGGTCAGGGCTCTTTTAGGCCTAGAACAGGGAGTTCTCCTGCAGAGTCTTCGAGTGAGGGCAGGGGTCAGTCCTTTCGTAAACAGACCCAATGACCTGCCTTTTCAGCTGCCAGAGCCTTTTCGCCTGGCGGCACCTTTGGGAGGAAGGCTGGCACTTTTCAAAGAAAATTGGAGTTTGATTACCCAAGACAAATGGGTACTGGATATCATACATCACGGTTACAGGTTTTATTTCCATACCTTGCCTCCTTTCAAAGGCATGCCAGACATTCCTCCTCCACAAAGAATGGAGGCTCACAAGCAAATTACACTGTTACTCCAAATAGGGGCCATACAGCCGGTTCCCATGCCAGAAAGGGGCCTAGGATTTTATTCTCGCCTGTTCCTAGTACCAAAGAAGGGGAACACGTGGAGACCAATTTTGGATTTATCCATCCTCAACACTTATCTGGACATTCCCAAGTTCAAAATGTTGACGTTGCAGCAGCTTTTACCTCTGCTGGGCAAAGATCATTGGATGGTAACTTTGGATCTCAAGGAGGCTTACCTTCATGTTCCTATCAGACTAAGTTGCAGGAAGTATCTGCGTTTTCGAGCTGGGAATTCTCACTATCAGTTCTCTGCATTGCCCTTTGGCTTATCTACTGCGCCCAGAGTGTTCACGAAAGTTCTGGCTCCAGTGATAGCTTTCTTCAGGCTGAAAGGAATACAAATCTATCCTTATTTGGACGACTGCCTGATTCTGGCTCAAGAAAGGGAAGAGCTTCTTCATCACTTGGAATATGTGATAGCAGTGCTAAGATGCCTAGGGTATTCTGTGAACGAAATAAAGTCCAGTCTAGTACCCTCTCAGGTCATGTGCTTTCTGGGTGTGAGACTGAATACAGCATCCCAGATGGCCTTTTTAACCCCGGACAAACAAAAGAGTCTTTCCCTTTACTTCCATCAACTATCTCATCAGTCCGGGCTGACTGCAAGGACAGTCCTTCAAGCCTTAGGGTTCATGGCATCTTGTATTCTGGTGCTTCCCAATGCCAAACTGCATATGAGGAAGCTACAATGGTATCTCAAAAATGTATGGACACAGCACTGCCAGGATCTGGACACTGTCATTCAAATAATACCTTGCATTCAAAAGGAATTTTTGTGGTGGGCTCAGGAATGTCACCTAAACAAGGGACTCTCTGTGACCCGGACAGAGGCGAGTCAGATTTTAACGACAGATGCCTCAGACAAAGCTTTGGGAGCTCATCTGAATGGAAAGTGGATACAAGACAAGTGGCCTGCCAGACTACAACATCTGCATATCAACATGAAGGAGATGTTAGCAGTCCAGTTTGCATTAATGGCTTTCAAGGAATTACTTCTTCCAGGGCAGGTGTTGATTCTAACAGACAACACAACTGTCATGTGGTACATCAACAAGCAAGGGGGAACGCATTCTTATCCTCTATGCAGGCAAGCAATGATTTTGTGGGAGACTGCTCTCAGTTTACAGCTCAATCTTCAGGCAAGGTTTCTGCCAGGAGCACAGAACTCCTTAGCAGATGTGTTAAGCAGACAAATCATGGATCCCCACGAGTGGAAACTGGATCTTCATGTATTTCAGAAATTGACAGTGTCCTGGGGAACTCCAGACATAGATCTGTTCGCTTCTCCACTAAACCACCAGCTGCCAAAGTTTTGCACAAAGGTATCATCCCACAGCTTGGAAAGTGGATGCTCTTTCTTTCAGTTGGACAAATCTTCATGTGTATGCCTTTCCACCTCTGCCTCTCCTCTCAAAGGTACTTCTGAAGGTCAGACAGGACAAGCCAAGGATGATTTTGATAGCACCAGATTGGCCTCGGCAGCACTGGTACCCACTACTGAGAAGTCTAGTACGGAAGCCTCCATGGCCTTTGCCTTTGATTCCACATCTGTTGTCCCAGGAGGACAGCCATTTGCTCAATGTCAAACTTCACTCTCTTCACCTAACAGCATGGCATATTCTGTTTTAAACCATAGAGGGTCTCAACTTCCACAACAAGTTTTAAATGTGATTTTGGAAGCTAGAAGGCCAAGTACAAGGAAAGTGTACACAGATAAATGGAAGAGATTTTTGTTTTGGAGTGCAGCTAAGGATTTGGATGTTTCTGAGCCTAATTTAAGTGTGGCTCTTCAATATCTAACTGAGTTATTGGACGAAGGTTTGTCCTTCTCTTCTATTAAGATTCATGCTGCAGCAATTTCAGCTCACTATGACTGTGACCCACCATTGTTTTCTCATCCTTTGTTTAAGCAATTTCTTAGAGGGGCAAAGAATTTAAGACCCCCACGAAGAGCTCCTACTCCTGCTTGGGATCTCAATTTTGTGTTGGAGAAACTCACTCTACAACCTTTTGAACCTGCAGCGACTGCTGAGTTGAAATATTTGTCATGGAAGACTGCTTTTTGTTGGCCATTACCTCTGCAAGAAGGGTTTCTGAATTGCAGGCCCTTATGGCAGTTGAGCCTTTCTTAATTTTTCATAAGGACAGGGTATCTTTACGTACTAATCCTTCCTTTATGCCTAAAGTGGTTTCTAGTGTGGCTTTAAACCAAACTATTCATTTGCCTACTTTTTATGCAAATCCCCAAAATAAAGGGGAAAAGATTTTGCACACTTTAGATGTACACAGGCAGTTGCGATATTATTTGGACAGAACTAAAGGGTTCAGACAATCTCAGCAGTTATTAGTTTCTTTTGCTTTGTGCTCTCAGGGCAAGCCCGTGTCAAAACAAACTATTTCTAAGTGGATTGGATTTTGCATTGCTTTCTGTTATTCCCATCATGGCAAGGAGATTCCAGCTGGGATTTGGCCTCATTCCACTAGGGCTACTGCCACTTCAACAGCTTTTAAGGGGGTGGCAACTAAGGATATTTTGGAGGCAGCCACTTGGAGTTCAGTGCATACCTTCTCTAGGCATTACCACCTTCCATTGTACTCTAAATCCAGGGCTGGGTTTGCCACTGCTGTGTTGCAGGGCATTCTGGCAGCTCCTGCTTCATTATAGTTTAGCCATCCTCCCTTACCTCTGCTTTGGGATTCTACCCAAGTGTTAGGACTGCAGCAATGTGAGATGAAGAACATAGTACAGTTTTGTACCTACCATAAATGTAGATGTTCGAAGATCCACATTGCTGCAGTCCAATTTACCCTCCCTCCTTCCCCTCTGTAGTTTGAGGTGGTTGTGTGGGTTGGGTTATATATCTGAGGTATATTGTGTTTATTGTATATATTGTACATATTCTTGGTGTTAGGCTGGTTGATTGTTTAGCTGTTGCCTATGGGTTTGGACCTTTTTCTTTAGGGTCTTCTGACATCTGGGGCAAGAAAAGACTGAGGATATGACGTCGGTCATGCGCATTTGTACCCTGACGTTCTGATGTCAGTCAAATGCGCCCTGACCGACGTCAGCCTTATACTCTGATATTCGGGCCGACCGAGGGACAGCGGACTACCCAAGTGTTAGGACTGCAGCAATGTGGATCTTCGAACATCTACATTTATGGTAGGTACAAAACTGTACTTTTGAACCTCTGCTTTCATCCCAGCCAAACACCAGAGTGATGCTTAGGCAGTCATTTTTTTTTTTTTTTTTTTGTGGAGGGGAGTAGGGAGGCAGGCATTTCCCAGATATGACTTGTGTGTCCAGACAACAACTAGCTTGTAAGTTTATTGTTGCTACAAATTTGTCATATTTGAACATTTAGTCTTGGGTACAACATATGTCTTTCTTGAATGAAAAAAAAATTAAAGTCTGAAATTCTTTTATTACTCATGTTTTTATTTACGCCACCACTGGATTAAAAGGCTGGGAAAATGCTGTGAAATACATGCCAGAACATCTATAACCAGATGGCTTCTTGGGCCCTGGCTTATTTGAATTATTTCCTAAATGGTTATTCCTGTGCTGTCTTGGTCAGAAAAGGTGTGTTGACAGGATGGAAGGAAAACTAAAGCTGTACAGCAACACAATTTCATTCCTCAATCATAATTTCTTTTCAAGTCATCATTGATTGAAAAGAATGTGTAAAATCTTTAAATGTAGTTCAGAGCATATAGGGAGTTATGGCTTCCTGAAAAAGCTGAAGAGTAAGGCAAAATGAGAGAAAAGGAAGAAAAAAAATAGTGTGCATAGTATGGGAAGCCCAAGATGGAGGAAAAACAGGGGAAGACTGGAGGGTGTGAGTGTATGTGGGGGGGGGGGCTGAAACAGTAGGTCTAGGGTGCCAGTGCTGAAACAGTAGGTCTAGGGTGCCATTTCACCCAAGTCCAGACCTTTACATAAAGCTGCTGCACTGTATCATTGTTGCAACTAAATGCCAGTAACTGTAAATGTCACTTTGTGAGATGGTCCAACATAGTGTGCTACACAGGCCTGTCATAATGTAAGAGTATTGTAGCTACAGGTCAGTCTGTGTGTACTACTCCTAAAAGTAGTAGCTCAGTGTCTATCCAACCTAACACCACTATTCAACTGCGGTACCACCTTTATCATTCTTATAAGAAAAGCGCAGTCCGGGTCTGAACTGTCTGCAAACAGCTAAAGGTCTAAAAGTTTGCAGTAGGAACTAAAATGTTGCTGGTGGCAGTGACAACATGATACATAGACTTGAAGTGCCCAGGGGGCCCCCAACTTGACATCTGCTGGGGGCCTCCAAAATGCTAAGAGGCTATCTGCACAGAATTTCATAAAATTTCCTGATTTTTGCCCCATATTTTTAGTCTGTCCTGTATAAAACTTGATGAGTGGGACAGTCTTTTATTTTTGTATACTATAAACCCTTCATTACTCTGCCTTACTAAAGCTTATCGAATATCGATCTGTATGTAATGGGGAAGGAGGTGCGCCATACATGAGTTAGGTGTTGTGTGTCCTGAAGCATACCTTTCAACCTCTTAGTGCAGGAGTCAGGGACATAAATTGGGGAGGGGGGTTTAAAGACAGATTTTAAGTATTGTTTTACTAACTTTGAGAGTTGCTGGAATAACAGGGGTTGTTTACAATTCGCATCCTGGATGACATGAAATAAACGTAAGTGTCTGTCATTATTTACTGACTACAATCCTTAAAAAGTTGCCAGACTATCACAAGATATGATGTTGTCAGTCTTGCCTTTATTCTCACTGATGGGAACGGATCCGTCTCAGCCATTTCAAAAGCTTGAGGTCTTCAGCAAAGCTTGTGGGCATCCTTCTTTACCCATAATGCAACCCTTTAGCTTCCCCAGATCTTATTTGCCGTTCTGTGAAGAAGGTTCTTCTAGCAAGCTCTGAGTTAAGTGTTTCTATTTTTTCTTATAGTATGTCTCATATTTTCTTATCGTTACTTTAGTTTTTTTCTATTTAAATAGTGTTGTATATCTTTACCCTCTCTTAATTCTTCTTTAGAGTGAGTGTTAGGCAAGTTAGTTCTTTCACTCCTTACTTTTTGTTGTTAGCATCCATTTAAGTTAGAGGATATCTAACTAACATGCATTTAAGTTAGAGGACGTGTTCTCTGCTTTTCCTCTGCTCCCCTTTTGCTTAATCATCCATTTTAGTTAGAGGGCAATTATTAAAAAAAAAAAAAAAAAAAAGCTTTCTTTCTCTTTCCTTCTAGGTGTCCGTTTAACTCGTTCACTCCAATGGAGTTCAGGAAGCTTGCACTGTAACTTCCAATGGGCAGAGCCCAAGCCATTTGACAGAATCAAATTATGTCCTCATATTTAAACAAATGTTCATATTTCTGTAACAGTAGAGCTTATGAAAGAAGTATAAATGACAAACTCTTCAGCACAAACTATTTTTATAGTGATAGTTTTTGTGTAGACAAATTACAATTTCTCAGCAACCACTTAAGTTACAGACATACAGTCAGCAGCATTTTATTCATCTAGCTGAGAGCTTTCATATGAGACTAAGGAGTTTTGTCTGCATTACTTAGTTGTTGAGATATTTAGAAAAATGTGAAAATTGTATCTGTATATATTAATATAATAAAAACAACAGTTAATATCTCTTTACCTGTATTAGACAGAGGTCAAATATTAATGCAGTTAAGTTTGTTGTTGTGTAAGCTTTAAAATGAGATCTTTTAAAACCTTGTACATAGCATGCTTTTGGAAATACTGTTGCAAATATGAACAAGCAGTATTTGACACCTAGAGGTGTTAGTAGGAGTTAACTGCAGATGCACCTGGAGGCGTCACTTGGATCTAATGAGTTAAGACTGCTTGTGTGGGTTTGTGTGTGTGTGTGTCTTCTTTCCTACTTGTTATAGAATGTCTCAAAAATAGGAAGGGGAGCCTCCTGGCTTTAAAAAGTGTGAAAAATGTGGAAAAAAGATGCTCCTTACCGATTCACACATTTTGTGTGTGTATTGCTTGGGGCCTCTTCACCTACAAGCGTCATTCTCTATCTGCCATGGATTTAATCACAGAGCACTGATAGAGTGCAAGGATAAACTCATTCTGAAAGGGTTAATAAAAACTCCCTTTTCTGAGGCTATATCCACTGAATTGTCTTCTAAATCTGACAAATCTGAAAAATTGGAAAAGTCCCAAAAACATCCATCTTCGTCACCGAGATCCTCATCGGAGATGAAGCAAAAATCACCTACATTATCGGCTTCAATGGAACCTACAGAGCAGAGAGCTGATCTTGGATTTAAGGCTTCATCGGAGCAGTTGGAACCCTCAGCTCCAAAGTCGACCTTGCCTTCCAAATTCAGGTATCAGAGCCAATCACCTTCTTTGAAACCAGTCCCCTTTCAGCTCCCATCACCATTTTTGACCAGGTCTAGATCACCTACACTTTCTATCCGGTCCACCAGGAGTATGTCTGATGAAGATATAGATAGGGTGGTGCAGAGACTGCTAAAGACACCGGCCTTGGCCAAATTATTATTGGATCTGAGCCCAAGGGAATCGGATTAGACACAATCTTTCCCCCTTGGCACCTGCTCCTCTTCTGATCCATCCCTTGGTTTCGGAGCCAGAAGATTCTGACATCCAGCTTGTGTCTGTGTTGGGTCCGGGACCTATTGGCTCCTCGGATCTGGTATCTGTCCCAAGCGTTTCCACCCAGTTGGAGCAAGAGAACTCTGGGAGCCAACACTCTCCGGTCAGGTCTTCAGATCTCGCTGGATCTTACTCTACCTCTAGGGGCTTTGGTGTGGATGAGTTCAGTTCCTACCTCTGCTTCAGATTCTGTCTTCTGCTCTGGAGGTTCCATCATCCCCGACAACCCATTTGGCAGATCTGGGAAGCTCTTCATAGCAGGGGCGGGACTGCCTTTGAAGTTATGAGAAGGGTTTTGACTACTTCCCAGTCTGAGACAGTCTTCCTCGGATCTTCCTCCCAGTTCTGTGCAGGTGTCTTTGCCTTCTCCCATACCCTTTCCACAGGACTGCAGAGACTCCAGGCCACAGGATGTCCAGCAGGGGACTCTCCCCTCTTCTGAAACCCCCCCAGAATATCTCATTGAGGAGGCCCCTCAGAAGAGGACATGCATCCGATCCTGACTTTGATGAAGCAGAAGGGTCCCCATGGTCACCTCCTGAAGATGTCTCCTTTGCAGTCATCCTGGAAATATTAAAGAAAAGAGGTGACTGGCAGTCCCATTCCCTTTAGCAGAGGAGTCAGTTTACCTGAAGTCCTTTGGGACTCACCCTTCAGCCTCTTTGGTGACCCCTCCTTCTGATGAGCTTATTGAGTTTATCTCTTGGAAGGCTTGGGAGACCCCAGACTCCATACAGCCTACTCCTAGAAGGCCAGATAAATACATTACAGCCCCTAAAGACAAAGACTTTTTTGACAAAAGGTGTAGCAGTTGATGCCATAGTGTGGCGACCACTAAAAAGGAGCTATCTGACACCAGTTTTATTTTATTTTTTATTTTATTTTATTTTACATTTGTTGACCGGGCTAGTCTAGCTGGATACATGTCCATTTTCAGTAGAGGCCCGAGGAGTTAAGCTCCAGAGTTTAAGAAGTACATTTACTATATTACAATAAAGTAAGGGAAAACAATATGCAAAGAGTACATACAAAAGTGAGCCAAAAAAGAGAAAAAATTTACAAGCAAGGTTATCCAGTTAATAATATAAAAGATTAATATAAAAAAATTTTTTTTTTTTTTTTCCATCCTCCGAATAAGGATTCTGGGACCATGGATAGGTATGGGAAGTGCGTCTTTTCATCAGCAACCTTTGCCTTACAATCACTGAACTACCTTACCCACCTCACAAGAGTGCAGAGGGACCTGTTAAAGGAACTATCAGACTCTCTCCAAGGAGCTGTAGCTGATGCTGCAGCAGGTAAAGTCAATGCTCAGCTTCCACCCTAAATTCAGTCATCAGCTCATCCATGAGGCTCATATCATGTGCAGCAGATGTAGCAGTAGGCCTGGATGCACCTTTGCAATTTTACTGAGCCCTTCAAGTCTTCCTTCATTAACAACCCTTATGGCTCTTCTCTTTTGGGCCTAAGGTTAAAGAGACGCTTACAAGGTGTGAACAGGAAGACAAGAACTTATATGCCATTGGAGTGCATTTTTCCACACCTACTAGATGCTTCCCTAAATGTCTGCCTGTTTTGTGAAAAAAAAAAAAAAAAGAAAAATATCTCTTGTTTTTCCTGCTTTACTAGTTTAGTCCAGTTTCAGAGTTGCTGATTCCTGGGCTTTGGTTGTAGTTCCTGTGTACTGTTTCCTTGCCTTATTTGGGGGAAGGGAAGCTACCTTGCTTTCCTGCTTTACTAGTTTAGTCCAGTTTCAGAGTTGCTGATTCCTGGGCTTTGGTTGTAGTTCCTGTGTACTGTTTCCTTGCCTTATTTGGGGAAGGGAAGCTACCTTGCTTACCAGTGGGAGTGGGAAGCATTGAGCTGCCTTTTGTCCAGTTTTGTGAGGTTTCAGCCAGTAACTAGTAGTTTATTGGTCGTTTTGGGCCAGTTTCTAGCTTTTTCCAGCCCCTGGTATAAAACTTTCAGCTTGTACCTACTCAGCACAGACTCCACGTGGGCCAGCAGAGTAATCCAGGCTGCAGAGAGCTGAATAAGCGACTTTTCTTGATACTAAGTATATTTTTGTTGCTTTCCACATCTGAATACCTAGCAACTGTATTTCGCCTGCCTTTCTGTTACATTGAAGCTGTTTTACTGCATTTAACTTAATATTGCACTTGGAATCCTTGTTTGTTACTATTTGACTGTATTTGTAGCAAATTCTTCTGTGTAAGCTGTAGTAGCTGATTCATAGCATTTATAAGTGTTTGCTGTACCTGTTTCTGCCTGTTTTGTGAAAAAAAAGAAAAAAAAGAAAAAATATCTCTTGTTTTTCCTGCTTTACTAGTTTAGTCCAGTTTCAGAGTTGCTGATTCCTGGGCTTTGGTTGTAGTTCCTGTGTACTGTTTCCTTGCCTTATTTGGGGAAGGAAGCTACCTTGCTTTCCTGCTTTACTAGTTTAGTCCAGTTTCAGAGTTGCTGATTCCTGGGCTTTGGTTGTAGTTCCTGTGTACTGTTTCCTTGCCTTATTTGGGGAAGGAAGCTACCTTGCTTACCAGTGGGAGTGGGAAGCATTGAGCTGCCTTTGTCCAGTTTTGTGAGGTTTCAGCCAGTAACTAGTAGTTTATTGGTCGTTTTGGGCCAGTTTCTAGCTTTTCCAGCCCCTGGTATAAAAGCGCTATGGCGTTAGCGCTGATTTAGAGCGGAGCTGCCACTGTTGCACACTAGGGCAGTGCCGTTAAGCAGGTTTAAACTATTCGGACTACCTAAAGTCCACTCTTCAAATTTTCCCTTAAAACTACCTTCCTCGAACTATACTACTGATCAAATCAGCGTATCCTATAACTAAAAGATCAACTCTACTTGACTCCAAGTAGACTATTCTCTATCTATTAAACCTAGCACTTGCTCCTACAGTACTTATTACCTTGATACGGCACTCTTGTCATAGATAGTACCCCAAAAAGGCAACCCCCATTTCTCGGTCACCCACGTCCCCCGGCATCTTCTTTTAAAGTTTTTCGTCTACCCTTCTAGGATGTCGAGGATCAGTTGCTAGTGTCCTCTCCTGCTCAGCTGGTGAACCTGGGAATATTGAGGCAATGTTTCAATTGCCTCATGTACACAGACAACCCTTTCCTCCTCCCACAAAACACAAATACATGCGAGAGATGCAACTATACGGCCAAACTGGAGGCTGAGCTCTCTCAGCATAGGACTGGCAAGACCAGTCAGGAGGAGAAGGTTACCACACACACTATAGACCCAGTCTCACATAGTACCATTACAACCTCAAATCATACACATAAACACACAAAGACATACTCGGAGGCTCTGATCAAAAATCTACCAAAACAGCAGAGGCCACCAAAGCAGACACCCAAACAACCACCACCTCAGAACACAACACCCGCAACACATAGACCTCACAGTCAGAGTGTCAAACAGTCACAGCCCTTAAGGCCAAACACAATGCCAGACACACTAGTCATTGGTGACTCCATAGTCAGACACACTGATGTCCCGCTCACCAGACTGAGTAAGGAGAAGGTCACAGTAAGCTGCCTGTCGGGCGCTAGAATCCGCCACATAACGCAAGCACTCAGGTCTCTCAACAGCAGGTACAAATATGACTCAGTCATTGTCCACGCTGGTGTAAACGACCTGAGACGTACCTCCTTGGACTACATGAAAAGAGACATTGAGGAGCTCTCTGATTATGTAGCCCAGGCAGGTATGACCCTGACCTTGAGCAGTATCCTACCTTCACCAAGAATGATGCCACAATACAGAGATAAGATGATCAGCTTTAACAATTGGCTTAAACACTGGTGTCATTCAAAGGGGATCCAGTATCTCTCTGCCTGGGATGACATGCTGGACAAGCCACGCTGCTTGAGGGACGGCTTGCACCTGTCACCCCTGGGATTCGGATATTGGCAAAGGCTCTTGCCACCCCATAGTGCCTTTTTAGGCAAGGCTCAAATTCTAAACCTACCACCCTAGAACACAAAAAGGAAAAAACTAAGTGTAATGCTGCTCAATGCCAGAAGTCTAAATCTCAAAATGCACGCACTCGAGGCCCTCCTCAGTATGGAGAACATCGATGTCTGTGCTGTGACAGAAACCTGGTTCAAGGCTCCTGAGAGCACCCCAGCGCTATCAGGTTTTACCTCATATCATGCTTTCCGGCCCCAAAATCCGGACAATACCAAGAAAGGAGGGGGTATCCATATTCATCAAGGACACCCACACCTCAAGACTGGTGGCAACGCACGATGCATCGGAGACCATCCAGGTGCAATTAACCATAGGCAAGACTGCTCTGCAAATTGTAGCATGTTACAGGCCACCCTCACAAACTCAGGAAACTCACATGGCCTTCCTGAAAACACTAGAGGGATAAATGTATCACCAAACACCATCATACTAGGTGACTTCAATTACCCTAATATAGACTGGGAACACTACTCAAGCCCAAACACCCTAGCCCAAAAGTTCCTGGAATTCATAAACTCAAATGCCATGGAACAACTAGTCACCATCCCACAAGAGGAGATAACATACTTGATCTCATCATCACGAACATGGGAGCACAATGTTCAACACCGGAAGTATACCCCTCACTGGTGAGATCAGATCACAAACTAATCTCACTGGAGGTCCTCATCCCACGCCCACCTGAAATAACAAAGACCACAGTAAAGAACTTCTCAAAAGCCGACTTCACACTTCTAAAGACTAGTGTGGTCTCCTTTCAGGCCCCGAGCGTGGAAAACAATACTCAAGCCGCTGAATCACTTACAAACGCCTTCTACCAGCACCTGCAGGACTGCATGGATAAGGCAATCCCAAGCAAAACAAAGACTCTTTGTACCAAAGGCAAGCGTCCAGTCTGGTGGACCCCAGCCATAAACAAACTCTACAACAAAAGGAGGAAGCTACTACAAGATAGAGCAAAATCCTTAAAAGGTAAGACACCCTTGATCACTATAAGTAAAAACTAAGAGCTCTCATAAAATCATCCAAAGCAAATTTCGAGAGAAAAATAGCTAAAGACTCAAAAGACAATCATAAGGCCTTCTTTAGCTATGTTAGAAACCTAGGAGGAAACTCCCAGATATGCTCAGAACTAGTTCAAAATGATGTGAAGATTACTGATCCTACAGACATTGCCAACATACTGGCTGACAGGTTCAGTGCAAACTTCTCCCCTCCCCCAAAAGGAGAGATATCTATACCAAATGAGTGCAGCCCCCCAAACATCTCCAGCGCCCAAGTGAGAACTGCTCTCTCCAAAGCAAAAAACACAGCATCCATGGGACCCGATGGTATCCCCGGCTGTGTGCTCCACGAACTCAATGAGGAATTAAACCCACAGCTAGGACAGCTGTTTAATCAAAGTCTTACCTCTGGATACGCACCCAGGAGTGGCGCACTGCAACTGTGGTCCCACTTCACAAAGGCGGTGCCTCCACAGACCCTGGAAATTACCGCCCATTAGCTTGACAAGCCTTATCTGCAAAGCCATGGAGAGGATCATAATGGACCTCATAAATAAAGACATAGGAATTTACAGACTTTGGATCCAACCCAGTTTGGCTTTGTCAAAGGCAGATCATGCCTTTTAAACTTGGTTGACTTTTTGAAACAGTCACCAAAGCCATTGATGAGGGAAAGGCAGTCCATACAGCCTACCTCGATCTGGCTAAGGCCTTCGATACAATACCCCACTCGGGTATCATTGAAAAACTCATCAGCTTAAATGTTAACCCATACATCACAAGATGGGTTGCAAACTGGCTGAGTGACAGAACCCACAGGGTCAGAGTTGCTGGCGCCATGTCAGACTCAAAGCCTGTCACAAGTGGTGTCCCACAGGGCTCAGTCCTGGGCCCACTCTTGTTTGGCATCTACTTTTCAGTACAAGCAAACACAGGAGGGTTATGGCTGACAAAGTTTGCAGATGACTGCAAACTGGGCGCCATAGTAGAAAACACATCTGACACAGATATCCTTCATAAGGGTCTCACAGAAATGGATAACTGGTGCCAGAGCCACGGCCTAAAGTTAAATGCCAAAAAATGCATAGTCATACCCTTTGGGAAAAACAAGGTTACCCCTAGCTACCAAATAGGTGGCAATCCACTGAGCACAGAAGAAGTTATCAGGGATCTGGGGACCCAGGTTGATAGTAGTCTGTCATTCGACACCCATGTAGCTAAAGTAGTTAGGAAGTCCTTCTACATTGCCCACCTTATCATGAAGGGATTCTCATCTAGATCAAGGGAGGTCATAGTCTCCCTTTACTCATCACTCATCAGACCAATGATTGAGTACAATGCCCCATTCGGAATGTATCTGACCCGACACTTGCAGCAGCTGGAGAGGCCACAAAAGGTCCTCACCAAAAGGATAAAGGGTCTCAAAAATCTGTCCTATGCTGCCCGACTGAAAGAACTCCAGCTCTATTCAGTCGCTTACCGCTTTGCTCAGAGGTGACCTTTGCCTAACATACAAGGCCATGTCAAACCCAGATTTGATGAATATGCTTCACCTCAACAAATCTAGATCCATCAGAGCCACAAGGGCGGGAGACTTAAACCTCGACACGGCTATTAATAGGACGTGCTGGAGGGATAGATTCATCACCCAAAGACTCCCTATGCTGTGGAACAAAATCCCGGTACATGTGAGGCAGAGCACCTCGCTGGCCTTGTTCAAGAGAAATCTTGACCAATGGATGGGAGATCGCAGATATACCCCAGGAATTACCTCAGTGTCACTGCTCGACAGAGGCACAGCAAAATAATGGGTATAGTTTCCCATACTAAAGGGGTGGCGTAAGCCACAAAACAATGGGCTAGGCTTATAAATGCCCTCGGGCAGATAGCCTAGTATGAACTTATGAACCTATGAACCTATGAAATATGAACAAGCAGTATTTGACACCTAGAGGTGTTAGTAGGAGTTAACTGCAGATGCACCTGGAGGCGTCACTTGGATCTAATGAGTTAAGACTGCTTGTGTGGGTTTGTGTGTGTGTGTGTCTTCTTTCCTACTTGTTATAGAATGTCTCAAAAATAGGAAGGGGAGCCTCCTGGCTTTAAAAAGTGTGAAAAATGTGGAAAAAAGATGCTCCTTACCGATTCACACATTTTGTGTGTGTATTGCTTGGGGCCTCTTCACCTACAAGCGTCATTCTCTATCTGCCATGGATTTAATCACAGAGCACTGATAGAGTGCAAGGATAAACTCATTCTGAAAGGGTTAATAAAAACTCCCTTTTCTGAGGCTATATCCACTGAATTGTCTTCTAAATCTGACAAATCTGAAAAATTGGAAAAGTCCAAAAAACATCCATCTTCGTCACCGAGATCCTCATCGGAGATGAAGCAAAAATCACCTACATTATCGGCTTCAATGGAACCTACAGAGCAGAGAGCTGATCTTGGATTTAAGGCTTCATCGGAGCAGTTGGAACCCTCAGCTCCAAAGTCGACCTTGCCTTCCAAATTCAGGTATCAGAGCCAATCACCTTCTTTGAAACCAGTCCCCTTTCAGCTCCCATCACCATTTTTGACCAGGTCTAGATCACCTACACTTTCTATCCGGTCCACCAGGAGTATGTCTGATGAAGATATAGATAGGGTTGTGCAGAGACTGCTAAAGACACCGGCCTTGGCCAAATTATTATTGGATCTGAGCCCAAGGGAATCGGATTAGACACAATCTTTCCCCCTTGGCACCTGCTCCTCTTCTGATCCATCCCTTGGTTTCGGAGCCAGAAGATTCTGACATCCAGCTTGTGTCTGTGTTGGGTCCGGGACCTATTGGCTCCTCGGATCTGGTATCTGTCCCAAGCGTTTCCACCCAGTTGGAGCAAGAGAACTCTGGGAGCCAACACTCTCCGGTCAGGTCTTCAGATCTCGCTGGATCTTACTCTACCTCTAGGGGCTTTGGTGTGGATGAGTTCAGTTCCTACCTCTGCTTCAGATTCTGTCTTCTGCTCTGGAGGTTCCATCATCCCCGACAACCCATTTGTCAGATCTGGGAAGCTCTTCATAGCAGGGGCGGGACTGCCTTTGAAGTTATGAGAAGGGTTTTGACTACTTCCCAGTCTGAGACAGTCTTCCTCGGATCTTCCTCCCAGTTCTGTGCAGGTGTCTTTGCCTTCTCCCATACCCTTTCCACAGGACTGCAGAGACTCCAGGCCACAGGATGTCCAGCAGGGGACTCTCCCCTCTTCTGAAACCCCCCCAGAATATCTCATTGAGGAGGCCCCTCAGAAGAGGATATGCATCCGATCCTGACTTTGATGAAGCAGAAGGGTCCCCATGGTCACCTCCTGAAGATGTCTCCTTTGCAGTCATCCTGGAAATATTAAAGAAAAGAGGTGACTGGCAGTCCCATTCCCCTTTAGCAGAGGAGTCAGTTTACCTGAAGTCCTTTGGGACTCACCCTTCAGCCTCTTTGGTGACCCCTCCTTCTGATGAGCTTATTGAGTTTATCTCTTGGAAGGCTTGGGAGGCCCCAGACTCCATACAGCCTACTCCTAGAAGGCCAGATAAATACATTACAGCCCCTAAAGACAAAGACTTTTTTGACAAAAGGTGTAGCAGTTGATGCCATAGTCGTGGCGGCGACCACTAAAAAGGAGCTATCTGACACCAGTTTTATTTTATTTTTTATTTTATTTTATTTTACATTTGTTGACCGGGCTAGTCTAGCTGGATACATGTCCATTTTCAGTAGAGGCCCGAGGAGTTAAGCTCCAGAGTTTAAGAAGTACATTTACTATATTACAATAAAGTAAGGGAAAACAATATGCAAAGAGTACATACAAAAGTGAGCCAAAAAAAAGAGAAAAAAAAAATTTACAAGCAAGGTTATCCAGTTAACAATATAAAAGATTAATATAAAAAAAAATTTTTTTTTTTTTTTTTTTTTTTTCCCATCCTCCGAATAAGGATTCTGGGACCATGGATAGGTATGGGAAGTGCGTCTTTTCATCAGCAACCTTTGCCTTACAATCACTGAACTACCTTACCCACCTCACAAGAGTGCAGAGGGACCTGTTAAAGGAACTATCAGACTCTCTCCAAGGAGCTGTAGCTGATGCTGCAGCAGGTAAAGTCAATGCTCAGCTTCCACCCTAAATTCAGTCATCAGCTCATCCATGAGGCTCATATCATGTGCAGCAGATGTAACGAGTAGGCCTGGATGCACCTTTGCAATTTTACTGAGCCCTTCAAGTCTTCCTTCATTAACAACCCCTTTTATGGCTCTTCTCTTTTTGGGCCTAAGGTTAAAGAGACGCTTACAAGGTGTGAACAGGAAGACAAGAACTTATATGCCATTGGAGTGCATTTTTCCACACCTACTAGATGCTTCCCTAAATGTCAGAGAGGAAGTGGGAAAATGTGGTTCAGAAAATCACAAAGATTTTTCCAGTTCACACAAGATGAATGTTCCCCTAGAGGCAGAGAGGGGAACAGTAATGGAAGATGTCACTCTTGTGGCAGGGGAGGCACGCAGAATCAGGGCTCTAGAGAATCTTTCTTTGGTAGACCCCTTCCACACTCCTGAAGGACTGTCTGATTACTCGCCTCTAAAGGCAGTCAGGGGTTGATTGTCCCTGCACCAAGAAACCTGGCAAATGTTAACAAATACCAAATGGATGCTCCCATAAACCAGTCAGCTCCAGACATTCCACCCAGTCAGAAGGAACAAGTAACATTAGAAATCCAAATGTTGCTAAAAAAAGAGTCATCCAGGAAGTCCCCACAGACCAGAGGGGATCCGGAACTTACTCAAGATTCTTTTTAGTTCTAAAGAAAACAGAGAACTGGAGACCCATTTTGAACCTCAGCAATCTGAGCAAATCTGTGAAAAAGTCCAAGTTCTGGATGATGACACTGCAGTCGATACTTCCATTCCTGGAAAAAGACAATTGGATGTGCTCTATAGACCTTCAGAATGAGTACTACTACATTTGAATGGAAAGGCAATCCAGAAGATTCTTGTGCTTCTGGCTTGGAGCCAGTCATTTCCAGTTTCAGGCTCTGCTCTTTGGTCTCACTACACCTCTCAGAGTGTTCACCAAGTGTATGGCAGTAGTGGCAGCTCACGTAAGACGCCGGGAATTCCAGGTGTTTCCATATCTAGAAGACTGGTTGATAACCACCCTGACCAGGCACCTTCTGCTACAAGCCAGGGACTGTAATCTTCAACTCTGTTCCTCCCTAGGTATTACCATAAACTATGAAAAACCTGCTCTAGAGCCATGTCAAAGCTTAGTCTTTATAGGAGCAGAGATAAACACAACCACACTGGTAGCAAGACTCCCACAAGACAGAGTAGACAATCTCTGCCATTATGTAAAATTGTTACTCAGGAAGATGTGAGCCTCAGCAAAACTGGTTCTTCAGGTACTGGGGAAAATGGCTGTGTCAGTCTTACTCATCCCCCTAGCTTGTCTTCATGCGAGAATACTTCAATGGTTACTTTCTGCACAATGGTCAATCGGGGAACTTCCAATGTCACACAAAATCAAGATAACCAGCTCCTGCAAAAAGGATCTCCAATGGTGGATTCGCTCTTCCCTAGTGTCTGAAGGCCATCACTTCATCCCCCCTCAACCCCAGGTCACTGTGACCACGGACGCTTCCCAGATTTGGGGGGGGGGCATTACCTAGGGAAAACAGTTCATCGCATTTGGCAGGAATACGAGACTCATTTGCACATAAACATCCTGGAGATGAGGGCGGTGCTTGTAACATTGCATGCATTTCAAGACACACTCCCCCTAGGAACGATAGCAATCCAATTGGACAACATATCCATAGTCTGGTACGTAAACGGGGGGAACCAGATCTTACCCCCTTTGTCGAGAAGCTCTGAGAATCTAGCAGTGGGCAATGGCTTCCAACCGCTTTCTGACAGCAATGCACATCCCGAGGAAATCCAACTCAATTACAGACAAATTGGGCAGGGCCATTTTATGGCCTCATGAGTATTCCCTCAGTCAGAAAGTTACAGAAGGGGTCTTCTAGAAATGGAGTCAGCCTTGCTGCAATCTCTTTGCATCACCCATCAATGCCAAATGCAGCAACTACTTTCCCCTAATCCCTTCCATGGGGGAGTCAACGAGGGATGCACTTGTTCACGATTGGCCTTCTGAACTTCTTTATGCCTTTCCTCCAGTCCTTCTAATTTCCAAGTTTTTGCAGAAAGCAAGTTTGTTGGAGGCGACAGTAATCCTGTTTTCCCCTGTTAGCCTCGTCAAGTCTGGTTTCCCTTTCTTCAACATCACCTTTGGGATGAACCATGGATTCCTAACCCTGCGCAAGACCTTCTGACTCAGCCGTCAAGAATGGTTCATCCCAACCTGGACAATCTCAAACTACCAGCTTGGCTACTCCAGTTCTCCTGATCGACAGGTTTCCTCCCCAGTCAGACTTATTTTATGTTCCCATAAAATATCTACTCATAAATTGTATAAAAGTAAATGGAAGAGAGCTGTTACATTGGTCAGTGATAATCAGACAGACCTTTTTTTGAACCCATACATTCTATTTTAAATGTTTTGATGAAACTTTTCAACTAAAGAGCTGCTGCAGTCATTGTTAGAGTTCAGTTGGCAGCAATTTCAAATTTTCACCCCCTTTACATTTGTTGTCAGTAGCTGGATTCAAACCCTATTCCATCTGTGAGTTTACCATCTTTCCTGAATTCAGTTAGCAGTGGTTTGGATATTGAAATGGACTTATTTAGACTGTAAGGCAGTTTTAGCAACAGAGGTGTGTATATCCCCATAGCCACAAAATAAATGCATTGCATTATAGACTGCACAGAAGTTAATTTGTTTGTTAAAATTAGCATACATGATCTCTGAAGAATGCAGCAAAGGTTCAGTGTCACATATGAGAAGTGAAAATGCCAATGTATTTAAGGTGGACATAATAGCAGACTTGTGTGCAGCTGAAATGCAGCATACTAAGTTGGGGGAGAGCCTGGCATGTTGTGTGGATAGGCAGCATGCAGAAAAAGGGCAGTCCAGTCCATCCTTAGATGATCTGAAAACCATGTTGAACTTACAGAGGCTGATGCCAGAGATTAAATGTCTGGAGCTTGAGGTGGCTAAAGAAGGAGAAAAGGAGTACTAACATGAAAACTTAACACTGGTCTTTCACCAGAGAGGAGTATTTTAGAAGAAAAGCAAATACTAGCTACCAAATTCAGTACCAAATTGTTCCCACAGTGAAAAGAGGAGGATGAATTTGATAGTGTCATTGGAGAAATATAGGGTGTGTAGTCAAAAACAAATTGACAAGGGGCAGTAGCTGAGGTTTTTAACTCCTGTGCTTATGTTAAGGCTGTGCCTGTTGTTCGGAGGTTAAATGTTGTTGATTGAATTATGATGAAGTGAAACAGTGTTTATTTCAATGTTTTAAAATTATTCTGGAAGCATATAGAAAGCAATTCAGGGAGCACAGGAAAAAGGCAGATGGCAGTATGAGTGATTATATTGCAAAAGTAAGCACTTACTACTTTCATATGTTGGTGTGTGGTTGACAAGTCAGTACAACAGATTGGCTAACAGATCTCTTGGTTAAAGTGCAGGCACTCGTAACTCTGCCTGAGAATTCTCATATGGTTGGCAGACAGTGCGTATAATACTGCTGAACAGATGGGAAGGAAGGGGGACCTTTGTCGAGCAAGCATGTCATAACTGCATGTGAAGTGGATACACATCACTAACTAGTTTGAAGGAAAACAGCACCCATCAAGACATGGTAGTAGTCTACTTACTCAAGTACTGGATCTCACAAACTTTTAAAATTCATTGTTTCTTTTAAGATTCTTCCAAAAATAATAGTGGACTCGATTTCACTCAGCAGCCAATCTTTACTCCATGTATGAGATTAATGCTTTCATCCTGTACACAGGCTTCATCAGATCTATTAAACAGGCAAAGTTCTCAATTTAAATGTAATTGAGGAGGTGGATGAAGCTCTCTGGGGCTCTGTGATTAGTCATTGTGCTAGTAAAATGTTAACTAGTTGATTGACGTGTGCTAATGCCTAATGTGAGTGACTACACCTCTGAAGTGTCCTGAATTGCTGGGTGCACCTGTTTTAATTAAAATACAACTACTGCCCCATCCTCCCATTTTGGATTCTAATACTCCCATTATTTTCCAGTAAGACACCATACATTGCATACTACGATGGTTGGTTTCCTATATACTTTTCCTGCCTGCTTGATATGTGGCAGCAGATGTGTGATGCCTTAGGTCTGCTTTGACTGCATATTAATAGACCAGGGCAAGGAAATTTCTATTTGTCATTTTGGAGTATTGAGGAGAGATCTGTGTGTGGTGAACCATGAATGATTTATTGAACGTGCCCTTGACTGCTGTGGAAGAAAGAGTAGTTTGTACCGGTGCCTAGGTGTGGATGATGTGGATTTTTCTCAGGTAGAGAAGAGCTCTGCTGCTGGTTAAATCACTTTGAAGAAGTTGTTTTGGATGGGTACAGACTTTTTTTTTAACTCACTCACAGGCGGTCTGGGGCTTTGTTTAGAAGGAGCAGAGCCAGCGAAGGATGTATTCTATTTTTCCCTCCTGGAAGTACTGCTAGCCTGCTGCTAACTTGTTTAAACTTTGATTCAGTGCAACAGCTGCTGTATCCCCAGGTAAGTCTTTGCACAGTGTAAACTGCAATCAGTTTCTTAATGCCAAGTCTGAGATATGTAGTTTATTTTATAAATTAAACCACTTGGTTTTCATCTTTATATTTATTAAATAACATTTATTGATTTTTTTTTCCGAATGTTACTTTTCTTACTTGTTCATATGCACTTTAAAGAGCAGTGTTTCCTTTGCTTCTGACATAAATTCTCTTTCCCGATTTTGCCTTTTTTGTCTCCCACCACCCATTAATTTTTGCTTTTGGCCAGATTTCATGAGCAAAGAAGTTGAAAAATGTAGTTCTTAGGCAAATCTGTGTTTTCCAGTGGTAATAATCGACTTTTTGCTGGCAAAGGACTAAGAGGCTAGCATTGCAATAACTATCTAATGTAGTTTTACACTTTATAGCTTTTAGAAACTGCAGGTTGCTGGTACAAAACCTGTTACTTTTATCAATTTCTTAAATTAATGAAAGCAGTATTTAACTGTTGTTCCTTGTCCCTGATTTTGGTTCTTTGTTACTCCATTATTTTTGGCTTTGTCTAGATTTATTGAGCAAAGAAGTTTAGAAAAAGAATTCTGTTTGTATTTAATGGTCCTTTTTTTTTTCTGGCAAATCGTTGAGGCTTGCACTGCAGTAAATAAATAAATAAATAGAATTTCAGACATAGAGAAATGACATGTGAAGACTTCCAAAGATAAAACAAGAAAGTGATTCCACAGCGGAATATTTTATTAAACAAAATAAAACAAGTTAAAATGTGAATAAGATAAAAAGATGAGCGCTTTCTGGCTTAGGCCTTCATCAGCTGATAAGCATTCATTCATTGACTTGATTTATAGTGTCTTAGGCGCCGCCTTCTTAGTACCGGCTTTAAAGGAAGAAGCTCATTTAAGCCTGGATTTTTATCAGCCCTCAAATCTGCTATCCATTTGGGCTCTTCAAATTCAGTGATTTCTTTCAGATTTCCTTTTCTTGCACCATAGTGCACCACTTGGAGTGCCACAAACAGGAACAAATGATTATTTGTCATTATATGTTTGCTCAATGCATTGGTAGATGTTCTGTTTCTAAAATCTCTTAAATGCGAAAAAATTCTAGTTCTAAAGTGGCAGTTCGTCTTTCCAACATAGAAGCAGGTGCATTGTGTACATAGTGCTACATAAACCAAGTTTTGAGTATCGCAATCAGCATATGTCCTTAAGTAATATAACTTTTGTGTGACAGGGTGCTGAAAGTATTGATTCTGCATTATATATGAGCATAGGTTCATAGGTTCATAGTAGGCTATCTGCCCTGGGGCAATTATAAGCGTAGCCCGATTCTGTATGGCTTATGCCACCCCTTGATTTGAGTATACTGTGCCCTTTTTAAGGTTTAGTTTACTGTGCCTCTGTCTAATAGTGACACGGGAGTAATCCCTGGGACAAACCTACGATCCCCCATCCACTTATCGAGATTCTTATTGAAGAGATTCAGTGAGGTGTTCTGCCTCACATGAACTGGAATTCTATTCCAGAGCGAAGGGAGCCTCTGGGTTATGAACCTGTCCCTCCAGCAAGTTCTATTTATTTCTGTGCTGAGGTTCAAGTCCCTCGAGCGTGTGGCTCTAAGGGATTTAGATTTACTGAGGTGGAGCATGTCCATTAATTCTGGAATTGACATAGCTTTGTATGTCAGGCATAGATCGCCTCGAAGTAGGCGGTATGCAACTGAGTACAGCTGGAGTTTTTTTAACCGAGCAGCATATGGCATCTGTCTGAGACCCTTGATCCTCTTGGTGAGATACTTTTGGGGTCTTTCTAATTGCTGCAGGTGTCGGGTAAGGTACATCCCAAAAGGGGCATTGTATTCTATGATGGGCCTGATGAGGGATGAATAAAGGGGCACGATTACCTCTCTTGATCTAGATGTGAAACCCTTCATGATGAGGTGGGCTATGTAGAAGGTCTTTCTAACCACTTTGGCACAATGTGGTTTTCAAAGGAAATATTGCTATCAACTTGGGTCCCCAGGTCCCTAATAACTTTCTCTGTACTTAATGGGTTTCCGCCTATGTGGTAATTTGTGGGCACATTGTTTTTGCCCAAGGGTATGACTATACATTTTTTGGCATTTAGCTTTAAACCATGGCGCTGGCACCAGTTATCTGTCTCTGTGAGACCTTTTTGAAGGATGTTTGTGTCAGCTGGAGAGTTGATTATGGCGCCCAGTTTGCAGTCGTCTGCGAACTTGGTGAGCCATAGTCCTCCCATGTTTGCCTGTACCTCAGAAAAGTATATACCGAACAAGAGTGGTCCCAGGACAGAACCCTGTGGGATGCCACTTGTGACCGGTTTTGAGTCTGACATGGCTCCAGCAACTCTTACTCTGTGGGTTCTGTCTTTGAGCCAGTTTGCGACCCATCTTGTGACATAGGAGTTTATATTTAAGCTGGATAGCTTATCTATGATGCCCGAGTGGGGTATTGTGTCAAATGCCTTTGCAAGGTCCAGATAGGCTGTGTGGACTACCTTCCCTTCATCTATGGCTTTGGTGACTGTTTCAAAGAAGTCAACCATGTTCAAAAGGCAGGATCTGCCCTTGACAAAGCCGAACTGGGTAGGATCTAGTGTCTGTAGGTCCCCAATGTCTTTGTTTATGAGCTCCATGATGATCATCTCCATAGCCTTGCAGACTAAGCTAGTCAGGCTTATGGGGCGATAGTTTCCAGGGTCCGTAGAGACTCCACCTTTGTGGAGTGGGACCACTGTTGCTGTACGCCATTCTGTGGGCACATATCCTTTAGTGAGGCTGAGATTGCGTAGCTGTTTTATTTGAGGGATTAGTTCCTCTTGTAGTTCATGTAGGACGCAACCTGGGACGCCATCTGGTCCCATGGAAGCAGTGTTTTTTGCTTTGGAGAGGGCAGCCTTCACCTGAGCATCTGAGATGTTTGGGAGGCAGCCCTCTGCCGGGATAGATACTTGCTCTTTTGGGGGGAAGAGGGTGGAGAAGTTTGCACTGAACCTGTCTGCCAGGATATTGGGGATGTCTGTGGGTTCAGTGTATTTTTCGTCATTTAGAATCAACTCAGAACAAGCCTGGGAGTTGCATCCCAGGTTTCTAACATAACTGAAAAAAGCCTTATGATTGTCTTTGGTGTCCTGTGCAATTTTTCTGTTGAAGCTGGCCTTGGAGGATTTTATGAGGGATCGTAATTTTTTGCTAGTACTGATCAGAGATGCCTTCCCTATTAGGGATTTTGCTCTATCATGTACTAGCTTCCTCCTTCTGTTGTACAGTTTATTTATGGCAGGGGTCCACCAGACTGGACACCTGCCTTTGGATGATTGGGTCTTGGTTTTGTTTGGGATAGCATGATCCATGCATTCCTGGAGATGTCCGTAGAATGCATTTATATAGGATTCTGCAGTTTGGGCTGTAGTTTCCACTGGCCCTGGGGACTTGAAGGATTCCACTTAGGTTTTGAGAAGTGAGAAGTTAACTTTTGAGAAGTTTTTCACTGTGGTTTTCTGGGTTGGGAGTGGGGTCGGGATGTGGACATCCAGTGAAATTAATTTATGGTCTGATCTTTCCAATGAGGGATATACTTCTGGTGTGGAGCATAGAGTCCCCATGTTGGTAATGATCAGGTCTAGTATGTTGTCCCCTCTTGTGGGAGTGGTGACTAGTTGTTCCATAGCATTTGAGTTTATAATTTCCAGGAATCTTTGGGCTAAGGTGCTGGGGCTTGAGTAGTGCTTCCAGTCAATGTTTGGGTAGTTGAAGTCGCCCAATATAATGGTGTTCGGAGAGATCTTCATGTTCTCCAGTGTTTTCAGGAAAGCCGAATGGGATTCCTGACTTTGAGAGGGTGGTCTGTAGGATGCTATAAACTGAAAAGCAGTCTTGCCCACTGTTAGTTGCACATGGATGGTCTCCGATACTTCGTGCAATGCCACTAACCTGGAGGTATGGATATCCTTGATAAATATGGAAACTCCCCCTCCTTTTGTGGTTCGGTCCAGGTTTTGGGGCCGAAAAGCATGATATGAGGTATAGCCTGGTAGTGCTGGGGTGCGCCTTGAACCAGGTTTCTGTCACTGCACAGATATCGATGTTCTCCATACTGAGGAGAGCTTCGAGTGCGTGTATCTTGAGGTTAAGACTTCTGGCATTTAGCAGCATTACCCTTAGTTTCTTGTTCCTTGTGCTGTCTATGGGGGTGGGTTTGACTTTTGAGCCTTGCCTAAAAAAGGCACTATGGGGGTGGTAAGAGCCTTTGCCAATATCCAAAAGCCCAGTGGTGACAGGTGCAAGCCGTCCCTAGCGAAGCAACGTGGCTTGTCGAGCATGTCATCCCAGGCTGACAGACACTGGATCCCCTTTGAATGACACCAAAATTTTAGCCAATTGTTAAAATCGATCATTTTGTCTTTGTACTGTGGCATCATTCTAGGTGAGGGTAAGATGCTGCTCAAGGTCAGGGTCATACCAGCCTGGGCTACATGATCAGAGAGCTCCTCTATGTCTCTTTTCATGTAGTCCAGGGAGGTACGTCTCAGGTCACATTCACACCAGCATGTACAATGACTGAGTCATATTTGTATTTGCTTTGGAGTGACCTGAGTGCTTGCGTTATGTGTCGGATCCTAGCACCCAACAGGCAGCTCACTGTGACCTTCTCTTTATTCAGCCTGGTGAGCGGGATGTCAGTGTGTCTGACAATAGAGTCACCTATAACAAGAGTATCAGGTGTGTTATTCAGCCTTAAGGGCTGTGGCTGCTTGGCACACTGACTTTGTGGGTTATGTGTTGTGTGTGTTTTGTTTTGAGGTAGTGTTTGCTTGGATGTCTGCTTTGGAGGTCTCTGTTGCTTAGGTAGATTTTTATTTAGAGCCTCCGAGTATGTTTTTGTGTATTTATGTGTTTGGTTCGCTGATGTGGTGGGACTATGTGATACTGGGATTGTGTTGTGTGAGGTTACCTTCTCCTCCTGACTGGTTACACCAGTTTTGAGATGAGAGAGCTCAGCCTCCAGTTTGGCTAAATAGTTGCACCTCACATATATTTGAACCTGTTTGGAGGAGGAGAGGGTTGTCCGTGTACATGAGACAGTTGTAACATTACCTCAAAATTCCCAGATTCACCAGCTGGACTGGAGAGGAAACCATTGACTGACCTTTGGACATGCTAGAGTAACAGGGAAACTGAATTTAAGACGGACCAATAGAGGACAGGGTAATCGTAGAGAGTATAAGAGTAAGTAGTGCTTATGGTTTAATAGTGCTAACTTGTAGGATTACTTAATTGGACCAGTGAAGGGCCTTAGAATGAGAATATGGTGTTTAAATTGAGAGATAGAGCAGTTCTAAGGGAAAAAGTGAAGAGCAGACTTTGTGGAGCCAGGAATAGTTTAAACCCAATTAGGCGGCGCTGCCCACTGTTGCGCTATGCTCAAAAATGCGCAAAACCACGCAAAAGAGGGTTTTAAGAGAGGAAGATGAAGGAGTTTTGGAATTGACCCAAAATGGCCAATAAAACTACAGTTTCAAGTCAGTAACCACACCCATAGGGGCAGGCAGGCTGCCCAATGTTTTTCACTGCCACTGATGAACAGAGAGTCTTTCCTTTAGCCCAAGCAAAAAATGGCCTCACAGGAACTTACAAACAGTTCAAGAACAGCAAGCCTGTAACTGAACTTTTTTAAATCTCAGAAAAGTGGGGAAAAAGCAAGATTTTTTTGTTTTTTTGTTTTTTCAGAGATAGCAGAGGTTAACAAGTATCAACAAGTTGTAACAGTGCAGTAAATGACCCCACACAAGAGTGCTAGGCCAAAGACAGATAAAATGCAAGTTTTGAGAAAAAAATGATTTTAACAATAAGTGCAAACAGGAAATTCAGTAAACAGCTCTAGGTTGTGCTCTAAATACAGTTACTAATGCAGAAATCAAATTTAACAAGCCAGAAAATGCTCAAAATAGGCGGCTATGCAGAAAAACTTAGCAAATAAACAGAGGAAAAATACTTAAAGTCTCAAAAGTGGCTCCTTTCTTCTCTCAGCGTTTTCTCCTCTTGGTGGGTGCTTCACCAACAGCCAACAAGCCTGAAAAGATGCCAAAACCACGAGGCAACCAGGTTTTAAGAGAGGAAGATGAAGGAGTTTTGGAATTGACCCTTACAGTGGCCACATTTAAAGGTGCCTTGTCTATGTATCAAGGTCTTCTTCCTACTATTCTTGTTACATACTCATCTGCTGTTAATATCTGCCAATTCTTCCTCATTATATTGCAGATTTGTTTGACATCTTGACTATATGTTATTGTACATCTCATATTCGACGTTTCATTTCTCCTGTTATGGTTGCTGGCTTTTTGTGGATTTGTGTAGTAGTAGTATGGCTTTCCTTTTGTACTTCTCTGTTGTTGTACCTGTATAGTCATATCATCCAATTATTTTATCTTATATCCTCTACTGCTCAGTTCATATTTTGTTTCCAACATCTTCTCTTGATAACTGTCTTCAGTGTTAAGTCTAGACTGCCTCAATAGTTTGCTTTTGCTTAGCTGTGGGAATACATGTCTTGGATGGATGCTTGACCGATATAAACTGTGATTTTTCCAGCATTCTTTCCGAAATGTCCTTGTTTCAAAGCATCCATCTGCTTTTCTTAGAATGCTTACATCCAATAAATTAATCTCACTTTGGGAGCTATTAACTTCAAAGTCCAAAAAATCTGTAGTCCTCCTCAGGTAGTTAATAAAGCTGGATAGTTCATCTTCTCCACCATTCCATAATAGGAAGATGTCATCCACAAATCTCTTGTAGAATATAAGTTTATTCCTCCATTCATTACTGTCTGTGAACACAAATTCTAGCTCACACTGAGTCATAACTATGTTTGAGTATGAATTGGCAGATGATATGCCCATGGCCACTCCCCATTTTTGTATAAAGTATTGGTCATTATACATGAGGACATTATTTTCTAATATAATTTTCAGCAGAGAGCATACTTGCATAATTTCTACAGTAGTGTATTCATTGGTCATGTTAAGAAACTTCCTAATTGACTCTATTCCATAGCCATTTAGTATAACCGTGAAGAGACTCCTCATGTCCATAGTTACTATTAACACATCTGAATGTATTGGATTCATTCCACAATACGTTGATAAGCCAGATAAAAAAGTCTTCTGTATCTCGCAGTACAGTCTCTGCTTTTTCCAATGCTCTTTTTAGTTTTTGTTCAGTATAAATAGATAAGGGCTCAGTGGCCCATCCAGCCCCAGATACCATCAGTCACATTTGGGGGGGGTCTGTCTGTGCCTTATGGATTTTAAGTAGTCCTTTTATTACAGGTATGACAAGGTCTTTCACTTGCAAGTACTCATATAACTCGAGTAATAATATGTGTGATCATTAGATCATATATGGCATGTTCAATATTTAACACAATCGTATTCAATTCATAATTCCATATGGATTTATAAGCTATGCGATCACTAAGTAGCACTAACATCTTGGATTCATACCAATCTCTATCCATAACAATGATCACACCACCCTTGTCTGCTAGTCTTATTATAATATCTGTATTATTCATTAATCTTTGCTGAGCTACTCTTTCTTCTTTGGTTAGATTATAAAAACAACTGCGGTTATTCTCCTTCCTTAATTTATAAGCATTGTCTTTGCATGTCTTAACAAAGCTTCCAATAATGGATGTAATGTTGTTACCATTAGACTCATTTTTTTTAATTTATTACCTTGATTCTCCCTGTTGACATTCGTATCTTGGCTCTAAATATTTGTTTCAGCACTACGTTCCTAGAGAAGTATTTAATGTCAAATACAAACTCGCTGAAATGTGAAGGCATTGCCCGAATAAATGTTAGGCCTTTGTTTAAGATTTTACTCTCCATTTCTGTCATCACATAGCTGGATAAATTCATAATCAAGTCTGCCCCCTCTGATATCATGTTGATATTTTCCATTTCTTCCGATCTCTGTTCAGAGATCGGTATCTTTGCTGTATGTCTTTCTGTTTCAGGAGAATCGGGAATTTCTGAAAAACTGATAATGCATATGTCTTTGGACATGCTCCTTCTGGCCATATGTTATTTTTGCCTACAGATGGTTCGGCTACAACATCACTTGTTGTCACGCCTGTAGTAGTATTTCTGTTTCTACCCATTTCCTTTGTATTTATCAGTGATGTATTCATATCAATATCCAAGTTCATTCTCTGTCTAGTATTTACATCAAAATTATTATTATTCTCACTTTCAATGCAACTGCCTTCACCTGCTCCTTTAAAATCCACTTCTTTAAAATTATTTGATTCCCTTCTGTTATCTGTTTTGTCAGAGCTTCACTGGCAATGTTAGATTCTGTTACTCCCTCATTCCTACTTTCTTTGGGCCACTCAAAAATATTTCGTTTTTGGAAATCATCAAAGTCACCTTTCAATTTCTTTATATTTAAATCTTTCAGTTTCTCATCATAATTGATTAAAGTTAACTGCAAGTTAGTGAATTTATTCAAGAACAGATTCTGGAAGTTCAGCTTTCTCCAGCTCTGTTTCTGTTCCAAGAAACTTTCTACTTCCTTTTCCATTGGTGTAAAATATTCCAAGAGCAACCTGACTTAACTGGCATTCATGTTGATCTCCTGAACTGAATTGGAGTATTGCCCAGAGAAGGGGACATCTGTGAGTCAAAGGAACAAGAATAGAAATTATTTAGTATTGAATTGTACAAGTAACTGCAATCCATTATTACAGTTCAACTTGAGTATCACGAAACAAGTAAGTGAACAAGTGAAGAATTTACTAGAACAATATATCTCCACATATAAACAAGTGGAAGCTGCTGCCTTTAAGTTAAAACATTTGCAATGGCAGCATTTCCACTTAGAAACCTATTTACATCATGGATTGATTCTGAGGGAAAGGCAGATTAAATGCATGCCCTCTTATGGCAATGTGTATCCGGACCTGTTAGTTAAATGGCAGGAGATCAACATGAATGTTATACCAGGTTGCTGTTTTACACCAATGGAAAAGCAAGCAGAAAGTTTCTTGGAACAGAAACAAATATAGTGGAGTAGCACCCTGTCACACAAAAGTTATATTACTTAAGGACATATGCTGATTGTGGGACTCAAAACTTGGTTTATGTAGCACTATTTACACAATGCAGCTGCTTCTATGTTAGAAAAATGAACTGCCACTTTAAAACTAGAATTTTTTCGCATTTAAGAGATATCAGAAATAGAACTTCTACAAATTCATTGAGCAAACATATAATGGCAAATAATGATCATTCATTCCTGTTTATGGCACTCCAAGGGATGCACTATGGTGCAAGAAAAGGAAATCTGAAAGAAATCACTGAATTTGAAGAGACCAAATGGATACAGATTTGAGGGCTGATTAAAAGAACAAGCTCATTTAAGCCTGGATTTTTAAGCTGGTACTGAGAAGCCATCACCTAAGAAGATGAGTTTGATTGGGCACTCCCACTATAAATGAAGTAATGAAGGCCTAAGGCTGAAAGCGCTCATCTTTTTATCTCATTCACATTTTAACTTGTTTTATTTTGTTTAATAAGATATTCCCCTGTGGAATGACCTTCTTATTTTATCTTTGGATTTCTACGTTTCTTGAAAGTGACGTATTGGTCTTAGTTTGTTTTGTTTTTTGGATATGTGAAGACCACTTTTTAATAGTCTGTGTAGGAGTGGTATAGGTCTGTATGAGTGCTGGAATTTCTGAATAGAAATGTTGAATGTAAATTGCCGTACTGTATGTATTGCTTCCATATTATTTTATTTATTTATTTATTTTACATTTGTTAACCGGGCTAGTCTAGCTGGATATATGTCCATTTTCAGTAGAGGCCTGGGGAGAAAAGCTCCAAACATGAACAGTGACAAAGTTAACAATGCATAGAAACATAAAGAATCACAGTACAGTGTAGTATTAGTCTAAAAGCAGTTATAATAATAAATTTTAAACTATAACAATTTTAGTAAAAATTATACTAAATAATTATACAAAACACAGTAGAAGGTATGAGCAAGTCTCAGGTAGGGGAAGAGAACATAAATGTTATTCTCATAAATCAAAGAAAGAATAGTAACTAGTTTTGGAGACACAGGTTACAGGAGTAGGGATAGGGGTAAGAGTAAAAGTGAAGAAAATATCAGTCTGGGTTAGCGCATGGACAAAGCCAATGAGTTTTCAGATGTTCTTTAAGATGTTTTTTTAAAAAGAAAAGTAGAAGCAAGGGTAGATAATTCTGAAGGAAGCTGGTTCCAGATTTTTCTTGCAGTGTTTGAGAAGAGTGAATCCCCAGCTTTGTTGTTAGCTTTATTTGAGGAAACTAGAAGCTTATTAGCAGAGCGTAGTGTGGCTAGATTTGTATAAGGTGTAATTAGATTAGTGAGGATAGGGGTGTTGTTAGGGTGGTATAGGATCTTTTGAGTAATAAGTAATTGTTGACAGAGTATATGGTCAACATCCTAGTTGTTTGAGGTTAATGCAGTGGTGAGTTTTAAAGAGGGAGCATGTGATGAATCTAGCTATGCTATTATAACAGGTGGAGAGTTTAGAGAGGTTGTTTTTGGATAGGTTAGTATATATATATAACAGAGGCATAGAAAAGAGTGGAAATGAAGTGGGTTTGGGCAATAGTTTTCCTTGCAGAAAGGGTAAGGAAGGGTTTGATTCTATACAGGGTGCCAAGTTTTTTGTTAACAGATTTTATAGTGGAGTTGATGTCTTCATCATAGCTGAGACGATTATCAATTGATACACCTAGTAGGCGGGTTGTAGTATCTGGGGTAATGTTGGTACCATTGTTAGAGGTTATAGAGAAGAAAGGAGTAGGTGATTTGTGAGTAGGGGTAAAAAGCAGTTTTGTTTTTTTGGGATTTAGGAGGAGGCAGTGTTGCATAAACCAGTTTTCAACATTTTGAAAAACAGTTTGGGTAAGGGAGTGGAGAGAGGCTATATTCTTGGCTGTACAGATTAAGGTGGAGTTGTCAGCGTATTGAATGCAGGTGGCTTGAGGTATGTTCATGTGTAGATTGTTAATAAATAAAGAAAAGAGTAGGGGACCTAGGATAGAGCCCTGGGGTACTCCAATATTAACTGGGAGTAGAGAAGATAGATTGTTCTCCCAAAGTACTGCTTGCTGTCTATTTTCCAGATAAGACCTAAACCATTGTCTAGCTTGAGGATCGGAGAATGGGCATTTAGTTTGTCTAACATTAAGTTATGGTTAACCATATCGAAGGCTTTCGACATGGTTAACCATATTGAAGGCTTGCGACAGGTCAATAAATAGTGCAGAGAAAAAAGAGTTATTGTTACGATTTTTATATATATAGAGTCGGTAAAGGATAAGAGGGCAGTTGATGTGCTATGGAATGGCCTAAAGCCATGTTGGCAGTTTGCAAGTAGGTTATTTTGTAGTAAGTGGTTAAGTAGTTGTTTGTGAATACATTTTTCCATAATCTTAGCTAAAGGGGAGAGTAAAGCAATAGGGTGAAAGTTAAAAAGCTCAGTAGAAGGTCCACCTTTGTGTAGAGGGATGATGTGGAATATCTTCCATATAGCAGGGATTTTGCCTTCTGAGATAGTTCTGTTAATAAGGATAGAGATGGGATGGGCTATGGCTTTTGCGGCTATTTGTAGGTATTCAGATGGGAGACGGTCAGCAGAAGGGGTGCAAGGTTTCAGTTTTTAAAGTAGCTTACAGATGAGGGATGTAGATACAGGTTGTATTTGAAAGGTAGGCAATGAAGTATTGCAGGTATTTGGTTGGGAAGTAGTGAAAGGTGGTAAAGAATTGGCAAGGGTTAGAATGGCTTCTGTAAAGTAGTTATTAGAGGCATCAGGGATCTGGTTGGAGTTATTATGGTTGAAACCAGTTGGGTCTGGAGTAGTGTGTGGCCTGGCTGAAGAAGTTTGTTTATTCCAGACCAACATTTTTGTGGAGTTTGTTGGCTGGTTTGTTGTAGTTGAAGGTAGAACTCTTTTTTGTCTCTAAGAATATCCTTCTTGGTGGCATTTCTTAGCTGTTTATAGTGAAGGTGGTTTGTTGGGCATTTGGTAGCTCTCCATTTAGCCCAGATTTTATTTCTGAGGAGTATCTTCTGCCTAGTTTGTTTTGTGAGCCATGGGGCAGATTTGGTTCTTATTCTAGTAGAGCGATAAGGTGCATGGCAGTCGAGGATTTGAAGAAAGTTAGTATTAAAGTAGGTAACGGATTCATCAAGTTCTAGATGGGTTAGTGGTGACCAGTCACATGCTTGCAATTCGGTTAGGAAGCTGTCCGGATTAAATATTTTTTTTAAGTGGGAGGTTTTGAGGTTATGAGTAGTTGGAATATGGACTTTTTGTCTAATAATGTAGGTAAGTATGTGGTCGCTAATGTCGTCGGGAAGGGTTCCTGGAGTATAAGTTTCAGGGTGGCTATTTATAAGGATCCAATCCAGAGTAGTTTCCTTGTTGCTAGGTTTGTGGATTCTCGTAGGAGTTGTTATTAATTGTGAGAAACCAAAGAGGTTTATGTGATTGGTAGGATTTAGAGAACTGCATGTGGACCAGTCTATGTTAAAGTCACCTAGTACATTGGTCTCCTGGGGTAGTTGGGTAGAATGGTGACTGAGTAGGTTCTCAAGAGTATTGGTATTATTACCTGGGGGTAGATACATGCAAATTAGATAGATAGATTTGGAGTTATTGATTTGGGGTTTGGTGGTTAGGATTTCAGATTTGGTGGCAAATGACGGAAGATAATTAATGGGGGAAATTTGGAGTTTAGATTTATAGAGAATGGCTATACCTCCACCTTTTTTGATTTTATGGTAATTTCTAAGGATGTTATAGCCAGGAGGGGTAATTTTCTGATCTAGAGTAGATGGTTTTAGCCAAGTTTCAATAAGACATAGTATGTCAAATGAGTGTACATCAAGGAGAGCATGCAGATGGGAAATTTTATTGTTAATACTTCTAATGTTAAGGTGAGCTATCAAGAGGGAGTTACATGGTTTAGTTAGTGTAGAAACTATAGGCAATGTTAAGTTGGTTGGGTTATTGGTGTAGTTAGTATTGGGGCCAGGGTTTGGATGAATATCACCGTCTAGGAGGGGGTGTTGCTGGGGGTATTGTAAAGATTTAAGGAGTTTATAGAGATTATTAAAAGTCGTTTTGGTAGAGAAGTAGATAATGTGGGTTGCTCTGTGAAATTTTGGTAGCATATAGTCGGGGTTACAGGTTATGTTACTGTGGTTAAGGGAGAAGATGAAAGAAGATGTTAACATTTGACGGATGTAATGGTTTTGTTCAGAGAGAGACAGATATTCAAAGGAGGCGAGTGAGTAAGGTATGGTAAGACAGGCTATTGTGGTAGTTAAGAGTAGTATGTTTGAGAAAATATTTTTATTTGTTGGGGTCATGGTAAAAAGTAGTTTTAAGTAGGGAATAGTTTGTGTAAGTAGGTGTTGTAGAAAGAAGAAGAGAGTTATGGAAGAGATTGAGCAGTGTATAAAATAAGCAGGTAAGAAATTAGAGGAGGTTTAGATAAGAGGTAGAAATGGAAAGTAAATTAGTGTAGTGGATGGTTAGTAAGGGCAAGGAGTGGTTCAAAAGAGAGTTAAGTAGTACTAATTAGGAGAGAGAGCTATGGCCTGGTGATGATGTGGTAAGTGACAGGATAAGATAGAAGGGGGGAGTGGTTAGTGAAGTATAAGTCTAAGACCACTGGGGGGTGGGTGGGAATTGGGGGTAGGGTAGGGGAGCAGAGTGAGCCTTCAGGGTAAATGGAGCGGGTAGAAACAGGCAGTGGAGCAGCTAGAGGAGAAACAATCAGTCAGCAGAGCTGAATACTGAAGGTACGTTAAGTAAGCCTAAAGTGGGAAGGAGCAGAGATAAGTATGGAGTCTATTAGAAAACAGGGGAGTGTAGCAAGTTAGAATAAAGGGTACAGTGTGAAGTTTCAGAGTAGTTCAAGGTCATAGAAGTATAGAGTAAAACAATCAGAATAACAAAGGGGTAAGCAGGAGAAATATTAGAAGGGATTGGTGTGTCACCTACTGAGCAAAGCTAGAATTACAAGCAAATACAGTAAGGGGGGTAGGCCTATTGCCAGAATAGGGAAGGGGGAAAAGCTAGTAAGAGGGGTACTAAGAGGTGGTGTAGGAGTTTTGTGTACAAGGTAGCTAGTAGGGGGGGGTAAGAGGCTGCTGGCTGACCGGGCTCAGGGCATGCTTTAGAACCCCTGAAGCAACAGTGGACGGTAGTATGTTTTACAGGCAGGACATAGATAACATACTTTCTTATTTCCTTGAGAGAGGGAGCAGGGAGTAGAGGCTGAGAGATGAAACCATGGTTATTTGTTGGACGGGTCCTTTGTCACCAGGTATTAAGTATATATTTGTATTTTTACAAATATTTAAGCACCTATCTTTATAAAATTGGGACTGTTAGAGTGTGAGGGGTGAGTATGCATTATTTGTGGGCATGCACATTAAGGTGCTTATTTGAATATGCCTATCATATGCTAATTAGGCGACCCTGATTGTCCCAGATTCTAACATCTTGAGGTTAAGAGGTATGTGAATGATTGTGATGATTAGATGATGGAAATTGCCTCCTTTTAAGACATGGAAACAGCATCTGTGTACCTAACTGGGGTAGATGTAAGGTAAGTATGAGAGTTGAGCCCTGTCATCTGCAGACCAAAGGCTTGCAACAAATAAACATTTTGCTTAATTCCAATCCTTCATATAGGCAAGTTTTCCGAGATAGACTGTCCAGAAGTAATAAATCGCAATTGCTTACAAAGACAGTAATTTACAAAGTCAGAAACTTAAACAGATTCCTCAGTGTCTAGTGAACCAAACACATGGTAAAATCTTAAAGCACACATGCTTGTAGTAAAAAGTTGTAACGTAATAAATAGTTTTACACAAAAAGTAGGAAGTGAATTGCAGATAGTCTTATGCAAAACTAGGAAGTGGATTGCATATGTTTTAGACAAAAAGGTAACCATAAGCTTAAGTCGAAGTGACTTCTTCAGTAGGGGTAAACCAGCTCTGCGGTTAATCAAAGCCAGGAAGTGGCATTATAAAAACATAAAAAGTAGAGAGAGATTGCAATATTTTAAAAGTAGAGAGAGATTGCAATATTTTATGTGTGTATATATATATATATATATATATATATATATAGTTATAAAGTGCTTTTGCCTTAATGGCTTCTTCAGATCTTTTGGGTGAGAAAAATAAATTAAATAACGAAAGGGTAAATGCATGTAATGTGACTGCACCATTTAAGGCACTCATGAACAGAATGTGTGAGCATGACCTTAAAACACAAATTAATGATATTTTACCTTTCTTTCCACTCCACTAACTACCTTGATTATAGCAAGCTCAGATGCTCATAAGCCTAGTACTTATTATACAGTAGGAACTTCTCATTGCAACATTTGTTAATGTCTGTTATGTACTTCGCAGATAAAGATTCTAGTTGTCTACTGATGTACTATGTTCATCTGTAAATATGTTGTAAGTAATTGCTATGTTAAATTGTTAATCGCTATGTAATCCAATGTAACTACTGTCTGTTTATTTTACTGTGGAGCTTTTCTCCCCGGGCCTCCGCTGAAAATGGGCCTACGTCCAGTCAGACACTCCCGGTCAACAAATTTAAATAAATAAATAAATAAATACAGAATGGATTCAGAAATAGGTTACAAACATTTTAACATTATTAATTCTGGTATACTAATACAAAAAAAAACAAATATATATATGTATTTTATATATATATATATATATATATATATATATAGATATATATGTATGTGTGTGTATATATATATATATATATATATATATATATATATATATATATATATGTGTGTATATATATATATATATATATATATATATATATATAGATATAGATATGTGTATATGTATTTGTGTGTGTGTATGTATATGTGTGTGTATATATATATATATATATATATATATATATATATATATATATATATATATATATATATATATGTATGTGTGTGTGTGTGTGTGTGTGTGTATATATATATATATATATATATATATATATATATATATATATATATATGTATGCATGTATGTATATGTGTGTGTGCGTGTGAGTAAAACAGAAGGCCTGTTCATTGGCATGACTAGAGCTTTCAAAACTAGTCCTAATCTGCTGATATTCTTCATGTTTCACTGTCGCAGTCATCACATTTTGGTTATCCCTGCCAGGGTAGCCTGAATACCAGAGGCTTAGTATTTCTGCATCGGTTGCTGTCTCTTCAGGACTGACGTCAGGTCATCAGTAGTATAAAGTAAGGCAACCGACACCATTACGTCAGTCTTTCTTGCCGTGGAGCCAGAAGCAGTTTGCACGAGTGCTGGTCGGCAGCTACCTGAGTTTCATCTACTGAATTGAAGCTGAAGTCTTCTAAAGCTAAGTACCCCATTGGGGATCTTTTTTCTTGTACTAACCGATGTCAGAAAATGTTAACAATTGTCTCGCCTGTGGAAAGCAAAGACTACACAGAGACTTTCATTCTTACTGCGTCACTTGATTAGGCCCAGACCATGATGTCCCCCGCTGTCACTTCTGTGCTTTGTTCAACTTCAGAACTATCCGTCGTTAGGCCCTTATTGTAGCTAGATATTTTCGCTTACAGTCCTCAAACTCTGATATGGCTTTGGTAAGCCATCCAACAGCAGATCTTCTGAAAAAATGTAAACATAAAGACAGAGATAGACCGCACAAGTCCAAACCTACCGACGACGCTCCCCTTAAACTATTCGTCAGTTCTCCAGTCCTCAGTGAGGCGCTTTTGCAGCCCCTGATGCCCGCTTCTGTGGATTTGCAGGCAGCTACTGAGACCCTTTCAGAGTCCGGTATACTGCACAACTCTTCTTCGACTAAGGATCCTGCAGTTGTCTCTACCTTGGATGGGTCTGGAGCCGCTGAGCAGGCACCAGCTTCCGAGGAATTCCTTTGCACTACTGATTCTCGACACAAGCCATCTTCTTTTGCGACTACCGTTCCTTCGAAAACGACTGAGTTTCTTAGGCCCAGGGTATGAACCACACCCAAGAAGCCAATGACCCTATCTCAGGCACCTGCTTCCTTGCCTCAGTCTCAAATGCTTAAAATGACGGAATACCTTATCATGCTGATCAGGGGAAGCCAAGCTTCCCACTCCAAAAGGAAAAGAGATCTGTCCCCTGTAGTTTTGTCTGAACAGGAGTCCGATGACTCTGATGCGTCTGAATATGAAGACATGCAACCCCTCTCTGCTAATGAGGATTCTGATGCAGAGGATTTCATTCCTTCAGCCTCTCCCCCAGAGGATTTTTCCTTTGGGGAAACCCTTCATACCTTAAGGGAGCATTTCCAATGGGAGAGTAAGGACTACCATCAGTCTAAAAAGAGACTCAGGGAATTCTTAGATCTTCCACAGCACAGACCCTTGGCCATCCCCCAAATCTTGGATGTTGTGGAGGATGTTTTCCTGGAATCCAGTCTGACTCCTAACACCCTCCCTCCTGCACTCAGAAAACCAGACAGGTACTACAGAGTCCCTGACTCGCACAAATTTCTTCTTAAAAATCCTACTACTGACCCTGAGGTAATTTCTCAAGGGCCTAAAGGAATTAAAGCAACCTCTGCTAAGAATTCCACCCCCTCAGATAGGGATTCACAAGCACTAGACAGATGGGGTAAAAAAGTATACACCTCAGCTACTCTTGCTATCAGAGCACTAAATTTTTAGTTCCGTATGCTAAAATTTCAGCAACATACCCTGGAACTCCTCAAACAAAAAATGTCTTTCTTTCCTGCTTGTGCAGAATCTAAAGAGTTACAAGAGTTAATGCATTCTGCAAGTCAAGTAACTAAACACACCTTGCGCTGTGGTTTTGACGCCCTAGAAGCTTCTTGCAGGGCAGCAGGCACCGGATTTGTCCTTAGAAGGCATGCATGGCTTAAGGAACAGCCCTTGCCAGGCCATGTTAAATCTAAATTGTTAAATGCCCCCTTGCACAGAGACAACTTCTTTGGCACTAAGACAGAAGAGGTCCTAAAAAAGATGGAAGAAAAAACAAAATTTATGCAGACAGTTAAAGATTTCTTACAGGTCCAGCCACCCAGGTTCAGCAGGCATTGTCCCACCAAGCACTGGTCCTTTCTTGCTCCCACCAGGCCAGTTAAGCTCAGACCCTGGGGAACCAGACCCCCCCAGACAGCAGCCACAGGGAATGCAGAGATCTAAGCAGTGGACTACCTCCACTTCAAAACCAGGGAGTTCCAAGCCACCCCCTTATAGTAAGAACTCACAATGACTCACCTCTCCCACCCCCACTTACCCCTAGGAGGAAAACTCTAATTTCACGCAAGCACCTGGGCCATCATTACCAGTGACCGCTGGGTTCTCAACATAGTGTCCCAGGGATAGAAATTTGCTTTCCACACCCTTCCAACTCCAAAAGGGTTCCCAGATCTATCTCCAAACCAGTGGGCAGAGGTGCAAAAGCAAGTTCTTTCCCTGCTTTCTATGAGGGCAGTAGAGCACATTCCTGCAGTACAGAAAGGCCAAGGTTTCTACTCCAGACTTTTTCTGGTACCCAGAAAAGAGGGCATCTGGGGTCCCATCCTCGATCTATCCATTCTAAACACCTTCCTGGTGATCCCAAAATTCAAAATGCTCACCCTCCAGCAGCTGCTACCCATACTATCCAAGGATGCTTGACTAGCCACCCTAGACCTAAAAGAGGCCTACCACCACATTCCTATCAGGGAATCATGCAAGAAATATCTTCATTTCAGGGCAGGATCTCAGCACTTTCATTTCTCTGCGCTTCCCCTTTGGCTTATGTACTGCTCCCAGAATTTTCACAAAATGGCTGGCTCCGGCCATTGCCTTTTGCAGACAAAGGAATATCCAGATTTACCCATACTTAGACAACTGCCTAATTCAGGCAGACAGCCAGGAAAAGCTGCTCAAGCACCTGGCCTTTGTAAAGTCTCTACTAACCTCCCTAGGGTACACAATCAACAAAAATAAATCCGAACAGGTATCCACCCAAAGGATTATATTCCTGGGAGCAAGCCTGAACACAGCATCCCAGATGGCATTCCTTCCACCAGAAAAGCAAACTTTCCTGACAGCCTACTTCTCTCAACTAGCCACCAGACCCCAGCTATCTACAAGGAAAATCTTGCAAGCTCTAGGGTTCATGGCATCTTGCATTCTACTCATTCCATGTGCCAGACTGCATATGAGGAAACTTCATGGGTACCTAAAAAGCCTTTAGTGTCAATACTCTCAAGACCTGGAGACTCTTATACCTATAATACCTTGCCTCCAAACAGGTTTTATTTGGTGGGCAACAGCATGCTCCCACAGAAAGTGACTACCTTTCCCACCACCACCCAGACCCTCACCACAGATGCATCAGACAATGCCTGGGGTGCACACCTGGACAGCAGGTGCATACAGGACCAATGGAGCCCACAGCAAATCAGTCTGCACATCAACCAAAAAGAAATGATAGCCGTCCAGCATGCCTTGATGACTTTCAAGCCCCTTCTCTCCCCAGGGGCTCTCTTGATCAAAACAGTCAACACCACTGTGATGTAGTATATCAAGCAGGGAGGGACTCACTCCTACCCTCTATGCAGGCTGGCCGTGACCCTTTGGCACACAGCATCTGACATGCAACTCCACCTGTTAGCACAATTCCTACCAGGGTGTTCTTTGTGTTTCACTGTTGCAGTCATCGCACTTGGGTTATCTGCCTGCAGGTAGCCCTCAGTTGGCCCAAATACCAGAGACTTAGTACTTCTGCGTCAGATACTGTCGCTGCAGGACTGACAGGTCGTCAGGGGTACAAAAACAGGCAGCCAACGCCATTACATCAGTCTTTCTTGCCAAGGAGCCCGAAGCAGAAGCAGTTCGCAAGTGCCGGTCGGCCGCTACCTGAATTTTCATTTACGAATTGAATAATCCTGAAGTCTTCTAAATCCAATTACCCCATTGGGGATCCTTTTTTCTTGCTCTAACCGATTGCAGAAAAAGTTAACAATTGTTTTGCCTGTGGAATTTTCCATTTGCCTGGAGATTTTCATTCTTACTGCGTCACCTGTTTAGGCCCAGACCACAATGTCCTCTCTGTCGGTTTTGTGCCTTGTTTAACGCCCGAGCCAGTCATCGTCGGGCTCTCTTTGTCACTAAATTATTTCGCTCTCAATCTCCATATTCTGAAATGGCTTTGGTAAGCCATCCAAGTACTGATATTCCGAAAAAAACATAAATAAATAAATAAAGACAGAGACAGACCGCATAGGTCCAAAACTGCCGACGACGCTTTCGTTAAGCTAGTTGCCAGTCTGCCGGTACTCAGTGAGGTGCTTTCGCAGCCCCTGATGCCTGCTTCAGTGGATTTGCAGGCCTCTACTGAGACCCATTCAGAGTCCGGTATGCTGCGAGACTCTTCTTTGACTATGGAACCTGTGGATTTCTCTACCTTGGATGGGTCCAGAGCCGCTATGCATGCACCGGCTTCTGAGTTAGTTTTTTGCTCAACCGATGTTTGACTCAAACTGATGACTTCTTTTTTAACCAAGACTACCGAGTTTCTTAGGCCCAGAGTATGCACTACGCCTAGAAAACCGACGACCAAAGTGCGTGCACCTGCTCCCATGCCACAAAAACAAATGCTTAGAATGGCCGAAGACCTTATTATGCTGATTAGGAGAAGTCAGCCTTCCTCTGCTAAGAGACAGAGTCCAGTCCCCTTCAGCCTCTACAGACCAGGAGTCCGATGACTCTTAGATTTCTGATTATGAGGACATGCCCTTATCTGCTTATGAGGATTCAGATGCAGAGGAATCCATTCCCTCTGCCTCCCCTCTAGAGGATTTTTCTTTTGGTGAAATCTTGCATACCTTAATAGAGCATTTCCACTGGAAATGCCAAGACTATCCTCAGTCCAAAAAGAGACTCAGAGAATTTTTAGAGTTGCCTCAGCACAGGTCTTTAGCAATACCCCCTGTCCTGGATGTTGTGGATGCTTTTATGGAATCCAGTCTTACTCCTGACACTTTACCTCCTGCCCTAGGAAACCAGACAGGAACTACAGAGTACCTGAAACTCACAAATTTCTTTTCAAGAATCCTACTTCTGACCCAGATATTATTTCCTAGGGGCCTAAAGGTATCAAGGCTACTACAGCCAAGAATCCCACCCCTTCAGACAGGGATTCCAGAGCTTTGGACAGATTGGGTAAGAAGGTATATACCTCTGCAACTCTTGCTATTAGGGCATTGAATTGTCAGTTTCACATGCTGAAGTACCAGCAGCATATTATGGAACTTATTAAACAAAAAGTGGCAACCTTTTCAGACTGTGCAGAAAGTAAAGAATTGCAGGAGCTTATGCACTGTGCAAGGCAAGTCAGCAAGCATACTTTGCAGTGTGGCTTTGACACCCTAGAAGCATCTTGCCGGGCAGCAGTCACTGGCTCTGAACTAAGAAGACATGCTTGGCTGAAGGAGCAGACCTTGCTAGACCATGTCAAATCAAAATTACTATACTCTCCTTTGAATAAGGACTGTTTGTTTGGCACCAAAGCAGAAGAGGTTCTGAAAAAAGATGGACGAAAAAGCTAAGTCTATGCAGACTGTTAAAGAATTCTTACAAGTGCAACCCCCTAGATTCAGTAGGCATTGCCCTTCCAAACACTGGTCCTTTCCAGCCCCCTCCAGGCCTTCTCAAACCAAACCCAGGGGAAACAGACCACCCAGACTACAGTCTCAGGGTATGCTGAGATCTAAGCAATGGAGTGCCCCCACCTCTAAATCTGGGAGTGGTAAGCCACCTCCTTACAGAAAAAGCTCACAATGACTTCTTTACTCCACTCCCCAGCCCTGCCCAATTGCTTGTGCCCCTAGGAGGAAAATGTGCCCTTCATGCAAAAAACTGGATGTCCATCACTCAAGGCTGGTGGGTCCTCAACATTGTATCCCGGGGTACAAATTTTATTTCTATTCACTGCCAACCCCAAGGGGGTTTCCAGACCTTCCTCCAAACCAGTGGACAGAGGCTCAAAACCAAGTACTTTCCCTGCTCAATATCAGAACTATTCATCCGGTTCCAGTAGAACAGAGGGGTCAAGGATTCTACTCCAGACTCTTCCTAGTACCAAGGAAAGAGGGCTCTTGGTGCCCAATCCTGGATCTTTCAGTTCTCAACACCTTCCTGGTGGTACCAAAATTCAAAATACTTACCCTGCAACAGCTTCTTCCTGTGCTAGCCAAGGATGCCTGGTTATTCACCCTAGACTTAAAAGAAGCCTATCTGCACATCCCCATAAGGGAGTCATGCAGGAAGTATCTGTGTTTCGGGGCAGGGTCTCTGCATTATCAGTTCTCTGCACTTCCCTTCGGCTTATCTATTGCACCCAACGTATTCACAAAATGCCTGGTTCCAGCCATTGCATACTGCAGGCAGAGAAATATCCAAATTTACCCGTACCTGGATGACTGCCTAATTCAGGCGGACAGTCAGGAATTGCTGCTGCAGCACCTGACGTTTGTGTAAAACCTTCTCACTCCCTTGGGCTACACCATCAACGAAAAGAAATCAAAACTGGTACCCAGTCTAAAGATTGTATTCCTGGGAGCAAGCTTGGACACAACTTCCCAGATAGCATTCCTCATTTCAGAAAAACAAGTCTATCTGACAGACTACTTCAAACAAATGGCCAACAGAACCCAACTATCTGCAAGAAAAATACTGCAAGCTCTAGGGTTCATGGCCTCATGTATACTGCTAATTCCGCATGCAAGACTGCATATGAAGAAACTTCAATGGTACTTAAAAAGTCTTTGGTGTCAACATTCTCAGGACCTGAAACAGTCATTCCTATCATACCCTGTCTAAGGACAGAGTTCTTTTGGTGGGCAGAAGCATGCAACCACAACAAGAGACTGCCTTTTACTCAACCTCATGCTGCCCAGACCCTAACCACAGATGCATCAGACTATGCCGGGGTGGGGGGGGGGGGCACACATGGATGGCAAATGTATTCAGGGCCACTGGAGCTCAAGTCAAATTCACCTGCACATCATCCAAAAAGGTATGCTAGCTGTACAGAATGCCCTGACAGCTTTCAGATCCCTACTCTTTCCAGGACAACTGCTAATAAAAACAGACAACACCACAGCTATGTGGTACATCAGCAAGCAGTGGGGAACCCATTCCTACCCACTCTGCAGGTTAGCCATAGCCCTGTGAAACAGCCTTGGACATTTAAGTCCATCTGCAAGCTCAATTCTTTCCAGGCAAACAAAACTCACTGGCAGACGACCTAAGCAGAAATCTCCTAGACCCACACGACTGGCAATTGGAGTCCAGCACCTTCAACCTTCTGATTCAGAAATGGAGAACTCCAGAGGTGGATCTCTTTGCCTCCCCTGGCAACAACCAGCTCAGCAAATTCTGCACCAGGAATTCTCACAGCAGGGCCTGGAAAGTGGATGCCCTATCTTTTCAGTCGGTAAAGCTCTCAATCTATGCCTTTCTCCCTCTGCCCCTTCTCTCAAGAGTATTACTCAAGATAAAACAGGACAGACCAAGGACAATTCTGATTGCCTTGGACTGGCCACACCAGCACTGGTACCCACTCCTGTGCAGCCTGACACCGGTGCCACCCTGACACCTACACCAGTACCCAACCTTGCTCTCTCAGCAGGAGGGACATATTTTGCATCCACAACTGCAAACCATAATTCTTGCAGCCTGGCTTATTTCTTGAATTCTACCCCAGCAACCCTAAGCAAGCAGGTGCTGGACGTCATTCTTGAAGCCAGAAGACCCAGTACAAGAAAATCCTATGCTGATAAGTGGAAAAGGTTCTGCTCATGGATTCAGTCTAAAGGAGAGGACACAACACTGCCCTCCCTGCCTCTACTCCTGGATTACTTAGCAGATCTACTCCACAAAGGCCTGTCCTTCTCCTCCATTAAGATTCATGCTTCAGCCATTTCTGCTCATTACAACACTGAGCCACCTCCCTTCTTGCACCCTCTTATCAAACAGTTCCTGAGAGGGGCAAACAACTTAAGGCCACCAAGGAGAGCACCCACCCCTGCTTGGGACCTTAACTTTGTACTGGAAAAGCTCATGCTTCCCCCCTTTGAACCTGCTGCGTCAACAGAGTTAAAATTCCTCTCTTGGAAAACAGCCTTGCTTCTAACCATCACTTCAGCTAGAAGAGTGTCTGAGCTACAAGCACTGATGGTTGTGGAACCCTTCATTATTTTCCATGCTGACAAGGTTTCCCTCAGGACTAACCCTTCCTTTATGCCTAAAGTGGTGTACAGTGTGGCTCTCATCCAATCCATCCATTTGCCCAACCGTCTTCCCTAATCCTGAAAATAAAGGGGAAAGGATCCTGCACTCCTTAGACGTGAGACAGTTCAGATTCTACCTTGATAGGACTAAGCCCTTCAGAAAATCTGACCAGTTACTAGTCAGCTTTGCAACAGGGGCAGAGGGCAAGGCCACTTCAAAACAAAATATTTCCAAATTGATAGCACACCCTAAGGGGGTCAGAACACATTCCACTAGGGCAAAATCTACCTCTACAGCATTTCTCAGGGGAGTCCCTACCAGGGACATCCTGGAAGCTGCTACCTGGAGTTCTGTACACACCTTCACAAAGCATTACCACCTGCCTATCTTTTTCAAATCCAGGGCAGGTTTTGCTACAGCAGTCCTGCAAGGCATACTAGCCAGCCCTAACTCTTCTTGACTGCCTCCACCCTTCTTCAGCTGTGGGAATCCACCCAAGTGTGATGACTGCAACAGTGAAACACGAAGAACATAGTACAGTTGTGTACACTTACCTTAAATGTAGATGTTCGAGTGTATTCACTGTTGAAGTCCAAGTTTCCCTCTCTTCAGCCCCCTGGTTTTCTCTGTCTCCCCTCTATGGCTATTACTCACCCCTTCTGGGGTATTGGTATTTTTATTTACTTTTAACTGGTAGTGTTTTCCCCACCATAACTTATCTCCCTGTTTGGGGGGCTCCTGACATTTAGGGCAATAAAAACTGATGTAATGGCGTCGACTGCCTGTTTTTATACCCCTGATGACCTGGCGTCAGTCCTGGAGCAACAGAATCCAACGCAGAAATGCTAAGTTTCTGGTATTCGGGCCGACTGAGGGCTACCTGCAGGCAGATAACCCAAGTGTGATGACTGCAACAATGAATACACTCGAACATCTACATTTATGGTAAGTGTACACAACTGTACTTTCTCTCAACTCTCTGGCAGACCACTTAAGCAGAAATCTTCTGAATCCACACAGATGGCAGCTCAGCAGAAGAACCTTCACCCTAGTAACTCAGAAATGGGGCACCCCAAAGGTTGACCTCTTTGCCTCCCACACCAACCATCAGCTCAGCAAGCTCTGCACCAGGGAGCATCACTGCATAGCTTGGAAAGTGGATGCCCTGTCCCTTCCCCTGGGTCAATCTATTGGTCTGTGACTTTCCTCCACTACCTCTCATCCCCAGGATACTGCTCAAAATAAAGGAGGAAAAACCAAGGACAATTCTTATAGATCCAGACTGGCCTCACCAGCACTGGTACCCCTTGCTGCGCACCCTGTCCCCACTGCCACCATGGCATCTTCCTCAGATTCCAAACCTCCTGACCCAGAGGGAAGGGGAATTCATACATCCCCAGTTGCAGACACTCAATTTGGCAACTTAGCTTATTCCCTAACCCCCGATCAATCTGCCAACCTCAGTAAACAGGTTCTAGATGTTATACGTGAGGCCATATGCCCTAGTGCTAGAAAGTCTTATGCTGACAAATGGGAAAGGTTCTGCACCTGGATTCAGGCTAAGGGAGCCAATATGGCAAAGCCCTCCCTCCCTCTCTCTCATCCTGCATTACTTAGCTGACCTGCTACACAGTGGCCTCTCTTTTTCCTCTATTAAAATTCATGCCTCTGCTATCTTTGCTCATTTTCCCACTGAGCAGCCCCTTTTCTCACACCCTATGATCAAACAGTTCCTAAGAGGGGCTAGCAGTGTGAAGTCACCCAGAAGAGCACCAACCCAACTTGGGACCTTAACTTTGTGTTGGAAAAGCTCACCCTGCCCCCTTCGAACCAACGTCTTCAGCAGAGCTAACATTTCTCTCCTGGAAGGCAGCTTTCCTTCTTGCCATCACTTCAGAAGGGTCTCCGAGCTGCAAGCACTCATGGCTGTGGAACCCTTCATCATCTTCCATGCTGACATGGTATCCCTCAGGACTAACCCATCCTTCATGCCCAAGGTGGTGTCCAGTGTGGCTCTCAACAAATCCATTCATTTGTCCACCTTTTTTCCTAACCCACAGAACAAGGGGGAAAGTATCCTGCACTCTCTAGATGTGCACAGACAGCTCAGATTCTATCTAGACAGGACTAAATCCTTCAGAAAGTCTGATCAATTGCTGGTTAGCTTTGCTGCAGGGGCAAAGGGCAAAGCCCTCTCCAAACAAACCATTTCCAAATGGATAGCACACTGCATCCATTTCTGCTACAAACAACACTGAAAGCCTCCCCCCAATGGGGTCAGGACTCACTCCACCAGAGCAGCCTCCACCTCTGCAGCTTTCCTCAGAGGAGTCCCCACCAGGAACATCCTAGAGGCTGCCACCTGGACATCTGTTCACACCTTTACCAAACATTACCACCTGCCTATTTTCTCCATATCCAGGGCAGGGTTTGCCTCTGCAGTCTTGCAGAGCATCCTAGCCAGCCCCTAGTTTCCTTGACTGTCTCCACCCATTTCCTCAGCTTCGGGAATCAACCCAAATGTGATGACTGCCACAGTGAAAAACGAAGAACATAGTACAGTTGTGTACACTTACCATAAATGTAGATGTATTCACTGTTGCAGTCCGGGTTTCCCTCCCTCCATTCCCCCTATTCTTTCTTCTCTTTCCTTACAAGTGACATATTAGTATTTACTTTCTACTGGTGGGGTTCTTCCACCAGAATCTGGCTCCCACTTGGGAGCTCCTGACAGGTTAGGGCAAGAAAAACTGATGCAATGGTGTCGTCTGCCTTGCTTTATACTACTGACAACCTGACATCAGTGCTGAAGCATCAGCAACCGACGCAGAAATACTAAGCCTCTGGTATTCGGGCCGGCTGAGGGCTACCCTGGCAGGGATAACCCAAATGTGATGACTGCAACAGTGAATACACTCGAACATCTACATTTATGGTAAGTGTACACAACTGTACTTTCTGTAAACTGAACAGACACAAGTTCACCTTCTGCACAATTCAGTGGTTCAAGACTTGCTTGCGAAAGCAAGACCGTTCAGGTAAATGCCTATATCAACGGTCTCCCACTGATCTCTTAAATACTGGCATCCCTTCAAGGATCAGCATTTGGTCCACTGCTTTTCTCACTATTTATATATGACCAGCAATGATTTAAACCTTAACATAATTATGTATGGTAATGATCTCCTCCTCCTTGTAGCTAGTTGGAATATAAACCTACAGAGCAGACGTTACAAGATTGTTTCACATTCCTTAACAGTTGAACACAGAACAACAGTATGGTCGTCAATACACTCAAATCTAGTATTATGATTTTTTAGGACTTTATAAAAACTTCCCTAAACCAAGCAATATTAACATTATAGATTGACATAGTCTTGTCTTACCAGTGGACTAGGAATAAAAATACCTAGCCCTGATATTCAATCTGTCTTTAAACTTTACGCCTCCGGTGTAGTGTATCCCTTTCCACACTTTTGCTAAATGAACTATTGGATTGTTTGTCGTACAGTGTAACGACATATACGGGGATTGATATGTTACCTTCCTTTTTAGCCCGATTGGTGACGGGAGTGCGAAGGGTGTAGAACGGGATGGACTTGGACGTAGTACTGCTCTTGATAGAGTAGGTAGGGATAGATAAGGTGGTTACCTGATTTATATGACCCAGTATCTGATTGGGGACGTAGGACATTCCAGCCTAATGTTCACACTAGTTTTAAAAGGTGCCGATTTTTTCTATCTAAAGAAGTGATACTAAATGAATATATTGGCACCTACATCCGTGGCTAGCACACTTATTATTATTTTTTCCTACCGAAGTAGTCCCTTTGAACGAAACCTGGGTGAACATTCCCCGCCCCAGTACACAACCCGCCAGTATATAACCTTCAAACATCATTTATTAAATTTGTGTAGTGTAATAATTATAGGATTGTTATTCATTTATTTACTATTTATTATTTATTTTTATTATTATTTTTTTACTATTTTTTTGCCACTGATGTGTTCTTAGAGCAAAACAATATTAATGAATATTACGAACATGAATGGTTTAATACTAAAGTAAAGGTATGATGAGAATGTAATGTAACTTTAAATTTTAACTTGCATTGTGCCTTGGTTTAAATGACGTACTGGCTACAAAGTTTCTGATAGGTTTATTTTAAAAAAGAAAGGTTATTTTAAGCACTGCATTAAGCATTTTAATTTGAAATCTGTCTGATGAAGTTCGGGTATTAACCCGAATGAAAAGCGCTTTACATATTTTCTGTGTGTAGTGATTTTATTGGATTATTGCGATCCTTGCTTTTAGCAGTTTGGTTCTATACAACTTTCGCTTGCAGTACCTACAAGCGGATTACTTGGATTTTACTTTTTGGTTAAATAAACTTGTGGATTCTTCCCGACGCTTGAGTTTGGTGCTCTTTACATAGTTTTGGTCTGTGGAAAACTTTCTTGGCGTTTGTGGTCTGTTTATAACATCAACGCGAGTTTCGGGATGGAAGATACGAACACTGATGACAACGGAGATAGGGGGAATCTTACCCAGTTGTTGGAATTAATGAACAGTCGACTGGATATACTAACTGAGAAAGTGGATAATGTGAACAAACAATACCAGAGTAACTCCCATAAAACCCTCGTTGGCAACCTGAATCGAGGAGAAGGCTGACGCCACCTTCCCAGACCACTGGAAGGAGGGAGTTTGCAGTAGAGGGAGAGAATGGAAATACGAGTTATAACAACAACACCGGACTTGAAGGTGTACCACTCAGAACTAATAACCGACAGGTTAGTAACCCTTTTAACATTGGTAATTGGCTTACAGACGAATTAAACCTGGACTGTGACTACTTTCAGGGTACTCCTGTCGAGAGAGACCAGAACGAGACACCGTTTTTAGACCAGATGAAACTTTTTGACAACAGACTATTAAAAACTAAGAAATTGCAACTTGAGATTAACTATTTAAATAAATGTATTGGTGAACGACAGCCCAAAGGGTTAAGGCATAGTACTTTTCCCACAGGACTGGTAGGGGGCTCACCATTTCACAAATAATTGATCGACCTTTTTAATAACCAGGGTTTGGACTTGATGAAGTGTATGGTCAAACACTACCAAACTGAGGTTGAACAATTAATAACAGAAACTTCTTCTCTTGAAAGAGACATTAAAAACAATATCATGTTTAATGACTACCAATACGACTACAATAGGATCTTTACCTCAATAGCGCAACAATTGAATAAAATAAAAGGTACGAAAGTTAGTAAATTACAAAGGGATATTAAAGCTTATAAAGGGGGTTATGCTTTTAAAAACCCCCCAAGTTCACAACAAAACTATTATAGGGGGAGGAACCCCAACCTACTAGGATCGTACTTACCACAGGGAATAGACCAACACCCTTTTAGGTCAGACCTAAGAGGTGACAATATCCAGACAACAGAAGACTTCACACAAGATGTGGTTCTACATGACGATGAAATTGTTATAGACAACACTGACTATAACGAACACTCAAGTTTTTTCCACCAGGACAATGTTTTTGAACAGACTGGTATACAACAACAGAACCAACAACAAAACCAACAACAACAGAGGCAAAACAACTACAGGGGAGGGAGGGGGGGATTAAGGAACAATTGGTTACCGAACCCTCAATACCAGCAGACGAGGAGATACAACACCAGGAGCAACCGGAACTAACAACAACCCCTTACGTACTAATTACCAATAAGGACTGTGACTTTAAAATTTATAACTATACTGAATATTCTATTGACCCTGATTTGGTTGAACATCTAGCAAAAGGATTAACTTTTGTGCCAACTGTGAAGTGTAATTTGGCTGAACTAATGATTGATTTCAGACTGTTTGTTAGAAAATTAAATTTGACAGCATTGATGGGCAACTCTTCAAATGCAAACAATGAGTTGAGAGTGTCCAGTACCTATAACCCACCCTTACACCCTAACATCAGTTTTTTTGAAACCTTATGCGAACACGAAATAAGATTGATAGTTCAAAGGTATAATAAGAACTTTAATACACAACATACTAATACCACACTACATGAAAATGACTTGTTTAAAGCACTTTGTAAATTGCCGATTAGGATAATGAGACCAGACAAAGGAGGGGGTCTAGTAGTGATGTATAAGGATGACTACAATAAAGGAATTTTAGCCATCTTGGGTAACAATACTTATGAGGAAGCTAGTATTAACCAACTGAACCAGGCCTATAATAAAATTAGATTATTTATTGGAGATTTATTTATAGATGGCCTTACTGATATGACAACAGACAAATACTTAACAATGATGGCTCCTAGGACCCCCCTGACTTTTCGGCATACCTAAGATCCACAAAGATTTGTTTAACCCTCCGTTTAGGGCTCTAGTTGATGGTAGACAATCTATCACTTACCCTTGTGCAAAGGTTGCTGACCTAATTCTGAAAAAATATGTAGCAACTGAGAAACAAATATGCAAGGACTCGTGGTCATTTCTAGAGGAAATTAACTCACTACCATTCACAGAAGAAGGTAATTTCCTTACAGTGGATGTTAGTGATTTATATTCTAGTATACCACATGATGTTGGGGTAGAATGGGTGGTGGAACATATAAGGGACCGAGGTGCACCTGAAAATGAATGCCTCTTGATTGAACAGCTCCTTGATATTGTTTTGAAAAATAACTATTTGACTTTTAATGACAAAGTGTATTTGCAAAAGATAGGGGTGGCAATGGGGTCACCAGTGGGGGCGAGTTTCGCCAACTTAGTTATGGCCCACTGGGAGACCACCCATGTTTTTACTAGTCAACTATTCAAACAAGTCATCACCTATAAGAGGTACTTAGATGATATTTTTGTCATCTTAGTGGGAGACAGACAATATGCGGAAGCATTTGTCGACTTTTTAAACCAAACTACCACTTTTTTGAGATTTACCCAGAATTTTCAGACCCAGTCAATTAACTTCTTGGACATTAGCCTCAGCAAAGATTTACTGAAGGGGAGATATACAGCTAAAATTTACAGAAAACCAACTTACTCTAACACATTTCTACATTTCACCAATGAACACCCTTTACACCAGAAAAAATCAGTTGTGAAGGGTCAACTGGTGAGGGCAGCCCGCATGACAACTTTAGACGATGACTATGAGATAGAATGTGACCTTTTATATAGGATGTTCAAACAAAGGGACTACCCTAAAGGTTTTTTAAACAAAATTTTTAAGGAAGTTAAGACTAAGAGAAGTAAGGGAATATACAGGCCCATTCTTTCAGGAACACCTAATAACCAGGGGGAAGTGGGTTCGTTCATTGACAATGAACTTCTAGCCACGATTCCCCCGGACTGCCAGTCCCAAGGAGTAAATGTATGGTCAGACAGTGGGTTCTCCAATGTGAACATTAAGTGGTCGACACTTTCGTTCACTTTTACGTATACACCAGTGGCCCAGGAGATCCAAATGGTGATTAGAAAATGTTGGTATTACTTAGCACTTGATAAAGACATTTTTCAGAAGATAGGTGAGAACCCTTTGATATGTTTTAGGCGAGGGAAAAACATCAAAGAACTCCTCCAAAGGAACTATCCAGAGTGGAGTAGACTCAGAGGAGGTACACACCCGTGTGGATCATGTAAACAATGTACCCATATAGATGGAGATAATAAGTTTAAAATTAGAGGAGAGACCTTTTACATCCAAGGTAAATATAACTGTAATATGAAATTCGTGGTCTATATTGCAGAGTGTCAACTATGCCCGGCATTTTATGTCGGAAAGACGGACCGGAGAATTAGGGACCGTATTTACGAGCACGGTTACGCAATTAGGAGAAAGAATAGGGAGAATGCATTGGCAAAACATTGCGAAAACAATGAGGGTCACTATTTTAAATTTAAGGTTATTTCAAGTATGGATCCACGAAAGTTTGGACCTGGACAGGTGAACATTAGTCTTATTCAGTTACTCTTGGAACAGAATGAACTAAATTGGCAGATCAGACTGAATGCAAGTATTGAACCGGGGATCAATGATTCCTGTTCGATTGCATGCATTTTGAAACTAAAAAGTTTACTTAGATGATCAGGGGATTAGGAAACATTAATTTAGAACCTTGGGCTCGTAATAGGATGGTGAAGTGGGACCTTGTTTAGAGGACAAGATTTCGCTGTGACGGGCTGGTATTGTTAGCTGTGAGCCTCCGGTGTAGTGTATCCCTTTCCACACTTTTGCTAAACGAACTATTGGATTGTTTGTCGTACAGTGTAACGACATATACGGGGATTGATATGTTACCTTCCTTTTTAGCCCGATTGGTGACGGGAGTGCGAAGGGTGTAGAACGGGATGGACTAGGACGTAGTACTGCTCTTGACAGAGTAGGTAGGGATAGAGATAGATAAGGTGGTTACCTGATTTATATGACCCAGTATCTGACTGGGGACGTAGGACATTCCAGCCTAATGTTCACACTAGTTTTAAAAGGTGCCGATTTTTTCTATCTAAAGAAGTGATACTAAATGAATATATTGGCACCTACATCCGTGGCTAGCACACTTATTATTATTTTTTCCTACCGAAGTAGTCCCTTTGAACGAAACCTGGGTGAACCTTCCCCGCCCCAGTACACAACCCGCCAGTATATAACCTTCAAACATCATTTATTAAATTTGTGTAGTGTAATAATTATAGGATTGTTATTCATTTATTTACTATTTATTATTTATTTTATTATTATTTTTTACTATTTTTTTGCCACTGATGTGTTCTTAGAGCAAAACAATATTAATGAATATTACGAACATGAATGGTTTAATACTAAAGTAAAGGTATGATGAGAATGTAATGTAACTTTAAATTTTAACTTGCATTGTGCCTTGGTTTAAATGACGTACTGGCTACAAAGTTTCTGATAGGTTTATTTTAAAAAAGAAAGGTTATTTTAAGCACTGCATTAAGCACTTTAATTTGAAATTTGTCTGATGAAGTTCGGGTATTAACCCGAACGAAAAGTGCTTTACATATATTTCTTGTGTGTAGTGATTCTATTGGATTATTGCGATCCTTGTTTTTAGCAGTTTGGTTCCATACAACTTTGGCTTGCAGTACCTACAAGCGGATTACTTGGATTTTACTTTTTGGTTAAATAAACTTGTGGATTCTTCCCGACGCTTGAGTTTGGTGCTCTTTACATAGTTTTGGTCTGTGGAAAATTTTCTTGGCGTTTGTGGTCTGTTTATAACATCAACGCGAGTTTCGGGATGGAAGATACGAACACTGATGACAACGGAGATAGGGGGAATCTTACCCAGTTGTTGGAATTAATGAACAGTCGACTGGATATACTAACTGAGAAAGTGGATAATGTGAACAAACAATACCAGAGTAACTCCCCGCAAAACCCTCGTTGGCAACCTGAATCGAGGAGAAGGCTGACGCCACCTTCCCAGACCACTGGAAGGAGGGAGTTTGCAGTAGAGGGAGAGAATGGAAATACGAGTTATAACAACAACACCGGACTTGAAGGTGTACCACTCAGAACTAATAACCGACAGGTTAGTAACCCTTTTAACATTGGTAATTGGCTTACAGACGAATTAAACCTGGACTGTGACTACTTTCAGGGTACTCCTGTCGAGAGAGACCAGAACGAGACACCGTTTTTAGACCAGATGAAACTTTTTGACAACAGACTATTAAAAACTAAGAAATTGCAACTCGAGATTAACTATTTAAATAAATGTATTGGTGAACGTATTGTGCCCAAAGGGTTAAGGCATAGTACTTTTCCCACAGGACTGGTAGGGGGCTCACCATTTCACAAATAATTGATCGACCTTTTTAATAACCAGGGTTTGGACTTGATGAAGTGTATGGTCAAACACTACCAAACTGAGGTTGAACAATTAATAACAGAAACTTCTTCTCTTGAAAGAGACATTAAAAACAATATCATGTTTAATGACTACCAATACGACTACAATAGGATCTTTACCTCAATAGCGCAACAATTGAATAAAATAAAAGGTACGAAAGTTAGTAAATTACAAAGGGATATTAAAGCTTATAAAGGGGGTTATGCTTTTAAAAACCCCCCAAGTTCACAACAAAACTATTATAGGGGGAGGAACCCCAACCTACTAGGATCGTACTTACCACAGGGAATAGACCAACACCCTTTTAGGTCAGACATAAGAGGTGACAATATCCAGACAACGGAAGACTTCACACAAGATGTGGTTCTACATGACGATGAAATTGTTATAGACAACACTGACTATAACGAACACTCAAGTTTTTTCCACCAGGACAATGTTTTTGAACAGACTGGTATACAACAACAGAACCAACAACAAAACCAACAACAACAGAGGCAAAACAACTACAGGGGAGGGAGGGGGGGATTAAGGAACAATTGGTTACTGAACCCTCAATACCAGCAGACGAGGAGATACAACACCAGGAGCAACCGGAACTAACAACAACCCCTTACGTACTAATTACCAATAAGGACTGTGACTTTAAAATTTATAACTATACTGAATATTCTATTGACCCTGATTTGGTTGAACATCTAGCAAAAGGATTAACTTTTGTGCCAACTGTGAAGTGTAATTTGGCTGAACTAATGATTGATTTCAGACTGTTTGTTAGAAAATTAAATTTGACAGCATTGATGGGCAACTCTTCATATGCAAACAATGAGTTGAGAGTGTCCAGTACCTATAACCCACCCTTACACCCTAACATCAGTTTTTTTGAAACCTTATGCGAACACGAAATAAGATTGATAGTCCAAAGGTATAATAAGAACTTTAATACACAACATACTAATACCACACTACATGAAAATGACTTGTTTAAAGCACTTTGTAAATTGCCGATTAGGATAATGAGACCAGACAAAGGAGGGGGTCTAGTAGTGATGTATAAGGATGACTACAATAAAGGAATTTTAGCCATCTTGGGTAACAATACTTATGAGGAAGCTAGTATTAACCAACTGAACCAGGCCTATAATAAAATTAGATTATTTATTGGAGATTTATTTATAGATGGCCTTACTGATATGACAACAGACAAATACTTAACAATGATGGCTCCAAGGACCCCCCTGACTTTTCGGCATACCTAAGATCCACAAAGATTTGTTTAACCCTCCGTTTAGGGCTCTAGTTGATGGTAGACAATCTATCACTTACCCTTGTGCAAAGGTTGCTGACCTAATTCTGAAAAAAATATGTAGCAACTGAGAAACAAATATGCAAGGACTCGTGGTCATTTCTAGAGGAAATTAACTCACTACCATTCACAGAAGAAGGTAATTTCCTTACAGTGGATGTTAGTGATTTATATTCTAGTATACCACATGATGTTGGGGTAGAATGGGTGGTGGAACATATAAGGGACCGAGGTGCACCTGAAAATGAATGCCTCTTGATTGAACAGCTCCTTGATATTGTTTTGAAAAATAACTATTTGACTTTTAATGACAAAGTGTATTTGCAAAAGATAGGGGTGGCAATGGGGTCACCAGTGGGGGCGAGTTTCGCCAACTTAGTTATGGCCCACTGGGAGACCACCCTTGTTTTTACTAGTCAACTATTCAAACAAGTCATCACCTATAAGAGGTACTTAGATGATATTTTTGTCATCTTAGTGGGAGACAGACAATATGCGGAAGCATTTGTCGACTTTTTAAACCAAACTACCACTTTTTTGAGATTTACCCAGAATTTTCAGACCCAGTCAATTAACTTCTTGGACATTAGCCTCAGCAAAGATTTACTGAAGGGGAGATATACAGCTAAAATTTACAGAAAACCAACTTACTCTAACACATTTCTACATTTCACCAATGAACACCCTTTACACCAGAAAAAATCAGTTGTGAAGGGTCAACTGGTGAGGGCAGCCCGCATGACAACTTTAGACAATGACTATGAGATAGAATGTGACCTTTTATATAGGATGTTCAAACAAAGGGACTACCCTAAAGGTTTTTTAAACAACATTTTTAAGGAAGTTAAGACTAAGAGAAGTAAGGGAATATACAGGCCCATTCTTTCAGGAACACCTAATAACCAGGGGGAAGTGGGTTCGTTCATTGACAATGAACTTCTAGCCACGATTCCCCCGGACTGCCAGTCCCAAGGAGTAAATGTATGGTCAGACAGTGGGTTCTCCAATGTGAACATTAAGTGGTCGACACTTTCGTTCACTTTTACGTATACACCAGTGGCCCAGGAGATCCAAATGGTAATTAGAAAATGTTGGTATTACTTAGCACTTGATAAAGACATTTTTCAGAAGATAGGTGAGAACCCTTTGATATGTTTTAGGCGAGGGAAAAACATCAAAGAACTCCTCCAAAGGAACTATCCAGAGTGGAGTAGACTCAGAGGAGGTACACACCCGTGTGGATCATGTAAACAATGTACCCATATAGATGGAGATAATAAGTTTAAAATTAGAGGAGAGACCTTTTACATCCAAGGTAAATATAACTGTAATATGAAATTCGTGGTCTATATTGCAGAGTGTCAACTATGCCCGGCATTTTATGTCGGAAAGACGGACCGGAGAATTAGGGACCGTATTTACGAGCACGGTTACGCAATTAGGAGAAAGAATAGGGAGAATGCATTGGCAAAACATTGCGAAAACAATGAGGGTCACTATTTTAAATTCAAGGTTATTTCAAGTATGGATCCACGAAAGTTTGGACCTGGACAGGTGAACATTAGTCTTATTCAGTTACTCTTGGAACAGAATGAACTAAATTGGCAGATCAGACTGAATGCAAGTATTGAACCGGGGATCAATGATTCCTGTTCGATTGCATGCATTTTGAAACTAAAAAGTTTACTTAGATGATCAGGGGATTAGGAAACATTAATTTAGAACTTTGGGCTCGTAATAGGATGGTGAAGTGGGACCTTGTTTAGAGGACAAGATTTCGCTGTGACGGGCTGGTATTGTTAGCTGTGAGCCTCCGGTGTAGTGTATCCCTTTCCACACTTTTGCTAAACGAACTATTGGATTGTTTGTCGTACAGTGTAACGACATATACGGGGATTGATATGTTACCTTCCTTTTTAGCCCGATTGGTGACGGGAGTGCGAAGGGTGTAGAACGGGATGGACTAGGACGTAGTACTGCTCTTGATAGAGTAGGTAGGGATAGAGATAGATAAGGTGGTTACCTGATTTATATGACCCAGTATCTGACTGGGGACGTAGGACATTCCAGCCTAATGTTCACACTAGTTTTAAAAGGTGCCAATTTTTTCTATCTAAAGAAGTGATACTAAATGACTATATTGGCACCTACATCCGTGGCTAACACACTTATTATTATTTTTTCCTACCGAAGTAGTCCCTTTGAACGAAACCTGGGTGAACCTTCCCCGCCCCAGTACACAACCCGCCAGTATATAACCTTCAAACATCATTTATTAAATTTGTGTAGTGTAATAATTATAGGATTGTTATTCATTTATTTACTATTTATTATTTATTTTTATTATTATTTTTTTACTATTTTTTTGCCACTGATGTGTTCTTAGAGCAAAACAATATTAATGAATATTACGAACATGAATGGTTTAATACTAAAGTAAAGGTATGATGAGAATGTAATGTAACTTTAAATTTTAACTTGCATTGTGCCTTGGTTTAAATGACGTACTGGCTACAAAGTTTCTGATAGGTTTATTTTAAAAAAGAAAGGTTATTTTAAGCACTGCATTAAGCACTTTAATTTGAAATTTGTCTGATGAAGTTCGGGTATTAACCCGAACGAAAAGCGCTTTACATATATTTCTTGTGTGTAGTGATTCTATTAGATTATTGCGATCCTTGTTTTTAGCAGTATGGTTCCATACAACTTTGGCTTGCAGTACCTACAAGCGGATTACTTGGATTTTACTTTTTGGTTAAATAAACTTGTGGATTCTTCCCGACGCTTGAGTTTGGTGCTCTTTACATAATTATGTATGGTAATGATCTCCTCCTCCTTGTAGCTAGTTGGAATATAAACCTACAGAGCAGATGTTACAAGATTGTTTCACATTCCTTAACAGTTGAACACAGAACAACAGTATGGTCATCAATACACTCAAATCTAGTATTATGATTTTTTAGGACTTTATAAAAGCTTCCCTAAACCAAGCAATATTAACATTACAGATTGACATTATCTTGTCTTACCAGTGGACTAGGAATAAAAATACCTAGCCCTGATATTCAATCTGTCTTTAAACTTTAGCAAATACATTGATATCATCATTAAAAAAAACTTTTCAACAATTGAAACTGTGCTACCAAATGTGACAGTTTGATGTTGTTAATCTTCATTCCATTCATCAGTGATGGGTTCAGTTCCGAGCCCTCGGAACCGAATTGGCCTTATACCAAAGCTCGCGCCAGCCAAAAACTCTCAAGCTAGGACTTTACCCATAACCCCCTTCTCCCTGTTACCTCAGATCTCATTTGCTGTATTGCCGTAAAGCCACGTTCAAGCCAACTCTCCAATAAGTCTTTGATATTGTTAGAATATTCTGTCATTTTGATATTTCTGATAACTAAAAATTGTTTAGTGTGTTGTTAGCTAGTGTGTTATTTGTTTTAACTGTGTTTTCACTAAGTCCCTTTACAACTTTCCTGTCGTTACCTGTTATTAATCTTTGTACCATTGCTGGTGCACTCCCTTCTGTCTACCCGCTGTGGTAATTCTTTTATACACCATCATTGGTATCTTCTCTTTGCCTTCCAGTTAGCTGCTGTTGTCTTATTAGTTGTGGTAATCAGTTAGGTTTTTCTTTTTTGCTCATCGTGAATTGCTGGTTTTGTTGATATTAATATGTCGGATAAAAAGGGCACCTCAGGCTTCAAACAATGCCTGAAGTAGTGACCTTCATGATGATTGCATTTTCTGCTTGGGAGTGCCTCATCTGTCGGTACAACCCCCTTGCTCTTTCTGTCTGGGGTTTAGCTCTTGTACCCTGAATGAGCATAAAAATAAATTGATATTGAAAGGCCTACTCAGATCACCTTTTTCAGAGGCTCTCTCCACGTCGGAAAGTTCACTCCCTTCTAGGAAAGACAAAAAGAGACCACACTTCGTTCCCTCCTCAACCTTTGGTGAGAAGGAAAGACCACCAAAACAAAAACTTCCAAAGCTTTCTGTACCGGAACAAAAGTCTTCACCTATGGCACCATCTTTGGTACCATCTTTGTCTATATTGGTGACGCCGACTATCTTGGCACTGACAACATCTGTGGCACTGGATGTGACTGTTCCTATAGCTTTCACCTCGACTCCAACTACAACTCCGAGCCCTTTCTTGGCTCCGATAACTCAGATTGACCCTGCTTTTCCTATCATCTCAAAAATGGAGACTGCTGTGCCACTAGACGTAAAAGCACTGACCTGATATTCCTCGTCTGTGGCCCCTTTCTTGTGAAAGGCTTATAGTCCCTTCTTAGATCATCCGGAGTCCCCTTTGGGGATATCCACTAGGTCCACCAGCAGCTTCTCCAAACTTTATGTGGTGCACCTTGTGAACCAGCTGCTGACAGCCAGGGGGATTCCTTCTGATTCAAAATCCTAATCCCTTATAGGACTTGGGTTTCCACTTCACAGACTCCTCTAAGGTTCCAAAGCCCACGGCACCAACGCCTCTCTCAGCACCCTCGGCTTCTGTGCCAGTAGTGGACCTCACTTCAGGCTCAGAGTCGACCCTTTGGCCTTCGGTTCCTTTGGAACCGGGTCTTCCTCAGGCCCGGGACTGGACTGCGGGTTCCTCAGTTCCGAGTTCGACACCGGCCATTTCTACGGTGCCGTCCACAGTTCCAAGAGCCTTGTTGGTACCTATCCAGCTTGAGGCTCCACACCTGGGAGCAGGCTCAACAAAAAGGGTGTGACCCTGGTTCCGAGCTTGTCTTCCTCGGTTCCGGACTCCCATCCCTCTTCGGGCGACCCTGTTTTCCAGACAATGCAGAGGGCTCTTGCCTCCATGAGCAACCTTCAGAGTCGGAACCCCAATGTCCTCCCCCTGTGATGCAGCTGTCACAGGCCACCATCCCAGATCGAGCACGGGAGCCGCAGGAGATCCTGTTGAAGGGCACCCTTTCTTCCAGGTCCTCCTCAGGAGCTCCCACTGAGGAGGTTCTTAGGAAGTAATTGTGCAAGAGGAAGCACATGGACTCCCCTGAGGAGTCCCTCACCGAGGATACAGATTACAAGGAAGGGGAAGGGTCCCCTCGATCACCCCCTGAAGATGTCTCCTTCGAAGACATCCTGGAGATCTTGAAACACAGGGGTGATTGGAAGCCTAAAAACCCTTCCTCGGAGGAATGTTTTCCTGCAGGCCTTTTGTTGATATTCCAACAGGGGGCAACTCTTCCAGAAGGCGCCCCTACAGGGGCAGAGGGGGTCCGCGTAACCAGGGTTCCGGAGATTCCTTCTGGTTCGAAGACATCCTGGAGATCTTGAAACACAGGGGTGATTGGAAGCCCAAAAACCCTTCCTCGGAGGAATGTTTTCCTGCAGGCCTTTTGTGCTCGACCATCTACCTCCTAGGCGACCCTGCCTGCAAATGAGTTGGTTCAGCTTGTGGTGCAGCATGCCTGGAAGAATCCTGACATGGCTGAAGCAACCCCCAAGAGACCAGACAAGTCCCCCCCCCCCGAAGAACATCCTCATTGGTTAAAAGGTCTACCAATAAATGCTATGGTGGTGGCGGCAACCACCAAGAGAGAGCTTGCTGAGGAGAGACACAATGTTCACCCGGCTAACAAAGAGTCTCGAGCGGTGGACAGACTGGGGAAGCGAGTGTTTGCTTCATCGACCTTTGCTATTCGGTCTTTGAACTACCTGGCACATTTCGCCAGACTCAGAGAGACCTCATCTCTGAACTCTTTGGTAGTCTGTTAGGAAAGGTTTCTGACGAGGCTCATGACAAGGTAGCCTTGCAGCTAGCGACCCTTGAATCAATTTCTAATTCGTCCATGAGGTTGATTTCACATGCAACCAAAGGGGCGACCAAAGCTACGGGTTCAGGCTTAGTTATGAGACATCACGCCTAGATGCGCCTATGTGACTTTGCGGATGCCTTCAAGTCTTCCTTCCTTAATGCTCCAGTGGAAGCATCCTCCCTGTTTTGCCCTAAAGTGAAGGACACATTAGCCAGGTGTGAGCAGGACGGTAAGACCCTGTCTGCAGTTAGTGTACATTTCTCCACTCTTCAGCATCCCTTTTCCAGGAACCAGAGAAGTGGAAAATTGTGGCACAAAAAAATCTCAGGGTTCTTTTCGTGACACACATGGCAAGTTTACCCCCAGAGGCAGAGGGGGCAACTCTTCCAGAAGGTGCCCCTACAGGGGCAGAGGGGGTCCGCGTAACCAGGGTTCCAGAGATTCCTTCTCTGGGCAGCCCTATCAGTGTTCCTGAAGAGCGACTCGATTGTTTTCCACTGGAAGCAGTTGGGCGACATCTTTCTCTGCACCCCAATCCCTGGCTATCTATTACCACCGACTCTTGGGTCCAGAAGATAATATCCAGAGGTTACAAAATCCCTTTTGACTCTTAGCCAAAACCTCCAAAGTGAATCCCAGACAATTCCACCCAGTCTAAGGGGTGAAGCAGCTCTACAAATAGAACAGCTGTGCTTAAAAAGAGCCATCCAAAAAGTCCCACCAGACCAGATAGGATCCGGATTTTACTCAAGGTTCATTTTGGTCCCAAAAACTACAGCGGACTGGAGGACAATTTTGGACCTTAGCTGTTTAAACAAGTTCATCAGGAAGACAAAATTCCGGATGGTCACGGTTCAGTCCATTCTCGCTTTTCTGGAGGAAAGTGATTGGATGTGCTCAATATACTTTCGGGATGCGTATTACCACATCAAGATGGACAGACGCTCCTGAAGGTTTCTTCGCTTCTGGCTGAGAGCCAATCACTACCAATTCCATGCCCTGCCCTTCGGACTCTCTTCACCCCCAACAGTGTTCACCAAATGCATGGCAGCAGTGGCAGCCCACTTGAGACTGCAAAGATTCCGGGTATTTCCATATCTGGACGACTGGGTGCTCACTGCCCCCAACAAGCATCTACTGGTAACAGCCTTGCATTACACCCTCTTTGGCGCATTGCATGAGGATATCCATAAACTGGGAAAAGTCCGATCTAACTCCAACCCAAACCCTGGAGTTTATAGGGGTAACGTTCAATACCCATTCTTGCAAGATCTGTCTCCCAGATCACATGCTTCAGAGAATAAGGATACAGCTCTGGGTGATACTTTGTCACGACTTGGTCCTGGCCCAACAGGTCCTGCAGTTGCTAGGATCAGTGGCAGCATCTATAGCTATAGTACCCCTAGCGAGATTTCACATGAGACACTTATAGTGGCTACTGTTAACCCAATGGTATCCGAAACAACTGTTGTCTTCCAACATCCGTATTACGAATCAATGAAAACTGGATCTTTCTTGGTGGATGAAGCCAGACTCAGCACTTTGGAGCCGGCCCTTCCATCCCCCTCAGCCCAACACCATTGTGACCACGGGCGCTTCTCTGATAGGGTGGGGGGGCCATTATCAGGGAATGACTGTCCAAGGTACATGGTCCGATGTAGAAGCCAATTTGTATATAAATGTTCTAAAACTGAGGGCAGTGCTCTTAGCATTGCAGGCATTTCAGACTGCCCTTCCTTCCGGAACTATTGCTATCCAATCGAACAACGTGTCAGTAGTTTGGTACATCAGCAAACAAGGAGGAACCAAGTCCTATCCCCTGTGTTTAGAGGCCATGAGAGTTTGGTTATGGGCGATAGCTTCCAATTTCTTTCTGATAGCAAAGCATATCCTGGGGATTTCCAGTGTGATCACAGACAAATTGAGCAGGTGCATTCTCCTACCTCACCATTGGTCCATCAACTCCAAGTTAGCGGCGAAGATTTTCAGCCGTTGAGGCCAGCCTTGCTGCAACCTATTCACCTCCTTGTCCAACCACACGTGCAGCAACTATTTTGCCCTAATTCCCCCGCAGGGGGAGTTCCCGAGGGACGCACTTACTCACAATTGGCCTATGGGACTTCTTTATGCTTATCATCCCATTCCTCTGATTCCTCTAGTTCTGAAGAAAGCCCTTAGATTGAAAGGCAAGATGATCCTCATAGTCCCCTTTTGTCCTCAACAGGTATGGTTCCCTTTTCGCTTTCTCTGGCCACATCTTCTTTGCAGACCATGGATCCTGGATCCAACTCCTGATCTGATCTTTCACCTTCAAGGGCTGAATCACCCTGAATATTTTCAGCCTCAAGCTCACAGCTTGGCTTCTCCACTTCCAGTGATTGCCAGGCATTGTAATCTTTCCTCTCCAGTACGTAACATTATTCTGGCTTCTCATAAACCATCCACCAGAAAACTTTATGCTGACAAATGAAAAAGATTTTTGATTTGGTCTAGACAGAGAGATTTAGACCCCTTTTCTGCACCCATCTCTGCTGTACTCCAGTACCTATCTAATTGTTTTGAGGAGGGTGCCGCATCTTCAACCATTTGTGTCCATTTAGCTGCCATTTTGAATTTTCATAACGGTTTCGGTGACTCCTCTATAATCTCTCATCGCCTGAGCAAGACCTTTTTGTTAGGAATCTATTATTCAAGACCTCCAATTAAGCAGCCCACAAAACCCTGGAGTCTCACTCTTGTCTTACAATCATTGACACGGTCCCCCTACGAACCAGAAGCCATGTGTGACATCAAGTTTCTATCCTGGAAATCCCTTTTTCTGGTGGCTATTACTTCTGCCAGATGCATTTCCGAGCTCCAAGTTCTTTGTACGAAGTGTCCTTATTTGATTTTTCATAAGGACAGAGTATCACTATGGACCAATCCTTCCTTCCTACCAAACGTAATCTCTGACCTTTCCATTAATCAGATAATTGATTTGCCTATGTTTTTTCCTAATTTTTCTAACAAGGGAGAGTATTGTTTACATTTACTGGATGTTCACAGACAACTGAGATTTTACCTAGACAGAACAAAAACTATCAGGAAATCAGACCAATTGTTTATTTCCTTTTCTGGTCCAAAACTGGGAAAGTCAGTCTCTAAAGTAACTCTATCCAAATGGCTCAGAGACTGTATAACTTTCATCTGTAATCTAGAAAAGAAATATGTCCCGCTAAATATCAGGACTCATTGCAGTAGCTCTATGGCAGCTTCTGTTGCTTTTTATTCCAGAGCTACAATGGACAACATCTGTGCAGCAGCTCTGTGGACTTCCCCTCATATCTTTATCACTCATTACAGAGCTGGATCTAGTCTCAAGGGGAAAAGCGTCCTTTGGTTCAATGGTGCTCAGGAATGTTCTTCCTTAGGGCCACCTGTGGATATACAATAGCTGGGGACTCTATCCCATCAATGATGAATGGAATGAAGATTAACAACATTAGATAAAGAAGTTGTCTTACCATAATCTTCCATCTGTGTTGTTGATCTTCATCAATTCAACACATCCCACCCTCCTTCCCCCTCCTAGAGGCTCCTGGGGGAGCTTTGGGTCCATTTCCTGGACTAAGGTTTTTGCTAGGAGAGAGCCTCTGCTTTACTTGCTAGGACAAACTCGATCTGAGGTAAGAGAGAGAAGGAGATTATGGGTGAAATCTTAGCTCGAGAGTTTTTGGCTGGCGTGAGCTTTGGTATAAGGCCGACTCGGTTCTGAGGGCTTGAACTGAACCCATCAGTGATGAACAGATGAAGATCAACAACAAAGATGGAACATTATGGTAAGACATAACTTATTTTGTTCTTCCCTCAGCCTGCTATGCTGTTGCTGGAAATGTATTAATCCCCGAAGCTGAATATAGATTGCCAGCAATTATGCCTGCACTGTGGAAAGAACACATAAAAATTCAGACAACCATCAGTAAAATATGTAAATTTGTATTTCTAGCTGACCAAAAACCTCACCACAGGCAAATTCCAAATCTTGAAAATAGGACAGTGTCCACGCAGATTAGATGGCGGAGGTACTCATGAAGAGTAGACCCAGAGAAATCACTGTCCCTTATAAGACCAGGATTCAAAGCAACAGTGGGTGAAAAGCCTTTCTCTAAACTGGTGTAGGGTTGCCACCCCTCCTTTTTCTTTCCGGACAATCCGGAAATCAAACTGATTCTCTGGTAGTCCGGAAAACACTGTACAAACTCCGGTATTCTGTTTCAAAAAGGAAACAGACTATCAGAGTTTGTAAATGGGCTGATTTACTATGCTTTTTTTTACAGAAAAGCATAGTAAATCAGCCGAAAGCAGGCAGCAGGAGCAAAGAAAGAGGGCATTCCCCGCTGAGTGATGTCATCACAACGTCACAAAATGGGCAGAATGTGGGCGGGAGAGGGGATCGGTTGGGCAGGGTTACTGGTGACGTGAGGGGTGTGGCTTTACTCCAGTTTTAGCCATGAAGGAAGGTGGCAACCCTAGACTGGTGCCTTCAAGTATGGAACAAGATGCAACCAGATACCTGGCAAGAAATCACCTTAGGTAACAAATTTAAAAGTTTGTTGAAAAATGCCTTACTAAAAGATTTGCATTGCAATTGCTGCAAAGACAATGGTTAGTAAATGCTACATCAATCACTTTATTTAACCTGGATTTTATGCCTCTGTTTTGTACACCCTGTTAGGTATTGCAGTGTAATATAAATTGAAATGATGATACTATGATTCATAGCTGAAAAAATCATTTTCAGTTAATGTAGATAATCTATCCCATTCTCTTGCTTTACATCTATTATATCTCCACATATGTTCTCTTATTTCTTTGCCCTTTGGTATGAGAATCAGTCCACCCATGTTGATATCAAAGTGTAATAAATAAATTAGAAGAGTGGTAAACTAATACCTGTATGACATTGGCTTTCCTTAACTAGAAAGGAATGAGGACATCGCTAAGTGAATGGACTCTGGTTTTGAATTTGAAAAAAATGACAGGAGGCTGAACAGGCATGATTTAAACTGTTAGTTTGAGAGCAGTTGTTCTTAAGAATCTTAGGGCTGGTGTCTAAGTGAGAGTAAGAATAATTCTTCCAATTAAGAAATGCAGTTTGCAGATGGAAGGCATACACTTCACCTGAGCACAGATAACTAACACTATCCATGGATACAGGGGGACCCATGGAGGGAGTCTAAGCCATCAGAGTGGATTCCATGGGGAAAGAAGGAAGACACCAGTCCTAGTACTTGCCCAAGTCTTTAAAATAAATGTATTTAATTATCACTTGAGGCATAGGCAAATTTTAATTTATATAAAAGTAATCAACCCATATTAACATGTTCACATTTGTAAACATTATACATCACATAATTTGTTCTATAAAATATAATCAAACCACCATTACATAAATTATTCAGTTCCTACCTTCTCTTAAACCTCACTCCTTCTTCTCCAAAACATTTTTGTGCATGTACTGTTCCCACAATTCCCAATTTTTTTTCTTTGTAATTTACACTGACCCTTTTCTAAAGATCCCACGTCCTGTTATTTTATTTCTATTACAATATTCACTACTATAACTATGATTGGTTTAGAGATTGATTTCCATTTTGTAATAATTCTTTTTTCTGGTGGTGACTAGAATTAAACTTAACAAGGCTTTACTGTGTCTAGGCAATTCAGGTCCTGTATCCCAGCTTAAAAATTCAATCTGATGTCATTTTCATTCATTCCACAGCTGTTGAGTTCGGATCTGATCCTCAGATCTGACTCAAACACTTCTTCCAGATTGTAGAAAACTTGAACTCTCAGACTCCTCCCTTTATCCATAATGCCCTATCTCATTTGCCGCCATGGTGTTTGGACGTAGATCGCAAACTCTTGAGGGAGCTGTTGAATTTTTGTGATTTTAGCTGTTCGTTATGTAACTGTTATACTTATTACAATTATTAGACCTTTATCTTTTTCCTCCTTCTAACCCTTTGTATTAAAATTTGTAAACTTATCCTTTTTACTCCTTAGAGTATTCTTCTTTACCATAGCTGGTATTCTACCCCTTTTTCATACTCTTCCTTTACCATTGTTGGTCATTCATATTTCTTCCCAGTATTTTAAAGAAAAATGTTTTTTCTTTATTCTTTTTTTCTAATATTTAAATAAAAATGTCTGATACGCCTTCAGGATTAAAAAAAATTGTGGCGAGTAGCCACAAAATACCTAATTCAGATGCACATTCCAAGTCTGTTTACTGCATAGGACCAATTCATTTGGATTCAACTGTGGCATTTTTAAGGAATTTAACTCCCAAGCTTTAATTGATCAGAAACATAAACTCATATTTAGGGGCTTTCTGCCTTCTAAACCTCCATCTGCAGCTTATGGGCTCAAAACCCCTAAAAGGTTAGAGAAAAAAGAGATTCTCTTTGTAAGGAATCTCATAAGAGATCTCCTGAATGGACTTCTGATTCAGCTCCATCCTCAGAGTCTCCATTGAAACAAGCTAAAAAAACAGATCCGAGTACTTCAGATCTGAGGTGAAGACCCAACAAATCACCCTAGATCCAGTGTACTCAATTACTGTCAGAGTCAATTGCCTCTTGGCTCCTATCGCCTTTTTTGGAGCAGTCTCCTCATCACTACTGAAGACTGTTTTCCATGGCCTCATCCATTCGGTGTTCCAGGAGCCTATCTGAAGCAGATGTGTATAGGATGATGAGGAAGTTCCTCAGGATACATATGCAAATGGAAGTTCTTCTGACTCCAACCCCATCATGTCCAGAGACCTTTATTAGAACTACACCTCCAATATTAGCTCTTTCTCTGACCTTTAATTTTGGAGCCATTGGATATGAAAACCCTGGAGTCTGTCTCGGATACAAAGATGTTGGCATCTTTGACTCTGAGGGTGCCTCTGAGTTGTCTGTCCCTGAGTACTTCAGAGATGGATGATTCTCAGAGCTGTAGCATCAGGATTGGCTCTGGGGTATTAAATTCATCTCCAAAAGTTTTTCAGAGCTGTCTCTAACCCTTGGAGATTCAGTGCTAGGTAGCTCTGCTCCATATCCCTGCTTGGGTAGGTTGCCTTTGGGGAGGTGGTAGCTGACAGTCTGTATACCTGCATTGTCATATCCTTCAGTTTCTGTTTCTCTCAGGCATTCTGCCTTCGAGGTAGTGGAGGGAGACTTCTCTGTTCCTAGAGTTCAGACTCTAATACCCTCCTTGGCTCTGACTCGCTACTCCCATTCGACTTTGGTTCGAGCTGGCTGTCCCAGTGGAATGGATGACTTAGGCTCTGGACCCAGTCTCCAGGCCACCCAACAGGGTATAATTTTCTCTTCCAGTACCTCCCTGGAGCAATTCACCAAGGAGGTTCCCTAGAAGAGGAAGTACAAAAGGAGACACTTAGACTCTCTATAAGAGTCTGTCACTGAGGACACTGGCATTGATGAAGGGGAAGGGTCCCTCAGATCACCATTTCATGATGCTTCCTTTGAAGACATATTAAAACTCCTAAAACAAAAGGGCAATTTGTCCCCCGATAACTCTTCTCAAGAGGAGTCAGTGTTCCTCGAGGCCTTAGGAGCTGGTCCGTCTACCTCCTGGGTGACTCCACCCACCAGTTCAAACATTTAGTCTCTTGACAGTAGTGGAAGGTGCCAGACACAATTGAAGCAATCCCTAAGAGACCAGACAAGATTCTGGCACCACCTAAGCATAGACCACACTGGAGTAAAGGAGTAACTGTTGAGGCCATGGTCATCGTGGCGACCACTAAAAAGGAACTGGCAGAACAAAGTTCCTGTGTTCACCCTCCCAACAGGGAGTCTAGGATGCTGGACAGGTTTGGGAAGAGTGTCTATGCTTCAGTGAACTTCGGCCTTAGGTCACTGAATTATTTGACACACTTTACAAAACTCCAGAGGGATTTGATCAAAGAACTTTCCAAATCCCTCTCTGGGACTATAACCACTGAGTTAGAGAATACTGTTTTCTCACAGTTGACAACCCTTCAGTCTATTAGAAACTCAACTGTGAGGCTTATCTTCCACGTGGCTGAAAGTACCTCATATGCAGCAGGTTCAGGCATTTCCATTAGAAGACATGCCTGGATGTGCTTATGTGACTTTGCAGAACCCTTGAAAATCTTCTTTCACCAGTGCTTCCTTTGACGGAACCTTTGTATTTGGCCTCAAAGTTAAACGCATGCTCTTTAGGTGTGAGCAGGAAAGAAAAACCCTAGGGCGCGGTGGTACAGCGGTAGTGTTGTTGCCTCACATCAAGAGGTTCTCCTGTTCGATTCTCGGCTGGAGTGCCTTCTGTGTGGAGTCTGCATGTCCTCCCCGCAGTCGAGTGGCCTCCGAAAGACATGTGTGAATGGGCGTGCCTTCGTTGAAGGTTGGGCGTTGGCAACTCTGCACCATAAAAATCTACTGCCAATCATTTGCGGACCGGAGTTCCGCTGTGGCGACCCCTAACCGGGAAAAAGCCGAAAAGACATACAACAAGGAAATAAAGACTCTGTTTGCTGTGGGCATACGTTTTCTGACCCCTCAGTGGACTTTTTCTAGGAACCAACAAGGTAAACTGAAAATGTGGTTCAAAAAAATCACAGAGTCCCTGCCAAGATCCATTTGGAAACAGTTCTCCCGGAGGCAGAGGGGGGAACTCAAATTGAAGATGCCATCCCCATGACAGATGTGGACCTCATAGTCATGTTTCCAGGGATACTTTCTCTGACAGATCCTGTCAGTGCTCCTGAACGAAGGCCCAACTGCCCATCTCTGGAGGCAGTCATGGGTCATTTATCCCTGCACCAGAGAGCCTGGCTAGAAATTTCTAAAGATGCATGGGTGTGGAGGATAATATCCAGAGGTTTTACAATACCATTTTCCCATTCACCTCCTCTATTTTCAAATAAAATCCCTAATGTTCCACCCACTCAGAGGGAAGCATCAGCACTAGAAATAAACAAGCAGCTAGAAAAAAAAGAGTCATCCAAAATGTCCCCTCGACCAGATGGAATCCAGAATTTTTAAAGATACTTTATAGTGCCAAAAAGGGCAGGGAACTGGAGACCAATCTTGGATCTCAGTAAACTAAATCCATCAGTTCAGTATACAAAGTTCCGTATGGTCACGGTTCAGTCCATGCTGCTGTTTCTGCACATGGACACCTGGATGGACTCTATAGATCTTCAGGATCCATACTATCACATAAAAATGAACAGCCGATCCAGAAGATATTTACGCTTCCAGCTTGGAGCCAGTCATTACCAATTCAGAGCACTGCCCGTTGGTATCACCACAGTTCCCAGGTGTTTACCAACTGCATTCCAGTAGTTGCAGCTCACTTGAAACTGAGGATTCCGAGTGTTTCCATATCTGGACGACTGGCTTCTGACCACTCTGAACAGACATCAACTAATTCAAGCATGGTACTGTTTACTGCAGCTGTGCTCTTGATTGGGGATTTCTGTCAGTTACAACAAATCTCAACTCAGTCCAACTCAGACTCTGGAAATCAGTGCTCTGTTGAAATACAGTCAGTCAAATAGTTTGTCTCCCTCTGTCTCACATTCAAACAATTCTGTTCCAGGTCAAAATGATTATTCAGAGTTCTCTTTCAGCCTGTCTGATACTGCAAGCACTGGGATCCATGTCAGCGTCAATCACTGTGATACATCTGACAATGTACCATATGAGAATCCTTCAGTGGACATTCGCAACTCAGTGGTCTATTCTTCCAACAACCATAATCCAATCAAGTCAAAATAATGCAAGCTTACAAAAATTATCTTCTGTGGTGCATCCATTCCAATCAAATACAAGAAGGCCGTCCCTTTATTCTCCTTCAACCCAAGGTCACAGTGACCACAGATGCTTCTCAGATTGATTGGGTGGGGGGAGGGGGGCATTTCTAGGGAAGACAAGACACCTGGTCCCACAAAGAGGCCTACATGCATATCAATGTCCTGGAGATGAGAACTGTCCTCTTAGCATTGCAGGACTTCCAAGACACTCTCCCAGCCAGGACTATTGCAATTCAGATGGACAATATGTCAGTGGTCTGGTATATCGATAAACAAGGGTGAACCAGATCTTACCCTCTTTGTTGAGAAGCTATGAGAGTATGGCAATGGGAGATATCATCCAATCGCTTTCTGATAGCAAAGCACATCCCAAGGAAGTCCACTGTAATTGCAGGGAATTTAATCAGGTTTATTCTAATGCCATATGAGTGGTCTCTCAATGTGAAGGTGGCAGAGAGGATTTTCTATCAATGGGGCCAACCATGCTGCAGTATTTTTGCATCACCCCTCAACAAGTGCAGCAGGTTCTTTGCCCTGATCCCCACAGTAGGAAGTCCCTGAGGGACACTCTTCTTCATGCTTGGTCCTGCAGTCTCCTTTACACTTGCCCCACATTACCCCTCATTCCCAAATTTTTCCAGAAAGCATCTCGATTGAAGAGCACATTTACCCTCATTGCTCCTTACTGGTCTCATCAGATCTGGTTTCCTGTCCTTTGGCATCATCTTCAACATCCACCCTGGATTCTGGATCCAACTCCAGACCTACTGTCTCACCTGACAGACATGATTCATCTGGACTTTTCAGTCCTCAAGTTGACAGAATGGTTTTTCCAGTGCCACTGATTGCTAGACAGCCCAGGCTGTCATCCCCTTTCCATCACATTCTATTATCACCCCACAAAGCTTCCACTACTAAAGTTTTAAAAAGTAAATGGAAAAGATCTGTTTTTTGGGATCAAAAATAATTTAGATCACACACTTTTCAGTGAAGGGGCTTGCTCCTCAACTGTCACCGTACAATTTACAGGCACTTGTAACTTTCATATACGAGTAAATAACTCAACCTTAGTTTCTGCCAAGCTTTGCAAAGCTTTTCTAAGGGGAACATATTTATTTAGACCTTCTCTAAAGGATCCTTCTTATTCAGGCCTTAACCCAATTAACCAGCTAATTCTGAACTAAACTTTTTGATTAGGAAGACTATTTTCTTACTCGCTATTACTTCTGTCAGAAGAATGTCTGAACTTCAGGCTCATTCTTCTAAACCTCCTTTTTTACAATGATAGAGTATCTCTACAGACCATTCCTTCATTTCTGCATAAGGTGGTGGTGGAATCTAATACAAATCAAGTTCCAGTCTTCTTTCCATAGTTCTCAAAGGAGAATGTATGTTATAGCTGTTGAATGTTCATAGACAGTTACGTTTCTGCCTTCAGAGAACCAAAGATATGAGAAATCCGAACAATAATTTGTTTCATTTTTTGAATCAAAATTAGGCAGACCAGTTTCTAAAGTGACTTTGGCCAAATGGTTGACTGTATTACATTTGTTTATGAAAAAGTGGGGTTGCCTTTTCCAAAACCACCAAAAGCCCATTCAACCGGGTGTATGGCAACTTCCTTCCAATTTGTCTAGAACTTCCTTGGATGATATTTGTGTGGCTGCAACTTGAGCTAATCCCAATACTTTTATTGCTCATTACAAATTGGATCTAGTCTCTAGGGGAAGAGCAGTCTATCCGTCTTAGAGTCTTCCTGGGATTTAGGTAGCTGGGGACTCTTCCCCAACAGTTGAGGAATGAATGAAAATGACATCAGATAAATAAAAAGTTATGTACTCACCATAACGTTTCATTTGTGTTGTCCATTTTCATTCTTCCTCAATTTCCCACCACCATCCTTACTTTACTTCTGGAAAGATTGAAGGATATTGGAGGAAAATATGCTCCCAGGTACCCATTTCTTCCCAATTACACCTTCAACATTTCCCATCTACCTGAGGAAAAAATCTTATGAGTTTGCTTTGGGGCAAACACTTCCAGGCAAAAATCCTTAATCTTCTGGATTTTGTTGTACATTTAGGAGCCATGTACATGTTCTTTTTTCTTTGTGAGTTGCTTAACTAATATCTCTCTCCCCATTTCTGACCTCCACTGGTTGATTCCTGTGGTTATTGTGCAGCATTTTACTAATTAAACCTTTTTTAACAGCAGCTTCAGTTCTAGATGCAAATAAAAACTCAACCAGTGCAGGTCTTTCATTTAGGATTCCCCTATCCTGATCTGTTTCCCTGTACTCTGATATCAATGCCTGATACCAAAGGCAGTCTCTAGCCCACAGTCTAAATGTCTTCTTGGCCTCTTCCCATTGTATTACATTTCTCTCTCTAATTATTTGTTCCCAATACTGTGGTTCCTGTTCCAGCTTCATCCAGTAAATTCCAGCCCCTTACCTATTTTCTGTACCCCTAATTGCAGTCATCCCTATCAGCAGAATCTCCTTTCTCCTTTCCTTTATTGGCTTACTTTGTAGTATACTTTCTGCTACTTTATAAAAATAATATTCTATATGACTGTTGTTGTCCTTAAGGATCTGCATCCAAAATCCCACTGTTTCCTTTTTTCTTGAATTATCCCCTGCTTCATTGTTATCCCTTTCCAAATCTAAAATGTAGCTTTCTGTTTGTGTTATGTGTAAGAACCTTAACCGTGAAGCTCTAAAATATCCCTTCAAGTCAATTAATCCCAAACCTCCTTGTTCTACTGGAAGGATCAATTTATCCCTCTTGACTCTTGCCGTCTTTCCCTCCCAGATAAAAATCTTTCAACTCTATTAATTACTATCTACAACTTCTCCATGTTTAATAAAAATATGCTTGACCTATATATAAAAGTAAAGGGGCTAAAAAACATTTTTTACTGCTTTGTGGCTTGTTGTCCTTATCCATAGGCAAGAGCTTCTAATTTCTTAGTTTTTATATCATCTTTTGTTTTTGTTTAGTGTCTTCCCACATATCTTTCGCTGCCATAACAGAATTATTTTTAACCATGCTCCTAAATACTTCATTTTATCATGTCCCTGTAAGTATGAACAAATCCATGTGTGGGTACATAGTTTACAACTGTAGCCTTTCTTTTATCTTCATTAATTTTATATTCTGAAAAAATTGAACTGTTTCAGAATATTGCACAACACTGACGTGTCCTTTTCTAGTTATGTCAGGCAGAAAATAATCATCTGCAAATAAAGCCATTTTTTTCTTGAATACAATACCATATCAATTATATCTTTGAATTTATGAGAATTTATTTTCTTTTGACAGTGGTTCTAAATATATATGTTCATCTGTTCAGGCAGAACTTATCAGAGGACCCTCACACTATGATTTTTGTTTCTGATCCAGGAAATGCAAATGCTTCCACTGTCCAACTCATAAAAATCCCAGCTTAGTCTGTTGACTGCTTTTTCTGCATCAAGGCTCACCAGCAACAATGATATTTTATTACATTCTGCTTCCCTCTGGATCATTATTGTTCTGTTATTGTTGCTATATGTTTGCCTCCCCTCCACAAGACCACATTGATCCATATTTATCAGTTTGACAACACACTTGCCATTCTTTTAGCCATTAGAGACATAAACACTTTATAATCATGAAGAAAAAACACTCAGTTGCCCTGGAACAGTGATACAAAGGCAAAGTATGAGTTTGTGTTGATAAAATGTTTGAATGTCTGTGTGGTGTCCCTTTTGTCCAAAACAGTGGCTTTATTGCTTTACTTTATAATCATGATTTAAAATTAAAATGAGCCCATATGAAGCTTGATCTGATGGACATTTAATATCTTTAGGTATTAAAGCCACCACAGCTTTATCTAGGATGTGGGTGCTTCCTAACCTTTTAAAATACTGTTAAACAAAACTTTCTTAAATCCTAGCTTCCAAACTTCCATCGCTGGAGACTATTCTGCAAATTGGTTACACATCACCATTTTTATCTAATTTCCTTCTGTCTTAACTGTTAATTGTTGAGCCTCATGATTTCCGCACTTTTCTCCTTTATACAAATGTTCATGGTATTTCTGAAGTATCTCTAATGCCACTACAGGTTCTCTGATTATTTTTCTTGTTCTTAAGTTTGGCTTTGGCAAAACCCCCTTCTACTTTCTGTTGCCTAAGTCTTAGTGGCAAACTTTTTTTTGTGCTTTGGAGTTATCAAAAAGCAGTTGCTTAACAACACTTTTTCTAAACTCATGAATATTATTTGGGTACTCTTCTATTGTTTCTTTAGCACTCTGCATTTGCATTTTTTCTTGTTCTGTAATAATTTAACCTTTGTTAGCCCCTCTAAATAATTTTTGATACTTCTTAACCATGTCTCTTTTTCTTTTATTTCTATCCCATTTTTAAACTCCACTTTCATTTTATCCCACTCACTAGCTTTAACATCTGTAGTACTTTATATCTTCCCTAATAACTCTTGAGCAATTTCCACCACCCATTCCTTAAATTCTTCTCTTTTTAAGTAAGAAGGGAATAGCCAGTGTCTTATTATTACTTCATTACTCTTCAGTGTTATCTGAGTAGGCACATGAACTGAAGTAGTTATTGGATGTGTGTCAGAGTTCTCAAATGCACATGTTCCTGTGAAATATAATTTCTGCCTAGTCTAACCCAGTTATTGTTCCATGGGGAATAATATGTACATTCTGTCTGAGTTGCTACTACTGAATTCACATCTTCCATACCAAAGCTTTTCATAATTTTTTTCAGAAATCTATCCTCTTTTGTTATATTTTCCCTTTTAGGCCACCCAGATACATCTTCATTGTTGCAAATCAAATTCCATTCCTCACCTCTGTGTGAAATGCCTTGCTGAAAGTTGATTATTTTTCCCAAAACTTTTGTCAAGCTCCATAATAGCAGTTTTAGGTGTAATATAAATATATGCCACTGTAATCCTCATCCTTTGCCAGTAGCCCCTTACTACCACAAATCCACCATTATTATCTTTGTTTTTCCCTCTTCTATTACTATTGGAGCTCCTCTAGCAAGTAATGTAAGTATGCCTGTTTTCCTTGGTCCCTAATATTCTGCTGAATATCCATCCTGAAAAAATTTCCTTATCAAATTCCCATCCTCATTTCTTTCCAAATGTGTAACACTGTTGTTTGAACTCTGCATTTCTTAATGTAATTAAATATTATTTCCTTTTTGTCTATACCTGTGAGACGATTCACATCGGAAGATAATATGGAAAGTGCCACCATGATAATAAGTCATTATTCCCACTTGTTATATATGACAGCTTTTTTAAATGTCTGTTTCCAGCTTTTGTGAAAAATGTACTCCCTAATGTTTAGTAGGTTAATCCTTTTCTACAGTATTTTCTTATCATCAACATTGGAACTCGTGTCTTATTGTAGAGGAAATTTTGTTTTAATGAAAAACCATTAACAGAGAAAAAAAACACCCCATAGCATGTTAACTTAATAGAATCACACAAAACTATATAAATCTTCAAATAATGAAGTTTAACCCTTCTAATAGGAACAATTGTCCCAAATAGCCAACTATAAACACAGGCATTAATTAACGTAAAATTTAAGTTATCCATGCTGTGGAGCATGTTATTGCCTGTGCTTCTACTTAACACTACTTAATGTCTCTTCATTTTTTTAACGTTATTCCCCTCCCAGGTGTGAAAAACAATGTGCATGCTTTCAGAAAACATTATCGCATTAACTTATTTAGCCTTAAGAAAACCATTGTTCTGGCTTTTTATTGCCCTATTATCGCCTTGTCTCCACTGAAACGTAAGAGAAAAAAATGTCCTAAGTTGCAGGCTTCTAAAGACAAGCTGAAACATGCATTGCTAAAAGAAAACTTTGTATTATTGTCAGAGTTCTATTATTCACTTGGTTCCATTTAACACCTGTTATTAGATTAAACTAAAAGTCTAAATCCAAGGCATTTGCCTATGCAAAAGTAAAAGAAAACATTATCAGCTGTACATATATTATCATCTGTGTACTTTTGCACCCCATTCCCCAACTCAGCAACTGAATATTACAGCATATTTTCTAGCTTTTTATGCCTACATTTCTTAATATTAAAAAAGAAAGAAACAGAAAGAGGAAAAAGGCATCTGTTTACTTTAGTATCTTTGTCAAATACAAGAACAACTAAAATGATTTTCTATAAAATATGCAATTTATATTGTGAAAGGTTTTATAGAAATACTGTTAAGAACTGAAATTGTTTGACTTAGTTAACTTTTCCTTTCCTCTTCTCCCCTCAGCGTCCATCCAAACAAAAAGTCAACTATTTCCACTTTTTCTTTTACAGCCATGTTTCACAAATGTGATTTTTGCTTTGCAGTCTCATATGTGTTCACTAATTATTGTGTTGCCCATCTTCTTCCTGTTCATCTCCAGATTCTGGTTCAGTTCCAAGGTACTCCCAAGTCTTTTAGTCAACTCCTGGCTTTTTTTTTCTGTCTCTCAAGCATTTTCCTTTGAAGCAGTGGAAAAGGTCTCACTGCTAGTGTCTCTTCTATGTGCTTTATTATCAAGAGAATGAGAAATTGTTAATTTTTTGTTGGACACGTTTGTATTTCCTCCTATCCTGTATCAAAAAATAATTGCTGTTCCAGAAAAAATATTCTGAAAACAACTGGATACTCTTGAATCTCAAATATCCTGAAGACAGCTAGAATTTCACACCTGCCTCTCAACATTCCCCGATTGCTAGAATATATTTGTTTCTCTTATGCCTGGTGTACAGTGAATAACCATTTTCCACAAAGATACTACTGTCTCTAACTTTTAATACTTTTCCCTTTTTCCACAGTTTTGTCAGGATCAACTCTTTCTGCCAGTAGGTGTTCAACTTTACTAAACAAAAGAGGATAGGCACCCAAAAAAAAGTAAACTGGCTTAATTCAGCACCTCGTACTATCTTTGGTTCAGAGGTACCTTCTACGTATGTTCCTCTTTACTATTACAGGTCTTTGCTGCTGTCTCGTGGCCAGATTGGAACATAGTCATGGTGTGCCCTTTCAATTAACAGTTCTTGCTGTAGAATACCAGTCTATTTGCTTATTTGTGCCTTCATAAAATTAATGCAGTCTGTTCTTTCTAGTTTCTCTGGTACAACAGAAAATCTTAGATTTTCCCTGCATGCTCCGTCCTCTACGTTTGACATTTTTTGGAACATCTCGTCTTGAACAGTCTCATACTCAACCACCCTTTTATTTTGACCTCTGATTTTTTGCAGTTTTGTCAGCTCACTTGAACTTCTGTTCAAAGCTTCTTGCATTTTTTCAGCCTTTTGTTGTTTGAGTTGATATACTCCTTCAGTATTTCATTTATTTTAGTCAACACTGAGCGCAATTGACTTTTTTTCCTCTAGGTTATTGGAAACCATGTCTGCGCCAAAGCTTGAGCTTGAACTACTTTTTGCTGATCAGGTGCAATATTCTTCCCACTCACTGTTTAGTCTTCACCTTTTCTTGTTGATTTTCTTAAAGGCTCTTTTAGCCTCTTCTTTGCTGGCATCCTGTCATTGTAATTACTAGCTGATAACTGAATTTACTGAAAGTGGCAGAGATCCTGGCCCTTGTCTTTTAGTTTCTTTTTTCACACTGGGAGAGCTGAAGTTAAGCTGTTAATCAGTGTGCAGCCATCTTGGAAAGTAGTACTTGCCCAGTTCTTGGTGTTAAATGTTTTAAGTGTAACGACAGGAGGTTACAAGCAAAGATAGCGTTATAATACTGGCAGAATATCTGGAGACAACCATGGCACATATATTAACACACCATGGCCAGAAAATCTCCTACTGCAGTGTGATGTCAGCACTTCAGCAAGGAAGTGGAACTTCATGCAGAGAAACTGGTAATTGGAGAGCACGTCATTTATCTGTAGGGCACCTTCTTGCACTGATTTTTATTTAAAATAAAAAGGAGAAAGAGGATTTAATGCAAAGACAAGTTAACCAGCTAAGCATGAAACTATTTTAAATACCATTACCAAACTTTGATTGCGGCATTGTGCACTTGATCTTTAAGGAGGTACTAGACAAACTGAAATGATCAGGGTTAACTGTTAAGGCCAGCAAGTGTCTGATAGGAATGGCTGCATTGCTTTATTTTGGGTCACAGAGGGGGAGGTGGTAACATTTTGCCAGAGCCCTGTCAAGGTAGAAATGGTTCAGATAGGGCTTAACCATGTTACCAAGAAATTTAGTAATGTACCAAAATAATGGACCTGTATCTTAAGTTTCATTTTTTGAGAGTGCCTCTTGAAAACTTGCTTGATGTCTGGAGGGGGAAGAGATACATGTGGTTTATATACACATAAGCCACTGTTTTTTTTAGATCAGAATGTACAGAAATGTGAGCTGCTATTAAGTCTGATGAAACCTGCAGTAGGTAAATTAAAACTATATAATTTTAATCTGCAGTGTGTGTGTGTGTGTGTGTGGGGGGGGGCATAACAATATGTAAATGTTTTGCCCTTTTTATGAATGTAAAAATAATCTATAGAATTTGTAATGTGTAACTGGTTGCAGAATGCAACTTCCTGCCTGTTTGAGTCAGGAAACCAAGGGTCATAAAATAAACAATCAAGAGAGTCTTCAGTGAGACAGCTAGCAAGGCTGGATGACCAATCATTAGTATATGAATATGGAAGACCTGTTTGGTTACATCTGTGCATTCTGTATGAAAGAAATATAAACCAGATGACAGAAAAAGCAGTTGAGCTGTGTCAGAACAGTTGAAAGAAGTGTCACCTGGAGCTGCCCAGACATCTGAGTTTTATTTCTGCAGTTGGCTTTGCCTTTTCTATGGAAATTCAGGTATGTTTAACTTAAGCTCCAGTAACTATTGTAGACCAGAAAATAGCAAGATAAGTTTAGCTGAAGCTGAATGCTTTGTTTCGCATATTCTATTTGTTTGGCAACATTATTTTCAGTGTCTTTGTGCATTATAGTATCTGCCTGCATATTTAACTATTTGCTGCATTTATTAACTCATTTGTTTTCATGCAATGTATTTTACTTCACTTTGAAAGGGTTTTGGCTGGTCATATTTATGGATTTATTAATTGATAAGGAGACATTTATTTTTAACTGGTAGTAAACTGCTGGAATTCATTTGCACCAGCTGGAGACTGCACTGTGGACTTATCATTTGTGTTTATAATTATTTGGTTTATTATGAAATGTGATACAATGGGAGATAGCTTGATAATCTTTGTTGGTAGCAGTTTACTACTATGAGACAGAGCAAAAGGGTATATAGTGTTAGAGAATATGAACTGCCTTCAGTGGAAATTAATTTGTATGTGTGTTTGAATGCAGGAGTTTAAAGTGCAGTCACTGTGGGCAAATGAGCATTGAAAGGCACTGAAACACCAAGTGAGTGTTGAATAAGGAGTCTGAGAAGCTAGGCCAATGCTGTGTTTGGTGGAGTCGTCAGTGTGTAGCCTGTTCTCGGGTGTGGATGTGAAGGCCCCTATCCAGAGGAGGTGAATATTTCCTGTAAGCTATACCTCTCAACTGTCCCTGATTTTGACTCAAATTTTAGTCCTGTCTCTCTTAATCCATCTTAAATCTAGTAACTTTAGGAGAAAAGGTGGTGAATTGCACTTCATAAGTAATGACGATAGTTTGAGTTACAGATATCTTTTACTTCAGAAATTGTGTAGTAATTTGTATTCCCTCATTCTGTTGTTATCTCAAGTTTGTAGTACTAATATTTTAAAAGTGCCCCCGATTGTTTTTCTGGCTTTGTCCTTGAATCAGTTGAAATTTGTCCCAGATCTGTTAAGAGCAGTGCTGAACTAGTTAATTGTTAGTAATTCATGTTTGTGTGCTTTTTTTACCTTAATATGTTTGGCAGTGGTAGTGTGACCTGAGAAGTCATTTGATAGCTATTCACACTGGTTGGTAAAGGTATGTTTCAAACTCCATCTGACCATCATCCTCTGTGAATGGAATTCAAGCCTCATTCATCTGACCCTCCAGTCTTTTCCTTACATTGGTTGGATGTGGTGGGATTCAAACCCCTGTCCTCCTGGACCAAAGACTGCATTATACTGTATATTAGGAGGACTTGAAATAGAATACATTTTAAACTGGTTGCACTTGAATGTTTCCGATATAACTAACCAGAAAGTGGATTAAATTATTTATTTAAACATTTGTTAACCAGACGAATCGAATGGTCCAAGGAATATTTTTAGCCACAAACTGGGTCAGAAGCAAAAGGCAGCTTACAGCAGTTACAGATGAACCTTCATATCTCTGTACTTAAACTTGAATGGAGCATGTAGACAGTTTATGGAATGATAATCTGTCAGGTTACATTTGATACAGTAAGCTAATAATGTACAGTTAAGTATATTAGATGTAAGAATGCGAAAAGAAGTTTGGAGAGAAGTTGAGTAAAGTGTACTGTGGCTAAATATGTAGGAAAGAGTCAAGAGAGAGAGGGGTATTTCAGGAAAAGCTTACGATTGATTTATGGAACATTTCAGTAGTTTCATTACTTTGAAAAAAATTGAACACTGGGACAAAATACCAATCAAAAAGCAGACTGCAGTATAAATGTATAAACCTTAGCATCAACCCAGTTATCAAGATGTTTTTAAATAGATATAATGATTCAGACTGTCAGATCAATAGAGAGAGTTTATAACACATACATACCATACAATGTGATAGAGACTGCTCTTGCAACAGTTCTGTATCTTCCAATATTAAATGAATAATTACACCCCCTGGTTATTTGAATAGAATTATGTTTAGTAATAATTGGAGCTCCTCATTCCTTAATGACCATTAAGCTACATGCAAATTTTCATTAAGATGCGACCAACAATGAAGTGTTACCACCTGGGTATAACATACACAGGCTGGATCATGTTTCCAGGAAGGGGGGTGGGTAGCTAGTTGAATGTGACCATAGATGTTACTCAACCACCTCAAATTAATAACTCCGAAATTCTTGCCACTAGATTGCAACGTAACAAAAGTAAATGCATCAACATCATCTGCATGTATATTCCCCCAGGTAACAATATAGCCACACTTGAAGATACCCTATACTGGCTATTGTGTCATTACCCCCAAGAAACCCTACTACTCAGAGATTTTAACATAGACTGGGGCACCTGTTCCTCAGAATCCCCATCTACCCATATTAACCTGCATGCATTTACACAAATCATAACCACCCCTACCAGGCTAGGTAAACCCAACCAAAAAAAAAAGCAGACTTGGCTGGGTGCTCGTAAATAGTAACCCCCCCCCAACTGTACACTGCTGGTACCCTCCCCAATGAACTAAGCGACCACCTTCTCACTTGTATAGTTAAGCAAAAAGCCATTAATCCCCAACAACCCTTACTCAGAAAAGTCAGAAACAAAAAAGACTTTGACCCTGCCAAATTACAACAGGAACTTAACTCCTGTAACTGGTCTATTCTAAAACACCTCACTTTAGAGGAGAAAGTTGCATATTTAACAACAAATTTCTTGAAATCTTTGATTAGCATGCACCTGCCTGCTCAAAGAGAACAAAAGCAAAAACTGCATCATGGCTTTCTAAAGAGTATAGACTAAAAGATTACGAGTAGAAACAAATTTTGGGCTCTATGCTGCTTTACTAAAGACCCCCCAAGATCATGTTAAATACAGGCAAGCTAGGAATAAAACTAAAAAATCAATTTTTACAAGACAAAACACAATACTATTGTAATTTACAAACAGCAAACCAGAACAATCCTCAGAAGTTCTGGGCAGGTCTAAATAATATACTTCATCCTGGAAAAACTTCTACCCCTATCACCGCTGCTATCATTGATAAATCCCCCGATTATGTTTCAGATAGTTTTAACCTTTTCTTTATTGAGACAATTCAAGATCTAGCTAGCCAATTACCTCATAGCTGCCCTGGCCCTGATACTACCATCCCTATGAACCCACCTTTGTTCAGCTTCCAACCAGTGTCCACATCACTTATCCATACCTTGATCAAATAATTAAAACCCACCATACTCTCCGCTGATCAACTCCCTACCGAGTACCTTCAAAAATCAGCTGATGCTATTGCCTACCCAGTATCAATACTAATTAATCGTACGATACCAGAGGCTAAAATTCCCACCATTTGGAAAACATCCTATGTAATCCCACTATATAAAGGAGGCTCCTTCCCTGAATTCTCCAGTTATAGACCAATAGCTATACTTTCTCCACTTGCAAAGATTATGGAAAAATGTATACACAAACAAGTCATGCACCACCTAATGCAGAATCACCTCATGGCAGATACCCAACACGGCTTCCGTCCACACCACAGCACTACGTCAGCCCTACTAGCTTTTACCAGTACCATAAACAATAACCATAACAATAATCACATATCCTCGCCCTCTTCTTGGATCTTTCCAAAGCGTTTGACATGGTTGACCGCCAACTTCTGATTCACACCCTGCAAACTTTCTGTCTAGATTCTAAAGCCCTTCAAGGGTTTAAATCCTACCTCAGTGGGCGACAGCAGGCTGTTCTTTGGCAGAACAAGCTCTCTAACCTACCACCTCACATCCTTGGAGTACCATAAGGCTCTATACTAGGGTCCCTACTGTTTTCTGTCTTTAACGACTTGTATACTGTCATCCCAAATGTCAGCTGTATCCAATATGCTGATGACTCCACCCTGATTTGCTCAGCTACATCTCCTACAGATTTATGGTCTGCTACCCAGTCCACCTTTAATACTATAGAAAACTGGCTCTCTGAATGTCGGTTGATACTAAATCCTAAAAAAAAACTAAAATGCTGTTATTCTCACCAATACAAAGGTCTGCTGCTTTTACCTTTACCATAAATGCAAATGATGGCACAATAATCTCCCCCGCCCCCTCTACAAAACTGTTTGATGTCATTATTGATAATAACCTAAAATTCGACCTGCATGTAAACCAATCGATTAAAACAATCAATAAAAAAACTAGGGTCACATTACAAAATAAAAGCCTTCCTCACCCCTCCAGCCAAAATTGCCATAGCTCACTTTCACCTACTTTCAACACTTCAATATGCATCCCTCCTACTCTCTAATCCAAACAAGACTGTACTTAATAAACTCTCAAGTTGTTATAATCAAATTGCCAGGTTTGCCACTGGCCTGCCTTTTAGGACACACCACTGCATCAATCTTAACCAGATTGGGTGGCTTGAACTACCCAGTCTAATTTAATATAACTTACTGATTATGGCTAATAAAATCCTTTATAATCCGGTTAATACTCCGGCATTTAAAAATCTTATCACCCCCTATAACAATCCACGACTGCTTCGATCCTCGAACAGACTACTAATTCAGACATTCAAAATTAACAATGCAGCCAGTGATTCTCTCTTTGCAAACTCTGCAGGCAGAGCCTGGAACTCACTTCCAGCTGATATTACTTTGCTCTTCTCCCTAGGCCATTTTAAAACTCGACTCAAACAACATCTGGCACTAAACTGGCTTTGCCACTGCAACAAGCCTGGCTAACTCTCATCAAGAATGTGAAAAATCCGTTAATCAGATTACTGTTGAACTTAACCCTGACTGTCACCAGGGAGTAACTCTAACCTAATAAATCCAATAAACAGCTTTGGGGTGAAGGTACTAAACAGTGCAAATGCAAAATGCAACGTAAACTTCAAACAAATCACCAAAGTACCACCACGGCTCAGGAATTTCAGTATTTAAAATGCAGTTAGTTTATTCAAATGTAGCAATCAAGATAGTAAGCGCTTTCGGGTTATATCCAAACCCTTCATCAGACATATAACAAATGACATTATCTAAACATTTAAGTACCAAAAAAGGTGCCAAAAACGTAAACATATTGAAAATATCAATTCATATCAGTTTTGGCCACTGGATGGTGTTAAATGCATATAAATACCATACATAGAAACTTTTCTTGAATGAAAAACATTTAAAAATCAGCCTAACATATACAATCTAAATATATGAAGTGTATATAAGTTAATATACATATAAAAATTCTTCATTCTGTAAAATTCTGTTCATTTTCATATACTTCAATTCACATTTAAAATTACATATATATAAAAACTTTCAAGACATATATATATATCAAATTCCTTCAATAAATCAAATATATATATATATATATATATATATATATATATATATATATATATATATATATATATGCAAATAGAACATTTCCATATATATATACGAAATATGTAAACCTGAAGTATCCATATAAAAGTTTTAAATAACATAGATATAAAGCTATGTCTATATCCTTACACACACTATATCTCTTCCTTCTTAATGTTTCAGTGGTCTATCTCTGAGAAGTGGCTTGATCGAAATCTTATCGTTCAAGCCATTTCCTCTGTCAGACTGCATTCTTATTATCCATTTTATTTCTTGCTTTTCAGTATAGTTCTTAATATTTCCTGTCCTCTTGTTTCTTTCATTCAGCTCTATTACCATGAATCTAAATTTATGGCTTAGGTCATGATTTAATACATGTTTAGAGGTAAGACTATGTAAACAGCTGTCCAGGGCTGGCGCTGTTGGTGTTGTGTGTTTGAATACAGCACCTACACAGGTCCCCTGGGATCTTGCTCATTTTTTGCTTTGGTTTTTGCTTTCTACTTGCAGTTCTCACTTGGGCATTGGAGATGTTTGGGGGTATAGTGGTATAGATATCTTATCTGGGGGAGGGGAGGGACTGGAACTGGAACCCAACAGCCAGTGTTGGCAATGTGGCAAGGTCCAGTAATCTTTCACATCATTTTGAACTAGTTCTGAGCATATCTGGGAGTTTCCTCCCAGGTTTCTAATATGCTATTTTCTCCTCAGAGCTTGCTTTTTTTGGGCTCTTAGTTTTTTTTATAGTGATCAGGGTGTCTTTTGCCCTTTTGATTTTGTTTGCCTCCTTGGTTAGCTTCCTCCTTTTATGACTGCAGGGTCCTTAGAGTGATTTTCTGCCTTTGGATTGCCTTTCTTGTTTTTCTTTGTTTTCTTTATATTTGTAGGCATTGCAGGTGCAGGTGGCTGCATTTGTAAGGCGAAAGTGATTTGAGTACTGTTTTCGAGTACTGTTCGGGGCGGACCCTTACAAAGGGACACCGCATAGTCTTATGTGAAGTCGGCTTTAGAAGTTCTTTACTGTGGTCTTTTTCTATTTCAGGTGGGGGATGAGGAGGCCAGCCCAGTGATTAGTTTGTGATCTGATCTCACCAGTGAGGGTATACTTCCAGTGTTGAACATTGTGCTCCTTTCTTGGTATTGTTTTGGGGCCGGAAAAAGCATGAAGAAGGGGCACCTGAGTAAGCCCTGGGGTGCTTCTCAGAGCCCAGAACCAGGTCACTGCATGAGACACACATCTCTCCCATCTGACAAAAGCCCTGAAAAGGTTTGAATTTTGAGATTATGGGTTTTACGATTTAGCATTGAGCAGCATTTTTTTTTTTTTTTTTTGTTTTATGGTGGGTGGTTGGTAGGTGATTTATGCCTAAAAGGCACTATAAAAAAAGTCTATGGCTTTGCCAATATCCAGATCGGAAGGGAAGGGTGACAGGTGCAAGCCATCCTCCATCCAGCCAGCTTTTTGTCCAGCATGTTATCCAGGCAGACAGACATTGATCCCCTTTGAATGACACCAGTGATTAAGACAGTAATATTTAACAAGACAACTTAAATGGGTGGGAGGGAAATGAAATGGTACTTAAAAACAGAACCTGACTCTGTGTGGGAGAGCTAAGTTTTCTTTTGATTAAACAGAATGCTTAAAAAACATGCAAAAAAGAAAAACAAAAGTCAAACAAAAAACAGTAGAAAGTAGGCACAATATAAAAAAAAATAACAAAAAACTAACAAATCCTTCACAGCAAAGTGTAGCAGAGCACAGATGAGCCTCTCTGGTAAAGCCTTTGAAATGTTTTAGTTTACTCCTTAAATAGAAATTTTAGTTCCTAGCTCCACCCCTCTGTTTCCAAGTCTTAAACCTAAGTGACTTTCTTGTCTTATTCCTTTTTGTCCTTATAATCCGGGTTTTATTTCTGCCTGACTCAGAACAGAGAGAGCTGAAAGAGTTCTGATGTCTTTTTTTGCTGTTAAACAGAAGAGAAAGCAGGTAACAAAAGAAAAACAAAAAAACAGTTAAACAAATTCAAAATAAAAAAATATAAAAAGGAAATAAAGAAACAATAAAATAACCCCTCAAACTACAAAGTGTATACAAGAGTCTAAGAGCAGTCTCTTGGTTCTTTTTCTGTAAAAGCTAGTTTACTTTGTAAATAGATTTTTATTCCTAGAGCTCCACCCCCTGTTAACAACCCCTTTAACTTAAGATTATTTTTCAGCTCCAATTATGTCTTAGTAATGATTAACCAGTAATTATTTGCCTGTCTTAGAACAGAGAGACAATTAATCTCTTTGAATTTTTAATAGAGTGTTAAGATATGCTGTTAAAAACAATTTTAAAAAAACAACAAACTACAAAACAAAAACATATTAAAAAAATATAGAAAAATAAAAAAAAATACAAAAAAATAACCAAACTAAATACAAAAAGTGTGCACAGCAGAGTCTGGATGAGCCTTTCTTAGCAAAGCTCTGAAATGTTTTAGCTTTTTACTTAAATAAGTAAATTTAGTTTCTTAGTCCCTCCCCTAACAAGTGATTAACTTAACCTTAACCCCCTTTTTTTATGAATATTAACTTATCGTCCTTTTAATTAGTTCTTTCTGCCTCAGAACAGAGAGAGAGAGCTTCATTCCTTTGAAGTTTTAATTGCTGTGGAAACTTGGAAACAAAACACAAGTAAAACAAAACAAACTAAGGTATTCAAAATATAGAAAGGTATTCAAAATATAGAAAGGCAATACAAAAACTTAAAGCGCCACAGCAAAGCCTCAGCTTCACAGCAAATGATGAGCTCTGGTAGCTCTGAAATGTTTAAAGCTCTGAAATGTTTTAGTTTTTTGAGAAAGTTCCACACCTCTGTTAACAAGTGATTAACCTTAGTGACTTTAGTGATTAACCTTTTTCTGTCTTAAGAATGAGTCCCTAATTTTCATTTCTGCCCAGAACACTGACTGCTGAGCTCTGGTCTCTTTGAAGTTTTAAGTTTCTGTTATTTGTTAAAAACAAATGGTAAAAGAACAAAAAAACAAACTCAAAACTACAGTATTCAAAATATAGAAAGGCAAACACAAAAATAAAAGCAAACTAACCTTTCCTTCACAGCAAAGTGCAGCAGAGTCTGGATGAGCCTTGAGCCTAAAAAAGCCTGGAAATGTTTTTTTAGTTTAGAAATAGAAATTTTAGTTTTTCTAGCTCCACCCCCTTAACACAATTGATTTACAATTGACCTTTTTCTGTCTTATGATGAGTCCTTAATTAATCAGTTCTTATTTCTGCCTGACTCCAGAAGAGAGAGAGCTGTGGTCTCTTTGAGTTTTAATATGCTGTTAAAACAGAGAAAAGCAAAAAACACACAAAGAAAAAAAAAAAACTACAGTATTCAAAATATAGAAAGGCAATACAGAAATACAAAAAATAACAGCAAACTAACCTTTCCTTCACAGCAAAGTGTAGCAGAGTCTGGATGAGCTAATGTGTTAGTTTCATCCTCAAGATTTATAGCATAAACATGCTCCCTCACTCTCTCTCTCAGTGTCCTGTTTGTTTTTCCTATGTAGAAACTAGTGCACTTCATTCAACTAGCCAGATAGACAAGGTCTCTAGATTTGCAGTCAGTGTAGTGTCTAAATGTATAAGTTCTTTTACTGTCAGGATGTATAAAAACATTAGAACACTGCATATAAGAACATTGATTGCAGATTCTGCATGGGTAGGTACCCTGTCTATTCAACGTTATCTTATTGCCATTGCTCTCTTCATAGCAAAGCAGTCTTTTCAGTGATTTATTATTACGATAACCATATCTAGGTTTAGGCCCAACTAAAGATCGAATGTCATCATTTGTGGTTAACATAGCCCAATTACTATTGATAATATTACATATACTCCTATTATTATTTGAGTATTGTATATTCAACTTAGTGTGTGCATTAATCAAATTAGTATTCCTCATCAATTGTGTTGATTCTATTTCATTAACATTCTTCTTCTTAAAGTAAGTTCTCCCCTTCTTCTCTCTGTCAGTTACTACTGGATCTTTTATAACATCACTTTCTTTCCTGGGGTATCCTCTCGCAATAAATTCATCTCTCAAGGTGTCTAAAGTTGACTCACATTTGATATCATCACTAGTTAATGTGTATATTCTCCGTCCTTGGTTAATGACCATATTCTGATATATATGTTTAGGGTGCATGCTCATTCGATGAAGTAAACTATTTTTCCTGCATTTCTTTCTATATAATGATGTTGTAAAGCTACTTACTTTTCTTGTAACTAACACATCCAAAAATTCAATGACTGTTCTAGACCATTTGCCCTCAAACTTCAGAAAGATAGTAGTTTGGTTGAGATACTCAATAAACAAACACAAATCAACTTCCGTACCCTTCCATAGGAAGAAGACATCATCTACAAATCTCTTGTAATATCTGATGTTCCCAGCGTAGTTTGTATCTAATATGAATGTCTTCTCCCATTGAGTCATGACCAAATTGGCGTATGAGTTCACACAGGGCGTTCCCATCACCACACCTTTGGTCAGCAGATAATTATCTGCATATAAAAAAACATTATTTTCCAAAATAAGCTCAAGTAACAACATACATTTCATCACTTCATCTTTATTAACATTTCTTGCGCATAAGATTTATCTCAAGTATTCAATCCCCTCTGTATAACATAAATGGAGAGTGGTTCTGTCAACCATCCTCTACGAGAGACAATTGGTCTCATTTTGGGGTTCAAGTAGTCTTTATGGCTTTCGGAAGCCCTTTAAGAGTTGGAACAGTTGGTAATTCAACCAAAAAATACTTATATAAATCAGGATCAATGATGCCACACATTAATAAATCATACAGATTGCTATGCATGTTATTAATGATCTTGTTTAGCTGTATGGAATTTATTAGCCGATATGTTTCATTATCATTAAGCATTGTTTGCATCACTTCTTCATAATATTGTTTATCTAGAACAACAACGACCCCACCCTTATCTGCAGGCCTAATTACAATTTTGTTATTATTGCTGAGACTAATTAGTGCTTCATGTTCCCCTACATTTAAATTATAAGAGGTCTGATTACATTTAAATTTGTGTTCATTATGCATATGTATGAAATCCCTTTCACATGCTTGTTCAAATGCTTCCAAAAAGGGGTGTACATAAGGTATAAAGACACTAGGTTTCCTAACCAAAACATGTTCATTGTCTTGGTTGTCCTTGTACAGCATTTGTAATGCTATGTTCCTAACAAACATCTTAATGTCAAGGATAAAATCAGTGATATCAGTTCCTCTAGCAGGTATAAAGGAAAGTCTTGTATTTAAAAGTGATTTTTCAAACATTCCCAATTCATGTTGAAATAAATTTATTACTAGTTCAGACTCGCTTGTCTCTGAATCTTGTGCTGGGATGTTCTCAAATCCCCTGATGTTTTTCGTTTCCTGTTGGTCTTGATGGGAGTCCATTTCTTCTGTTCCTGAATTGGTAACAGAAATTGATGAGCCACCGAGTTTAAAGCCAGTTGAACAGTGTGTCCGTTAATCTGTTTTCTTCTTGCATCTCCATTTGATGCTGAATTTAATTCACTAGTTGTTATTTCATGTTGTCCCTCGATATGTGGCACTGAGGCAAGCTCAGTGTTCTCAATAAGGCTGTTTTGTTTCAGTTGCTGTTCCATTTCATTGTTAATGCCCCTCGACTGCTAGTAGAAGCCATAGCTTCTATAATATTTCTATTTTCATTTCCTAGAGCATTGGGAGGTTGGTTGGGGGTGTTGTCACTTTCTGGCTCTTTCAATTGGTGAATAGAGGGAGGATTATGAAAGTGATTCATGGCTGTAGGTTCTCCCTGTCTTCTTGATTCCCTCTGCCATGAAAAAACATTCCCGACACTAAAATCTTTTAGGTCGCGTTCAAGCTTCTTTTTGTCTAGAAGTAATCTTCGTTCAAGTGCCAATTTGTGCAAGTGTATATCTTCATAAAACTTAACATAATCTCTCTCATTCACGAACGACATAATTTCCGCTTGTTTATTTATTTCTTCAGCTATACTGTTCTCTTTTGACATGTATTGCTCAATAAGAAGCTTTATGTATAAAAATCTAGTGTCAATGTTCAATTTTTGCCATTTGGCCAAGAGTTCAGGATAAAGTGTGCCGTATGTCAGCATTTTTAAGATTCTAAGTCCTCTGGGTACTACATGAAAACAGAGACACGCCTCCATATGTTTACGCTGCCATTGAACATTCTTTAACTTTGTCAGAAGGTTCTCTATTTTCCGGGTCAGCTGTAAAACACTGATAGTATATTCATTAGAGTGCTCATTATCAATAGTTCATTCTTTCGAAATTGCAGGAGTGCATTAGATTCTGCTTTCAGTAATCTCTTAAAAGCTTCTGTCATATTGAAAAGTCTATTACCTTCTTGTATAGAGTTAGGATTTATAAGCAAGTTCAATGAATGTTCCTTCAGCCATGTCCCTTATAGCTGCCAAACACGATAGTTCAATCCAATAAATCCAATAAACAGCTTTGGGATGAAGGTACTAAACGGTGCAAATGCAAAATGCAATGAAAACGTCAAACAAATCACCTCTGCTCAGGAATTTCAGTTTTTAAAAAAAACTGACATTCCTCAGCCATGGTGGTACTTTGGTGATTTGTTTGAAGTTTTTATAACTCTAACCTGTTAAACTTGTCTATTCACATTTGCTTATGTATTCTTTGTCTATACCATATTTGTAATATGTTTTCATTGTTTTTATTGTATCTGCTTACCTTGGAACTTTTCTCTCTGGGCCTCCACTGAAAATTGACATGAATCCAGTCAGATTATCACGGTCAATAAATATAAAATAAATAAATAAAAATGATTGTAGAAAGCTGTGCTAAAGATGGTGAGGGTTAGGAGATTTCTTGTCGTAGAGGCATGGAATTATTACAACTGGTGCCAGTTTCCTGAGTACTCTGTTCTGGGAAGAGGACAGAGGGAGGCTTTAAAAAAGTAGTGCACCCAGATGAGAGACCTCTTAGTGGATTGTGGTGGCAAAGGAATGCTAGTTTGTGTGCAAGGGTATAGGGGACAGAAATCAAGAAAGTAAAGCTTATAAATAAAAATGAGAAAAACTGTAATGCTTTAGTTGAAGGAAATGAGATAGTGGTAAATGAAAGAGCAGAGGAGTAGCTAGGCCATTTGGAGCCCAAGGCAAGACCACCCACCTGAAGAGAAAGAAAAGTTACAATTGAACAGGAGGGATAAACCTTACAACTTATGGGGGAACATCTTGACAGCAACTTCTCTCAAAAACATCCTTCAGAAAATGAGTAGTAATGCAAACCACATTATTCTGGCAACTTTCTGGTTATAACATTATTGCAATATTTTAAACTTTGGCCCTGATCTGAGCCTCCCAGCAACTTGAAGTTGCCCTAAGTAATGACAGACATTTAGCTTTTAGACATCCGACTTAATCCTTCAGAAAATGCCTCATCATCATCATCATCCCCTTTTTCCCATTTACATGGGGTCGGGGTATCGTATTAACTGTCGCCAACTCTCTCGATTCAGTGCCACTCTCCTGCCTTCTTCAACACTCATGCCTGACTGTCACAGATCTTCTTTCACACAATCCATCCACCTCTTTGCTGGACGCCCTCGCTTTCTCTTACCTTCTTCCTGTCTGTCCCAAATCTCCCTCACCAGATTGTCTTCTGCTTTTCTACACATGTGCCCATACCATCGTAATCTGTTTTCTTTGATCTTTTCTGCAATTGGAGCTACTTTGGCTTCTGCTCTTATGTCCTCATTTCTTCGCCTGTCCCGCAGTGTGCATCCTACCACCTTTCTCAGGCACTTCATTTCCATCACCTCTAGCTTCTTCAACTCTTCTGCCTTTAGTGCCCAGGTTTCTGTACCATACAGTAGTACTGGTCGCACCACTGTCTTGTACACCTTACTTTTCAGCTTCTTTGGCATTCTTCTGTCATATACTACACCTGACACTCTATGCCAGTTGGCTGCAGCCCCTCTGATTCTAGCTTTGACCTCTTCATTCAGACTACCCTTCTCCTCAACCACCCCTCCCAGATACTTGAAGCTGTTTACCTGTTCCACTATCTTCCCATCTATCTCTATTCTCAGCTTCTTCTGATTTCCCCAATCTGCTGCCATTACCACTGTCTTATCCGTGCTTAGTTTCATCCCATGTACCTTCAGATTTGCATTCCATTCTCCTATCCTTTGCTGAAGTTCTAGATCAGAGTCTGCCTGTACTGCCACATCGTCTGCATACAGCAGCTTTGTTGCTCTGACCCCTCCAACCTGTTTGCTGATGTAGTCCATTACCAGTATGAAAATTAGTGGGCTCAGAGCTGAACCCTGGTGTACACCCACTCCCACTAGGAACCCCTCAGTGAGGCCAAACACTGTTCATACTTGAGTCACTGGGTCCTTGTACATAGCCTGTACTAATTCTACCAATGTTTCTGGGACTTCAAACCACCGCAGTACTGCCCAGATCAGCTTTCTTGGGACCTTGTCATATGCTTTCTCCAAGTTTAGGAAAGCCCAGTTTGACTCTGTCCTCTTCTCTAGTTTCTTCTCAAGTATCTGTCTCAATGCAAACATCGGGTCAATTGTGCTGCATCCTGATCTGAATCCGAACTGTTCATCTCCCATCTTACATTCTACTATTATGCGTATCCGTTTATCAATCACCCTCTCCAGAACTTTCATGCAATGTGGTAGGAGTTTGATGCCTCTGTACTGTCCACAGTTGTGGTGCCCCCTTTGTTCTTGTACACTGGCACGAGTATGCTTATTCTCCAGTCATCTGGAATATGCCTTTCTCTCCACACTGCAATTAGTACCCTCAGGAGCCATTTCTCCCATAGCTCACCCAGCATCTTTATCATATCTGCTGTGACCTCATCTGAGCCTGCTGCTTTCCCTGACTTCATTTTCCTTAGTGCTGCTCTTACTTCTTCTAAGCTGGGCTCCTCTTCTACTCTCATTGTAGTCTGTTTCTGGGGCAGTACCGCTTCTGTGGGGTTTTCTTCATTCAGAAGCTGCTGGAAATACTCCTTCAATCTGCCTTTTATGTCCTGTGGGCTGGTAAGCAGGTTGTTGCTGGAATCCCTTATGAAGGGTGTCTGACTATCTTCTTTATCTTTCTGTCTTTGCCTTGCAACCTGGTATAGTTTCTTTGTGCCCCTTACTGAGTCACTTTCCAGAAGCTGATAGAGTGCCTCTGATGCCCTATTCTTTGCTATTGCAACTTCTTTCTTAGTTTCTTTGTTAGCCAACCAGTAGTCCTTCCTAGCTTGGTCAGTCTTTTCAATCTCCCACTTCTTCCTGCACTCCTTCTTTCTTTTGATTACTTCCTGCACTTCTGCATTCCACCACCAGCTTTCCTTATGTACCTTATTTCCATACCTGGCTCGGCCACATATCTTTTCTGTAGTCCTAACGCATGCTGTTTTTGGGCGCTGCCACTCTTCTTCAACTCCACCTATTTCCTCCTCTTCTTGGGGTGCTAGAGCCCTGAGTAATTGCTTGAACTGCTGTACTTTCTCTCCAGTCAACGTCCAGGTCTCCAGCCTGGTCTCTGTTGACCTTAGAGCCTTCTCTGACCACTGCTTGCAGCTGATTGTGGCAACTACTGGTTTATGCTGTGAACCGACTGTTTCACTGGGGATGACTTTGCAATCATGGATTCTATCCCAGTGCCTTTTCCTTACTAGGAGGAAGTCTACCTGAGTTGCATGTTGGCTACTCTTGTATGTGATCTTGTGACTGTCTCTTTCTGAACCATGTGTTGGCTACTATCAAGCCATTTGCCAGACAGAAGTCCAGAATGGCTTCTCCTTCTTTATTTCTATTGCTCCACCCATGTGGACCCAGGCAGTCCTCATATCCTGTTCTGTCTGTCAGAAAATGCCTATTAGTGTTTTAATGCTTAAAGTAGTGATTGAGATTTATTGCAGATTTTATAATGCAATAGACACTTTAAAACAGAAAAAAAAACAAATAATTTGTACTACCATATTTTGACAAAGGAAAGCAATTGTGAACTTTTTAGTTAGGGCTTAAAGCAGGTACTTTCTGACAGAAGATACATCAGCTATTTCAGTGTAAAGGCCTATTTACAGTTCAGCTATCTCAGATAGCCAGTTACAAGAGAACAAATGAAATGTTGCCAAAATCAAGAAGTCATAGTCACAGTGTAGCTATGCAGTACATCTTACTTAAAAAAAATACCAAAACAGCAAACTATTTCCCTCACCTGAGTTCATAGTAACCTTGGCTTTGCAGTAAAAAAAAGTGAATAATTAAATTAATCTTTTGCAGCGCTCTATTAGCAAACAACAAGTTCTAGTAGTAGTACTATTACTACTACAGGTAAACAAACATAACTAATTTCAACTCCAGACTTGCATTTCCTCATCAATATTTTCAGTTATAGTATTAACCAGACATTATTTTATTCCTAAAGAAGCATGCAAAGTAACCCAGATGCAGATTGTTTTGAGGACTAAAAAAGGCACACAGAGCCCGTTTTTACTTTTTCTCTGGAAGGGCTCTCGGCATTTTTTATCCAGCTGTCATTGGTGGAATCTAATGCCAAAACTCAGCTGGAACCAGTCAGCTGCAGCAAGGAGGGAAGGACGGAGGGCAGCAGTTTGATAGTTCTAAGATCTTTTCATCAGCATAGGAAATGCACTGATTATATGGCAAACACTGAAGCATTCTCAAAACTGGAGTATGCAGCAGGCTGATTCACGAAAAAATCTAGACAGATGGCAAGGGACACCTAAAGGTGGCAGGAAGCAGCTAGGATGTTTGGCATTGCTGATTAGAAATGGAAAGTGTGTTAAAAAAAGCAAAATGTATCTATCTGTCTATGTATCTCTCTCTCTCTCTCTATATATATATATATATATGTTTGTCTTGTGCTCAGGACGAAAAAAAATTGGAATTTGGAGACCAGTGTTATGTCGGCACAACCTGAACATTAAAAAAAATATCTAAATATTAAGCATTACTCCTATGTTCCTAAATGGAACACATTCTTTTTTGGTGTATCACCGCAGGTTAGATGCCACAACAAGTTTCTGAACCTCAGGTGTTACAGAACTTAGCAATTGTTCTGCACACTCTTCTTTCCTATTTTGTTAATGTACCGTTGCCTTCCCTAACTTCCTTTTATCTTCCAGCTGTACAGTAAAATTATTTCTGAAATCAGTGTTGTGTCTTAGACCTCTTTCTCAGAAACCATTGCAGCTCCAAATTTTTGGTGGAGAATTAAACCTCTCCCCTTTCTTTGAACATAGTACTACTGCAAAAATCCCAGAAGATTTTTTTCTAGTAGCAGTTGCTTTTAGCATAGTTTCAATCCCACATGTCTAAGAGGTCATATATGGTCTTTCATAGAGATAGGATTAGGCTATGGCCAGTTCTTTTCTTCCTGCCTAAAATTATTTAAAATCTGGGATTGAAAAAAGCCATATACTAATAACTTGCATTCTATGGCTTCCTGTTGAAATGTTGGCACTCATAATACCAAGTGCCGGCAGACTAGAAAAAAAAGATTGAAAACTTAGAAGAGCAGCAAATCTCAACTCTCCTTTAAGCTTTTGTTTTGGAGGGGATAAACCTCCCTGTACCCCCAGTGTGGGGGGCAAGCCCCCTGCTCCCCCTGAATTTATATATATCATCTCCAAGATCACCATACCTTGGAGAAAAGGGAGTGTTCCAGGACATGGCCATCTCAGAATTGGTGTATGTAAGTCTGTTTTTTTTTTCAGCCTTTTAGTCTTCATTGTGACAGACGAGTACTAGTAAGAGTGAAAGGGAAGGTCTGCAAGAGGGTAGTGAGGCCAGCTATGTTATATGGGTTGCAGACAGTGGCACTGACAAAAAGGCAGGAGTCAGAGCTGGATGTGGCAGAGTTAAAGATGTTAAGATTTGCACTGGGTGTGACGAGGGTAGACAGGATTAGGAATAAGTATATTAGAGGGTTAGCCCAGGTTGCACGGTTTGGAGACCAAGCCAGAGAGGCGAAATTGCGTTGGCTTGGACATGTGCTGAGGAGGGATGCTGGGTATATTGGGAAAAGGATGCTAAGGGTGAAGCTGCCAGGTAAGAGGAAAAGAGGAAGACCTAAGATAAGGTTATGGATGTGGTGAGAGAGGACATGCAGGTGATTGGTGTGACAGAGCAAGATGCAGAGGACAGGAAGAAATGGAAACAGATGATCCGCTGTGGCGACCCCTAATGGGAACAGCCGAAAGAAAAATAAGTCGTCTCCATGTTTCAGAACTTGCTGCAGTGGGTCCCAGCATTTCAAATGGTTACTGTATTCTACCCCTGAGTCTCAAAAGAAAGACAGAGTATTGCACTTGCTGGATATGCATATACAATGCATGTGCTATGTGTACAGAACTAAGGTGGTAAAGCAGTTAGACCAACTGTTTGTGATCTTCATGTCAGGTGAGCAAAGCACACCAGTCTCCAAATAGATGTTATCAAAACATCTGATGGATAACATCAACATTTGCAATGAAAGCTGTAGTAAAACTCTGAGGGGATAGTTCAGAAAACAGCCTATGGGGGGCAGTCACCTTCTTCAGAAATACCTGTGCTCAGAGAACTTGTAAAACAGTTACAAAGACAAATTGGCACACCTTTGAAAACATTAAAAAATAGATATCCAGTCCAGGACCAGAGCAAGTTCAACAGGGCATGCACTGAGAGCTGCTTCTGCCTCAGATGGGTAACTTCTTTAATACTGTTCTCATGGATTAACAGAAAAAGCCACATAGCAGCAAAGACTCGTTCCCCAAAATTTATTCTTAGTTCTTTCGTCAAGACAATGGCAAGACTTCATCAGATAAAAGTATAAACTCAGATGAATTTTAAATATCCATGAAACCAGATGACATCAGCATCTCATTGCACATTTAAAGAGAAACATACACAAGTACTCTAAAATACATATAGTTGTTGTTGTGTCTTTCAGCTTATCCCGGTTAAGGTCGCCACAGCGGAACTCCAGTCCGCTAATGTTTGGTAGTGGATTTTTACGTGCCGAGTTACCAGCCCTGACGCACAACCTTCAACGAAGGCACGCCCATTCACGCATGCCTCCACACAGAAGACGCTCTAGCTGAGAATCGAACATGACAACGTCTTGCTGTGAGGCGATAAAGCTACCGCAGCACCACTACTGCGGGTCTAAAATACATATAGTAACATACATAAAAAAAAGTTATAAACAATTCAAATAGAAGAAAGAAAGGTTGGCCTGGGTTGAATGAGATGGCATCCATTGGATGTATTTTAAAATTGAAAGCAGAACATAGATAAATTTCAACAGTTGTTATTTACTTTTTTCTATTTGAATTGTTTATAGTAAGGTTTTTTATGTATGTTACTATATGTATTTTAGAGTAATTGTGTATGTTTCTCTTTAAATGTGCAGTGAGATGCAGATGTCATCTGGCTTCATGGGTATTTAAAGTTCATTTGAGTTTATACTTTTGTCTAATGAAGTATTGTCATTGTCTGAGACGAAAGCGCTAAGAATAAATTTTGGGGAACGAGTCATTGCTGTTTTTTGGCTTTTTCTGTTATTCAAGTGTTTATGGATTTTTATGCTATTCCCATGGATTACAATTTGAAAGCTGCAGTGGTCCCTACAATGAACATAGTATAGTTCTGTGAATGAAGTCACTGTGATAGTAAATATTAGAGAGTAGGAGTCACTGTCTGCTTTATAGGCTCCCACCCTCATTCACCCAGCAGTTAGTAGCACCTTTTCTGGTTGTCACTAGGTGTATATCTACTATTTTTATAATAAAAAGAAAGGAGGAGAGGAGGGGCGATCTCTTCACCCACCTTTCACAACATTGTTTTTGGAATTAGTCAATGCCTAAGAAACAGCATAACCACGGACCCTCCCCTGCGATAATTCACATTGGGAGTCTGCTGATGTGGTATTTGGCTTTCCAGCAGAACCAAGCTAGTAATGGTTGTACGTCATCTCATCTGTTCTTACAAATTGAAGTTATCAGTGGAGTTCCATAGACCTCAGTTTTAAGTCCACTTCAGCATTTTCTTTTTGTATGTATGACCTGATAACAGCAACCTCTGACTTACTAAGTTTGCTGATGATCACAGCCCCCCCCCCCCAAAAAGAAAGTGCATTATTTATACTGAATGGGCTGACAGAACTTATACCAGCTGCAAAATAATGACTTGGCCTTTTTGTTGACAGATATAACATAGTAAGTTTGGAAAGCAGGTGGACTCTGTCGCCTTCTCTTCTAAAGGAAAACCAGTTAAGATAGATTCTGTTGTTAAGGACCTAGGGAGTCATAGATTAAAGAGCTCATTTTTGAGCATCAGATGGCCAGAGTGTTATTAAAGGCCTTCAGTGTGACCCATATTAAACCCAAGGGAATTGCTTGCCATTTTGGGGAGCCCATCATTTGACTGTACGATGAATTTGTTCAGCCATCCATAAAGTCTGTTGACCGCATGTGTGATTTGGATGAAAAATGTTCAAAGGTTCTTTTTTGTTTTTTTAACACCAGTATTAAATTATGTAGGCAAACATGCAATGTGAAGTTGTTCAATCTCGCCGTTCATTCTTTAGTGATGGGATTCGGAGTTGATTCTTGTGCTCTGATACAGCCACTTGAAAAGCTCGAGGTCTTCAAATAGCTGAGACCAAGTCCCTGTCCCATGATGCACATGTGAATTACCTCAGATCTAGTTTGCCGCTGCAACAAATTGGAGGTTCTGATTTAGCTCGGGCCAGATAAGCAGTTTTTTCATTAATATCTTGTAAAAAATATTTTGCTAGTTTAAATATTAGATAGTTAGAATCGTTGATAAAGCTCTTATAGCTTTTCAGTGTGTTTTCCCATCCCATTTACTGTTCTTTATAAATTTTTAGTTAGCCTCTTTTAGGCCTAGTTTAGTAGTAGTAGTTAGTGTGGTCTGTCTAGCCTTCTGCTTTTTATAAATAGGCTTAATACAGTAAACCTTAGATAAGCTTTGGGAGCTTTGAGCAGCCTATCTGTCCCTGGAGAAGTGGTTTCAGCCCAGAAATTAGTAGTTTATTGGCCATTTTGGGCTAATTTCTCTCTCTTTCATTTCCCTGCTATAAAACCCACATTTGCAAGGTTTTTGCACTAGTATACAGCTCAGCAAGCTCCTGCCTGGTGCACTGCAGAGTTCTACAGCAGCAGAGAGACAAAAGAGAGACTTTGGAGTGACTAAGTATCATTTTTCTGCATTTTCTTGCTAACTTTAGCTAATTCCACCTAAAACACCGATTTTCTAGAGTTTCTTTGATTTAAAAGGCTTGTTTCAGCTACATATTGTACTTATTTTACTGCCTGCACTTTAACAAAGTATTTTCTGTGTTTAAATTACCTGTTTAACTGTTGTATGCTACACACTCAAGTGTGATAGCCATTTCTGTGCGTTTAAAGTGTTTTTTTAATTGTATCTCCTTTATTTTCTGAAAAAAAAAATACTTGTTTTTCCACCTTTCTAAGCTAGTATAGTCCAGTTTTCAGGTTAGTGCTGAATTCAGGGCTGTGTTACAAGTTTCTGTGTTTGCCCATACCTTATTTTGATAGAAGGTAGTTTCTCTGTTCACTGTGAGAGAGGGAGCTTTGAGCAGCCTATCTGTCCCTGGAGGAGTGGTTTCAGCCCAGAAATTAGTAGTTTATTGGTCATTTTGGACTAATTTTTATCTCTTTCATTTCCCTGCTGTAAAACCCACATTAGCGTGGTTTTGAGCGCCGGGCAGCTAGGGTATAACTATTCCCGGCTCCACAATTCTCTTTATTTTTTCCCTTGAAACTAAACAAACTTTCAACTTAAGCACACAAACCATTCACTTCTCATCCCGGCATTTGCTCAAAACTCATAGCAAGCACTAATAAACCTTAGCATTAGATTCCCCCCCCCTATACTGTAGAGAAGGGCAAGGCTCTCTATTCGACCTTACCAGCCAGTCAATAAAGCAGTTCACCATCCCTATCCAAGCATGTCCAAAGGGCAGTTTCAGGTGTATTCTTCGGTCCAACTGGTGAATCTGGGCATTTTGAGGCAATGTTACAATTGCCTCATGCACACAGACAACCCTCTCCTCCTTCCACCAAACACTAATACATACAAGAGATGCAATTATACAGCCAAACTGGAGGCTAAGCTCTCTCAACCTAGGACTGGACCAGGCAGTCAAGTGGAGAAGGGAATTACTTGCATCACACCACCAGTCTCACATAGACCTATGAAACCAGCACCGACAAAAAACACACATAAATACACGAAAACATACTCGGAGGCTCTAAATAAAATTCTGCTAAAGCAACAGAGACCTCCAACGCAGACATCCAAGCAACCTCCACCCCCTCAACACAAACCATGAAACACATACTTCACAAAACCAGTGTGCCACGCAATCACAGCCCTTAAGGCAAAATAACATAGCCCTGAGTAGCATCCTGCCCTCACCAAGAATGATACCATGGTATAGAGAAAAAATTATCAATTTCAACAATTGGCTAAGCTTCTGCTGAGATTCAAAGGGGATCCAGTGTCTGTCAGTCTGGGATGACATGCTCGACAAGCCACACTGCTTCGCTAGAGACGGCTTGCACCTGTTACCCTTAGGCTTTTGAATACTGGCCAAGGCTCTTGCTTCACCCATAGTGCCTTTTTTAGGCAAGGCTCAAAAGACAAACCCACCACCATAAATAGCACAAGTAACAAAAAACTGAGGGTAATGCTATTCAATGCCAGAAGTCTAAACCTCAAAATGCAGGCACTCGAGGCACTCCTCAGTATGGAGAAAATCGATATATGTGCAGTAACAAAAACCTGGTTGAAGGCTCCAGAGAGCGCCCCAGCACAACCAGGCTACAACTCATACCAGACATTTCGGCCACAAAACCCAGACCGAAATACAAAAGGCGTGGGAGTATCCATATTTATCAAGGATACCCACACCTCCAGGTTAGTGGCACAGCACAATGCTTCAGAGATCATCCACGTGCAACTAACAATGAGCATAACTGCTATTCAAATTATAGCTTGGTACAGATCCCCCACCATGTCCCAGGACCCCCATTCCCCAGTCCTGGAAACATAAAGGTCCTACCAAACACCCTGATATTGGGTGATTTCAATTACTTAAACATTAACTGGGAGAACTACTCATGTACAAACTCCCTTGCCCAACATTTCCTAGAATTTATAAACTCAAACGCCCTGGATCAACTGGTCAACACCCCTACCAGAGGTGACAACATATTGGACCTGGTCATCACCAACATGTTCGACCGGTGTTCCACACCGGAGGCAACTCCCCACTGGTTAGATCTGACCATAAACTAATCACTCTGGATATCCACATTCCGCCACCACCCCCAGTCAAAGAAACCACCGTGAAATACTTTTCAAAAGCAAACTTCACATTACTTAAGACCGAGGTGGGTAGTTTCAAAGCCCCCATGCTAAAGGATAACGCTGTCCAAGTGCAAAATCCTTTACTAATGCACTCTATGGACACCTACAAGAATGCATGGATCGTGCTATCCCAAACAAAACCAAGACTCACTCCTCCAAGAAAAGGAAACCAGTCTGGTGGACCCCTGCCATAAATAAGCTATACAATAGAAGGAGGAAACTAGTACAAAAAAGAGTAAAATTCCAAGAAGGGAAGACATCCCTGATCAGTATCAGGAAGAAATTACGTTCCTTCATAAAATCATCCAAGGCTAGCTTCGAAAGAAAAATTGCCATAGACTCCAAAGATAACCACAAGGCATTCTTTAGCTATGTCAAGAATCTAAGTGTCAATTCTCAGATCTGGTCGTAGTTAGTGCAGAGTGGCACAAAATACACTGAACCGACCGATATAGCCAACATCCTGGCAGACAGGTTCAGTGCAAACTTCACTCCCCTCTCACCCCCAAAAAGGCCCATACCTATACCAGAAGAATGTAGTGCCCCTGAAATCACAGACACTCAAGTTAAAACAGCACTCTCCAAATCCAAAAACACAGCATCATTGGGACCGGACTGTGTCCCAGGCCTGCATCCTACACAAGCTCAAAGATGAACTAACCCCTCATCTAAACACACTGTTTAAACTCAGCCTCTCCACAGGTTACGTGCAAACAGAGTGGTACACAGCAATATTTATTCCGTTCCACAAAGGTGGAGCCACAACAGACCCCGGGAACTATCGCCCTATAAGCCTGACTAGCTTGGTCTGCAAAGCTTTGGAGCGCATTATCATGGATCTCATTACCAGAGACATAGGGACCCTCCAAACACTGGACCCTACCCAGTTCGGCTTTGTTAAGGGCAGATCATGCCTCCTAAACCTGATGGACTTCTTTGAGACCTTTACCAAGGCTATAGACGAGGGAAAGGTGGTCTACACAGCCTACCTAGACCTCACAAAGGCCTTCGACACCATTCCCCACTCAGGTATTATAGACAAGCTCACCAGCCTGAACATAAACCTCTACATCGCGAGATGGGTTGCCAACCGGCTCACGGACAGAACCCATATGGTAAGAGTTGGGGGAGCTAGGTCTGATTCTAAACTGGTTACAAGTGGCATTCCCCAGGGCTCAGTCCTAGGACCGCTCCTGTTTGACATATACTTCTCAGAGGCAAGCACAGGAGGACTTTGGCTGACCAAGTTCGCAGATGACTGCAAACTAAGGTCTATAACTGACTCTCCGGCTGACACAGAGATCCTCCCAAAGGGTCTTACTGAGACAGATACCTGGTGTCAAAACCATGGCCTAAAGCTAATTGCCAAAAAGTGCATAGTCATCCCCTTTGGAAAAAACAAAGTACCCACAAACTACCACATAAGTGGTAGCCCCCTAAATACGGAAGATGTAATAAGGGATCTGGGGACCCAAGTAGATAGTAACCTCTCCTTTGATAATCACATTGCCAAAGTGGTTAGAAAATCCTTCTATGTGGCCCACCTAACCAAAAAAGGGTTTGCATCCAGATCGAAAGAGATCATTAGGACCCTCTTCACATCACTCATCAGACCCATCATAGAATACAATGCCTCATTTGGGATGTACCTTACAAGACACCTGCAACAACTGGAAAGACCACAGAAGTACCTCAACAAGAGGTTCACTGGCCTCACGCAGATGCCCTATGCAGCTCGACTGAAGAAACTCCAGCTGTACTCGGTTGCATACCGCATACTCAGAGGTGATCTCTGCCTGACATACAAGGCCATGTCCGACCCAGAATTAATGGACATGCTCCACCTAAAAAAAAACATATCTCCTCAAGCCACACACTCCAGAGATCTAAACTTCACCACAACAATAAATAGGACGTGCTGGAGGGGATAGATTCCTGTCCCAGAGACTTCCCATGCTCTGGAACAAGATTCCAGTCTACATTAGGCAGAGCTCCTCACTAACCCTCTTCAAGAGAAACCTTGACGAGTGGATGGGAAACAGAAAGCTTACCCCAGGGATCACTTCAATGGCTCTGTTGGGCAGAGGCACAGGGAACTAATCTAAGGGGGCGGCAAAAGCCATCACATTCCAGCTAGGCTTATAAATGCCTTCGGGTAGATAGCCTAGTACCTACCTATGAACCTGTAACCAAGGTTATTGCTTATTTTTCAGATTACTGTGTGTTATTCAGTGACCTTTGTCACTTTTCTTAGATAGTCATTTGGATTTGTTGTGTGGCCTTCTGTATTTAGATAAGGCTTACTTTATATTACTGTTAAAATTTACAGCAAACATTGCTTACTTTAGATAAGGTTGTTAGTCTCAGCAGCTATCCTCTTTTTGCATAGTCTGCTTGTGTGATATCACATTTATACTTGTTATTGTGTGTGTGTGTGTGTGTGTGTGTGTGTGTGTGTGTGTGTGTGTGTGTGTGTGTGTGTGTGTGTGTGTGATTTAGCCTTCTTTTATTTAAGGCTTGTGTGGAGATTTTCTACTGTGTGATTTAGTCTTTGAGAATTACTGTTGTAGTTTTTTTTGTGGTACCAGTAATTTCTTTCTATCATTGTTATGGCTGACCAAGATAAGCACCCTAAGTCTGAGTTCAAAAAGTGCCCAAAGTGTGGCCAGAAAATGCCAGTTACAGACAGCCACATTAATTGTGTTTACTGTCTAGGGGCTCAGCATTTGCAAGACATTTGTGCCATTTCATAGGTTCATAGGTAGGTAGGTACTAGGCTATCATCTCAAGGGCCTATGTAAGCCTAGCCAACAAGGCTCCCTGGCTTATGCCACCCAAGAAAGTTATTTTCCTGTGCCACTGTCGAGCAGAGACACAGAAATGATCCCCGGGGTGTATTTCCTATTTACCATCCACTCATCAAGATTTTTCTTGAAGAGTGGTAATGAAGTACTTTGCTTGACATAGATGGGTAACCTGTTCCAGGGTATGGGAAGTCTCTGGGACAGGAATCTGTCCCTCCAGCATGTCCTGTTTATTGTGGTGACAAGGTTTAGGTACCTAGCGCATGTAGCTCTGAGGGATTGGGATTTCTTTAGGTGTAGCATGTCCAACAGCTCTGGGTTTGACATAGCTTTATATGTTAGGCAGAGATCACCTCGGAATAGGCGATATGATACGGAGTAAAGCTAGTGTTTTTTTGAGGCGGTCAGTGTAGGGCATTTGTTTGAGGCCAGTAATCCTCTTTGTGAGGTACTTCTGTGGCCTTTCCAGCTGCTGCAGATGTCTTGTGAGGTACATTCCAAAAGGGGCGTTAACCTCTATAATGGGTCTAATGAGTGTCGAGTAGAGGGGAACAATGACCTCTTTTTTCCTGGATGAGAACCCTTTTATGATGAGGTGTGCCACATAGAAGGACTTCCTGACTTCTGTGGCGATGTGACTATCAAAGGAGAGACTACTGTCCACCTGGGTCCCAAGGTCTCTTATCACACATTCGGTGTTAAGTAGATTGCTGCCTATGTGGTAGTTCATGGGTACAGAGTTTTTACCAAAGGGGATGACACTGCACTTTTTGGTACTGAGCTTGAGGCCATGGCTGTGATACCAGTTATCTGTCTCAGTGAGGCCCTTCTATAGGATGTCCACATCATTCGGGGACTTGACTATGGCTTCTAGTTTGCAGTCATCTGCGAACTTCGTTAGCCAGAGGCCTACTGTGTTAGCCTGTACTTCATAGAAGTAGATACCAAACAGGGGAGGTCCCAGGATGGAACCCTGTGGTACTCCATTTGTCACTGCTTTGAGGTCAGATTTGGAGTCTGCAACTTTTACAGTGTGGGTTCTGTCAGTGAGCCAGTTGACAACCCATCTTGTGACGCAGGGATTTATACCTAGTTTAGTGAGTTTAGCTATAATTCCAGAATGGAGGATGGTGTCAAAATCCTTGGCAAGGTCAAGATAGGCTGTGTGAACCACCTTACCCTCATCTACGGCTTTGGTGACTGCCTCAAAGAAGTCGATCAGGTTCAGGAGGCATGATCTGCCTTTTACAAACCCAAACTGGGTGGAGTCCAGAGTTTGGAGGTTACCAATGTCTTTGTTTATGAGTTCCATGATGATACGTTCCATGGCCTTGCAGACCAGGCTCATCAGGCTAATAGGTCGATAGTTCCCGGGATCAGTGGTGGCGCCTCCTTTGTGGAGTGGGATAACTGTTGTGCGCCATTCAGTGGGCACAAAGCCTGATGTGAAGCTATTATTGAACATTGTGCTTAAGTGGGGAGCCAGTTCGTTCTGAAGTTCGTGTAAAACACAGCCTGAGATGTTGTCCTGTCCCATGGATGCTGTGTTTTTGGCTTTAGAGAGCGCAGCTTTTACCTGCATAGTTGTGATTACAGAGACTCTGCATTCTTCCTGTATAGATATGGGCCCTTTAGGGGGTGAGGGGTGGTAAAGTTAGCACTGAACTTATCTGCCAGGATGTTGGCAATATCAGTTGGTTTTGTAATGTTCATGCCTTTGTGCTGTAACTCGGAGCAGATCTGGATGTTGCCATCAAGATTCTTGACATAGCTATATAATGCTTTGTGGTTATCCTTAGAATTAGTGGCGATTTTGTTTTAATAGCTAGCTTTGGAGGATCTTATAAGGGATCTCAGCTTCTTACTGAGGCTAACCACGGAGCTCCTCCACTCATGGGATTTTACTCTCTTTTGCAACAGCTTCTTCCTTCTGTTGTACAGTTTGTTTATGGCAGGGGACCACCAAATTGGCTTCCTTTTTTTGGAGGATATCATCTTGATTCTGTTTGGGATAGCACGATCCATGCACTCATGTAAGTGCTTACAGAGTGCATTTGTGTAGCATTCAGCATTTGTAACTGTATTGTCCGTCTGCATGGGTGTCATGAAGTTCACCACTTCTGTCTTAAGAAGCATGAAGTTGGCCTTGGAGAAATGTTTTACCGTGGTTCCCTTAATAGGGGGTGGGGGTGGGATGTGGATATCAAGGGTGATTAGCTTATGGTCGGATCGGACCAACAAGGAGTTGACTTCAGGTGTGGAACACCGGTCACTCATGTTGGTAATGACTAGATCTAGGATATTGTTGCCCCTGGTGGGGGTGTGGATAAGTTGATCCAGGGCATTGGTGTTTATGAATTCCAAGAAGCGTTGAGCTAAGGAGTTGGTACACGAGTAGTTTTCCCAGTTAATGGTGGGGTAGTTGAAGTCACCCATTATTAGGGTGTTTGGTTGAACACTAATATTTTCCAGTACATCAAGAAAAGAGGAGTGGGAATCCTGGGGCATGGTGGGGGATCTGTAGCAAGCTACAATTTGGATTGCAGTTTTGCCCAGAGTTAGTTGCACTTGGATAACCTCGGATGCTTTATGCTGAGCAACTAGTCTGGAGGTGTGGATATCCTTAATGAATATGGATACACTTCTGCCTTTGGTGTTTCGGTCCAGGTTACATGGCCGAAAAGTGTTGTATGAGTTATGGCCTGGTAGTGCAGGGGTGCTGTCTGGAGCCTTGAACCAGGTCTCAGTCACTGCACAGATATCGATGTTCTCCATTTTAAGGAGTGCCTTGAGTGAGTGCATTTTGAGATTTAGACTTCTAGCATTGAGTGGCATTACCCTCAGTTTTTGCTTGCCTGTTCCTGTTACGGTGGTGAATTTGTTATTTGAACCTTGCCTAAAAAAGGCACTGCAGGGGCAGCAAGAGCCTTAGCCAGTATCCGGAATCCCAGAGGCGACAGGTGCAGGCCATCTATGGCAAAGCATCGTGGCTTGTCAACCATGTCATCCCAAGCAGACAAATACTGGATCCCCTTAGAATGACACCAGAAGCTTAGCCAGTTGTTAAAGTCAATCATTTTGTCCTTGTACTGCGGTATCATTCCGGGCGATGGCAGAATGCTACTCAGGGCTAGTGTCATACCTGCCTGGGCTACAAGATCGGAGAGCTCTTCCATGTCTCTTTTCATGTAGTCCAGGGAGGTACGTCTCAGGTCATTCACACCAATATGGACAATGACAGAGTCATATTTGTACTTGTTGTGGAGTGACCCTGAGTGTGTGGGTTATGTGGCGGATCCTGGCACCTGACAGACAGCTGACAGTAACCTTCTCCTTGTTTAGCCTGGTGAGTGGGACATCAGTGTGCCTGACTATAGAGTCATGTATGACTAGTGTGTTGGGTACATTGTTTTGCCTTATTGGCTGTGGTTACGTGGCACACTGAGTCTGTGGGTTATGTGTCATTTGGGTTGTGTTGGGGGATGGAGGTTGCTTGCGCTTCTGCTTTGGAGGTCTCTGTTGCTTAGATAGATTATTATTGAGAGCCTCCGCGAATGTTTTTGTGTTACTATATGTGGATTTTGGTGGTGTAGATTTAGCGAGACTATGTGATGAGTTTGGTGTGGTGCAAATGTTTATCTTCTCCTCATGGCTGTCAATTTCAGTCTTGGTTGGGGAGAGCTTTACCTCCAGTTTGGCTAGGTAAGTGCATCTCTCACAGGTTATAGTGTTGGGTGGTAGGAGGAGAGGGTTGTCTGAGTACATGAGGCAATTTTTACATTGCCTCAAGATGCCCAGATTCATCAGATAGACAGGAGAGAACACTGGGAGCTGAACCTTGGACATGCCTGAATAAAAAACTATTTTCCTCTAGATAAGTGAGGAAAGTGAGTACCATAGCTGTTTTTCTCTAAGCAAGTGAAAAAACTAAGTACAAAAACTGTTTTCCTCTAGGTAATGAGGAAGATTGAGTCCTATAGTAATTAGTAGCTTATTTAGTGCTTACAAGTTCTGAACAAGTGCTGAGTACGAACAAGCAAATTTAAGTGCTAAAACTAAGAATCTGTATCTGCACTAGACGAGTTACAGGACAGAAACAAGTGCAAATGCAGGCTTTCAAATCAGAAAGTTGAGAGAGATGGAAGACATTGCCCAAACGACCAATAACTACAATTTCTAGGCCAGAACCACTCCTTATGTGGTAGACAGGTTACCTAGTGCTTACCACTCCCACTGATAAGCTAGAAGGCTTCCCTCCAACACAGAAAGGCTTGGGGGGCTCAGAAGCTTACATACAGTCCTGGATACAGCAAATCTGTATCTGGAGCACTAATTGCAGGAAAGGTAGGAAACAGGCTTACAGTTTTTTTTTTGTTTTTGTTTTTTACAGAAAAGTAGCAAAAACAGTAGTAAAAACAATTCACATGCAGTGCAAGCTAGCACACTTGAGTATGTAGCAATATTCAACCAAACGCATTTTAAAAAATGCAATTAAATTAAATTAAAAAGGACTAAAAGCAAGTGCAGAAAGAGTTTATTAGGTAGAATGTGGTAAAGAGATGGGACTGGGGTAGTGGGGTAGCGGGCAATTGCAAAAGCCACCAAATTTAAACTACAAGCCAAAAATAGGGAGGATGTGTGGGACAAAACAGTTTCAACAGAGATCTAAGCAACAACTAACAGTACAAACTCTAAAACCAAAAAAATATACTCAGCTCTGTATATTAGCAGATAGATTCGAAAGCAGTCTCTCAGAACAGGGAGACAACAGTTTCAACTGAGATCTTAGCAACAATTAACAAACTCTAGAACCAAAAAAAAAATTGCCATTCCTTTTCCTCTAGGGTCCTGCAGGAAAGGAAGAGGAAACTGATCTATAGAGGCTTGCTAAAGTCTTCATTTCAGGAAGCTTTGAGTGACCAGGATGGTTCCAGTAGGTCTTTAAAGTCTTCCAAGACATTGGACTCAAACAAAATCTAAGAAGTTGTCAACTTCGGCTCCACTGGCCTTGGAGTTGACAGTCTTTACGTTTCGGAGCCGGTCCCTAGTCTTGGAACAGGTCTCCGAAGCATCAAAAGTCCTCTCCACCAGTCGGAACCACCTTCGGTACGATCCTCTTGATCATCCATCAGCCTTTTGGATCTGGATGTGGATCGTGTGGTACAGGAGCTGTTATCAGCACTGGCATTAGCCAAAATGTTATTGGCTTTAACCTAAATGGCTTCAGAGCCGAAGACCATTGCACCGACTCTTACTATTCCTCCTCCGAGCCATGCTGGTCCTTCGGAGCCGGAGGAGGCAGACCTGATGTTAGTCGAACCCTCAGAGCTGATGCCAGCTCCAGTGTCTTCTGCTCCTTGTACTTTGACATCTTAAGTGCCTATCGAGGACTCTAGGAGCCGACACTCTCTGGTCGGGTCCAGGGTGGACATTCGGACCGACTTTGTCTCTTGGGGCCTCGGCTCAGATGAGCTCGGCTCCTACCTCAGGCTTGGAGCCCACTGTCCCAGTGCCAGGGGTGTTGACGGTTTCTTCAGATCCATCGGCTGCCTCGCATCAGAGCAGAGGAGCTTTTGATGCCATGAGGAGAGTCATGTCTCCTAGGATATCCTCGACCTCAGGTCTGCCTTCCTCCTCCCCTAATGTGCCTGTGTCTGCTTCTGCCTCACATGTCCTGACCAAGCGTAGAGACCCAGAGCCTCAGGAAGCCCCATTGGGTAGCCCCTGCTCTTCTGAGACCTCACCAGAGGCTCCCACTGATGAGGTTCCCAGGAAGAGATTGTGCAAGAGGAAACACCTAGATTCCCCACAGGAGTCTCTCACAACGGATACTGACCTAGATGAGTCAGAAGGGTCCCCACGGTCCCCTTCTGAGGATATCTCCTTCGCTGAGGTACTTGAGATCCTTAGGCAGAGGGATGACTGGCAGTCCATAAGCCCTACTGAAGATAAGTCATTTCTCCTGAAGGCTTTCGGGTCTCAGCCCTCCACCTCTTGAGTGTCTCTGCCCTTCGAAGAGCTGATGCATCTGGTCTCACGATGGGAGTGGGAGTCTCTGTCCCTAGGAGGTCTGATAAATTCATTTCTGCCCCACTTGACAAAACATTCTTAACTAAAGGTGTTCCGATTGATGCCATGGTGGTGGCGGCGGCCACCAAGAAGGAAATGTCTGAGACTTCCTCGTCTATCCATCCTCCTAACAGAGACTCCAGGATTATGGATAGGTATGGGAAGCGCATGTTTAGTTCAGCGACTTTTGCTCTCCATTCGCTGAACTATTTAACCCATTTTACTAGGTTGCAAAGAAATCTCCTTAAGGAGTTGGGAGCTACTCATTAGGGTACAGTAGCTGCAGGAGCTTCTGACAAAATTGGTGCCCAGCTTGCTACCCTAAATTCTATTCTCAACTCATCCATGCGCCTCATATCCTGTGCAGCTGATAGAACGAGTAGGGTGCAGTGGGTATAGGAGTTTCTCTTAGGAGACATTCCTGGATGCACTTGTGTTCCTTCGCGGAGCCCTTCAAGTCATCCTTCGTGAACACTCCCTTTGATGGCTCGTCCCTTTTCGGGCATAAAATGAAGGAAACCTTAACCAAGTGTGAACAGGACGGAAAGACTCTACCATCGGGGTCCATTTTTCCACCCCTACCCAACCCTAAAGGTCAAAGGGGGGGAATGTGGTTCTGAAAATCCCAAGGAGCCTTTCAGGACACACATGGTGAACCCCCCTCCAGGGGCAGAGGAGGGGGTAATAATGGAAGATGCCTCCCTTGCGGCAGAGGGGGTCTGCAACAGAAGGGTGACAGAGATCACTTCTCTGGGAAGCCCTGCTAGCACTCCTGAGAACAGGCCCAACTGTCGGGGGTCGCTTATCTTTGTACCCAGACGCCTGGCTCAAAATCACAAAAGACAACTGGGTATAAAGTATAATTTCCAGAGGGTATTTCATTCCATTCGCCACCCCCCCCCCCAATCATAAGAAAAATCTCAGACTTTACACCCAGCTACAGTAAACAGGCAACAATAGTCATCCAAACGTTGCTAAGAAAAAGAGTCATCCAACCAGTCCCAGTAGACCAGACAGGATCTGGAACTTACTCAGGATTCTTTTTGGTCCCAAAGAAGATGGGGGACTGGAGACCCATATTGGACCGCAGCAGACTGAACCAGTACGTAAAGAAAGAGATGTTTCAGATGGTCATGCTTCAGTCTATACTTCCCTTCTTAGGGAAAGACAGTTGGATGTGCTATCAGTAGATCTCAAGGATCATAAAAATGGCCAGGCCATCCAGGGATCACCTGCGCGTCCGGCTGGCAGCCAATCATTACCAGTTTCAAGCCCTGCCCTTTGGTATCACTACAGCCCCCAGAGTGTTCATCAAATGCATGGCAGTGGGCATGGCTAACCTGATGCGTCTAGGATTCCAGGTGTTTCCATTCCTAGACGATTGGCTCCTTACCGCCACCACCAGGCATCAACTCATTCAGGCCAGGGAGTCCACTCTGTCACTCTGCAATCATCTGGGCATTACAATCAACTCAGAAACATCTGTCTTGTTGCCATCACAGCATATCGCTTTTATCGGGGCAGAGTTGGACACCACCACCACCACACTAAAGCTTCCAATAGAAAGAGTCTTTCTTCTTCATCAACATGTCAGCATTCTCATATCAAAAGACAAAGCACCAGCATCGGAAGTTCTGAAAGTATTAGGCATGATGGCAGCAGCAATTCTAGTCATACCACTAGCTCGTATGCACATGCGGGTACTTCAGTGGCTGTTGTTCACTCAATGGTCTTACCAAGAGCTCCCCATGAATCACGCTATAGTGATCACAATTTCTTGAAAGAAGGACCTTCAGTGGTGGTTGACCTCACTTCATTTCACAATAGGACGCCCATTTGTGCTACCCGCTTCAGTGGCCACAGTGACCACGGACGCTTCCCTGATAGGGTGGGGGGGCATTTTCAGGGGAAAGACTGCCCAAGGCACATAGACCAATCAAGAGACACATCTACATATCAATGTCCTAGAGATGAGAGCAGTACTTTTGGCATTGCAGTACTTTCAGGACTCTCTTCCTCTGGGTACCATTGTGATTCAGACAGACAACATGTTGATGGTCTGGTATTTGAACAAACAAGAAGGAACCAGGTCTTACCCCCTTTGTCGTGAGACTCTCAGAGTTTAGTAGTGGGCTGTTTCCACTCAGCGCTTTCTGTTGGCAACGCACATCCCGAGGATATCCAGTGTGATAGCAGACAAACTGAGCAGGGCAATCTTGTTTCCCAACGAGTGGTCCCTCGTGAAAGAGAATGTGGACAGGATATTCCACAGGTGGGGCCAGCCTTGCTGCAACCTTTTTGCCAGTCACATGAACACAAAATTCTGAAGCTACTTTGCCCTGATTCGCCCTCCAGGAGAAGCCCCAAGGGATGCACTCATACACGATTGGCCTTCAGGCTTCCTCTATGCATTTCCACCAATCCTGTTGATACCAAAGGTTCTACACAAAGCAAAATCCCTGGGAAGGACCATCATTCTAATAGCTCCTCATTGGCCTTGTCAGGTTTGGTTCCCCTTCCTTCGACTTCATCTTTTGGAGGATCCTTGGATTCTGGACCCAGTTCCAGACCTTCTGACACACCTGTCGGGAGACCTTCACCCCCTCTCTGCAGTCCCTGAAGTTGACAGCTTGGCTGCTCCAGTTCCCATCATAGCCAGGTTCCATAACCTTTCCAATGAGATAAAACAGATCCTTTTGTCCTCTTATAAATCTTCTACTAGAAAAGCTATATCTTAGCAAATGGATAAAATTTTCTGTTTGGACCTCTAAAAATAATATTGATCCTTATCAAGCCCTTATGGCTTCCATCTTACAATTCTTGACTATGATTTTTAACAAAGGAGCTGCAGCAGCAGCAACAGTTCGGGTTCAATTGGCTGCTATTTCTAATTTTCTCATCTTGGACTTGAAAGATTGAATATCATACCTCACAAGTTATCGAAAACCTTTCTCAAAGGGACTTTTCATATTAGACCACCTGTGAAATCTCCCTATTCTCCATGGAATCTAAATTTTATGCTGTCACGTATAATTCTTCCGCCATTTGAACCAGCTTTATCTTGTGAACTCAAATTTTTGTCTTGGAAGACCATCTTTCTGGTAGCTATCACTTCTGCCCACAGAGTGTCAGAGCTTCAGGCTTTATCCATCAAGCCTCCCTATTTGATATTTCATGCTGACAGAGTATCACTTAGAACAAGTCCCTCATTCTTGCCCAGAGTTTGCACTGAAACCAATCTCAACCAAGTTATTGATTTGCCAGTTTTCTTCCCCAATCATTCTAACAGTTTAGAGTATATGCTGCACAAACTTGATGTTCACAGAAAGCTCAGATTTTATTTGGATAGAACAAAAGATTTCAGGAAATCAGACCAGCTTTTTGTTTCATTCTCAGACTCCAAGAAAGGGAGACCAGTGGCTAAAACAACTCTGTCTAAATGGTTATCTGATTGTATCACCTTTGCCTATTCAGCTGCTAATATGCCTTTGCAACACAAGATTAAAGCTCACTCAACCAGAGCAGTTTCTACATCATCTGCCTTTTCTGCCAGACTTCCCATTGATAGCATTTGTGCAGCAGCCACTTGGTCAACACCTCATACCTTTATCACTCATTATAAAGTTGACAAGACCACCAGGGACAGGGCCTCCCTTGGATCCAACGTCCTGAGAAATATACTCTCGTGAGCCACCCGAGATTGATGGTGTTTGGGAGGCTACCCATCAGTAAAGAATGAACGGCGAGATTGAACAACTTCACATAAAGAATTTATGTACTTACCGTAACGTTCCATGTGAGTTGTTCATCTCGCTTTCATTCTTACGTCCCTCCCTCCTACCTCCTCTTGGGCTGATAGATGACCAGGATGCTGGATCCATCTTGGTTAATCAAACCTTCTATTCCTTTCTATGGGAGTGAAAGAATGACATATGGCATTAGTGTACGCCGCAAACAAGATCTGATGTAATTCACAGGTGCATCATGGGATGGGAACTTGGCCTCGAGCTATTTGCAGACCTCGAGCTTTGCAGTTGGCCGCCCTCAGCTCCGAACCACATCAGTAAAGAATGAAGGCGAGATGAACAACTCGCATGGAAAGTTATGGTAAGTACATAACTTCTTTTTAATATAAAAGAAAACAAACCATGTTAACATGATAGCAGTTACATACATTATACTATCATCAGTCTAACATAACATAAATTGCACAATTCCTGCCTTCCCATAAACTTCACTCCTCCTTCAGAACATTATTCTGCTTGTATTGTTCCCTCAAATCCCATTTATTTCTATATAATTTGCTCCTTCTCTTTTTTAAATATCCCTCTTCTAGTTCTTTTATCTCTGTTACAATATTCAGTACTTGAAATACAATTGGTTTAGACTTTGATTTCCATTTACTAGTAATTGCTTTTTTGACAGCCACTAGAATTAAACTTAACAAGGCCTTACTATGTATAGGCAAGTTACACCCATTTGCTCACCCAATATTTCTGACAGTAATTTGTAGGGAATGCCTCAAAATCTGTCAGCTCACTACACTCCCAATACATATGTTCCTAGTTACCTCTTTCTTTCCCATCACACCTCCATTACTTGCCATCTACCTGAGGAATAATTCTTTAGACCTTGGTTGGGGTATAAAATGCCTGACTTCCAAGCAAAAATCCTAAACCATCTAGATGTTTTTGCATATTTGTTAGCCATACATCTGTCTGCTCATTGTTCCCTTGTAAACTGCTTATCCAGTTTTCTTTTATTAATGTTTTCTAACCTTCTCTGATTGATTTTTGTAGCTATTGTGCAGTGTTTTATATTTCCTTCCAACTATCACTTTTTTAACAGCAGCTTCTGTTGTAGATTCAACTAAAAACTCTAAAGTGCTCATTCCTCCCTTGTATGTATTGTTCTCACAATTCCCATTTTTTCCCTATGTAGTTTGCTCCTACCCTTTTCCAAAGATCTCAAGCCTCGCTATTTGATATTTCATGCTGACAGAGTTGTTTTATCTCTGTTACTATATTCACTACTTCTAGTATAGTTGGTTTAGATTTTGATTTTGATTTTCTAGCAATTGCTTTTTTGGCAGACACCATAGTTAGACACATCAAGGCTTTACATGTCTAGGCATTTCCGATTCTGTATTACAGGTCAGAAAAATCATCTTTCTTGTCACACCAATCTGCCCACCCAGCATCTCCAGCTGTGCATCCCGCAGAGAATCCTTAAAGCTTGACAACTCACCACATGCCCAGAAAATACATTCCTAATTGTCTCTTTCTTCCCCGTCTTACCTCCAACATTTACCATCCACCTGAGGAAAAATTCTCTGGTGTCTACTTGAGGTATAAAAATATCCATGTAAACATTTCCTTGCAAACATTGTAAATCTTCTAGATTTTGTTGCATATTTGAGAGACATATATATATCATCCCATTGTTTCTTTCTGAATTGCTTATCCAGTCTCTTTTCCCAATCTTTTTTTAACCTCCTCTGATTGATTCTTATATTTATTACGCAATATTTTACATGCTCTACTAATGATTCCTTTTTAATGGTAGCTTCTGTTCTAGAGTCTACTAAAACCTCTATTTTGTTCTCTTTGCCTATACTTTGATATCAATCCTTGACAGGGAAGGCAATCTATAACCTGCAGTCCAAATAAATTCTTGGCATCTTCCTATTCTGTCATCTTTCCCTCTCTTGTTATGTGCTCCGAAAACCTTGGTTCCTTTGCCAGTTTTCTCCAATGAATTCCAGCCCCCCCTTTGCCTATTGTCTATATCCCTAATTGCAGTCATCCTATTGAGAGAATCTCCTTTCTGCATTCCCGTGTTGGCTTAGTTCTTAGGATACTTTTTGCTACTTTATAGATATGATATAATATCCTGTATGTTTATTGTTATTCTTAAAGGCCTGCATCCAATATCCCAGTCTCCCCCTCTCTCTTGAGCTTCTTCCATTTCATCATCTTCCCTTTCCACTTTGAATTATAGTTTTCTGTTTGTGCTATGTATAGGAGCCTTAACTGTGTAGCCCTGAACTACCCCTTCAACTCGGGTAATCCCAATCCACCCTATTCTACTGGAAGAATCAGCCTAGCCTACTTGACTGTTGCCATCTGCCCATCCCAGATAAAGTCCTTCAACTCTTTATTAATTGTTATCCACAACTTCTCCTTTGGTTGATAAAAATATGCCTGACGTGTGTATAAGACTAGTGAGACTAAAATATTTTAACTGTTTGTATCTTACTATCCATATCCATATAACAAAGCTTCCATTTTCTCAGTTTTTGCATTATTTTTTGTTTACTGTCTTTCCACATATCCTTAGCTGCCACACCAGAATCTTTTTTAATCAATGCTTCTAAATACTTCATTTTATCATGTCCCCATAAGTATGGACATTTCTGAACCAATTAATTTTTAATCCATACTCCTAAATACTTCATTTTATCATGTCCCCATAAATATGGATATTGCTGAGCCAATTCATATGGGGGTACATTGTTGATTGAACTCAGCATTTCTTAATATAATTAAATATTCTTTCCTTTTTGTCTATACCTGTGAGACGATTCACATTGGAAGATAATATGGAAAGTGCCACCATTATGATAAGAAGTCATTATTCCCACTTATTATATATGACAGCTTTTTACATGTCTGTTTCCAGCTTTTGTGGTACATGTACCTCATTACCCTGGAATAAACAAAATGATTACTATTTCGAGCATTTTCAAGTTGTGTAACATTTTGTGGTAAATAAGAGACAAATAAATGTTGGAAAGCCAACAACATGTTTTTTATAAAAAAACAATTGTTTCTTAACAAATTTTTCATGTTTAGTTTAAAATCACAATTTGTGAATGTCATTACCTGTTTTAAATGCCTTTTTAAGCAATTGATATTTTTAACAATTAGTGATTGAATGCAATTGTCCAATTAGGGTGGCGCATAAATACAGCTGGGTGTTTGTGTTTTAGATTGTTCTGAGGAAGTCCCTTGAAGTCCCTTGAGTGGGGAAGAAAGCGCTCAACATTTTCTACAATAAATTGTGTTTTACTAAGTTGGTTGCCCTGTCCTTTCTAGTCATTGGATTATGTGGTACATGTACCAACTAATGTTTAGTAGGTTAATCCTTTTCTACAGTATTTTCTTATCATCAGCATTGGAACTTGAGTCTTATTGTAGGGGAAATTTTGTTTTAATGAAAAACCCTAAGCAGAGAAAAAAAACCACCCCATAGCACGTTATCTTAATAGACTCACACAAAACTATATACATCTTCAAATAATGAAGTTTAACCCTTCTAATAGGAAAAATTGTCCCAAATAGCCAGCTGTAAACACTGGTATTAATTAATGTAAAATTTAGGTTATCCATGCTAAGACGCATGTTATTGCCTGTGCTTCTACTTAACACTACTTAATGTCTCTTCGTTTTTAACTTTATTCCCCTCCCAGGTGTGAAAAACAATGTGCATGCTTTCAGAAAACAGTAACACATTAACTTATTTAGCCTTAAGAAAAACAGTGTCCTGGCTTTTTATTGCCCTATTATCAGCTTGTCTCCACTGAAATGTAAGAGAAAACAATGCCCTCGGTTGCAGGCTTCTAAAGACAAGCTGAAACATTTATTGCTAAAGGAAAACTTTTCATTATTGTCCGGGATTTGTTATTTACTTGCTTCCACTTAACACCTGTTATTAGATTAAACCAAAAGTCTTAATCCAAGGCATTTGCCTATGCAAAAGTATGAGAAAACATTATCAGCTGCACATATATTATTATCTGTGTACGTTTGCACCCCATTCCCCAACTCAGCAACCAAAGATTACAGTATATTTTCTAGTTTTTTTATGCCTACATTTCTTAATACTAAAAAAGAAAGAAACAGAAAGAGGGAAAAGGACATCTGTTTACTTTAGTATCTTTATCAAGTACAAGAAGAACTAAAAATTATTTTCTATAAAATATGCAATTTAAAATATTGTGAAAGGTTTTATAGAAATACTGTTAAGAACTGAAATTGTTTGACTTACTTAATTTTTCCCTTCCTCTCCCCCTACCCTCATGGTCCATCCAAACAAAAATTCAACTATTTCCACTTTTTCTTTTACAGCCATATTTCACAAATGTGATTTTTGCTTTGCAGTCTCATATTTGTTCACTAATTACTGTGTTGCCCATCTTCTTCCTGTTCATCTCCAACTCCTAGCTCCAGATTCTGGTTCAGTTCCAAGGTACTCCCAAGTCTTTTAGTCAACTCCTGGCTTTTTTTTTCTCTCTCTTTCAAGCATTTTCCTTTGAAGCAGTGGAAAAGGTTTCACTGCCAAAGTCTCTTCTGTGTGCTTTATTATCAAGAGAATGAGAAATTGCTATTTTTTGTTGGACATATGTTTGTATTTCCTCCTTTTCTGTATCAAAAAATGATTGCTCTTCCAGGAAAAAATATTCTGAAAACAACTGGATACTCTTGAATCTCAAATATCCTGAAGACAGCTAGACAGCTTGAATTTCACACCTGCCTCTCGACATTCCCCGATTGCTAGAATATATTTGTTTCTCTTCTGCCAGGTGTACAGTGAATTACCATTTTCCACAAAGATACTACTGTCTCTAACTCTTAATACTTTTCCCTTTTTCCACAGTTTTGTCAGGATCAACTCTTTCTGCCAGTAGGTGTTCATCTTTACTATTACAAGTCTTGGCTGCTGTCTCATGGCCAGACTGGAGCAGTCACGGTGTGCCCTTTCAATTAACAGTTCTTGCTGTAGAATACCAGTCTATTTGCTTATTTGTGCCTTCATAAAATTATTGCAGTCTGTTCTTTCTAGTTTCTCTGGTACAACAGAAAATCTTAGATTTTCCATGAATGCTCCGTCCTCTTAAGTCTGCCATTTTTTGGAACATCTCGTCTTGAACAGTCTCATACTCAGCCATCCTTTTCATTTTGACCTCTGATTTTTTGCAGTTTTATCAGCTCATCTGAACTTCTTTTCAAAGCTTCTTGCATTTTTTTAGCCTTTTTTTATTTGAGTTGATATACTCCTTCAGTATTTAATTTATTTTTGTCAACTCTGAGCGCAATTGACTTTTTTTTCCTCTAGGTTATTGGAAACCATGTCTTGCACCAAAGCTTGAGCTTGAACTACTTTTTGCTGATCAGGTGCAGGATTCTTCCTGGTCACAGTTTAGTCTTCACATTTTCTTGTTGATTTTCTTTCAGGCTCTCTTAGTCTCTTCTTTGCTGGCATCCTGTCATTGTAATTACTAGCTGATAACTGAATTTACTGAAAGTGGCAGAGATCTTGGCCCTTGTCTTATAGTTTCTTTTTTTTCACACTGGGAGAGCTGAAGTTAAGCTGTTAATCAGTGTGCAGCCATCTTGGAAAGTAGTACTTGCCCATTTCTTGGTGTTAAATGTTTTAAGTGTAACGACAGGAGGTTACAAGCAAAGATAGCGTTATAATACTGGTGGAATATCTGGAGACAACCATGGCACATATCTTAACACACCTTGGCCAGAAAATCTCCTACTGCAGTGTGATGTCAGTACTTCAGAAAGGAAGTGGAACTTCATGCAGAGAAATTGGTAATGGGAGAGCACATCGTTTGTGTCTAGGGCACCTTATTGCACTGACTTTTATTTAAAATAGAAAGGGGAATGAGGATTTAATGCAAAGGCAAGTTTACCAGCTAAGGATGAAACTATTTTAAATATCATTACCAAACTTTGATTGCGGCATTGTGTACTTGATCTTTAAGGAGGTACTAGACAAACTGAAATGATCAGGGTTAACTGTTAAAAGGCTAGCAAGTGTCTGATAGGAATGGCTGCATTGCTTTATTTTGGGTCACAAAGGGGGAGGTGGTAACATTTTTGCCAGAGCCTGCCAAGGAGGACATGCTTCAGATAGGGCTTAACCATTACCAAGGAATTTAGTAATGTACCAAAATAATGGACCTGTATCTTTGAGAGTGCCTCTTGAAAACTTGCTTGAAGTCTGGAGGGGGAAGTATTTTTTTAGATCAGAATGTACAGAAATATGAGCTGCTATTAAGTCTGATGAAACCTGCAGCAGGTAAATTAAAAATATATAATTGTAATCTGCAGTCTGTGTGTGGGTGGGGGATAACAATATGTAAATGTTTTGCCCTTTTCATGAATGTAAAAACAGTGTATAGAATTTGTAATGTGTAATTGGTTGCAAAATGTAACTTCCTGCCTGTTTGAGTCAGGAAACCAAGGGTCATAAAATAAACAATCAAGAGAGTCTTCAGTGAGACAGCTAGGAAGGCTGGATGACCAGCCATTAGTTAATGAATATTATACCATGACCCCCCCAAAACGTGCACGCTGATTGGCCAGTGTGCACATTGTAAATCGAGTTATACTAATGGAAAAAGGTCCAGTCGCCCGGACTTTTTTCCATTAGTATAACTCTACTTTTAAAACACTGTCTCGCTATGTTAAATGGGTTTAACATAGCGAGACAGCTTTAAAATAAGCAATGGAGATCTCCGTTGCTTATTTTAAAGCTGTCTCGCTATGCTAAACCCATTTAACATAGCGATTAGGTTTAAAAAGCAACGGAGAAAGCAAGATCTCCGTTGCTTTTTCTGTTTCGCTATGTTAAATGCGTTTAACATAGCGAGACAGTTAAAATAAGCAACGGACATCTCCGTTGCTTATTTTAACTGTCTCGCTATGTTAAACCCATTTAACATAGCAAAAACAATTAAAAAAAAGCAACGGAGATCTTGCTTTCTCCGTTGCTTTTGCCCAAAGCTCTGATGTACTGCGCAGGCGCGCAGTACATCAGAACTGCCGCGGATGCCAGACATCTGCGGAAGGGCAGTAAACAGGCATTATACTATGCCATTATTTAAGAAAAGTAATAGTTTCTTTTCTTAAATAATGTCATGGTATAATAGCAATAACCCACTTCTGGGTGTGGGTAATGCTGTATTTACCCACAGTTGGCTTTGTTTGGTCCCTCGGGCTTCGCCCTCGGGGCCAGACCACGCCAACCGTGGGTAAATCCAGCATTACCCACACCCAGGTGTGGGTTATTGCTATATGGAAGACCTGTTTGGTTATATCTGTGCATTCTGTATGAAAAAAAATATCTAAACCAGAGGACAGAAAAAGCAGTTGAGCTGTTAAAGGAACAGTTGAAAGATGTGTCACCTGGAGCTGCCCGGATATCCGAGTTTTATTTCTGCAATTGGCTTTGCCTTTTCTATGGAAATTCGGGTAAGTTTAACTTAAGCTCCAGTAAGTATTGTAGACCAGAAAATAGCTAGATAAGTTTAGCTGTACGAATGCTTTGTTTTGCATATTCTATTTGCTTGGCAAAATTATTTTCAGTGTCTTTGTGCATTATATTATCTGCCTGCATATTTAACTATTTACTGCATTGATTAACTCAGTTTTTTCATGTAAAGTATTTTACTTCAGTTTGAAAGGGTTTTGGCTGGTCATTCGTATAGAAAACAGCTATTTTTACACACAATGAAAACAGTGTGTATTTCACTTTTAGAAGGAAATGAAAGAAATGTGCTAATTAATTAATTAATTAATCTATTGACCAGCCCACTAGATAAAGTATATAAACTGATGTATTTTGTGGTTTTAATTTATCTCTGAAGAAGTCTCCGAAGGGAGACAAAAGCGCTCAGATTTTTCTTGTTTTACTTGTTTGGTGTGAAAATGAATCGACTATATAACTTCGCTGGTGGATTCTATCTTTTTGTACTTGTGTGGGAGGAAGACCTTTATTGTTCGTGGAACAGGTTTTTGCTACTTGGTGTGACAATTTTTTGTGCTCTGTGGTTATCTTTATAGATTTATTAATTGATAAGGAGACGTTTATTTTTAACTGGTAGTAAACTGCTGGCATTTATCTACACCAACTAGAGACTGCGGACTTATCATTTGTGTTTATAATTAGTTGGTTTATTATCAAATGGGATAAAATGGGAGATAGCTTGATAATCTGGGTTGGTAGCAGTTTACTACTATTAGATAGAAAGGGTATATAGTGTTAGAAAATATTAACTGCCTTCAGTGGAAATGAACTAGTATGCGTGTTTGAATGCAGGAGTTTAAAGTGCAGTCACTGTGGGCAAATGAGCATTGAAAGGCACTGAAACACCAAGTGAGTGTTGAATAAGGAGTCTGAGAAGCTAGGCCAATGCTGTGTTTGGTGGAGTCATCAGGTATAGCCTGTTCTTGGGTGTGGATGTGAAGGCCCCTACCCAGCAGAGGTGAATATTTTCTGTAAGCTATAACTCTCAACTGTCCTTGATTTTGACTCAAATTTTAGCCATGTCTCTCTTAATCCGTCCTAAATCTGGTAATTTTAGGAGAAAAGGTGGTGAATTACATTTCATAAATAATGACGATCATTTGAGTTAGACATCCTTTACTTCAGAAATGGTATATTAATTTTTATTCCCTCATTCTGTTGTTATCTCAAGTTAGTAGTACTAATATTTTAAAAGTGCCCTCAATTTATTTTCTGTCTTTGTCCTTGAATCAGTTGAAATTTGTCCCAGATCTGTTAAGAGCAGTGCTGAACTAGTTAATTGTTAGTGTATGTTTGGCAGTAGTGGTCTGACTTGAGAAGTCATTTGGTGGCTATTCACACTGGTTGGTAAACTCCATCTGACCATCATCCTCCTTTACATATTTGTCATCTGTGAATGGAATTTAAGCCTCATTCATCTGACCCTCCAGTCTTTTCCTTACATTGGTTGGAAGTGATGAGATTCAAACCCCTGTCTTCCTGGACCAAAGACTGCATTATACTGTATATTAGGAGGACTTGAAACAGAATACATTTTAAACTGGTTGCACTTGAATGTTTCAGATATAACTAACTGGAAAGCGGGTTAAATTATTTATTTAAAGATTTGTTAACCAGACAAATCGAATGGCCCAAGGAATATTTTCAGCCACAAACTGGGTCAGAAGCAAAAAGCAGCTTGCAGCAGTTACAGATTAACATTCATTTCTCTGTACTTAAACTTGAATGTAGACAGTTTATGGAATGATAATCTGTCAGGTTACATTTGATACAGTAAGCTAATAATGTACAGTTAAGTATATTAGATGTAAGAATGCGAAAAGAAGTTTGGAGAGAAGTTGAGTAAAGTGTACTGTGGCTAAATATGTAGGTAAGAGTTAAGAGAGAGAGGGGTATTTCAGGAAAAGCTTACGATTGATTTATGGAACATTTCAGTAGTTTCATTACTTTGAAAAAAATTGAACACTGGGACAAAATACCAATCAAAAAGCAGACTGCAGTATAAATGTATAAACCTTAGCATCAACCCAGTTATCAAGATGTTTTTAAATAGATATAATGATTCAGACTGTCAGATCAATAGAGAGAGTTTATAACACATACATACCATACAATGTGATAGAGACTGCTCTTGCAACAGTTCTGTATCTTCCAATTTTAAATAAATAATTACACCCCCTGGTTATTTGAATAGAATCTTTGAGCTCAATGTTTAGTAATAATTGGAGCTCCTTATTCCTTAATGACCATTAAGCTACATGCAAATTTTCAGTAAGATGCTACCAACAATGAAGTGTTACCACCTAGGTATAACATAAACAGGCTGGATCGTGTTTCCAGGAAGGGGGGTGGGGTAGCTATACTCTACAAATCTGAGTTGAATGTGACCGTAGATGTTACTCAACCACCTCAGATTAATAACTCTGAAATTTTTGCCAGTAGATTGCAACTTAACAAAAGTAAATGCATCAACATCATCTGCATGTATATTCCCCCAGGTAACACTACAGCCACACTTGAAGATACCCTATACTGGCTATCATGTCATTACCCCCAAGAAACCCTACTACTTGGAGATTTTAACATAGACTCGGGGCACCTGTTCCTCAGAATCCCCATCTACCCATATTAACCTGCATGCATTTACACAAATCATAACCACTCCTACCAGGTAGGTAAACCCAACCAAAATGAAAGCAGACTCGGCTGTGTACTCGTAAATAGAAACCCCTAACTGTACACCGCTGGTACCCTCCCCAATGACCTAAGCGACCACCTTCTCACTTATATAGTTAAGCAAAAAGCCATTAATCCTCAACAACCCTTACTCAGAAAAGTCAGAAACAAAAAAGACTTTGACCCTGCCAAATTCCAACAGGAACTTAACTCCTGTAACTGGTCTGTTCTAAAACACCTCCCCTTAGAGGAGGCAGTTGCATATTTTAACAACAAATTTCTTGAAATCCTTGATTAGCATGCACCTGCCCGTTCAAAGAGAACAAAAGCAAAAACTGCACCATGGCTTTCTAAAGAGTCTAGACTAAAAATTACCAGTAGAAACAAATTTTGGGTTCTATGGCACACTACTAAAGACCCCCAAGATCATGTTAAAGACAGGCTAGGAATGAAACTAAAAAATCAATTTTACAAGACAAAAAACAAAACTATTGTAATTTACAAACAGCAAGCCAGAATAATCCTCAAAAGTTCTGGGCAGGTCTGAATAATCTACTTCATCCTGGAAAAACTTCTACCCTCATCCCAACTGCTACCATTGATAAACCTCCCGAGGATGTTTCAGATAGTTTTAACTGTTTATTTACTGAGACAGATCAAGCCCTAGTTAGCCAATTACCTCCTAGCTGCCCTGGCCCTGATAGTACCTTCCCTATGAACCCACTCTCGTTCAGCTTCCAACCAGTATCCACGTCACTTATCCGTACCTTGATCAAAAAATTAAAACCCACCACCCTCTCCGCTGATCAACTCCTGCCGAGTACCTTCAAATATCAGCTGATGCTATTGCCTACCCAGTATCAATACTAATTAATAGTACCGTAGCAGAGGCTAAAATTCCCACCATTTGGAAAATATCCTATGTAATCGCACTACATAAAGGCGGCTCCTCCCCTGAATTCTCCAATTATAGACCAATAGCTATACTTTCTCCACTTGCAAAGATTATGGAAAAATGTATACACAAACAACTCATGGACCACCTAATCCAGAATCACCTCATGGCAGATACCCAATATGACTTCCATCCACACCACAGCACTACTTCAGCCCTACTAGCTTTTACCAATGGCATAAACAATAACCGTAACAATAATCACATATCCTCAGCCTTCTTCTTGGGTCTTTCCAAGGCATTTGACATAGTTGACCACCAACTTCTGATTCACACCCTGCAAACTTTCTGTCTAGATTCTAAAGCCCTTCAATGGTTTAAATCCTACCTCAGTGGGAGACAGCAGGCTGTTCTTTGGCAGAAAAAGCAAGCTCTCTAACCTACAACTTAACACCCTTGGAGTACCACAAGGCTCCATACTAGGGTCCCTACTGTTTTCCATCTTTATTAAGAACATATATACTGTCATCCCAAATGTCAGCTGTATCCAATATGCTGACGACTCCACCCTGATTTGCTCGGCTACATCTCCTACAGATTTATGGTCTGCTACCCAGTCCACCTTTAATACTATAGAAAAGTGTCTCTCTGAATGTCGATTGATACTAAATCCCAAAAAAAAAACTAAAATGCTGTTATTCTCACCAACACAAAGGTCTGCTGCTTTTACCTTTACCATAAATGCAAATGATGGCACAATAAATCTCCCCGACCCCTCTTCTACAAAACTGTTAGGTGTCATTATTGATAATAACCTAAAATTCGACCTACATGTAAAACTAGGGTTATTTTACAGAATAAAACCCTTCCTCGCCCCTCCAGCCAAAATTGCCATAGCTCACTCTCACCTACTTTCAACACTTCTATATGCATTCCCCCCACTCGCTAATCTAAACAAGACTGTACTTAATAAACTCTCAACCTGTTATAATTACATTGCCAGGTTTGTCACTGACCTGCCTTTTAGGACACACCACTGCATCAATCTTAACCAGCTTGGGTGGCTTGAACTACCCAGTCTGATCCAGTATAACGTACTGATTATGGCTAATAAAATCCTTTATAATCCGGATAATACTCCGGCACTTAAAAATCTTATCACTCCCTATAACAATCCACGACTGCTTCGGTCCTCGAACAGATTACTAATTCAGACAATCAAAATTAACAATGCAGCCGGTGATTCCCTCTTTGCAAACTCTGCAGGAAGAGCCTGGAACTCACTTCCAGCTATTACTTTGCTCTCCTCACTAGGCCAATTTAAAACTAGACTCAAACAACATCTGGCACTAAACTGGCTTTGCCACTGCAGCAAGCCCGGCTAAGTCTCATCAAGAATGTGAAAAATCTATTAATCAGATTACTGTTGAACTTACCCCTGACTGTCACCAGGGAGTAACTCTAACCTGTTGAACTTGTCTATTCATATTTGCTTATGTATTCTTTGTCTATACCATACTTGTAATATGTTTTCATTGTTTTTATTATATCTGCTTACCTTGCTCCGCGGTGGTGGTGCTGCGGTAGCGTTGTCGCCTCACAGTAAGATGCTGTCCAGTTTGTTTCTCAGCTAGAGCGTCTTCTGCGTAGAGACATGCGTGAATGGGCGTACCTTCGTTGAAGGTTGTGCGTCAGGGCTAGTAACTCGGCACGTAAAAATCAACTACCAATGATTAGCGGACCAGAGTTCTGCTGTGGTGACCCCTAACCGGGAAAAGCCGAAAGAGACACAAACAAACCTTGGAGCTTTTCTCCCCAGGCCTCTGCTGAAAATGGACATGAATCCAGTTGGACTATCCCGGTCAACAAATGTAAAATAAATAAATAAAAATAAAAATGATTGTGGAAAGCTGTGCTAAAGATGGTAAGGGTTAGGAGATTTCTTGTCTTATAGGCATGTCATTATTATAACTGGTACCAGTTTACTGAGTACTCTGTTCTGGGGAGAGGACAGAGAGAGGCTTTAAGAAAGTAGTGCACCCAGATGAGAGACCTCTTAGTGGATTGTAGTATTAAAGGAATGCTAGTTTATGTGCAAGGGGACAGGGGACAGAAATCAAGAAAGAAAAGCTTATAAATAAAAATGAGAAGAACTGTAATGCTTTAGTTGAAGGAAATAGGATATTGGTAAATGAAGGAGAAGAGGAGTAGCTAGGCCATTTGAAGCCCAAGGCAAGACCCTTATCTGGCACCCCCCCACACCTGAAGAGAAAGAAAAGTCACAATTGAACAGGAGGGATAAACCTGACAACTTAAGGTAGAACATCTTGACAGAAACTTCTCTCAAAAACATCCTTCAGAAAATGCGTAGTAATACAAAGCACATTATTCTGGCAACTTTCTGGTTATAACATTATTGCCATATTTTAAACTTTGGCTGTGATCTGAACCCCCCCCAGCCACCACCAACAGCAACTTGAAGTTGTCCCTAAATAATGACAGACATTTAGCTTTCAGACATCAGACTTCATCCTTCAGAAAATGCCTATTAGTGCTTTAATGCTTAAACTAGTGATTGAGATTTATTGCAGCTTTTATTGTGTATTATACCATGACCCCCCCAAAACGTGCACGCTGATTGGCCAGCGTACACATTGTAAATCGAGTTATACTAATGGAAAAAGGTCCGGTCGCCCAGACTTTTTTCCATTAGTATAACTCTACTTTGTAACACTGTCTCGCTATGTTAAATGGGTTTAACATAGCGAGACAGTTTAAAATAAGCAACGGAGATCTCCGTTGCTTATTTTAGCTGTCTCGCTATGCTAAACCCATTTAACATAGCGACAGGTTTAAAAAGCAACGGAGAAAGCAAGATCTCCGTTTTTATTCGCTATGTTAAATGGGTTTAACATAGCGAGACAGTTTTAAAATAAGCAACGGACATCTCTGTTGCTTATTTTAAAGCTGTCTCGCTATGTTAAACCCATTTAACATAGCTAAACAGTGAAAAGCAACGGAGATCTTGCTTTCTCCGTTGCTTTTGTTAACAACTCTGATGTACTGCGCAGGTAGCGCAGTACATCAGAACTGCCGCGGATGCCAGACATCTGCGGAAGGGCAGTAAACAGGCATTATACTATGCCATTATTTAAGAAAAGTAATAGTTTCTTTTCTTAAATAATGTTATGGTATAATAGCAATAACCCACTTCTGGGTGTGGGTAATGCTGTATTTACCCACGGTTGGCTTTGTTTGGTCCCTCGGGCTTCGTCCTCGGGACCAAACCACGCCAACCATGGGTAAATCCAGCATTACCCACACCCAGGCGTGGGTTATTGCTATAATAGACACCTTAAAACAGAAGAAGAAACCAAATAATTTGTGCCACCATATTTTGACAAAGGAAAGCATTTGTGAACTTTTTAGTAAGGGCTTAAAGCAGATACTTTCTGACAGAAGATACATCAGCTATTTTGGTGTAAAGGCCTATTTACAGTTCAGCTATCTCAGATAGCCAGTTACAAGAGAACAAATGAAATGTTGCCAAAATCAAGAAGTAATAGTCATAGTTGTAGCTATGTAGTACATCTTACTTAAAAAAATAGCAAAACAGCAAACTATTTCCTCACCAGAGTATAGAGTAACCTTGGCTTTGCAGTAAAAAAAGTAAATAATTAAATTCACCTTTTGCAGCACTGTATTAGCAAACAAGTTCCAGTAGTAGTACTATTACTACTACAGGTAAACAAACATAACTAATTTCAGCTCCAGACTTGTATTTCCTCATCAATATTTTCAGTTATAGTATTAACCAGACATTATTTTATTCCTGAAGAAGCATGCAAAGTAACCCAGAGGCAAATTGTTTTTGAAGACTGAAAAAAGGCACACAGAGCCCATTTTTACTTTTTTTCTGGAGGGCCTCTCGGCATTTTTTATCCAGCTGTCATTGGCTGAATCTAATGCCAAAACTCAGCTGGCACCAGTCAGCTGCAGCAAGGAGGGAAGGAGGCAGGGCAGCAGTTTGATACTTCTGAGATCTTTTTATCAGCATAGGAAATGCAATGATTATATGGCAAACACTGAAGCATTTTCAAAACTGGAGTATGCAGCAGGCTTGATTTCCAGGTGATTCAGGAAAAAACCTAGACAGATGGCAAGGGACAGCTAAAGGTGGCAGGAAGCAGCTAGGGTGTATGGCATTGCTGATTAGAAATGGAAAGTGTGTTAAAAAAAGCAAAATGTATCTATCTGTCCATGTATCTATCAATCTGTATATATATATATATATATATATATATATATATATATATATATATATATATATATATATGTTTTTCTTGTGCTTAGGAGAAAAAAAATGGAATTTGGAGACCAGTGTTATGTCTGCACAAGCTGAACAATAAAAAATCTAAATATTAAGCATTACTCCTATGTTCCTAAATGGAAGACATTCTTTTTTGGTGTATCAGCGCAAGTTAGATGCCACAAGTTTCTGAACCTCAGGTGTTACAGAACTTAGCAGTGGTTCTGCACACTCCTCTCGCCTATTCTGTTAATGTACCATTGCCTTCCCTAACCTCCTTTTATCTTCCAGCTGTACAGTAAAATTATTTCTGAAATCACTACTGTGTCTTAGACCTCTTTCCCAGAAACCATTGCAGCTCCAAATTTTTGGTGGAGAATTAAACCTTTTCCCTTTCTTTGAGCATAATACTACCGCAAAAATCCCAGAAGACTTTTTTCTAGTAGCAGTCACTTTTAGCATAGTTTTAATCCCACATGTCTTAAGAGGTCATTTACGGTTTTTCATAGAGATAGGCTTAGGCTATGGCCAATTCTTTTCTTCCTGCCTAAGTTCATTTAAAATCTGGCATTGAAAAAAGCCATATACTAATAACTTTCATTCTATGGCTTCCTATTGAAATGTTGGCACTTGTAACACAAAGTGCCGACAGACTAGAAAAAAAAAAGATTGAAAACTTAGGAGAAGGGCAAATCTCAACTCTCCTTTAAGCTTTTGTTTTGGGGCGGATAAACCTCCCTGCTCCCCCAATGTGGGGGGCAAGCCCCCTGCTCCCCCTGAATTTATATATATATATATCATCTCCAAGATCACCATACCTTGGAGAAAAGGGACTATTCCAGGACATGGCCATCTCAGAGTTGGTGTATGTAAGTCTGTTTTTTTTCAGCCTTTTAGTCTCCATTGTGTCAGACAAGTAACAGTAAGAGGGAAAGGGAAGGTCTGCAAGAGGGTAGTGAGACCAGCTATGTTATATGAGTTGGAGATGGTGGTATTGACAAAAAGGCAGGAGTCAGAGCTGGATGTGGCAGAGATAAAGATTTGCACTGGATGTGATGAGGGTAGACAGGATTAGGAATTAATATATTAGAGGGTCAGTCCAGGTTGGACGGTTTGGAGACAAAGCCAGAGAGGTGAGATTGCGTTGGTTTGGATGTGCTGAGGAGGGATGTTGGGTATATTGGGAGAAGGATGCTAAGGATGAAGCTGCTAGGTAAGAGGAAAAGAGGAAGGCCTAAGATAAGGTTTATGGAAGTGGTGAGAGAGAACATGCAGGTGGTTGGTGTGACATAGCAAGATACAGAGGACAGGAAGACATGGAAACAGACGATCCACTGTGATGACCCCTAATGGGAACAGCCAAAAGAAGAAGAAGAAGTCCCCATGTTTCAGAACTTGCTGCAGCGGGTCCCAGCATTTCAAATGGTTACTGTATTCTACCCCTGAGTCTCAAAAGAAAGACAGAGTATAGCACTTGCTGGATATGCATATACAGTACATGTGCTATGTGTATATAACTTAGGTGGTAAAGCATTTAGACCAACTGTTTGTCATCTTCATGTCAGGTGAACAAAGCACACCAGTCTCCAAATAGATGTTATCAAAACATCAGATGGATAACATCAACTTTTGTAATGAAAGCAGTAGTAAAACTCTGAGGGGACAGTTCAGAAAATAGCCTATGGGGGCAGTCATCTTCTTCAGAAATACCTGTGCTCAGAGAACTTGTAAGACAGTTACAAAGACAAATTGGCACACCTTTGAAAACATTAAAAGCTAGATATCCAGTCCAGGACCAGAACAAGTTCAGCAGGGCATGCAATGAGAGCTGCTTCTGCCTCAGATGGGTAACTTCTTTAATACTGTTCCCATGGATTAACAGAAAAACCCACACAGCAGCAAAGACTCGTTCCCCAAAATTTATTCTTTCATCTCAGACAATGACAAGACTTCATCAGATAAAAGTATAACATCCGATGAATTTTAAATATCCATGAAACCAGGTGACATCAGCATCTCATTGTACATTCAAAGAGAAACATACGCAAGTACTCTAAAATACATATAGTAACATACATAATGAAAGGTTGGGCCCAGGTTGAATGAGATGTCATCCATTGGATGTATTTTACAATTGAAAGCAGAACATAGATAAATTCAGCATTTGTTGTTAGTTATTTACTGTTTTCTTTCTGAATTGTTTATAGTAAGGTTTTTATGTATGTTACTATATGTATTTTAGAGTAATTGTGTATGTTTCTCTTTAAATGTGCAATGAGATGCTGATGTCATCTGGCTTCATGGGTATTTAAAGTTCATTTGAGTTTATACTTTTGTCTGATGAAGTATTGTCATTGTCTGAGACAAAAGCACTAAGAATAAATTTTGAGGAACAGGTCATTGCTGCTGTGTGGCTTTTTCTGTTATTTAAGTGTTTGTGGATTTTTATGCTGTTCCCATGGATTCCAATTTTAAAGCTGCAGTTGTCCCTACAATGAACATAGTATAGTTCTGTGAATGAAGTCACTGTGATAGTAAATATCAGACAGTAGGATTCACTGTCTGCTTTATAGGCTCCCACTCTCATTCACCTAGCAGTTAGGAGCAACTTTTCTGGTTGTCACTAGGTGTATAAGATATCTACTGTTTTTATAATAAAAGAAAGAGGAGAGGAGGGGCCATCCCTTCACCCACCTTTCACAACATTGTTTTTGGAAGTAGTCAATGCCTAAGAAACGACATAACCAGGGACCCTCCCCTGCAATAATTCACATTGGGAGTCTGCCGACGTGGTATTTGGCTTTCCAGCAGAACCCAGCTAGTAATGGTTGTACGTCATCTCATCTGTTCTTACAAATTGAAGTTATCACTGGAGTTCCATAGACCTCAGTTTTAAGTCCACTTCATCATTTTCTTTTTGTATGTATGACCTGATAACAGCAAGCTCTGGCTTACTAAGTTTGCTGATGATCGCAGCCCCCCACCCCATCAAAAAAAGTCCATTATTTATACTGAATGGGCTAACACAACTTATACCAGTTGCAAAATAATGACTTGGCCTTTTTTTGACAGATATAACATAGTAAGTTTGGAAAGCAGGTGGACTCTGTCACCTTCTGTTCTAAAGGAAAACCAGTTAAGATAGATTTTGTTGCTAAGGCACTTTTGAGCATCAGATTGCCAGAGTGTTATTAAAGGCCTTCAGTGTGACCTATATTAAACTCAAGGGAAGTGCTTGCCACTTTGGGGAGCACATCATTTGACTGTACAATGAATTTGTTCAGCCATGCATAAAGTATAATACCCCCTTCTTCAGCCTGTTGACCGCATATGTGATTTGGATTGAAAATGTTCAGTGATTCTTTTTTGTTCTTTTAACATCAGTATTAAATTATGTAGGTAAACATGCATTAATATAAAAGAAAACAAACCATGTTAACATGATAGCAGTTACATTATACTATCATCAGTCTAACATAACATAAATTACACAATTCCTGCCTTCCCATAAACTTCACTCCTCCTTCAGAACATTATTCTGCTTTATTGTTCCCTCAATTCCCATTTATTTCTATATAATTTGCTCCTTCTCTTTTCTAAAGATCCCTCTTCTAGTTCTTTTATCTCTTCTACAATATTCAGTACTTGAAATACAGTTGGTTTAGACTTTGATTTCTATTTACTAGTAATTGCTTTTTTGGCAGCCACTAGAATTAAATTAAACAAGGCCTTACTATTTAATGGCAAGTTACACACATTTGCTCACCCAATATTTCTGACAGAATAATCTGTAGGGAATGCTTAAAATCTTTCAGCTCATTACACTCCCAATACATATGTTTCTAGTTACCTTGTTCTTTCCCATCACACCTCCAATACTTGCCATCTACCTGAGGAAGAATTCTTTAGAGCCTGGTTGGGGTACAAAATGCCTGACTTCCAAGCAAAAATCCTAAACCATGAGACCATGTAGATGTTTTTGCATATTTGTTAGCCATACATCTGTCTGCTCATTGTTCCCTTGTAAACTGCTTGTTCAGTTTCTTTTATTAATCTTTTCTAACCTTCTCTGATTGATTTTTGTAGCTATTGTGCAGTGTTTTATATTCCCTTCTAACTATCACTTTTTTAACAGCAGCTTCTGTTATAGATTCAACTAAAACCTCTAAAGTGCTGCTCATTCTTCTCCTGTATGTATTGTTCTCACAATTCCCATTTTTTCCTATGTAGTTGGCTTCTACCCTTTTCCAAATATCTCAGTTCCAGTTGTTTTATCTCTGTTATTATATTCACTACTTCTAGTATAGTTGGTTTAGATTTTGATTTTGATTTTGATTTTTTAGCAGTTGCTTTTTTTGGCAGCCATCATAATTAGACACATGAAGGCCTAACATGCCTAGACAGTTCCGATTCTGTTTTACAGCTCAGAAAAGTCATCTCTCTTGTCACACCAATCTGCCCACCCAGCATCTCCGACAGTGCATCCCGCAGAGAATCCTTAAAGCTTGACAAATCACAATATGCCCAGAAAATACGTTCCCAATTGTATCTTTCTTCCCCATCATACCTCCAACATTTGCTGTCTACCCGAGGAAAATTTTTCTGGAGTCTACTTGAGGTATAAAAATATCTCTGTAAACGTTTCCTTGCAAAAATCCTAAATCTTCAATGTTTTTGTCACATATTTGGGAGATATACATATATCCTCCCATTGTTTCTTTCTGAATTGCTTATCCAGTCTGTCTTCCTAATCCTTTTTAACCTCCTCTGATTGATTCTTATATTTATTAGGCAATATTTTACATGCTCTTCTAATGATTCCTTTTTAATGGCAGATTCTGTTCTAGAGTCTACTAAAACCTCTGCGAGTCCTAATCTTTCATTTAGGACTCCCTTATTTCTTTCTCTTTGCCTATACTTTGATATCAATCCTTGATAGGGAAGGCAATCTCTAACCTGCAGTCCAAATAAATTCTTGGTATCTTCCCATTCTGTCATTTTTCTGAATATCTGAATACCTTGATTCCTTTGCCAGTTTTCTCCAATGAATTCCAGCCCTCTTTTGCCTATTGTCTATATCCCTAATTGCAGTCATCCTATTGGCAGAATCTCCTTTCTGCATTCCCGTGTTGGCTTAGATTTTAGGATACTTTTTGCTACTTTATAGATATGATATAATATTCTGTATGATTAATGTTATTCTTAAAGGCCTGCATCCAAAATCCCAGTCTCCCCTTGTTTCTTGAGCTTCCTCCATTTCATCATCATCCCTTTCCACTTTGAATTATAGTTTTCTCTTTGTGCTGTGTATAAGAGCCTTAACTGTGTAGCCCTGAACTACCCCTTTGACTCAGGTAATCCCAATCCACCCTATTCTACTGGAAGAATCAGCTTATCCTACTTGACTCTTGCCATCTGCCCATCCCAGATAAAGTCCCTCAACTCTTTATTAATTGCTATCCACAACTTCTCCTTTGGTTGATAAAAATATGCCTGACTTGTGTATAAGACTAGTGAGACTAAAAACATTTTAACTGCTTGTATCTTGCTATCCATATAACAAAGCTTCCATTTTCTCAGTTTTGCATTATCTTTTGTTTACTGTCTTTCCACATATCCTTAGCTGCCACACCAGAATCTTTTTTTTTAATCTATGCTTCTAAATACTTCATTTTATCATGTCCCCATACATATGGAAATTGCTGAACCAATTAATTTTTAATCCATACTACTAAATACTTCATTTTATCATGCCCCCAGAAATGTGGATATTGCTGAGCCAATTCAAATGTGGGTACATGATTAATTCCTATTAACTTTTGTTTTAGCTTCATTAATTTTTGTATCCCGAAAAGATTTGAAACTTTCTCAAAATGTGTCACAACACTGTAATGTCACTTTCTGGTTTTGTCAAGTATAAAATAATATCATCTGCAAACAGAGCCAGCTTTTCTTGACTACCATGCCAATTATATCCTTGAATTTTTGAGTCCCTTATTTTGTTTGCCTGGGGTTCTAAATATAATGCAAATAGCAAAAGGAAAAGAGGACACCCCTGCTTGGTTCCTCTGCTCAAGCAGAAATTGTCAGAGAGGAACCTACCCAGTTTAATTTTCGCCTCCAATCCCTCTTATATCCTCCTAATCATTCTTATATTTTTTTCAGGAAATGCAAATGCTTCATTTGTCCTGCTCAAAAAGTCCCAGCTTACTCTGTCAAATTCTTTCTCTTCATCAAGATCTACCAACAACAATGGTATTTTCTTACATTCTGCTTCCCTCTGGATCATCAGTGTTCTGTTAATGTTTCCAAATGTTCGCCTCCCCTCCACAAAACCACATTGATCCATATCTTTAAATTTTGGCATTACTTTTGCCATTCATTTAGCCATTATAGACATGAACACTTTCTAATCATGGTTTAGTATTGAAATGGGCCTGTATGAAGCTGGATCTGATGGATCTTTACCCTCTTTAGGTGTTATAGCTGCAACTGCTTTCTTCCAGGATGTTGGTACTTCTCCTCCTCTTAAAATACTGTTAAACAAAAACTTCCAGATCATTATCCGTTTTTCCCTCCTAGCTTCCAAACTTCCATAGGAATACCACGTATCCCTGAGAATTTTCCTATAGATTCCTTATACATCACCATTTTTATCTCATTTCCTCCTATCCTAACTGTTGGTAATTGGGCCTCATGTAGCTCTAATTTTGGCATATTTAATTCTTCCATAAACATTTCCATTTGTATCTTTTCTTGATTTCTGTATTTCTCTGCTTTATATAGACTTTCATAGAATTTCCTAAATGTTTCTAATGCCTCTACAGGATCTCATGTTACCTTCCCTGTTATAAGCTTCCTAAGCTTGGTGACAGCCCTTTCTAATTTCTGTTGTCTGAGTCGTTGTGCTAAAAGTTTTTGTGCTCTGGTATTTTTTATCACAAAACAGTTGCTTAACAATAATCTTTCTAAACTTGTGTATATTAGCAAGGTTATCCCTTATTTTCTGCTTAGAATTCTGCAGTTGATCCTCTTCATGTTCTTCGAGATTCCCCCTATTCTGCAATATTGTAACATTTGTCAGTCCCTCTAAATAATTCTTATTTCTTCTTAACCATAGCTCCCTTTCTTTTATTTCCACCCTATTTTTAAACTCCACCTTGATTATATCTGACTCCCTAGCTATATTTTCAGAAGTAATTTCTGTCCTCTCGATTAGCTCCTGCATAATCTCCACTACCTATTCCTTAAATTCTTCTCTTTTCAACAGATAGGTGAGAAAGCCCAGTGTCATTTCAGTTTCACTACCCACTGTTTTTATCTTAGATATTATTGGCACATGATCTGAAATAGTTGTTGGGTGCATATCAAGAACTTCAATTAAATGTACATGTTCTTGTGAAATGTAGATTCTGTCTAGCCTAGCCCAATTTTTATATCTTGGGAAATAATATGTAAATTCACTCTGAACTCCTATTACTGAATTCACATCTTCCATGGCAAATATTTTCATAAATTTCTTCAAAAATCCTTTGTTATATTTTCCCTTCTGGGTCCTCCAGACACATCTTCACTGCTACAAATCAAATTCCCTTTCCCAACTGTAAGTAATATTCCTTGCTGAAAACTGATTATTCCTCCCAGAATTTTTTAAGCTCCATTATAGCAGTTTTAGGTGGAATATAAATGCATGTCACTGTAAGCCTCCTTCCATGCCAGTAGCCCCTTAGCACTACAGATCTGCCATTATCATTTTTTAGCTTTTATATCACTGTTGGAGCTCTTCTTGCCATTAATGTATCTCTTATCTCTGTATTATTAGCTTGTCAACCTCTCTACAACTGTAACTTGATTGACATTGTATACATTACTCATGTTATGTAATACTTTTTCTGGAGCTTTTCTCCCCAGGACTCCGCTGAAAATGGACACTAGCTGTCCACCCAAACCATCCTGGTAAACAAATGTTAAATAAATAAATACAAATAAGTACTCCTGTTTTCCTTTGTCCCAGATATTCCTCTGAATAACCATCCTGAAAACGTTTCTTTATTAATTTCACATGTAGAGTTCTTTCCAAGTGTGTCTCCTGTAACATAGCTATTTGCACTCTACATTTTTTAATGTGGTTCGTTACTCTTTTTTTTTTTTTTTTTTTGTATTTATCTGTAAGACCATTGACTTTTAAAGACATTACAGAAAGCATCATTGTATTAAAAAGTTATTATTCCCAAATTTTATGTATAACACCTTTTTTGTTAAATGTCTAATTCCAGCTTTTGTGTTGCATGCATACATGGCAGTTTGAACTTTTATGTAGTTTCTTGTTGTAGCCATTTGAGGCTATGTCACATTGTACAAACCTTTTTGTTTTAAAAGCCCTAAAAAAAAAACCTGATTGAAGTTTTACCATTGTAATAGGGGCAAATGTCCCAAACTGACAGCCATACTCAGAGATTTCAGTTAACCTAAAAGAAAGGTTATCCATACTAAAATGCATGGTGGACACTATGCTTCTAAGTGCTAACTGGTTTTGTTGTATCTTTATAGCTCTCCCCCATTGGGAAAACCCCTGAATGCTTTCAGAGAACATTATCTCCTACCCAGTTTTTCTTTTCTTTTTTCCCAGCCAATCACTCTCCACCAGAGTGTAACTAAATTATCTTTATCAAATTGTCTCCATGGAGGCATGAGAACCAGACAGCCAATTTCTCTTCATCAGATTGTTTTCATGGAGACATGAGGGCCAGATACAGAATTGCTACTAAGCATATTCATTTGCTAGAAAAAAGCCTTATAATATTCATAGGTCGATAGAAGGTTATTAAGCTGTTGGCCCTAAGGCCTTTATAAGCCTAGCCGTGTTATACCCTCTTTCCCGTTAACCAAGTTGTATAGTCTATATTTGCAGTGCGAGTCCATGATTAACACTGGCTGCCCATATCCAAGAGCTTGATAGGTGACAACACCAAGGTAAATTTCTGGTCTCAACTCAAGAATAGCAAAACTGAAAAACCGGCACTACAATACTCGTAAGATAAAAGTGACTTTATTCAAATGTTGCTAGTACTACAATGACTTTCACAAATCATTGTAGTACTAGCAATGTTTGAATAAAGTCAGATTTATCTTATGAGGATTGTGGTGCCGTTTTTACATTTTTTTGCTATTCTTGACTTGGACCTGGTAAATCCAGGTTTATCTGTGAGGCAGAACTTTGTTTTTTTCCTTTATTCATAAATTTGTGGTCTGCCATCCAGTTATGCTTAAATAGGGTCATTGTGGACCTCTGTTTTATGTGAATTGAGAGTTTGTTCTAGACAGGTGGCAATCTCTGGGAGACATATCTGTCTCTCCAGAATGACCTACTAATGTCACAGGCTAGGTTAAGATCCCTAGAGTGACTGAATCTTGTCCCAATCGACTTTCAAATATTCAGGATTTTCATTACGGTGGGGTCGGAGACTGCTCTGTCGGCCAGGCACAAGTTGCCTCTCAGCAGCCTATAAGCTACAGAGTACAGTGACAGGGCTTTCAGTCTGTCCATGTAGGTCGTGTGTTGAAGGCCCTGAAATTTTTTGGTGAGAAACCTCTGAGGTCTCTCCAGCTGCTGCAGGTGTCTGGTGAAGTACATACAGGGAGTGTTGTACTCTATTAGTGGTTTCAGGAAGAATGATTAGAGGGAAGTTGTAACATCCTTAGGTCTGGATGCGATGCTCTTACTTATGAGATGTGCAACACAGAAGGCTTTCCTGACCACTGTGGACACATGATCAACCTTTGATCCCAAATCTCTCACCACAGGGTTTGAGCTAAGGGGGGGTACTGTTAATATTTTAATTTGCAGGGACTTCCCCTTTGCCAGAAGGAATGATGGCACCTTTATTTACATTTAGTTTAAGTCCCTGGCTTTGCCACCAGTCATTTGTCTGTGTAAGCCCTTTTTGTAGTATGTCACCATCGATAGGGGATTCAGTGATTGCACCCAGTTTGCAGTCTTTGGTGAACTTGGTAAGCCACAGGCTATCTTTTTTCACCTGGACTTCTGAGAAATAAATGCCAAACAGTAGGAGACCCATCACACATCCTTGTGGTACACCACTGGTAACTGGTCTGCTGGTAGAGGTGGAATCCCAAACTTTGAGTTTATGTGTTCTGTCAGTGAGCTAATTGGCTACCCAGCTAGGTGAGTTTCTCAACGATGCCTGAGTGGATGATTGCGTCAAAAGGCATTGTGTACTGTTTTGCCTTCATCTAGGCCTTTAGTGACATTCTCAAAGAAGTCCACCAGGTTTAATAAGCATGATCTACCCTTAACAAAGCTAAATTAGGTCGGGTCAGGAGTTTGGAGGTCACCCTTGTTGATAAGTTTTGTGGTGATTCCCTCCATGCCTTTGCAGATAAAGCTGATTAGGCATATGGGTCTATAGTTCCCAGGGTTAGTTGATGGATGCCTTTTGCACAAGGGAATTACTGTTGCTGTTTTCCACTCTGCTGGGACAAAGCCAGTACTTAGATTTTGGTTGAAAGGAGTGCCAAGTGGTTCCTCTAGGTCCTGTTTCAGACCATTTAGTAGGCAGCCAGGCATGTTATCCTGTCTCATCAGGGCTGTGTTTTTGGCCATGCAGAGTGTGGTTATGGCCTTTTTGGAGATGCTAGGTAGAGGACTGGTGGCAGGCATGCTTTGGGGTATATCTGGTGGAGACAAGGGGGTGACGTTTGCGCCAAATCTGTCTGCTAGCAGGTTGGCAATATCCTCAGAGTCAGTATGACTGGTACCGATCACTACTAATTTGATACAAAGCTGGGCCTTCCCTTTTAGATTTCTGATGTAGCAACAGAATGCCTTGTGATTATCCTTTGCTAGGGATGCTAGTTTAGCTTCATAATTAGCTTTAGAAGACTTTCCAAGATATTTAAGTTGCTTGCTCAAGCTGTGGATGGTGTCCTTCCTCTGCTGAGTCAATTTCCTCTTGTTCTTAGACATTAGTTTCTTCTTGTTGTTGTATAACCTATTTATGCTTGATGTCCACCAGGGTGGCTTCTTTTTTGTGGGGAACTTGTTTTGATCCATTCAGGTACAGCCGAGTCTATACATTTTTATAGGTGTTTATACAGGGCATTTGTGTACATCTCTGTATAGGAGTCACTGTTGACAGTGGTAGCAGGGGGTTTGAAACTTTTTATGCCATTGCATAGGAGGCCATAGTTTGCTTTGGAGAAATTTTTCATCCTTTTTGCTCTTGGGGAGATCAGGTATAATCGCTACTTCAAACAAGACTGATTTACAATTAGACCCTACCAGGGAAGGCAACGCACATGGGGTAGTGCAGAGAACCCCTATGTTGGTGAGAACTTAGTCTAGGACATTCAAGCTCCTTATCGGGTGCAAACTATCTGTTCTAGAGCATTTGTATTAACAATGTCTAGGAACCTTAGGATGAGCGTGTTTGTGAACCATGTCTCTGTAACTGCACAGACGTGACTGCACAGACATCGGCATCTTCCAAGGTAAGGAATGTTTCCAGTGAGTGCAGTTTCCAGTTTAGACTCCTAGCATTAAGCAGCATAACCTTGAGTTTGTCTCTAGTGGATTTTTTTACGTCTGGAATGTTATGACATTCCCTAAAAAAAGGGACTATGGGAGAGTTAAGTACCTTTACCAGTAACTGAAAGCCAAAAGGCAACAGGTGAAGAACATCTCTGGCAAAGCAGTGCAGTCTGTTGACTGTATCTTCCCAGGCTGACAGATACTGGATGCCCCTGGATTGACACCAGAAGCTAAGCCAGTAATTGAAGTCAGTTTGTTTTTTTGTTTATATTGAGGCATCATACTGGGTGAAGGTAGAATGCTGCTTAGGGCTAAGGACATACATACCTGGGACACATAATCTGAGGTCTCAATCATGTCTATCTTCATATAGTCAGGTGAGGTATGTCTCAAGTTATTCACTTCAGTATGGACTATGACAGAGTCATAACGGTACCTGTTGTTGAGAAACTTGAGTGTGTGTGATCTGATTGATGCTGGCACTTGAGAGGCAGCTGACCTTGACCTTCTCCTTGTCCAGCCTAGTGAGGGAGACATCTGTGTGTCTCACTATGGAGTCACCTATGATCAAGACATTTGGTTTTGAGATGTTTTGCCTTTGGGGCTTAAAGACTGAGACACTGTTGTGTGTATTATGTGTAGTGGATTCCCTCAGATCTGCAGTGTGTGCATTAGGTTTGTACTTGGGAAGTCTCTGATCTTTAGGTAGGCTTCTAATGAGTACCTCCGCCTATGTAGGATTATGTGTTGTGAGCTTGCTATGTGCAAGAGTTGAAATATGAGTGCTGACGACCTGTTTGATATCTGGTTTGTTGTGATATGAGAGAATTGATTGCAAATTCATAGTATAGATACAGCTGTCACATGTTGTATTTGTTTGTTTTAGGAGTAACTGGTCAGTATACATAAGGCAATTGCTACATTGCCTCAGGATGCCCATGTCAATCAGACTGGCTGGACAAATGGTGGGAAACTGTCCATCCATTATGGCAACTACATATTGTAGTAACTAGTATGAGTGGGTTAGATGAACAATGTTTTCCTGTAAGACTAACAAAAAGTGGCTGTTCTATGGAGAGCTAGGGGTAGAAAACTGCATCAATGCTTCACAATGCACAACTGAGTTGCTTGCAGGCCAGCATTGCAATCTCTGAACAGGTCCAGTAAACTGAGCACAAACCCATGCAAACACTGTGCTTAAGTACAAGCGAAGTTAAATAATTTTAAACAAAGTAACCGAAGAGAAAGCCCAAGACTAAGCCTTATTCCAGCAATCCTCAACTGAAATGGTCCTTGGCTACACACTTCTGCCACAAAAGTGCAGGGTGGGCCTTCTTAATGTCAGATGGCTGATTTTAGCACTCAAATGATACCAAACAGTCTAGGTTCAGCAAGCCTGAATCTAGCTTATGCGATAAATTACAGAAGTACTGGAAATTCAAAGAGGAGAAAATCATAGTCACAACAGCAAAAAAAAAAAAAATGCAGCAGTTCAGTAGAATACTCCAACAAGAGTGTAGACCGCAAACCAACAAAGAAATAGACATTTAGAATAACAGGCACAGTAAGCCTTCACCAGCAATTCCCAGCTTAGAAAGGTCTTGGCTACACTGTCCTACCACAAGAGTCTAGACCACACACTTTCTTTGTAATTTACTTGCTTTCTCTTAAACCGTGTTACTAAATCAATCTAAGGTCCTTAGTCCAGTCATCCCCCCATGTAAAAACGAGAAAAAGCACATTAATTTTTCTTTTTTCATGTTTTTTAAACCAGGCTTTTTTTTTTTTTACATTGCACTGCCTATATTTCTTAAAACTAAACAAGAAGAAAGAGAGAAGGGAGATAGAAAGGAAAAAAAGAACAGCAGCACCTATTTGCATTCCTTATTACACTTAAAAATAACTTTGAAAACTTTACTTTATAGCATGCAAAGAAAATGATGCACCACAAAAATAGTAACATTAGGAAAAATAGTTTTCTTTACTTACAGTTAACTTTTTCCCCTCTCTTCCCCTATACTTTAGAGTCCCCCACAAGTCCAACAAATTCTGAAAAAGTCCAGAATTTCCAGATCTTCCTGTTCTGTCATATTTCACACATATAATTATTGCATTGTAATCCCTCATTAAGTTATTGGTTTTCTTACTGTTCATCTCTATTTCCCAACTCCTGTCTCTGCTTTATCTCCAATGTACTCTCAATTCTTCTAGTCAACTTTTGTGCTCCCTTCCTTCTCTCCAACATTTTCCGTTGAAACAGTGGAAAAAGGTTTCACATGTACAGTCTCTCTGTGGTCTTTATTACCCGAAGAGAAAAAAGCAGAATCCCCTTCTGTTTCACAGGTCAGGATTTGTTGGACAAACTTTTGTATTTTTTCTTTATGTACTTCATCAGAAAATGCTTTTGTCCCTCCGGGGAAGACACAGGGTACAGCAGTTTGAATATCACACTTGTGTCATGGCATTCCCTGAATAGTGGAATGAGTATACTCCTCTTCTGCCTGGTGTACAATGAATAATCATTCTCCACAAACATACTGCTTTCTCCCACTTTTAGTATTTTGCTCTTCTGCTGCAGTTTTGTCAGAATCAACTCCTTCTGCTGGTAGGATTGCATGTTTACTATTAAAGGTCTGGGTTGCTTTCTCATAGCCAGGTTTGGAGCATAGACACGATGTGTACTTTCAACTAACAACTCCTGCTATGGAATACCAGTCCAGTTACTTCGTTGTGCTTTTATAAAGTTAATGCAGTCTGTTCCTTCCAGCTTCTCTGGTATAGCTGAAAATCTCAGGTTTCCCTACGTACTCTGCCCTCTAATTCTATTATTTTTTGAAACACCTCTTGCTGAGCAGTCTCATATTCAGCAACCCTTTTCTTCATTTCAGTCTGTGATTTTTGCACCTTTATCACCTCATCTGAATATCTTTTTAAAGGTTCTTCCATTTTTTCCAGCCTTTTTTTGTTTGTGTTGATATACTCCATCAGTGTTTCGTTTATTTTGACCAGTTCTCTCTGCAGTTGTCTTATATCTTCCTGTAGGTTACTGGAAGTTGCATTGCATTTTGCTGAACAGCTGCAGAACTTTCCTCAGTCATTGTTTCTTCCTCACTTTTTGTAGCTGATTTTTTTCCAGGTTCTCTGTATTTCTTTTTTACTGGCATCCAGGCAGTACACTTAGTAGCCAGTTACTGACATTTACACATAAACACAGAAGTCTAATGACCTTCTCTGTTGAGGATCTATTTTCAAACTGGGAGAGCTAGAGTTAAGCTGTTACTCAATGTGCAGCCATCTTGGAGGTCAAGTGTTTAAAGATTCTTCAGCAACATTGTATACAGGGTTGGAACCTGATTTTTTTGGACTTCAGAAGTTGTCACTCTTCTGAGTATCACCATCTCCTTGAAAGGTTGATCTAGGCCTTGTTTTCTAGACCATAAAATACCCTTTCTGGATCTTACTGATGTGAGGGCCAATAGAAGAACAAAGGCAGTCAAACTCAAAATGTCCATTATCTGCAACAGTAAATGTGATGTATTTATCACTTAGAAATTACAGCTCACATGCTTAATTGCTGCTTATTAGCTCCCTCACATTTGAAACACAACTTCCCTTGCACTAAAAAGAATGCCAGTCTCTTCACAGTTATAAAAGAGATTCTTTATGTACTTAAGACACTTTGATCTCCTCTTTGCCTACTTCCCCCTACTCTGATCAGAATGGATAAGTCATACAAGGTGATGGGAAAGATAGAGCAGATTGAGGAAGGTCTGCTGGTACGGCTGATAGCAGGCAGCTGTGGTAGGAACAAAAAAAAATAAAGGAGAAGAAAATTCAGTATGGTACTGTGATACTTGAGCTTTTAGATGACCAATAGGCAGTAAGTCCTAGATACAGAGCTAAAGCCTAGAGTAAGCATATCACATTGCTGAGCACTGTACCGCGAGTTTGTTTGCCAGGCAATAGAACTTTTGTGGTATTGCTAGTTATTGATGTGAGTCACTGAGTACTGTTTCCTGGAAATAGAACATTAAGTATTCGCCATAATACTGTGTCACACAGCAATATCCTTACTGCTAAAGCGTGCATCCATCTTTCATTTCATTTTTTATTCTGTATTTTTTCAGTAGTATCTGTTGGTTTGGAGTATGACAGTAGATTTTGTTTATCTTCTCAAGCATGCCAGTAGGAGTACAATATGTCTATAGATAAGTAAATGCTGCCAATGCTTTGTAAAAAATGGTACTAAGTTGGTTGAGCATTATTTTGTTAATTAGCCTTTGTTTCCTACAGTCCAGCAGTGTATACCATAGATACACAGTGTGCTATAAAACATAATTGTAAAGGTTTCACACCTGTGAAAGGTTATCAACTTGAATATTTAGAACACAAAGGTAGAATCTGAGTTGATGTTTCTAGCATGTCCAGAATACGCATAGTTTATACACAGGCAGTAACACATGGAACAAATCTTTACACACCATTTAGTGTCTATTAAAACACAGCATACTGATCCCTGCTTTAAGCATACAGGAACTGATTTTATAGGGCATAGCTAAAGATTTCATAGCTGGGTGTAGAAAGTTTTGCTTGAAGCCATTCCATGTCTTACAGAATAATGAAACTATAAACCTAGTGCTCTTAATGCTATGAGCAGCAGAAGTGAGCCCTTGTTCTTTGTTGCAGAAGGCCTAAACATTTGTCAGAGTTAAAGGATGGAGTGCCATTTTATGTAACATATTTACTGCTGTTTAATTATAAATTTCAGCAGTTTACTACCAATGCATTACCTTTGTTGTACTCTCTCCTGTGCATTTTCCACTTCAGAAGGATATGGATTAGAAAGCTTCTGCGGCATGGGGGGATAAATCTCATTGTACACCCCAGGCAACCTGGGTTCATTAAGCTGCTTGGACGTCTGACTGTCAGGGAAGGATAAGCATACCCAGCCTGGGGTGAGGGGGAAGACATTAGCCAAAGATGCTGTTTGAGGGGAGCCATGATCAGTATTGGGGAATAGCCCTTAGACGTCTGTCGACAATTGCAGGGGAGGGGCAGTATAGCAAAGGTAGGTCATATCATAACGCCAGTCAGCAGCAGAAGCACTGCCCCTCCAGGACTTCCTTAAGAGCCACACTGGCCGCAGCTCCCTTAAAGGAAAAGTTGGGAAGGGAAGAAGAAGAAGTAAGTAGACTCAGCAGTGGATTGGAGGCACTGGAATAGCCAGAAAGGATGAATCAGCAAGGGGTGTGGGGGTGTGGAGAGAAGCATTTTGTTTGAACTTTCCTCCTTTAACTCATCCTGCCCTTAGAGGTGTATAGACATGACATGCGGCCTGTTGCAGATACTTTAATTCTCATTAAGAGCCCCAACATTAGGTCAGTCAGTCCGATGCATAATATGCATGCCATCAGTTAATCTTTCAGTAGTTGCTATAGATTATTAGGATAGTATTGCATGCCCTTTAGCAAACGTGAGAAACATTAACTAGCCCTTTTTTCTTTTTTCCCTGGATAGTCCTTTAGCAACCCTTTTGTTGGTGATGTTGGAGAACACCATGCCCCCATATACCATTAGACTAACATGACAGTATCTGTTTGGAATGATGCTAACTGGCTGAAGGAACTTTCGGCAAATGCTGAATCCATGGAAGTAACTGAAAAACTCATTCAGTGAACCTCAATTTTTTTTTTCTATTGTGGCAAGCACCTTTCACCCCACCACCACCACCCACCCACCCCCATGTAAGGGATGCTGTCACACCCCTGTGTTTTCATGTACCTACTTCATGGTCAGTAACAATGGGGGTGGGTTAAAGGGCAAACTTCACTGGTGCTGAAAGTGACTTTCAACACATTTGCTGTGCAGTATCGACACTTGCTAAAAGCGTGCTCTAACAGCTGACAGGATCCTTCTTGTTTTAATTCTGATTTTCCACTTGGAGAGAAGAATAAACAAAATCCTGAAAATATATATTAATTCAAGTATCTGAGGTTAGATCATTACTACTGCATGCAGAGTAACTAGTTCTTATATGTAATATTTGATTTTCAGAAATGCACAAATAGGAGGCAAGATGTGAGATGTCAAGCTACCATATTCTTTAACTTATTTTGATACCGCATAACAGTGTACTAGGAACCAGACTAAGTAACATACACAGGACTCAGAATAAGTATACACACACATACCCAAGCATACACACACACACACACACACACACACACACACACACACACACACACACACACACACACACACGTATCCATGTTACAGCATACCCTAGGAAAACAGGCACAGTATCTGTTATGTAGTTCAAAAGTGCAGTGTGTGTTTTCTTGTACATTCTGCATCAGTTTTAAACCCCAAGCCCCTTTACCACTTATACCAGTATACCTTGAATCCGTCTTAAGTGTCAGTAACAAAATGGCTTCCACGATTCTGTACTAATGAATTTTTTGAAACTGCATATGGTTCTGTCATGATGAATAATGCATTGTATTGTAATTACTGATTTTTACCTTTGAAGTAAACACAACATTGTAGTGAACTAGACTGAAATGCTTCTGTCAAGACAGGTGCTACAGGCACACATCATTGTTTGAACTGGCGTACATTTACTATAAAAAGTAATGCAATAATTTTTAGAATAAAGTGAACAACCTGAGTGAAGTCTTGTTTGAAGTTTCTTTAAGAAGAGTGACTTTCACTTTTTTTTTTTTTTTTTTGCATATCTGTATTCTGACATTCCATAAAAAATAGTGTTGCTGGCTCTGGGTTTCTCTTTGGCGTAGACATTAAGAGTCATTTAACTTCCTTTGCAAAAAAAATGTGTTCATTTTATAGTCAGTTTCATACACACTGATTGCAGAATACTCTTATTTTTTATATATTTACATAAAATGTTGACATTTGAGTGCCATACCTCTTATATCTGATCCTGTTTTTTTTTTTAACAGTACCTGCAATGAGGCCTTAAGTTATTTCCTTACTCTCACATCCGAAAGTCACAGAGAGGCTTGGACTAATCTCCTACTTTTGTTCTTAACGAAAGTGCTTAAAATAAGTGACGAAAGGGTAAGCATTCACAAAGTACAGAATTCTATATTTTAACAGACTTGTGTGAAAAGAAGCAGAGCTGATATTTCTTATGTCATTTTTCTAGTCTCGGCATTCATTTTTTAGTATTACCACCTTCATTGGCATTGTAATGAATAGTGCAGTTTTTGAGACAACATGCTTCGTTCAGCATTGCCTGTACCTCTGCTTTTCACTTCTAGAAATTTTTCCTGCGTATATGAAAACAATGCTTGAACTGTGTCACCAGTAGAGCTACACTACTCTTCTCCAGAGTGTTTTTATTGTCCTGATTTGGTAGTCCTGTTCACTTCAGGACTCTTTACAAAGTGACATATGTTTAATGTTACCTTTTATTGGCTCAGAATTAATTTGCCTGTAAGTTCAGATAAAAGAAATACAAGAACATTGTTCTTTGAAGGATTTGCTCATTTCAGATTTCATATAGGTATAAATGCTCTCATTTTTGGTAGCTAATTTATTTCTCAAGTTTCATAGCCTTACAGTGATTCTTATGTACTTTAATCTGGCATTTCCTGGCTTATTTTGGCTTTGTTTTAGCTGGCAGTAATTATGTGCTGTGTTGCTTTAACATGTCAGAGAAGCCATTACTATAAAATGAATGCAGCTAAATGGGAAAGTATAGCTGTTTTAATTTATTCTGACAAAAGTACATTAAGTTTTTTTGCCTTGTGCCTGTCAGCTGCCAAAATGCATTTTTCGCATACACTGTAGTCATGTGCTTAACATCAAGTTCACTTGAAAAGTTGATTTTTCCAGAAGAAAAGTTTACCACAATAAGACAAAAAGCTATTGAGTTAGCCTTTGTTTTGGCTTTGACTATGACAGAGTAGCCGACTTTACTTTAAAAGTAATACTGTATTTTTTTCATAACCTTTGTATGATAGACAAGACTTGGCTAAAGGACACCTTTTCCTACACCACTAGGCTTCACCCGTGAATTAAGTGCTGATATGGGAAGAATTTTCATGAAAGGGTGGAAGTCAAGAGGATTCTTTCTATGAGACTTGTCAGAGCAGAGGGGCTGTAAGACATAGGTTCATAGGTTCATACTAGGCTGTCTGCCCTGGGGCAATTATAAGCCTTGCCCGATTCTGTATGGCTTACGCCACCCCTTGATTTGAGTATACTGTGCCCTTTTTAAGGTTTAGTTTACTGTGCCTCTGTCTAATAGTGACACAGGAGTAATCCCTGGGACAAACCTACGATCCCCCATCCACTTATCGAGATTCTTCTTGAAGAGATTCAGTGAGGTGCTCTGCCTCACATGAACTGGAATTCTATTCCAGAGCGAAGGGAGCCTCTGGGTTATGAACCTGTCCCTCCAGCAAGTTCTATTTTTTCTGTGCTGAGGTTCAAGTCCCTCGAGCGTGTGGCTCTAAGGGATTTAGATTTACTGAGGTGGAACATGTCCATTAATTCTGGATTTGACATAGCTTTGTATGTCAGGCATAGATAGCCTCGAAGTAGGCGGTATGCAACTGAGTAGAGCTGGAGTTTTTTTAACCGAGCAGCATATGGCATCTGTTTGAGACCCTTGATCCTCTTGGTGAGATACTTTTGGGGTCTTTCTAATTGCTGCAGGTGTCGGGTAAGGTACATCCCAAAAGGGACATTGTATTCTATGATGGGCCTGATGAGGGATGAATAAAGGGGCACAACTACCTCTCTTGATCTAGATGTGAAACCCTTCGTGATGAGGTGGGCTATGTAGAAGGTCTTTCTAACCACTTTGGCAATGTGGTTTTCAAAGGAGAGATTGCTATCAACTTGGGTCCCCAGGTCCCTAATAATTTTGTCTGTACTTAATGGGTTTCCGCCTATGTGGTAATTTGTGGGCACATTGTTTTTGCCAAAGGGTATGACTGTACATTTTTTGGCATTTAGCTTTAAACCATGGCGCTGTCACCAGTTTTCTGTCTCTGTGAGACCTTTTTGAAGGATGTTTGTGTCAGCTGGAAAGTTGATTATGGCGCCCAGTTTGCAGTCGTCTGCAAACTTGGTGAGCCATAGTCCTCCCACGTTTGCCTGTACCTCGGAAAAGTATATACCAAACAAGTTTTATGAGAACTCCCTCTCTCCAACTAAAGTGCACAGTTGCTGCTAAAACTCTTGCTTTTGTGATAAAAGTGTTTCAGTTGCCTGTAATTTTGAAGTTTGGTTGTGTCATGGATCTTATGACTGTAATCTGCTCAAGTAAGTGTTTGGCTGAAAGTCATTTGCCTTGAGGTCAAACATGCAATTGGAACACAGGATTATTCACTGTGATCTGTTACAGTCCAGGACAGAGAGAAATATATTCAGCCTGTGTAGCACTCTAAATTTTAACAAATTATGATTGAATTTGCACAAGATTAATTCCACCTTGTTGGATTAGATTACTTGATCAAATAAAAATCTGAAAGATATGCAAACACTTTTGTTTGCACATAAAGATCAGTTACTGGAGTTGAAGGGAGGATTTAAGGACATTTCATGCAGAATATCCTCCTCACATGTGAAGACTGAACCTTTGGAAGAAAAATTAATAGATGTGAAAGACAGAGGAAGGTAGAAAAATCTGCAGTTTACTGGAATCCTTTAACAGGAAGAAGGTTCTAGATTTATCGAATACATTACTTAAAAGCTAGCTGAATCAACTGGGATATCTGCCAAACACATTTTTATAGAGAGATCATTCTCTAAGGGCAAGAATCCACAGACTCTTCTACATGCATTTTCCATCCTACACAATGAAAAAGGGAGTTCCTCCTAAAATGTCGTCCCCAGGAATACTGATAAACATTAGAGACAAGATGTCTTCATGACCATGATCATTTATCAGAAAACTAAGAGCTACTTCAGGGAAAAATCATATTCTGATTTCTATGTCTTGCGTAATTGAAGATGAATCTGCCAAGGAATTACTGGCATGTTATATACAGGAGGGTGTAGTGGCAAACATCAAGTAGGTAATGCAAAATTTGACTACCTACTGTAATTCTAAGGCCCAAAACTGCCAGTCCTGGATTACAAAATAAAGAAAAACAAAAAAATAAAGGACAACAGCAAATGTCAGCATTCACAGCTCTGTTTTAAAGTTATATTTTGCAGGGAGCACACCACCCTGGCATCCCTCACCCATACTATATATGTACTATGTACATGACCCAGTATTTCTGAAGTATAGTCAAACTATCCACTTATGCTGTGCTGATGAGGTCAGTAAAAAGGCCAGAACATGTCCACAGCTAGGAGATTTGGCTTTGTTGGCCTGAATGTAACCATAAAGATGTAAAAAGTAAAAACATCATGAGCATTCAGAAGCCAAGTAGCTTAAACACTTGATGTAAGGGGCTGTTTACATTATATCCCATGGGCCTCCACTACAGGAGGTTTAAAGTATCACACAGTGAAAACTCTAGCTTGGCTGGGTTTTTCTTGCAGTTTATATATGTGTGTATAGATGGATCTACCTGACATGGTCGACAGTTCATATAATCGACACTCGTTTGGTCGACAGTTCATTTGGTCGACAAGCAGATTTACCCCCTTCCCCAATGTTGTGCAACCCTGGAGTTGATATATATAGTTAGGGGGGTGTGGGGGGGTGAAGCCCCCCACCTAAAATGCTTGTCAAGCAAATGAACTGTCGACCAAATAGGATCACCATGCCTCAGAGAGAATACTTCCAAGACACAATGATCTCAAACTTAGTATATGTAAGTCCCCATTTTCATGTATTCGGTCCTGCTGTTTCAGGACTGCAAGTATGACACACTGAATTAAAAACTGTTTTCCTCAAAATTCTTCTGAAGACATTGTGCGTTTGAGAAATATACCTGAAGAAAGAGTTGTTTGCAAATAGTATTAGTAAGCAGAATAAGCAGTTGGATCCTGTTCCTTTTTTTTTTTTTTTTTTCTTGAAAACAAATGATCGAGAGAAAGCAGAAAGCTGCAGGTAAAAGAAGTCGAATGACTGACTAAACAGTTAAGAACTCTAGTGTGACTACTCTTTGTTTCCATCTATTTCTTTCATCAACAAGATGCAGTTTTGGTGAAGAAACTGAACTTCCTTCCTATACTGGATTTCAGTTGGTTGAGTTATATCTACATGGACTGAAAATGGAACGGTAAAAGGACCAACTTACAGAGGAATACATTCAGTTAGCATAAATATAAAACAAGTGAGTCGCTATACACACACACACTCACACACACACACACACACACACACACACACACACACACACATACATACATTGCTAAAAACGCAACACCCATCTCATGAAGCTTTAGCAAGTAAAATTAGTCTAAAGTATCAGTTCATGTCATCGTCCTATTTGCCAAAGAACTCTTGGATGCTGTCCTTCTCATACTTCTGATAAAAAAACAATTAAACATGCAGATTAAATATTTGCAGTCTAATCTGAAATCAGGAATTCATTTGCGACCATATTATTTTGTTTACACTCTCATAGAAGCTTCAACAACTGGACGAATAACTACTCACCTTAAACTGGAATCTAAAAAAAACAGCAAATTAGAAATGAAAGATGAAGTGTATTTAAACTAAAACCAAAAATGGTAAAAAAAAAACACCTGCTAGATGCAAACAAGATGAGCCAAAAATAATGTATTATTAGTTGAGCACTTTCATTCTGTAATAAATAGAACTTCCTCAGAAGTAATGGTAGTTACTTTTCACAACATTTAAATATGTACTCAACAAAGTTGCCTGATACAACAGCTGACACTAATTTCTATTAAATGCAGTGGTATTCCTTTTTTAAAAGAACAAACAACTCAGGTAAAACACATATTTGATTGTCATAAGTATATACATTGCTCAAAACATGTTTACAATTGAATACAACTAAACTTACATTTTTTATAATCATTGTACCTTTAATAGTCCTTTTAAATTAGTAAATGTATTCAGCCCAGACATTTTATCTGCTGCTAAGGCAACCTGTCACTTAAATTCCTTGCACCCATAGTTTCATAAATAAGTACTAGGCTAGCTGCCCTTGAGGGCCATTTAAAGCCTAGCCAGTTTCCCCTTTCTGTGCTCATATTGACCTAACTCATTTGGTTAGAGTCTGGCCTTACCTATTCCATGGTTGATAATTATATAATCTGATGATGTCATTTCCATTAATTTCTCAACAGTTGGGGTTTGGGTTTGATCCTCGGATCTGACTCATCCCCTTCTTCCACATCGTAGAATATGTAAACTCTGAAGCTTCTCCCTTTACCCACAATGCCCCAGTCACCTAACATAGCTCAGATCTTGTTTGCTGCCATTGCGATCAGATGTAGATTGTGAGCTCTCTTGCTTTGGGTATAACTTTTTCAGCTAATTTTCACTTATTAGCAAGTTTAACTTCATTTAGCTATCCCTTTTACCTTTCTACCTTTTAGTAATTACTCTTATTCCATTTAGCCCTTTTTACATATATTAGCCTACCTTTATCATGCTCTTTGAGTACTGTTAATACCATAGACAATAGTTTCTTCCCTTTACTTCTTGTACTTTCATAGTACTTCTACTTACAATCATTGGTAATTGTTTACTCTTTTCTTTCCTTTCCTTCTCTAATTAAAAAAAAAAATGTTCTGTCTTTTCCTTCTTTTTACTCGCCTTTAGTTTTTCAATATGTCGAACAAGCATCCAGCTTTGAGAAATTTGCAGCATGCAGACATTAAATCCCCAATTCAGATGCCCACATAGAGTGAGTGTATTGTCCAGGCTCTTTGAGTACTGTTACTACCATAGTTGGTATTTTTTCCCCTTACTTCTTTTACTTTTGTAGTTCTTCTACTTACCATCATTGGCAATTCTTTCCTTTCCTTCTTTTCTTCTCTAATTTAAAAAAAATCTGTTCTGTCTTTTCCTTCTTTTTATTTGGCATATATTTTTCAATATATCGAACAAGCCATCCAGCTGCAAGAAGTGTGTAGCATGCAGGCATAAAATCCTCAATTCAGATGCGCACTCAGAGTGCGTATATTGTCTAGGCACTAAGCACCTAGATCGTTCATTGTGACATATGCAAGGGTTTCAATTCCCATGCACTAATAGAACAAATTGATACTTAGGGTCTATATCATATGTTTGAAGCTTTATAACTTTAAACGTTAAATAATCGAATTTAAATGTTTGAAGTTGTAAAACTTCGAACATATGTTAAAAAAACAAAAAAACAAACCCAAAACTAGCTGTTGTAGGTGGAGGGAGCAAGCCTCCTTGCACCCCCCCCATGTGGGGCCAAGCCCCGCACACCCCCCGCTCTTTAAATATACCAACTCTCAGACCGCACTACAGTGCAGTAAGGGAACTCTTCCCTTTACCGCGTTATAGTGCGGTCTCGGAGTTGGCATATTTAAAGAGCGGGTGGGTGCATGGAGGCTTGCCCCCCTTCTTACAACAGTCAGGTAAGTTCCGTTTCTTTCTTCTTTTTTTTTTAATCTTATGTTCGATGTATGAAACTTTGAACATTTAGATTTGATTATTTAACGTTTGAAGTTTTCAAACTTCGAACATATGATATAGACGCCATACTTGGGGGTCTATTTCCCTTTAAACATTCCTCTATGGCTGCTGGGGCTCATACCCCCAAGAAACAAGATAAGAAGGGAGATTCTGTTGCCAAGGATTTTTGCAAGAGATCCAGGGATTGACATTCTATGTTGTCTTCAACTCTATCTACTGAGCCACCAGCTAAACTTTCAAGAAAATCAGATCTGACTGTTCCGGATCTGAAGTAAGGTCTCCCTGGATCCTTTCTCCAGCTCTGATCTTGGAGCCTATTGCATCCAGACTTCTTTCACCTTTTCCAGAGCAGCCTCCTAGATGACATTTGAGGCCTTCTTCTACTTCATCTCTTTGGTCTTCCAGGAGCCTGGAAACTTTAGCCACAAAGCATCATAGAAAATGATGAAGTTTATATCACATGGGATGACCCATTACCAACTGTTCAAAAGATAGATGCTAGAAAACCAGATATAGTGGTCCAAAAAAAGAAGACAAAAGTAGCATTGATCATTGAAATCACTACACCCAGTAACGACAGTATCCTATGTAAAGAGAGAGACAAAGTCATAAAATATCAGGATCTTCAGGCAGAAATGAGAGCAATGTGGAAGAAAGATACCCAGACAGTTCCATTAGTAGTAGGAGCAACAGGTCTTATAAAAAAGAGTATACAATCATATTTAGATATGTTATTGATCCATGTAACTCCATATGAATTGCAGAAGGAGTCATTACTGGGCACGTTGTGGGTGCTGAAAAGAGCACTTTTAGCTGACATCAAAGAGTGAAACAGTATAAATTTCATGAACTTTAATCGTACTTTGACTTAGGAATGGGGATCAATCTGGTCATGGTATTAGAAACCCAAAAGATTTGGGGAAATTAAAAAAAGAAAGAGCCTGTCTGCAGCAGATGTGGCTAGGATGATGAAGAAATTCCTCAGGATGCAGATTGAAATGGGAATCTTCTCAGCTGTGACCCCATCGGGTCAAGAGAGCCTGCATAGTAGCACATTACCTATCATATCTCCTTCTCCGATCCATCCTTCCATTTTGGAGCCGTCAATTCTGCAAACTTTGGGGTCATCTTCATTGGTTCTGAAGATTTTGGCATCTTTGACTCAGATGGTATCTCTGAGTTGTCCAGCCACTCTCAGAGCCAAAGCATTGGTGTCGGCTTTGGAGTTGACTCCAAAATTGCCAGAGCCATCTTTTCCCCTTGGAACATTGACATTAGATAACTCAGCTCTGACTCCCTCCTCAGGTGGTTTGCCTGGGAAACAGTAGGATCAGTTTCTGCTTCCCACAGGCACTCAGCCTTCAAGGAAGTGGAGAGAGCATTCTGTATGCCTAGAATTCAGGCAGCCCTGCCCTCCTGTGATCAGACCTCCCTATCTCATTTGATTTTGGGTCCAAAGCCTCATTCATCCATTCCACTGGGACAGCCAGCCCAAGCCAGTCTCCAGGCCACCTAGCAGGGTTAATCTTGTCTCTTCAGATACTGCCTTATACCTAACAGACCAGACGATCCTTGTACCACCCAAAGATTGCCCACACTGGAGTAAAGGAGTACCAGTTGATGACATAGTTATTGCAGCAGCCACTAGAAAGGAACTAGCAGAACAGAGTTCCTCTGTCCATCCCCCCAACAGAGAGTAAAGGGTGCTGGACAGATTTAGGAAGCATGTCTATGCTTCAGCAGCTTTCACTCTTATGTTCCTGAATTATTTACACATTTGACTAGACTTCATAGAGATTTGATCAAGGAGCTTACCAAATCGCTCTCTGGGTCCATATCTCTCAAGGATGAGAATACCATTTCCTCATAGTTGACCACCCTTCAATCTATTTCTAATTCGTCCAGGAGGCTGATCTGTCATGCTGCTGAAGATAACTCATGGGCGACTGGTTCAGACATTTCTATTAGGAGACGTGCCTGGATGCACTTATATGAATTTGTGGAACCCTTCAAACCCTCTTTTGTCAATGCATCCTTGACAGAACCATGTTGTTTGGCCCCAAAGTAAAAGATGCACTCACTAGGTGCGAACAGGAAGGAAAAAAACTGTCTGCTGTGGGTGTATGTTTTTCTACTCCCTCAATGGTCTTTTTATAGAAACCAACGAGGTGATAGAAAAATGTGGTTCAATAAATCCCAGGCTCCCTTTCAACATATACATAGAGAGAGTTCTCCCAGGAGTAGAGGGCGGAACTCAAATTGAAGACACCAACCCTGCAGCAGAGGTGGTCTCCGCATAATCACAGCTGTAGAGATTCCTTCTCAGACAGATCCTATCAGCACTTCTGAATTATGGCCCATCTCTGGAGGAAATCAGGGGTCATCTATCCTTGCACCCGAGAGCCTGGCTAGATCTCACATAAGGTTCATACATTCATATGATATTATCCAGAGGTTATAGCTTATCATTTTTCCATCTGCCTCCATCAGTTTCAGAAACATCCTCCATGTTCCACCCAATTAGAGGGAAACAGCAGCATTAGACATAAAAAAGCTACTAGAAAAAAAGTCATCCAAGACCCCCCCTCCGAGACCAGAGAGAATCTGGAACTTATTGAAGATTCCTTTTAGTGCCAAAAATGACACAGGGAACCTAAATGCAGTTTTGAATATGAGCAAATTGACTCAATCGGTTCAGTATACAAAGTTCCAGATGGTCACGGTTCAGTCCATTATGCTGTTTCTGCACAAGGATGACTGGATGTGATCGGTAGAGCTTCAAGATGCGTACTACCATATCAAAATGAACAGGTGATTCGGAGGATATCTACTCTTCCAGCTGGGAGCCAGTCATTACCAGTTTAGAGCGCTGTTCCTTGGTCTCACCATAGCCCCCAGGGTGATCACCAAGTGCATGGCAGTCATAGCAGCCCACCCTAGACTACTAGAATTCCAAGTGTTTCCATACCTAGACAACTGGTTCCTGAAAACTCCAACCAGGCATCAACTAATTCACGCAAAAGATTACTTACTGCAGCTGTGCTCTTATCTGGGAATATCTGTCAGTTACAACAAATCTCAGTTCACTCCATCTCAAACTTTGCAGTTCGTCATTACTCATTTCAGTACAGTCAGTCAAATAACTTCTGTTCCTGTGTCTTGGATACAAACTATTCAATTCCAGGTCAAAAAGATAGTTCAGAATTCTTCTGTTTGAGTACATCTAATACTCCAAGCCGTGGGATCCATGTCAGTAGCAATCATTCTTGTATCACTAGCCAGGTTCCATATGAGACTCCTCCAATGAATACTTGCAACTCAGTGGTCTATTTTCCAACACCCATTATGCAGCCCAGTCAGAATAACTCAAGCTTGCAAAAATTAATTCCTCTGGTGGAGTCATCTTGGTCAAACACAAGAAGGCCATCCTTTTGTTCTCCCTCAGCCTAGGGCCACAGTGACCATGGATGCCTCTCAAATCGGGTTGGGGGGCACTTCTTGGGATGGACAGTGCAAGGCATATGGTCCCTTGGAGAGGCCATCAGTGTCCTGGAGATGAGAGCTGTCCTCATAGCTTTGCAGTCCTTTCAAGACACTCTTCCAACCTGGACTGTGGCGATTCAGACGGACAATATGTCAGTGGTCTGGTATGTCAACAAACAAGGGGGAACCAGATCTTACCCTCTTTGTCAAGAAGCAATGATAGCATGGCAATAAGGAATCTTCTCCAATTACATTCTGATAGCAGTGCACATCCTGTGGAAGTTCAACATGATTGCAGACAAGTTAAGCAGGTCCATTCTGATGCCTCTCGATTGGTCTCTCAATATCAAAGTGGCGGAGATGATTTTCTGTCAATGGGGCCAACCATGATGTGACCTTTTCGCATCTCACCTCAACAAGTGCAGCAGGTTCTTTGAACTGACCCCCCCCCCCCCCAGGGAGTAATTGAGGGTTGCTCTAATTCATGCTTGGCCCTCCAGTCTTCTTTATGCTGAACTCCCATTACCCCTCATTCCCAAGTTTCTCCAGAAAGCATTTTGATTGAAGAGCACAGTTGTCCTCGTTGCTGGCCACTGGCTTTATCAGCTCTAGTTTCCCTTCCTTTGGCCTCATCTTCTATACCTGCCCTGGATTCTGGCTCCAACTCCAGACCACCCGTCTCACTCAACAGGCATGACTCACCAGGTATTTCAGGCCTCAAGTTGACAGCATGGTTTCTCCAATTCTCTTGATTGCTAGACAGCCCAGGCTGTCCTCTCCCTTCTGTCATGTCTGGATATTGTCCCATAAAACTTCCACTAGAAAAATTTGCAAAAGTAAATGGAAAAGATTTGATCTGATGTTGTCAATTTTCATTCGTTCCTTAACTCCTGAGATTCGAATCCAGTCGTCAGATTCAACTCTTCCGCTTTTACTAGCTCATGGATCACTGAAAGCTCTTGAGCTTCTCTCTTTCCATAATGCCCCAGTCCCTAACTTACCTCAGATCTTGTTTGATGCCTTGTAGTTCAGATGTGGTCACTGTTGTAGTTCTCTAGTACTTAACGTTTTGGGTGTGTCAGTGAGTTAGAGATTTTTCTGTCTGATATCTCATAAATGTTCTTCCTATATTCTGATAGCATTTCCTCCCTTTTCAAGTATTTGGGTACTTCTATTTGATCTACCATTGCTGGTAGTTTCTTTTAGTACCTTTCGATACATCCTTTTCTTAGCATTGTTGGTATAACTTTCTTTGCTGTTACATAGTTTAAAAAAAAATCTTCATCCTTGTCATTATTCTTCTTGAAATAGTGTAGTTCTCACTGTTTTTGAGTCATAGTGTCTGAGAAGCCAGTGGGGTTCAAAAAATGTACTGCCTGTGGCCAAAAAGTCCTGCTCTTAGAGATGCATTCAGAATGAGTATACTGTTTAGGCCAGTCACATTTAAATGTGAACTCTGACATTTACAATGGTTTTAACCATAGGGCCATCATTGACCGTAAAAACAAATGAATACTTAGCATCTTCTGGAGCTCACCCCCCTAAAAAATCTGAAAGAAGAGATCCCAGAAAATGCTGTTCGGAGCCTACCACCACCTCATCACCTCAAGTTTCAGAACCTTCAACAAAAATAACAAAATCTTCAGATCCGAAGATTCAAAAAGGAGAGTCACCTCAAATCTGAACTCCACACTTGGGTCCGGATCCAATCACTTCTAGGCTGACATCTCCCTTCTTGGACCATTCTCTGAGATGCCATCATTCAAGACATTCATCCACAGCTTCTTCGACTCGTTCTTTGAAAAATTTGGCTGAAGCCAACGTGGACAAGATGGTAAAGATGTTCTTCTCAACACAGATCCAAATGGGGGTTCTCTCGGCTCCAACCCCATCGGGTCCTGAGACCTTAGTAAGCAAATACCCTTTTGGTAGCTCCTTCTCCAATCTCACCTATGGCTTTGGTGTTCTGGGATCCAAAGTTTCTGGCGTTGTTCACATCAGATCCCCAGATGCAAGTATCTTTGACTTCAGTGGCATCTCTGAGTGGACTGGCTCTGAGGGCTTTGAAGCTGGACAACTCTCATAGTCGTAGCTTTGGCAGTATGTCCAAGGTGTTGGGAGTCAACTCTGAAGTTGTCAGAGCCAACTCTTCCCCTTGGAGTCTTGGCATTAGACAGCTCAGCTCCAACTCCCTCTTCAAGTGTTCTGCTTGTGGGGTGGAGAGAGTTTGCAGCCTGTAAAGCATAAGCAACAAAACACGTACAGTCTCTGACACAGGAATGGCAGCAGCAACTGTAAAAAACAAAGTCTTTATTGTATAAAACTGTAGATGAGCGCTTTCGCGTATTACTACGCTTCTTCAGATCAAAGAAATAAAACAAATTCATCCTATTTAAACCTGACCTAATTATCTAATTAATTCAAACTCTCCAATAGGCATTGTGTAAGGAATGAACCATTAATTAATGAAACACACCTTGAGAATTTCTTTCAAAAACAGCAAAAGGCTCATTGCATCAAGAGGTTTAACATATAAAATAGCAGCAACTATAGTATATAAATAGGAACAGAGATGAAAGTAAGAACTTTCTCTAATACTTCAAAAGTTAATAAAATCATGTATATGTATGGCAAATAAAAACTCTCACGTATAAACCTAGCTAAATTTCCATATTAAAATACAAGTAAAAATACAAGTAAAAATGCTATATCACCCAAGAAATATAAAACCTTCTTGAAAGTGTGTATATGTGCAAAAATGCAAAAATACAAGGAACATATATATATATATATATATATATATATATATATATATATATATATATATATATGTATATATTTAAGAAACTAAAACCTTATTAATAAATATAAATATGAATATCACAACAACTCAGATGTAACCTTATTTGCGGGACTTTAATACGGATCGTAAAGAAACATAAGTATTGAGACCTGGTGGGTGATGAGCTCTTAATTTAAAAACCCATCCAAGTTCTTTGCTTTCCAAATAACTCATGTAGTCTCCCCTTCTCTGATTCTGGGGGACGATCTGAAGTACTCTAAATACAAAACCATGATCATTGTGGATAGAAACATGCTTGGCTAAAGCATTCAATTGATTATTATTTCTTATGTCATAAATATGGTTGTAAATCCTGTGTTTAAACTTCCTTTTGGTCATGCCCACATAAAATGCAGGGCAAGAGTGACACGTTGCTAAATAGACAAGACAAGCCTGTAAAGCATGTTCTTTCAGAGTCATCAGTTTCCTTCTCTCTCAGGCATTCAGCATTCAAGGTAGTGGAGAGAGCTTTCTGTATTCCTAAAGCTCAAACTTCTCCACCTTTTTCAGCTGTGACAGCCCCAACCCATTCATCTCTGCATCTTGAGCCTCATTCATCTTTACCACAGGGTCAGCCAGACCAAGTTAGCTGCCAGGATACCCATCAGGGTATACTGATTTCTTCCAGCAGTTTTCCAGAACATCCCAGCGAAGAACTTCCCAGGAAAAGAAAGTGTAAAAGGAGGCACTTGGACTCTCCTCAAGAGTTAGTCACTAAAGATACTGACTTTGATGAAGGGGGTGGGTCCCCAAGATCACCACCTGATGAACTCTCATTTGAAGACTTTCTATAACTCCTAAATCAGAGAGGTGGTTGGTCTCCCATTAACCCTTCCCAAGAGGAGTTGGTATTTCTGGAGGCTTTTACTGCTAGCCCGTCTACCTCTTGGGTGACTTCAGCCGCTGATGAGCTTATTGACTTAGTCTCACTGCAGGCATGGAAGTAGCCTGATAGTGTTGACCCAATACCCAAGAGACCAGACAAGATCCTGGTACCACCTAAGGACAGAACCCATTGGAGTAAAGGAGTACCGTTTGATGCCATGGTTGTGGCGGCAGCCACCAAGAAGGAACTAGGAGAATAGAGTTCATCTGTACACCCTCTTAACATGGAATCTAGGACGCTGGACAGAAATGTGTTTATGCTTCAGCAACCTTTGCCCTTAGATTGCTGAATTTTCTGGCACACTTTACAAGACTGAGCCAGAGAGCACTGTTGCCTCGCAGTAGGCCACCCTTCAGTCCATTTCCAATTCGTCCATGAGGATTATCTCTCATGCAGCAGAAGGTGCCTCACGAGCAGCAGGTTCAGGTATTTCTATCGGGAGGCATATCTGGATGTACTTGTATGCCTTTGTGGAATCCTTCAGAGCTTTCTTTGTCAATGCTGTCTTTGACGGAAGTTCCCTGTTTGGCCCTAAAGTGAAAGACACACTCACCAGATGTGAGTAGGAAGGAAAAACCCTGTCTGTTGTGGGCATGCATTTTTCGACCCCTCAACAAACCTTTTTTAGGAATCAATAAAGAGGACAAAAGATGTAGTTCAGAAATTCCAGGATCCTTTCTAAGATCCACATGGAGATAGTTCCACTTGAGGCACAGGGGGGAACTGTAATGGGAGATGCTGCCCTCATGGCAGAAGGGGTCTGCAAAACCAAGGATCGAGAGATTCTTTTTCTGACAGATCCTGCCAGCCCTCCTGAAAGGAGGCCTCACTGTCCTCCTTTGGAGACAGTCGGGGGTCATTTATCTCTGCACCAGAGAGCCTGGTTAAATATTACAAAACATTCGTGGGTACAGAGGATATCCAGAGATTATGTCATACCCTTTTCCCATCCACCTCCTCTAATTTCAGAGAAAATCCCCAATGTACCTTCCAGTCAGAGTGAGGCAACAGCAATAGAAATAAGCAAGCTGCTAGAAAGAATGAGTCATCCAAGAGGTCCCAGTAAAAGCGAACCACCGAAGACTCCAAAAAACAAATGGCCAAAAAACAAGTCCACAGCTCGAACAGGGCGATAAACCACCAACAACCAGAGCACAATTCCCAGAGTAAATACCATGATCCAACAGTTAAAAGTTCAGTTTATTAAAACCAAAAACATACTCCAACAATGGTCAGGTTTAGCGCTTTCATCTGACTACAATCAGACTTCATCAGAACCATTAATTGCTGATTAATTGACCCTTATAAAGGCATTTTGGCACCAAAAAACACTTTTAAAAAATAGAAAATATATTTATTAATCCAATTAAATTGTACAATCCAGTAGAAGTGTGCAAGCCTATATAAATGTTTAAATAATTAAGTAGAAATATAGCAAATATATAAATACTAAATGCATGTAAATGTGTGTAAATAAATAATTAATAAACATTATCCTGCTGTAAGGTTATAAGGTTATAGTGCTGGAATTCCTACCAAAAATTATCCACGGTCTAATAACAAGAAAGGCTTAATACTAATACTGTCATTAAGACCGGGAAAAGAAGTAGCATCACAGAAAATCTGCCATTCACTTTCCTTGTATGCCAGGTAGGTCTTCCAATTACCACCATAAGCTAACATATCCACTTGATCTACTATAGAAAATTTAAATACATGATCATCACCTTTTTCCAACACGTCTACTCAGTGCATTTTTGGTGTCTTTCTTCTTTATTCTATAAAGGTGTTCATAAATCCGTGTTTTTAGTCTCCTTTCTGTCTTGCCTAAATAATAGGCAGGACAGAGTACACAAGTAGCAAGGTAAACAACTCTTTGAGTGTTGCAGTTCCCTTTTATACAATGACACACAGTATTCAAAAAATTATGTAATTTGATAGTCTTACTCTCATTAATGTGTTTGCATTGACTGCAGGAACCACATTTATTGGTTCCACTCTTATTCTGTAAAGGTTTAGTTTTTGAACTAGTCTCTATTATCTTTTTTAAGTTAAATGAAGTCTTACAAACACTAAAAGGTTGACTACCTAAAAATGAACTAATATTTTCAGAAGTGTTTATCAACTCCCAATGTCTATTCAAAATTTCCTTCACTAAATTTGTGTATGGGTTAAACATAATACAAACTGTCCTGTTGATTCCTCCACTCATCTTGTTGTTATTCAAAAAATGTTTCCCTAATAAAGGTGTATATCTACTACCCCAATTACTTTTTACATACCCTGCCACTTTATCTAACATTACTTTAGGGTGTCCTCTGTTCATAAACATTTGAGGAATACCTTCAATTTCGTTCTCCATAATGTCTCTGGTGGAGAACATCCTTGCTGCACAAATACATTGCCCTTTAAACACATTCCTGAATATGTGTTGTGGGTGGCAACTACTGTATTCAATATAATCGTTAGAGAAAATTGATTTCACCAAAAATGCACTGAGTAGGCGTGTTGGAAAAAGGTGATGATCATGTATTTAAATTTTCTATAGTAGATCAAGTGGATATGTTAGCTTATGGTGGTAACTGGAAGACCTACCTGGCATACAAGGAAAGTGAATGGCAGATTTTCTGTGATGCTACTTCTTTTCCCGGTCTTAATGACAGTGTTAGTATTAAGCCTTTCTTGTTATTAGACCATGGATAATTTTTGGTAGGAATTCCAACACTATAACCTTATAGCAGGATAATGTTTATTAATTATTTATTTACACACATTTACATGTATTTAGTATTTATATATTTGCTATATTTCTACTTAATTATTTAAACATTTATATAGGCTTGCACACTTCTACTGGATTGTACAATTTAATTGGATTAATAAATATATTTTTTATTTTTTAAAAGTGTTTTTTGGCGCCAAAATGCCTTTATAAGGGTCAATTAATCAGCAATTAATGGTTCTGATGAAGTCTGATTGTAGTCAGATGAAAGCCCTAAACCTGAGCATTGTTGGAGTGTGTTTTTGGTTTTAATAAACTGAACTTTTAACTGCTGGATCATGGTATTTACTCTGGGAATTGTGCTCTGGTTGTTGGTGGTTTATCGCCCTGTTTGAGCCGTGGACTTGTTTTTTGGCCATTTGTTTTTTGGAGTCTTCGGTGGTTCGCTTTTACTTGGTTGTGTTGATGGCTGAAATCGGGTCCCCATCTGCTTCATTGAGCAGGGAAGATTATACTACCTTACGTGCGGAGGTAACGTTGCTTCAAAGCGACGTCAGCAAACTGCTAGAGCTTGTGGGGAGGCTGTCGGAAGCCGTCCAACATGGGGCTCCAACAGATCTAGCACGTCGCTTAGTGCCACTTGAGTCGTTACCTCTACAGTCTTCAACATCTGGTAACGCAGGGAGTGACGAGGACATACCAAATGGGCAAATTGTTGTTAAACCAACGGGAACACCTAACGTGGATTTAAACGTGGACACAAGGGAAGTGGATATTAACCTCTCGCAAGCGGGCGAGTTTACTTTTGACTTCAGCATTTTTCACAACAATGAAGAGACACATCCGTTGGGGGCTAGATCTAAGCAAAAGGAATATGTGAAAACTTATTCTGCCACAGTAACTCAGGGTGGCGAGCGTAAAAAAGGTACTGTTCAAAAAGATACTATTACTAGTCCTTGGACTAAGTTTAAATCCCACCATAAACAGGGGCATTCCCTTGGGGACGCTAATAAAAGCAATTTTTTAAATGTTAATGATGTTTTAAACAATTTTTTGAGTTATGATTTGGATTATTTTTCAGATGGTGAATACAGAAATACACGTGGTAGGAATTTGTCTAGTGGTAATTTAGAGCCTATTAAAGAAAAAAATATTCTTAATGGGCAAAAAGTTATTTAGTTTAAAAAGTACAAAAATCGATAATGCATATTTAGAGAAATGTTTGAAGTTAGGAATTGTACCCAAAGGGTTGCGATTTTTTAAACTACCATTAGGTATACCTTACACAGAAGAGGTTACTCAGGAATTTAACCAAATGTTTGACGACTTTGGTTTTAATAACATCAAAACACTTATGAAATTTAATGATGAAAAAATCACTATGTTATTGAATGAAGTAGAAGTATTGAATGAGGAAATTGTGCATGGCAGTAATTTTGACACATGGCAGGATTTGTATTATAAACAATTTCATGTTGCTGACAACAAAGCAAAAGGTGTATACAATAGGAAGCTCAAAAAGTTAGACAGGGACTTAGAGCTATACAGGAAGCAAAGAGCATATGTTTGGCCTCACACCAACACAGTGAAGGGCAGTAAACGTGAGACTAACCATAATATTGGCAGGGGTAATGTCAATAAAAATGATAGATTTGATGACAACACAAATTTTCAGGGAGGGAGATTTTACTCCGCACCCAAACAATACAGGAAGAGATAGTAGAGACTAAAGATAGGGCCATTAATAACTGGGTTTCAGTTTCAACAGTTTTAAACTCTTCTTTAGAGTTGAATTCAGTTACTAATGTAAAAGATGTTTTGGCTCACAATAACGTGAACACAAGAGATGTTTGACTCCATCTGTTCTTACTTTTGCTGGATTTAAGGTTTATAATTTCTCTGAATTGTACATTTCACATGAATTCTTCACCCTTTTTAGTAAAGGAATGAAGTTTATTCCTACAGCCAAATTCAACTTAGTAGATGCGGTTAAAGAAATTAAAATGTACTGCCGCAGAATGAATTTGGCTTTACAATTCAGGGACAATCAAGGGAGTATTAACAACGGTCAGTACAACTGTAACCGGTTATGTAGGTAGAGTGCATATACACCTACATCTCATCCCCAAGTGGCCCTTTATGAAAAAATGGTATGTAAGGACATTTATAGACTTTACAAAAATATATATAAAAATCTGACTTAATTCCACCTTTTGAAGACAATTTGACCATAGTTGAGAGGAATTGTTTGAAAGAAATTGTGACTAACAAAAACATCAGGATAATGAAACCGGACAAGGGAGGGGGTTTGGTCATTTTTGACACAGTAAACTACAACAGAGTTATTCATGATATCCTATTTACATCTGGGAATTATGAAGAGGTCTCTTTGAACCAAATTAACATTGGTTATCATAGGATTGACTTGGCAATCGAAGAGAATTTGTTGGACAACCGTATTTCCAATGAGGTTTACAATTTTTTAAGAACAGAATTCCCAAGGATGGCCAATATTTTTGGGATTCCTAAAATACATAAATCTTTGGAACCCCCCCCCCCTTTAGACCGATTGTTGCAGGTTCCTATTCTAAAACCTACAGTATAGGGGTCACAATTGATCAATGGACTAAACATGTATACAGTAGTGTCCCTCATTTAATTAAAGACTCATGGGAATTTTTGAGTAGACTAACCCCTGATGTATGGGTAGAAGATCTTACCTTCTTGACCATTGATGTTCAAGATTTGTTTTCTTGTATCCCCAGTTCTACCGGAATAGAATTTTTTGGTAACAGTCTTAAAAAATATTCTGGACTTAGTTGGGATCGGATTTGCTTAATTTTGGACATGATGGGGTTAGTACTTGAACATAATTACATCCAATTTCAAGGTGAACATTTCAGGCAGACCAGGGGAGTGGCAATGGGGGCTTCTTGTGCCCCCATTTTTGCCAACCTGGTTATGCTTGAGTGGGAAAACCAATTTATTTTTCCCAGTGAATTTTACAAATATATTTCATTGTATTCCCGGTATTTGGATGATTTGTTCATCATTTGGAAGGGGCCAACTGAGGATATACATAGATTTGTTACTTATCTAAAAAACAGTACTGATTTTCTTAAATTCACCTTTAAGTTTGAGAAAGTTGGTATTTCCTATTTGGACACCTTCATAAGTAACACTCCTGAAGGGTTTGTTTCAAAAATTTTTAGGAAATCAACTTTCTCGAACGATTATATTGAATACAGTAGTTGCCACCCACAACACATCTTCAGGAATGTGTTTAAAGGGCAATGTATTCGTGCAGCAAGGATGTCCTCCACCAGAGACATTATGGAGAACGAAATTGAAGGTATTCATCAAATGTTTATGAACAGAGGACGCCCTAAAGTAATGTTAGATAAAGTGGCAGGGTATGTAAAAAGTAATTGGGGTAGTAGATATACACCTTTATTAGGGAAACATTTTTCGAATAACAACAAGATGAGTGGAGGAATCAACAGGACAGTTTGTATTATTATGTTTAACCCATACACAAATTTAGTAAAGGAAATTTTGAATAGACATTGGGAGTTGATAAACACTTCTGAAAATATTAGATGTAATGGGATCCTATCTCGCCTACATTCATGACAGATGGGTTCGGAGCCGATCCATCGGCTCCGACTCGGCAACTAATACACTAGCACGAAGTCTCTCATTGGCTGGGCTACTCCCTATCCCAGGATGCACTACACCTGCTTCCCCAGATCTCGTTTGCCGCTTTACAAGCTGGACGTGGTCTCGACTTGGCTGGAGCTAAGTGGTTCTTTTTACCTTTATTGGTCTTTGACCTTGGGGTTTCTTGTCATATATTAACCAAACAGCTGTTTTAACAGCTATTCCTTATTATTCTTTACTATTTTCTACTTTTGAGTGCTTGAGTGTCTTCTGGTACTTTATTTTTTCAGTCGGGCAAGGCCCGTTTAAGTTAGAGGGCCTTTGCCCTTCCTTTGTGTGCTATTTAGCCTTTATTACCTTTTGTGGTTAATTGTTTTCGGGCCAAGCCCGTTTAAATTAGAGGGCTTTGGGCCGTTGGACTTGTTTTGTCTGTTTGTTTGTGAGGTAAACTTTTTTTCTTAAGTACTCGCGCCAGTGTGTCTCGCGCTTGTCAGTTGGCGCAATTCTGTTATAGTGCTTACTTATTGTGGTAAAGTCATACTTGTTGAAGGGCCTGTACTATGTCTAAGGAACACAAGTCAGGTTTTAAAAAATGCACTCGGTGCAGTTATAAAATGTCCATCACAGACAGTCATTCAGTCTGCGTTTATTGTTTGGGGCCGAAACATCTGCAAGAGACTTGTAGCGTATGTCATTCTTTCTGTGCTAGAGTTCTTCAAGAACGCAAGAACAAGTTGATATTGAAAGGGCTTATAAAACCTTCATTTGAGGAAGCCTTAAATCCTCCTGTTGCTTCCAAAAAGAAAAGATCGTCGGCACCGACAAGTCCGTCGGAGCCGACTTCTAAAAAGACTAAATTGACCTCTTCTTCCTCGGCTCCACTGACTTCGGGGCCGAGGGTTGAAGGGTCTGCCTCGGTACCTCCTACTTTGGCTCCATTGCCTTCGGAGCCGCAAGTTGGAGTATCGAGAGGTGAATCACCTCCATCGGTTCCAATGGCTTCGGAGCCGGTGGAAGTGTGCAGCTCAGACTCTTCCCCCTCGGCTCCGAAGAAGGCTCCTTCGGTGCCGATGGTGGTCCATGCTGTGGTGGAGTCGGCGCCGACAGTATTGGAGCCGTTTCGGAGCCGGTCCCCTTCTCTCTCGGAGCCGAGAGGAAAGTCTTCTCGAGTGTCTACCTCCTCTAAATCCTCGAGACTATCAGATTCGGACCTGGATAGGGTTTTACAGAGGCTATTCCAATCTCCAGTGTTTACTAAAATGGTCTCGGCTCCAGCACAGTTTGCTTCGGAGCCGATCCCCCCTCCAACACATTTGATTCCTCCTCCAACCTCATTGGAGCCGTTGGAGCCGGTGGTGGTGGAGCAATGTGGAGCCATACGGTCGGAGCAGAGACCCCTTACAGGCCTCTCGGCTCCGACTGTGCTTCCTACCCTGTCCTCCGGTTCAGGGTTTGGTACTGCGACCTCTTCAGCCGGGCCCGAGGGGAATACTTTGGGATTGGGTGCCTCGGTGCCTAGTCTTCCTCTCGGAGCATCGGCTGCTGGAATTCCCAGTGCCATCGTGGCCTCTAGACCAGTGACCTCCTTGGATTCTGGAGGTCCGGCCTTTGAGGCCATGAGGAGCGCGCTGGCCATGCCCTTGCCGGCTCAACAAGATTCTACCTCACCGTCCCTAGATTTGGAGATGGGTGCCTCTGTTGTGTTGCAGCCCCCCGGCAGCGGGGCCGCAGGGCCTGAGGATACCCCCATCGGGGGTTCCCTTCTTCCGGGTGGTCCGTCCAAAACTGCTTCGGACGAACCCCCATGGAAGAAATTGTGTAAGAGGAAACACGTAGACTCCCAAGATGAGTCTATTACATCGGATACTGACCTCGATGACGCAGAAGGGTCCCCCAAATCATCTTCGGATGATATCTCCTTCTCAGATATCTTGGAGATTCTGAGACAGAGAGGTGACTGGCAAGCCAAAACCCCTTCAGCTGAGGAGTCAGTCTTCCTCAAGGCCTTTGGGGCCCAGCCTTCCGCCTCCTGGGTGTCTCCGCCCTTCGATGAACTCCTTGATTTGGTTTCTCGAAGGGTGTGGGAACACCCTGATTCTGTGGAACCGGTGACTGCGAGGCCCAATAAATTTTTGTCAGCCCCCCCCCAGAAGGAGTTTCTCACAAAGGGTGTGCCTGTAGATGCTTTGGTGGTGGCTTCTGCCACACAGCAGGACGTGGCAGAGGCTTCGACGTCTATTCATCCTCCTAATAAGGATTCTAGGAGTATGGATAGGTACGGGAAGCGTACCCTGTCCTCAGCGGCCTTTACCTTACGGTCGCTGAACTACTTATGTCATTTTACGAGGCTCCAAAGGGATCTTCTCAAAGAGCTAAATGACTCTCTTCTTGGTAATCTACCTGAGACGCTGGCCCCGACTGTTGGCGCACAGATGACTACCCTCTTTTCTATTGTTAACTCGTCCATGAGGCTCATCTCATATGCGGCCGAAGGGGCGAGTAGAGCAGCGGGAACAGGCGTGGCCCTCAGGAGACAAGCCTGGTTACGCTTGTGTTCGTTCACGGAGGCTTTCAAGTCTTCCTTCGCCGACGCCCCCTTTGATGGGTCATCCTTGTTTGGACCCAAGGTGAAGGACACACTAACTAGGTGCGAGCAGGAGGGCAAGACTTTGACTGCCGTTGGGGCCCGATTTTCCGCTCCTTCTAGGCCTTACCCCAAGGCTGGGAGAGGAGGGAAAATGTGGTTTAAAAAATCTCAGAAGTCTTTCCCTACTCCACCTGGTGATTCCCCCTCCAGAGGCAGGGGATTTTGGAAGACGCCGCCCAGAGGTGGCAGAGGCCCCGTAACTCTGGAGACCGCGGTTCCTTTCGTGGTTCTTCATACAACCAGCGTTCCTGAGTTGTTGCCCGACTGTGCAACTCCCGAGCCAGTCGGGGGTCGCTCTGCGGCGCACCCACAAGCTTGGGAATCCATAACAAGCGATCAGTGGGTGGAGCGCATTATTACCGGAGGTTATATCATCCCTTCAACAAACCCCCTTTCTTTAAGGGAAATCCCGGACGTACCACCCAGTCAGCGGGATCAAGCAGCATTAGAGGTTTCAAAGCTGCTAGAAAAAGAGCCATCCAGCCTGTCCCCATCGACCAGATCGGATCAGGAACTTAGGCAAAATTATTTTTGGTACCAAAAAAGACAGGGGAGTGCAGGCCCATTTTGGACCTCAGTTCATTGAATGGTTTAGTAAAGAAGTCCAAATTCGAATGGTCACTCTTCAATCTATTCTTCCTTTGCTGGAAAAGATGCATGGATGTGCTCCATAGATCTCCAGGACGCTTACTATCACATTCCCATAGCTCAAGAGTCCAGGAGACATTTACGCTTCATCGGAGTCAGTCATTTTCAATTCCGAGCACTGCCCTTTGGTCTCACCACAGCCCCAGGGTGTTCACCAAGTGTCTGGCAGTGGTAACTGCTCACCTGAGAAGTCTGGGATTCCAGGTGTTTCCTTATCTAGACGACTGGCTCCTTACTGCCACCTCCGAGCATCTACTACTCCAAGCGCTCAGAGCCACGTTCACCTTGGGCCGTTTCTTGGGGATCACGTTCAATTTGCTAAAATCTGTACTACAGCCATCTCAGCGTATTACTTTCATAGGCGCAGACTTAGACACAAAAAGAATGCGCGCCTTTTTACCGGCAGCAAGAATTCAGGTGTTACAAGATCAAGTCAAATCCTGTCTCCCCCTACAAAGAGCCCCGGCCCATCGGATCCTACAACTGTTGGGCTCGATGGCGTCGACCATACTTTTAGTTCCCTTGGCCAGACTTCATATGCGAATTTTACAATGGCTACTGTCGGTTCAGTGGTCTTATCAGGAACTTCCCTTGAACCACTTAATCATAATCACGGAAAGTTGCCGTCGAGATCTGCATTGGTGGCTTCTCCAATCAAATCTCGACCAGGGGCGACCATTTATACCACAACGTCCCGTTGCCACTGTGACTACGGACGCCTCCCAGGTAGGGTGGGGGGGTCATTACCTGGACAGGTCGGTCCAAGGCACATGGCAGATCCAGGAAGCGCATTTGCATATCAATGTCCTGGAGATGAGAGCGGTACTATTGGTACTCCAAGCTCTCCATCACGCTCTCCCACAGGGCCCGATTGCTATCCTATCCGACAACATGTCGGTGGTATGGTACATAAACAAGCAAGGTGGAACCAGGTCTTACCCACTATGCAGAGAAGCCATGAGACTTTGGCACTGGGCGGTAGCTACCAACTGCTTTCTAATGGCAACGCACATATCGGGGAAGTCCAATGTGATTGCGGACAGATTAAGCAGGACCATTCTTTTACCCCACGAATGGTCCCTCAACCAGGGTATAGCTGCGAAAATCTTCGACAGATGGGGTCATCCTTGCTGCGACCTGTTTGCCAGCCCTCACAATGCGAAATGCAGAGAGTTTTTCACACTGTTCCCTTCTCAGGGACAGATTCCCAGGGACGCTCTGACTCACATTTGGCCCCCCGGTCTTCTCTATGCCTTCCCTCCGTTCCCCCTCTTACCGAGGGTGATACAGAAGGCCATTTACATGGAGAGCGAGATGATTTTGATTGCCCCACACTGGCCTCGTCAAGTTTGGTTTCCTTTCCTACAGAGGCATGCGATAGAAGGTCCATGGTTTCTGGATCCGGTGCCAGACCTGTTGACTCATCAGTCAGGACGGCTTCATCCGTCTCTCAGGTCCCTGAAGTTGGCAGCATGGTTACTCCACTTCCATCCTTAGTCCGAGACAATGCTCTTTCTCCGGACGTGGTCCACATACTGTCTTCTTCTCATAAACCTTCCACCATCAAACTTTATTCCAGTAAATGGAAAAGGTTTGCTTTCTGGGCTCAAGAACGGGGTATAGATCCTCTCACTGCACCAGTATCGGAGGTTCTGAATTTTCTGGCCTCCCTTTTTCAGTCGGGCTCTTCAGTTTCTACCATTAAGGTTCAGCTAGCGGCCATTTCTAATTTTCATGCTTCATTTGAACCTTCATTGATGTCTCACAAACTTTGTAAGGCTTTCCTTAAAGGGGCTTGGCTCCTGAGGCCTCCTTTATCTCATCCTGTCCCCCCCGTGGGATTTGAATATGGTTCTTGCTGCCCTAACTGCCCGTCCTTTCGAACCAGCTGCTACCTGTGATTTAAAATTTCTGTCTTGGAAAACGGCCTTTTTAGTAGCCATAATGTCTGCCAGGCGAGTTTCAGAACTTCAAGCTCTTTGTTCTGATCCTCCCTATTTGATTTTTCACAAGCATAGAGTTTCATTGAAATTAAACCCTGCATTTATACCAAAAGTGGCCTCCTCTTTCTGTATGCAACAAACTATAGAACTCCCTGTTTTTTTCCCAGAATTCTCTAATAACGCAGAATATACTTTGCATCAATTGGACGTACATAGACAACTGCGTTTTTATTTGAATAGAACCGCTCAAACGCGGAAATCAAATCAATTGTTTGTTTCCTTTGCAGTGAACAAATTGGGTTAACCAGTAACAAAAACCTCCATTTCTAAATGGATTAAAGATTGTATCATTTTTATTTATTCACAGGCTAACAAAGACCTTCCCTTTCCAGTCAAGGCTCATTCTACCAGGGCAATGGCTACTTCCGTAGCTTTTCACTCCAAGTTATCAATAGATGATATTTGTGCTGCGGCAACCTGGACTTCTCCACACACTTTCATTTCTCATTACAAATTGGATGTGGTTTCTCGAGGCAGAGCTTCCTTTGGTTCCACAGTTCTCAGGAGTGTGTTCCAATGAGCCACCCGGGATGTAGGTGCTAGGGACGCTGTCCCATCTGTCATGAATGTAGGTGAGATAGGATCCCATTACATCTTTTAGTTATGTACTTACCATAACTTCGGATGTATGGGATCCATCTCGCCTACATTCATAAGTACCCACCCTCCTTCCCCCTTCCTTTTGGATTTAGAGGAGCTGTAGTCCCTCTTTTCTTAGCGTTCTTTCTTGAAGAACTTTAGTTGGTTATTGTGACTACTAGTTTTTCTGTGTTTGCATGGATGTATGAAAGCGAACAAACAAGATCTGGGGAAGCAGGTGTAGTGCATCCTGGGATAGGGAGTAGCCCAGCCAATGAGAGACTTCGTGCTAGTGTATTAGTTGCCGAGTCGGAGCCGATGGATCGGCTCCGAACCCATCTGTCATGAATGTAGGCGAGATGGATCCCATACATCCGAAGTTATGGTAAGTACATAACTAAAAGTTCATTTTTAGGTAGTCAACCTTTTAGTGTTTGTAAGACTTCATTTAACTTAAAAAAGATAATAGAGACTAGTTCAAAAACTAAACCTTTACAGAATAAGAGTGGAACCAATAAATGTGGTTCCTGCAGTCAATGCAAACACATTAATGAGAGTAAGACTATCAAATTACATAATTTTTTGAATACTGTGTGTCATTGTATAAAAGGGAACTGCAACACTCAAAGAGTTGTTTACCTTGCTACTTGTGTACTCTGTCCTGCCTATTATTTAGGCAAGACAGAAAGGAGACTAAAAACACGGATTTATGAACACCTTTATAGAATAAAGAAGAAAGACACCAAAAATGCACTGAGTAGACATGTGTTGGAAAAAGGTGATGATCATGTATTTAAATTTTCTATAGTAGATCAAGTGGATATGTTAGCTTATGGTGGTAATTGGAAGACCTACCTGGCATACAAGGAAAGTGAATGGCAGATTTTCTGTGATGCTACTTCTTTTCCCGGTCTTAATGACAGTATTAGTATTAAGCCTTTCTTGTTATTAGACCGTGGATAATATTTGGTAGGAATTCCAACACTATAACCTTATAACCTTATAGCAGGATAATGTTTATTAATTATTCATTTACACACATTTACATGCATTTAGTATTTATATATTTGCTATATTTCTACTTAATTATTTAAACATTTATATAGGCTTGCACACTTCTACTGGATTGTACAATTTAATTGGATTAATAAATATATTTTTTATTTTTTATTTTTTAAAAGTGTTTTTTGGCGCCAAAATGCCTTTATAAGGGTCAATTAATCAGCAATTAATGGTTCTGATGAAGTCTGATTGTAGTCAGATGAAAGCGCTAAACCTGACCATTGTTGGAGTGTGTTTTTGGTTTTAATAAACTGAACTTTTAACTGCTGGATCGTGGTATTTACTTTGGGAATTGTGCTCTGGTTGTTGGTGGTTTATCGCCCTGTTCGAGCTGTGGATTTGTTTTTTGGCCATTTGTTTTTTGGATCCAAGAGGTCCCACCAGACCAGAGAGAAGTCCAGAACTTACTCAGTATTCTTTTTAGTGCCAAAGAAAACAGGACTGGAGACCAATTTTGGATGTCAGCAATCTGAATCAGTCAGTTCAATACATAAAGTTCTGGATGGTCACAGTTCAGTCTATCCTGCCTTTTCTGCACAAGGAAGATTGGATATGCTCAGTAGATCTTCAGGATGCTTACGATTGTATCAAAATGAACAAACGCTCCAGGAGGTATCTGTGCTTCCAGCTGGGAGCCAGTCATTACCAGTTCAGAGCTCTGCCCTTTGGTCTCACCACAGCCCCCAGAGTGTTTACCACATGTATGTCGTTAGTGACAACTCACTTGAAGCTGCAAGGATTCTGAGTGTTTCTTTATCTGGATGACTGGCTCATCACCACTCCAGTCAGACACCTACTGATACAAGCCCGAGATTACATACTCCAAATTTGCTCTCATCAGGGTATTTCAATCATTTACAACAAAATCTCATCTGGAACCAACTCGAACATTAGAATTTATCGGTGCCTTTTTCAACACAATCTCACTAACAGCATCTCATCCTTTGACGAAAGTACAGACTCTTCAGTTCCAGTTCAGGGAAATGGTTTACTAGCAAAGTGACAAGTACAGGTTAGACAAAAATGGGAATGTTGAACAACAGTTGGATGATTCCCATTTCGACTAACCTGCACCAGTGCAAGGTGCAGTTTTGCGAATGCCACAGTGCATTTGCACACCTGTCATCGGCATTATAAATACAGATCATGGTACAGTAGGATCGGGACATTACCCTTTTCCCCACTGTAGTGCAATCTCAGAGCTGGAATATATTATTTGCAGGGGGTATAGGAAGTCAGGGGGGGGGCTTTCAAAACAGGCATTTTGTGTTGTGCAGTATGTATGAACTGCTTACAAGTTCAACTTCCGGTGGCGTTAAGTAAGCTGCAGGGGAAGGCATATGTCGAATAATGTTGATTCTTCAAATTTGGGATTATATTCGACATAGTGCCTGTGTTCCTCTGCTGATTTTCAGAGATATGATTTGCACGAATGACCAGATTTTATTCTGGTGTTCGTGATTTTGATAGTAAACCAGGAAAATCATTCAAAACTCCCCTCTGTCTTCTCAATTAATTCTTCAAGCTGTAGGGTCCATGTCAGCGGCAATCATCCTAGTACCATTATCAAAGTACCATATGAGAATACTACAATGGACCTTAGCTAGTTAGTGGTTCATTCTTTGCCACCCTCTGTCTAGTCAGATAAAGATAACTCAAGCTTGCAGGAAATATCTCCTATGGTAGATACAATCAAGTCAAGTACAAGAACGTTGTCCCTTTGATCTTCTCAACCTAAAGCCATAGTGACCATGGACTCCTCCCAGATTGGGGCAGTTCCTGGGAAGGACAGTCCAAGGCACATGGTCCATAGAACAGGCCAATGTGCATATCAGTGTCCTGGAAATGAAAGCTGTCCTCCTAGTGTTGCATGCCTTCCAAGACATTCTTCTTACCAGGACTGTTGCAATTCAGATGGATAAAATGTCACTGGTCTGGTATATCAACAAAGAAAGGGGAATCAAATCTTACCTCCTATGTCGAAAAGCTCTAAGAGTGTGGCAATGGGTGATTTCATCCAATTGATTTCTGATCATGCACATTCCGGGGAAGTCCAACATGATTGCAGACAAGTTGAGCAGGTCTGTTATAATGCCTTACAAGTGGTCTCTCTATATAAAGGTGGTGGAGAGGATTTTCTGTCGATGGGGTCAACTGTGCTGTGACCTTTTCGCATCCCCTCTCAACAACAGTGCAGCAGGTTCTTTGCCCTCATCCCCCCAATATAGGAGTCATTGAGAGATGCTCTACTTCATGATTAGACTGCCGATCTCCTTTATGCATCTCCACTGACATCACTTATTCCCAAATTTCTTCAGAATGCATCCCGATTGAAGAGCACAGCAATCCTCATTGCCCCTTATTGGCCTCATCAAATTTGGTTTCCCTTTCCTTCGCATCATCATCTTCATCGCCCTTGGATCCTGCATCCAACTTCAGACCGTCTTTCTTACCTGACAAACTCAATTCATCTGGACATTCCAGGCCTAAAATTGACTGCATGGTTTCTCCACTTCTGTTGATTGCTAGCCAGCCCAGGCTACCTCCCCAGTCCATCATATCCTTTTATTTTCTCACAAAGCTTCCATCAGAAAACTTTACAAGAGTAAGTGGAAGATTTGTTTTTTGGGCACTACAGAATCAATTAGATCCTTTGTTCTGCTCCTGTTTCTAAAGTTCTGGAATTCCTGGGGCATCAGTCTTCAATGAAGGACCTAGCTCTTCTGCTGTTAAAGTACAAGTAGCTGCCATCTCCAACTTTCATGCTGGAATAGATAATTCATCTTTAGCATCTTCCAAACTTTGTTGAGTCTTTCTAAGAGGAACTCTTGTACTAAGACATCCTATTAAAGATCCTACTCCCCCTTGAAATTTGAATGTAATATTACAGGCTGTAATCCAGTTTCCATTCGAACCTTCAGCTAAGACACAACTGAAATGTTAAATTGGAAAACTATTTTTGGTAGCAGTTACCTCTACCAAAAGGGTTTCTGAATTGCATGCCTTGTCTTTTAAGCCACCTTACCTGAATTTCATAAATACAGAGTTTCCTTAAGAAACAATTCTTTCTTTCTTCCTAAGAATCCAATATGAATCAAACTGTTAATTATTTCCAAATTTTTTTCAAATAAAGAATAATATGTGTTACACCTATTAGATATGCACAGACAATTACATTTGTGCTTACATAGAAAGAAAGATTTAACAGCTGTTTGTATTTTTTTTCAGATCCAAAACTGGCAAATCAGTCTCCAAAGTAACATTAGCTCAGTGGCTGTATTACTTCTGTTTATAATAAATTGGGCATATCATTACCCAAACCACAAAGAGCACATTCCACAAGATCTATGGCTGCTTCTTCAGCTTTTCTGTCTAGAGCTTCTCTAGATGATATTTGTGCAGCCTCAACTTGGGCCAAGCCTCATACTTTTATTGCTCATTACAAATTAGATCTGGTCTCCAGAGGCAGAGCAGCTTTTGGTTCAACGGTACTCAGGAATATCCTTCCTTAGGTTCCTTACGGGGTTTAAGTAGCTGGGAACTCTGTCCCAAGAGTTGAGGAATGAATGCATATTGACAATATATGATAAAGAAGATATATACTCACCATAACGTTCCATCTTTGTTATCCATTTTCATTCATCCTCAGCTACCCTCCCACCAAGCCCCTCCAAGTCTTTCTTTTGGATACATCGAAGTTGCTGAAGGAGCTTTGTTCCTTGCTTTGAGTCTCAGTCTTTGCTGGTTAGACATGTTTATATATATATATATATATATATATATATATATATATATATATATATATATGTATATGTATATATATATAGAGAGAGAGATTAATGTTTTGATTCATTTACAATGCTCTGTGATATAAAGGGCAGAAAATAAGTTTTGAGGTATATTAGGGACTAGGGCATTATTGTCATTATTGGAAAGGGAGGAGCTCAAAAGCTTTCAATGATCCACAAGATAGTAAAAGTAGCCGGTTTAGATCCGAACCCCAAGAGTTGAGGAAGAATGAAAATGGCAACACAGATGGAACATTATGGTGAGTACATGACCTCTTTTTTTGAGCACATATAAAGAATTTAGACCCTTTTTCAGCACCAGTTTGAAAGGTTCTTGACTTTTTAGCCACAATTTTCACTGAGGGTGCTAGCTCGTCAACTATCAGTGTAAAAGTAGCAGCCATTTCTAACATATAGGAGTAGATCATTCTATGTTAGCTTCCGCCAAGCTTTGTAAAGCCTTTCTCAGAGTATCCCACTTACTTAGACATTCTACGTTAGCTTCCTCCAAGCTTTGTAAAGCCTTTCTCAGGGGAACCCACTTACTTAGACCTCCTTTAAATGCTCTTACTCCTCCTTGGGATCTCAATATCGTTCTTCAGGCCTTGACCCCCCCCCCCCGCACCCTTGAACCATCAGCTAAGTCTAATCTGAAATTTTGACCAGGAAAAATGTTTTCCTAGCTGCTATCACTTCTACCAGAAGAGTATCTGAACTTCTGGAACTTATTTAGTTTTTCACAAGGACAGGGTTTCTTTACTGACCAGTCCTTCCTTTTTGTCAAAGGTGGTGTTAGAATCTAATATTAATTAGGTCATCAAACTCCCAGTCTTGCCTCCAAACTTTTCAAGCAAAGGAGAATATCTGTTGCATTTTTTGGATGTCCACAGACATTTACTCTTATACCTTCACAGAACCAAATATTTGAGAAAGTCTGAACAATTGTTTGCTTCCTTTTCTGATTCAAAACTAGCCAAACCAGTATCTAAAGTGATTTTGGCCACATGGTTGACTGATTGTATTACCTTTGTTTATTATACAGTGGGTTGGTCATCCCACAAGGTCTATGGGAACATCTTCAGCCTTTTGTCTACAAGTTCCTTGGAAGATATTTGTGCAGCTGCAACTTGGACTAATCTTTATACCTTTGTTGCTCATTACAAATTGGATCTGGTCTCTTTACGGGAAGAGCAGCCTTTGTCTCAGCTGTGCTCCGGAATATCCTTCCTTAGAGTGCTCCTGGGATTTAGGTAGCTGGGGACTCTGTCCCAGCTGTTGAGTAGTGAATAAAAATTGCAACATCATTTAAAAAAGTTATATACTCACCATAACGTTCCATCTGTTGTCCATTTTCATTCTTCCGCAACTTGTCACCCACCCAACCTCTCCTTGTTTTACTATGAAGAGTATTGGAGGAATCTCTGTTCCTTGTATGAGCTCCAGCCTCCATTCTTTTCTTAATTTCCTCTGCTTTATAAATCTATGGGCAGAAAACTAGATCTAAGGTATGTTAGGTGTCTGGGGCATTATGGGTAAAGGGAAGAGCTTGAGATTTCAAGTATTTTATGACCTGGAAGAAGAGGCCGAGTCAGATCCAAGAATTGGATTGCAACCCCAACTGTTGAAGAATGAACATGGACAACAAAGATGAAACTTTATGGTGAGTACATAACTTTCTTTTTTTCCCCTAATGAGAATAACTAGGATCATACTATAGGTAATATGAGGGGACAAATGCATGTGATAAAGCATTTAGGAGCTGCTTTTGTCCATTAGTAGTACAGGGGGCAGTCCTGGGGTAAATTTTCTGTTTCCCATCCATAGATCCAAGTTGCTCTTGAATATGTATAGGGATGAGCTTTGTTTTATTTGGATGAGAAGTCTGATCCAGATCAGTGGTTTCCTCTGCGAGATATACCTCTCCCTCCAAACTATTCAGTTGATGTTGCAGAAGAGGTTTATATCCCTAGAACAAACATTTCCAATGCCTTTTGACTTGCTGATGTTCAGTAAAACCATCATTATTGGGTCAAAGGATGCCTTATGTACCAGACACAGGTCAACTCTTAGCATTGTCTGTAGGATGCAGGCTATAGTGACAGGACTGTAAGACTTATTTAGGCCTTGTATCCTTTTAGTAAAGTATCTTTGTGGGCATTACAGTTGCTGTATGTCTGGAGATATACATGCCAAAGGGTGCAGTATATTCAATGATTGGCCTATTGAGGGCTGAGTAAGGGGGCAATGACATCCCTAGATCTAGACATAATCCCTTTGTTTATAAACTGTGCAATTTAAAAGGACGTTCTTACAACAAATGACACATGTTGGTAAAAAGTTAGGTCATTATCCACATAATTTCCCAAAACCCAAACAACTGAGTCAACTCTCAGGGATATATTGTTAAGGTGGTAGTTCCCTGGGATAGATGACTTTCCACTGGATACTGTAATGCATTTTTTTGGCATTTAGTTTCAGTCCATGTTTTTGGCACTAGTTATTTATTTGAGACAAACCTTCCTAAAGGATGGCAAAGTAATTTGGGGATTCAGTGACTGTTCCTAGCTTGCAGTTGTCTGCCAGCTTAGTCAGCCAGAGCCCATCGGTATTTGCTTTTACTTCAGAAAAGTAGATGTCAGTGGTTCCAGTTCAAAATCCTGGGGGACTCCACTAGTGACTGGTCTCTTTGTAGAGGTAACTTCTCCTATTTTGATTTCATGCATCCTGTCTGTAAGCCTGTTAGCAATCTGGCAGGTGACGTAGGGGTTTATTCCCAGTTTGTATAGCTTTTCCACTATGCCTGAGTGGGTAATTGTGTCAAAAGCTTTTCTCCAGGTCAGGGTATACCATTGGTGGTCTTTTCAAAACAAATCTACCAGATTGAGGAAGCATCATCTGCACTTGATGAATCCAAACTAAGACTGGTATAGTGTATGGAGGTACCCTACATCGTGATTGATTAGTTCCATGATAGGTCTTTCTTTGGCTTTGCATATGAGGCTGGTCAGACTTATGGGTCTGTAATTGTCTGAGTCTGTGGAAGGTCTTCTGTTATGCAGGGATATAACTGTAGCTATTCTTCTTTGTCTTGGTACAAAACCTGTATGGTGACTGAGATTGAACAGTGTTAGGGGTGTGGCTAAATCATGATTTAAGTTAAAGATGCATCTAGTGATATTGTCAGGACCCACTGATGCAGTATTTTTAGCTTCTGATAGGACTTGATCTTGTATAATAGTTGGAGGCAAGTCAGTTTCAAGTTTATCTTGAAGGTCAGACAGAGGGAAGAGAGACAGAGAGAGCTAATTTTATCATGCAGAAGGCTTACTATATCTTCAGCCTCACTGTAGGTAACATTATTCACCATCAGCTTAGATTACAAACAAATAAAAAATGCCTTGTGATTGTCTTTTACTTGGGTAGCTGTTTTAGCCTCAGACTTTGCTTTGGTGGGTTTTATTAAGCTCCTGGGTTTGTTTATTTCAGTGACAAGGGCTCTAGCATTCTAGAAAGTGCTGTTCGTACTTCTGGTGAAAATTCTTTTCCTTTTATTATAAAGTTTGTTTTATATTGTGGTTCCATCATGTGGGTTTGTTTCTGGTGTGACTTGCACATGTCCTACAAGTACATATTGCTTGCCACTGCTCTAAAATAGTGTTGATATCCCCACTAAAAACATTTTTTAGAAGACCACAATCATTTGCATACTTAGCTAATGCATTGCTTTGGTCGTTATTTTTAATCACTGATATATAGGTTCATAAGTAGGTACTAGGCTGTCCACCCAAAGGCAGATAGAAACAACTCTGATCCAAAACAATACCAAAACAGCAAAATCTTCAGAAGTCAGGAATCGAAAAACAGGAACCAAAGTCAAATCCAAAAGCAAATTCTTTATTCTCCAGCGCCTCGGTGTAACCACCTTTCAAGAGTATACATTCTCACTGAAAGAATGGATATATATATACTCATAGCATTTAATTAAGCAATTAATTAAACAATTATGTTCAAAAAAGTTTTAAAGCAGACACCTCCAGTTTATTTCATTATTCAATCCACAGGGTGTCATTGCATTGTATTTCAAAATAAAAATACTTTCCTTATATTGTAAGTTATATTTCAAAGCATTTTCATCATTACAAAGACATTTCACACTTTCTAAAACTGTTCCTGTTAAAAATGAAGCATCACTATTATGATAAACACTAAAATGTGTGGCAATAAATTTATTTTCCCTTTTATGTCTTATGTCTTATGTCTCCAATGTGCTCACCTAACCTAATACGAAACTCTCTTTTAGTTTCACCTATATAATATAATCCACAGGGACAATGACAACAGAAGAGTATCTGAACTTCTGGAACTTATTTAGTTTTTCACAAGGACAGGGTTTCTTTACTGACCAGTCCTTCCTTTTTGTCAAAGGTGGTGTTAGAATCTAATATTAATTAGGTCATCAAACTCCCAGTCTTGCCTCCAAACTTTTCAAGCAAAGGAGAATATCTGTTGCATTTTTTGGATGTCCACAGACATTTACTCTTATACCTTCACAGAACCAAATATTTGAGAAAGTCTGAACAATTGTTTGCTTCCTTTTCTGATTCAAAACTAGCCAAACCAGTATCTAAAGTGATTTTGGCCACATGGTTGACTGATTGTATTACCTTTGTTTATTATACAGTGGGTTGGTCATCCCACAAGGTCTATGGGAACATCTTCAGCCTTTTTGTCTACAAGTTCCTTGGAAGATATTTGTGCAGCTGCAACTTGGACTAATCTTTATACCTTTGTTGCTCATTACAAATTGGATCTGGTCTCTTTACGGGAAGAGCAGCCTTTGTCTCAGCTGTGCTCCGAAATATCCTTCCTTAGAGTGCTCCTGGGATTTAGGTAGCTGGGGACTCTGTCCCAGCTGTTGAGTAGTGAATAAAAATTGCAACATCATTTAAAAAAGTTATATACTCACCATAACGTTCCATCTGTTGTCCATTTTCATTCTTCCGCAACTTGTCACCCACCCAACCTCTCCTTGTTTTACTATGAAGAGTATTGGAGGAATCTCTGTTCCTTGTATGAGCTCCAGCCTCCATTCTTTTCTTAATTTCCTCTGCTTTATAAATCTATGGGCAGAAAACTAGATCTAAGGTATGTTAGGTGTCTGGGGCATTATGGGTAAAGGGAAGAGCTTGAAATTTCAAGTATTTTATGACCTGGAAGAAGAGGCCGAGTCAGATCCAAGAATTGGATTGCAACCCCAACTGTTGAAGAATGAACATGGACAACAAAGATGAAACTTTATGGTGAGTACATAACTTTCTTTTTTTCCCCTAATGAGAATAACTAGGATCATACTATAGGTAATATGAGGGGACAAATGCATGTGATAAAGCATTTAGGAGCTGCTTTTGTCCATTAGTAGTACGGGGGCAGTCCTGGGGTAAATTTTCTGTTTCCCATCCATAGATCCAAGTTGCTCTTGAATATGTATAGGGATGAGCTTTGTTTTATTTGGATGAGAAGTCTGATCCAGATCAGTGGTTTCCTCTGCGAGATATACCTCTCCCTCCAAACTATTCAGTTGATGTTGCAGAAGAGGTTTATATCCCTAGAACAAACATTTCCAATGCCTTTTGACTTGCTGATGTTCAGTAAAACCATCATTATTGGGTCAAAGGATGCCTTATGTACCAGACACAGGTCAACTCTTAGCATTGTCTGTAGGATGCAGGCTATAGTGACAGGACTGTAAGACTTATTTAGGCCTTGTATCCTTTTAGTAAAGTATCTTTGTGGGCATTACAGTTGCTGTATGTCTGGAGATATACATGCCAAAGGGTGCAGTATATTCAATGGTTGGCCTATTGAGGGCTGAGTAAGGGGGCAATGACATCCCTAGATCTAGACATAATCCCTTTGTTTATAAACTGTGCAATTTAAAAGGACGTTCTTACAACAAATGACACATGTTGGTAAAAAGTTAGGTCATTATCCACATAATTTCCCAAAACCCAAACAACTGAGTCAACTCTCAGGGATATATTGTTAAGGTGGTAGTTCCCTGGGATAGATGACTTTCCACTGGATACTGTAATGCATTTTTTTGGCATTTAGTTTCAGTCCATGTTTTTGGCACTAGTTATTTATTTGAGACAAACCTTCCTAAAGGATGGCAAAGTAATTTGGGGATTCAGTGACTGTTCCTAGCTTGCAGTTGTCTGCCAGCTTAGTCAGCCAGAGCCCATCGGTATTTGCTTTTACTTCAGAAAAGTAGATGTCAGTGGTTCCAGTTCAAAATCCTGGGGGACTCCACTAGTGACTGGTCTCTTTGTGGAGGTAACTTCTCCTATTTTGATTTCATGCATCCTGTCTGTAAGCCTGTTAGCAATCTGGCAGGTGATGTAGGGGTTTATTCCCAGTTTGTATAGCTTTTCCACTATGCCTGAGTGGGTAATTGTGTCAAAAGCTTTTCTCCAGGTCAGGGTATACCATTGGTGGTCTTTTCAAAACAAATCTACCAGATTGAGGAAGCATCATCTGCACTTGATGAATCCAAACTAAGACTGGTATAGTGTATGGAGGTACCCTACATCGTGATTGATTAGTTCCATGATAGGTCTTTCTTTGGCTTTGCATATGAGGCTGGTCAGACTTATGGGTCTGTAATTGTCTGAGTCTGTGGAAGGTCTTCTGTTATGCAGGGATATAACTGTAGCTATTCTTCTTTGTCTTGGTACAAAACCTGTATGGTGACTGAGATTGAACAGTGTTAGGGGTGTGGCTAAATCATGGTTTAAGTTAAAGATGCATCTAGTGATATTGTCAGGACCCACTGATGCAGTATTTTTAGCTTCTGATAGGACTTGATCTTGTATAATAGTTGGAGGCAAGTCAGTTTCAAGTTTATCTTGAAGGTCAGACAGAGGGAAGAGAGACAGAGAGAGCTAAATTTATCATGCAGAAGGCTTACTATATCTTCAGCCTCACTGTAGGTAACATTATTCACCATCAGCTTAGATTACAAACAAATAAAAAATGCCTTGTGATTGTCTTTTACTTGGGTAGCTGTTTTAGCCTCAGACTTTGCTTTGGTGGATTTTATTAAGCTCCTGGGTTTGTTTATTTCAGTGACAAGGGCTCTAGCATTCTAGAAAGTGCTCTTCGTACTTCTGGTGAAAATTCTTTTCCTTTTATTATAAAGTTTGTTTTATATTGTGGTTCCATCATGTGGGTTTGTTTCTGGTGTGACTTGCACATGTCCTACAAGTACATATTGCTTGCCACTGCTCTAAAATAGTGTTGATATCCCCACTAAAAACATTTTTTAGAAGACCACAATCATTTGCATACTTAGCTAATGCATTGCTTTGGTCGTTATTTTTAATCACTGATATATAGGTTCATAAGTAGGTACTAGGCTATCCGCCCAAAGGCAGATAGAAACAACTCTGATCCAAAACAATACCAAAACAGCAAAATCTTCAGTAGTCAGGAATCGAAAAACAGGAACCAAAGTCAAATCCAAAAGCAAATTCTTTATTCTCCAGCGCCTCGGTGTAACCACCTTTCAAGAGTATACATTCTCACTGAAAGAATGGATATATATATATACTCATAGCATTTAATTAAGCAATTAATTAAACAATTATGTTCAAAAAAGTTTTAAAGCAGACACCTCCAGTTTATTTCATTATTCAATCCACAGGGTGTCATTGCATTGTATTTCAAAATAAAAATACTTTCCTTATATTGTAAGTTATATTTCAAAGCATTTTCATCATTACAAAGACATTTCACACTTTCTAAAACTGTTCCTGTTAAAAATGAAGCATCACTATTATGATAAACACTAAAATGTGTGGCAATAAATTTATTTTCCCTTTTATGTCTTATGTCTCTAATGTGCTCACCTAACCTAATACGAAACTCTCTTTTAGTTTCACCTATATAATATAATCCACAGGGACAATGACACCCTGTGGATTGAATAATGAAATAAACTGGAGGTGTCTGCTTTAAAACTTTTTTGAACATAATTGTTTAATTAATTGCTTAATTAAATGCTATGAGTATATATATATATATATATATATATATATATATATATATATATATATATATATATATATATATCCATTCTTTCAGTGAGAATGTATACTCTTGAAAGGTGGTTACACCGAGGCGCTGGAGAATAAAGAATTTGCTTTTGGATTTGACTTTGGTTCCTGTTTTTCGGTTCCTGACTTACGAAGATTTTGCTGTTTTGGTATTGTTTTGGATCAGAGTTGTTTCTATCTGAAGGTATGTGGAGTGGAGTTTGTGTAATTATCTGCCCAAAGGCATTTATAAGCCTAGCCGGAATGTGTTGGCTTTCACCGCCCCCTTAGATTAGTTCAATCCCTCTGTCCAGCAGAGCCATTGAAGTGATCCCTGGGGTAAACTTTCTGTTTCCCATCCACTCGTCAAGGTTTCTCTTGAAGAGCGTTAGCAAGGAGCTCTGCCAAATGTAGATTGGAATCTTGTTCCAGAGCATGGGAAGTCTCTGGGACAGGAATCTATCCCTCCAGCACATCCTATTTATTGTTATAGTGAGGTTTAGATCCCTGGAGCATGTGGCTTGAGGAGATTTGGTTTTCTTTAGGTGGAGTATGTCCATCAATTCTGGGTTGGACATGGCCTTGTATGTCAGGCAGAGATCACCTCTGAGTAGGCGGTGTGCAACTGAGTACAGCTGGAGTTTCTTCAGTCGAGCTGCATAGGGCATCAGCTTGAGGCCAGTGATCCTACTGGTGAGGTACTTCTGTGGTCTTTCCAGTTCTTGCAGGTGTTTTGTAAGGTACATCCCAAATGGGGCATTGTACTCTATGATGGGTCTGATGAGTGATGTGTAAAGGGGCCCAAAGACCTCTTTCGATCTTGATGTCAACCCTTTTGTGATTAGGTGGGCCACATAGAAGGATTTTCTAACCACTTTGGCAATGTGATTATCAAAGGAGAGGTTACTGTCTACTTGGGTCCCCAGATCCCTTATTACATCATCCGTATTTAGGGGGCTACCACCTATGTGGTAGTTTGTGGGTACTTTATTTTTTCCAAAGGGGATGACTATGCTCTTTTTGGCATTTAGCTTGAGGCCATGGCTTTGACACCAGGTATCTGTCTCAGTGAAACCCTTTTGGAGGATGTCTGTTTCAGTCGGAGAGTCAATTATAGACCCTAGTTTGCAGTCGCCTGCAAACTTGGTCAGCCATAGTCCTCCTGTGCTTGCCTGTACCTCTGAGAAGTATATGCCGAACAGCAGGGGTTCTACGACTGAGCCCTGGGGAACACCACTTGTAACCGGTTTAGAGTCAGACCTAGCTCCTGCAACTCTTACCATGTGGGTTCTGTCCGTGAGCCAGTTGGCAACCGATCTCGTGATGTAGGGGTTTATGTTCAGGCTGATGAGCTTGTCTATAATACCTGAGTGGGGAATGGTGTCGAAGGCCTTTGCAAGGTCTAGGTAGGCTGTGTGGACCACCTTTCCCATGTCTATAGCCTTGGTAAGTGTCTCAAAGAAGTCCACCAGGTTTAGGAGGCATGATCTGCCCTTAACAAAGCCGAACTGGATAGGGTCAAGTGTTTGGAGGTTCCCAATGTCTCTGTTAATGAAATCCATGATGATGTGCTCCATAGCTTTGCAGATCAAGCTAGTCAGGCTTATAGGGCGATAGTTCCCGGGGTCTGTTGTGGCTCCACCTTTGTGGAGTGGAATAACCGTTGCTGTGAGCCACTCTGTGGGCACGTAGCCTGTGGAGAGGCTGAGTTTAAACAGTGTGTTTAGGTGAGGGGTTAGTTCATCTTTGAGCTCATGTAAGATGCAGCCTGGGACACTGTCCGGTCCCATTGATGCTGTATTTTTGGCTTTGGAGAGGGCTGTTTTAACCTGAGTGTCTGTGATTTCAGGGGCACTACATTCTTCTGGTATAGTTATGGGCCCTTTTGGTGATGAGAGGGGGGAGTGAAGTTTGCACTGAACCTGTCTGCAAGGATGTTGGCTATATCAGTCAGTTCAGTGTATTTTGTGCCATTCTGCACTAACACTGAGCAGATCTGAGAATTGCCACTTAGATTCTTGACATAGCTAAAGAATGCCTTGTGGTTATCTGTGGAGACCATGGCAATTTTTCTTTCAAAGCTAGCCTTGGATGATTTTATGAGGGAACGTAGTTTCTTGCTGATACTGATCAGGGATGTCTTCCCTTTTTGGGATTTTACTCTTTTCTGTATTAGTTTCCTCCTTCTATTGTATAGCTTGTTTATGACAGGGGTCCACCAGACTGGTTTCCTTTTCTTGGAGGAGTGAGTCTTGGTTTTGTTTGGGATAGCACGATCCATGCATTCTGTAGGTGCCTGTAGAGTGCAGTAGTAAAGAATTTTGCAGCTTGGACAGCATTATCCTTTAGCATGGGGGCATCCTTTAACATGAAGTTTGCTTTTGAAAAGTTTTTCACAGTGGTTTCTTTGACCAGGGGTGGTGGCGGAATGTGGATATCCAGAGTGATTAGTTTATGGTCAAATCTAACCAGTGAGGGGTTGACCTTCGGTGTGGAACACCGGTCACCCATGTTGGTGATGACCAGGTCCAATATGTTGTCACATCTGGTGGGGGTGTTGACCAGTTGATCCAGGGCATTTGAGTTTATAAATTCTAGGAAATGTTGGGTAAGGGAGTTTGTACTTGAGTAGATCTCCCAGTTAATGTTTGGGTAATTGAAATCACCCAATATCAGGGTGTTTGGTAGGACTTTTATGTTTCCCAGTGTTTCCAGGAATGCGGAGTGGGGGTCTTGGGACATGGTGGGTGATCTGTAGCAAGCTATAATTTGAATAGCAGTTTTTCCTGTTGTTAGTTGCATATGGATGACCTCTGAAGCATCGTGCTGTGCCACTAACCTGGAGGTGTGGGTATCCTTGATGAATATGGATACTCCCCCTCCTTTTGTATTTCAGTCTGGGTTTTGTGGCCGAAATATATGGTATGAGTTGTAGCCTGGTAGTGCTGGGGTGCTCTCTGGAGCCTTAAACCAGGTTTCTGTTATGCACATATATCGATTTTCTCCATACTGAGGAGTGCCTCGAGTGCATGCATTTTGAAGTTTGGACTTCTGGCATTGAGTAGCATTATCCTCAGTTTTTTGTTACTTGTGCTATTTACAGTGGTGGGTTTGTATTTTGAGCCTTGCCTAAAAAAGGCACTATGGGGGTGGCAAGAGCCTTGGCCAGTATTCGAAAGCCTAAGGGTGACAGGTGCAAGCCGTCTCTAGCGAAGCAGCGTGGCTTGTCGACCATGTCATCCCAGGCTGATAGACAGTGGATCCCCTTTGAATGACACCAGAAGCTTAGCCAATTGTTGAAATTGATAATTTTTTTCTCTATACCGTGGTATCATTCTTGGTGAGGGTAGGATGCTACTCAGGGTCATACCGGCCTGGACTGCATGATCAGAGAGTTCCTCCATGTCTCTCTTCATGTAGTCCAGGGAGGTACCGCTCAGGTCATTCACATCAACATGGAAAATGACAGCTAACAGTAACCTTCTCCTTGTTCAGCCTAGTGAGTTGGACGTCAGTGTGCCTGAGTCACCTATTAGAGTCACCTATTGCTAGTGTGTGGGGTATGTTATTTTGCCTTAAGGGCTGTGATTGTGTGGCACACTGGTTTTGTGAAATATGTGTTTCATGGTTTGTATTGGGGGGTGGAGGTTGCTTGGATGTCTGCTTTGGAGGTCTCTGTTGCCTTTGAAGATTTTTATTTAGAGCTTCCGAGTATGTTTTTGTGTATTTATGTGTGTTTTATGCCGGTGCTGGTGTCATAGGTCTATGTGAGACTGGTGGTGTGATGCAAGTAATGCCCTTCTCCTCTTGACTGCTTGGTCCAGTCTTGGCTTGAGAGAGCTTAGCCTCCAGTTGGGCTGTATAATTGCATCTCTCGCATGCATTAGTGTTTGGTGGAAGGAGGAGAGGGTTGTCTGTGTACATGAGGCAATTGTAACATTGCCTCAAAATGCCCAGAGTCACCAGTTGGACCAGAGAGTACACCTGAAACTGCCCTTTGGACATGCCTGGATAGGTGCAGTGAACTGTTTTACTGATTGGCTGGTAAGGTCAAATAGAGAGCCTTGTCCTTCTCTACAGTATAGGGGGGGGTCTAGTGCTAATTTTTATTAGTGCTTGCTATGAGTTTTGAGCAAGTGCTGAGATGAGAAGTGAATGGTTTGAGTGCTTAAGTTGAAAGTTTGTCTAGTTCCAAAGGAAAAATTGAAGAGTAGACTTTGTGGCGCCAGAAATAGTTATACCCAAGCTAACTGGCACTGCCCGGCTTGCAAAACCGCGCAAATGTGGGTTTTATAGCAGGGAAATGAAAGAGATAGAAATTAGCTCAAAATGGCCAATAAACTACTAATTTCTGGGATAAAACCATTCCTCCAGGGACAGATAGGCTGCTCACAGCTCCCTCTCTCACAGTGAACAGAGAAACTTCCTTCTATCCAAGTAAAATTCTCTCTGAGATCTTCCTAGTGGTCTTACCCACATAGAAATATCATAGGAACAAAAAGAGGCCACATAATCCACCCCTTAAGAACTACAGATGAATCTACCTTTTACAAACAACATTCTATACAGATGATTTAATCTTCATTCATATACTTCAGTACTTGGGATTGTTACTTTTATAGGTACCATAAGGACCAGAAAAAAAATCCTCAAAAATGCTATGTTCCAATATAGATTAAATGTTACAACTCTTTCTATAAGTAAAACTGGGAACATCATCTAAAATTTGTGTTAAATCCAGATTTCCTGTAACACTTTTTCAATGAGTGGTGACAGTGTGCTTAATACTTGTAATGTTCATGGATATTGGAATGTGAAAAGCTTGAAGAAATTAACCTTGACTGTTAACTGGTGCTTTTATTTGATAGCCATATAACAATATTGACTGAAACTTTGCCCATCTGTCTTGAACAACTTCAGAAACTAACACATCCAACATCTGAATATTATAACCCCTATGTACAAATAAATTCTTCAAAAATTCAATTTCTGTTTTAATTACATTACTGTTACTAATTATTTGATTAAGCCTGATAAACTTTCCTCTTACTTTCCCTTTTATAAACATGGGATGTTGGCTGTTCTAAAAAAGACAATTGTTCATAAAAGTTTCTTTTCTATATATCTTGCTATAAAAACAATTATCTTGTACCGTATTCTCTATATTGCAAATAGTACAGAAAACTGGTGCTGCAGTTTAGATCATTAAAGAGAGTGGTAACTCTTATTTTATGCCATTCCACAAAATAAGTAAATCATCAATATAGCTTTTATAACTGTAGTGGTGGTGCTGCGGTAGCCTTGTTGCCTCACAGTTAGACGTCCTGTTCGATTCTCAGCTAAAGCGTCTTCTGTGTGGAGACATGCATGAATGGGCTTACCTTCATTGAAGGTTATGCATCAGGGCTAGCAACTCGGTACGTAAAAATCTACTCCAATCATTAGCGGACCAGAGTTCCGCTGTGGCGACCCCTAACCGGGAAAAGCCGAAAGATACATCATCAATATATCTTTTATAAAATGTTTCCAAAAAATATAGATGTATGAGGCATGAAAGAAAAATCCAGTATAAAGTAGTTTGTTAGCAATACAACATAAGCGCTTTTGCAGTAAAACACTGCTTCATCAGATGTTTTATAAAAACACCTGACAAGACTGGTGGCAACGCACGATGCATCGGAGACCATCCAGGTGCAATTAACCATAGGCAAGACTGCTCTGCAAATTGTAGCATGTTACAGGCCACCCTCACAAACTCAGGAACCTCACATGGCCTTCCTGAAAACACTAGAGGGGATAAATGTATCACCAAACACCATCATACTAGGTGACTTCAATTACCCTAATATAGACTGGGAACACTACTCAAGCCCAAACACCCTAGCCCAAAAGTTCTTGGAATTCATAAACTCAAATGCCATGGAACAACTAGTCACCATCCCCACAAGAGGAGATAACATACTTGATCTCATCATCACGAACATGGGAGCACAATGTTCAACACCGGAGGTGTACCCCTCACTGGTGAGATCAGACCACAAACTAATCTCGCTGGAGGTCCTCATCCCACCCCACCTGAAATAAAAAGACCACAGTAAAGAACTTCTCGAAAGCCGACTTCACACTTCTAAAGACTAGTGTGGTCTCCGTACTCAAGCCGCTGAATCACTTACAAATGCCTTCTACCAGCACCTGCAGGACTGCATGGATAAGGCAATCCCAAGCAAAACAAAGACTCTTTGTACCAAAGGCAAGCGTCCAGTCTGGTGGACCCCAGCCATAAACAAACTCTACAACAAAAGGAGGAAGCTACTACAAGATAGAGCAAAATCCTTAAAAGGTAAGACACCCTTGATCACTATAAGTAAAAACTAAGAGCTCTCATAAAATCATCCAAAGCAAATTTCGAGAGAAAAATAGCTAAAGACTCAAAAGACAATCATAAGGCCTTCTTTAGCTATGTTAGAAACCTGGGAGGAAACTCCCAGATATGCTCAGAGCTAGTTCAAAATGATGTGAAGATTACTGATCCTACAGACATTGCCAACATACTGGCTGACAGGTTCAGTGCAAACTTCTCCCCTCCCCCAAAAGGAGAGATATCTATACCAACCGATTGCAGCCGCCCAAACATCTCCAGCAGCCAAGTGAGAACTGCTCTCTCCAAAGCAAAAACACAGCATCCATGGGACCTGATGGTGTCCCCGGCTGTGTGCTCCATGAACTCAATGAGGAATTAAACCCACAGCTAGGACAGCTGTTTAATCAAAGTCTTACCTCTGGATACGCCATTACCCAGGGGTGGCGCACTGCAACTGTGGTACCACTTCACAAAGGCGGTGCCTCCACCGACCCTGGAAATTACCGCCAATTAGCTTGACAAGCCTTATCTGCAAAGCCATGGAGAGGATCATAATGGACCTCATAAATAAAGACATAGGGAATTTGCAGACTTTGGATCCAACCCAGTTTGGCTTTGTCAAAGGCAGATCATGCCTTTTAAACTTGGTTGACTTTTTGAAACAGTCACCATAGCCATTGATGAGGAAAGGCAGTCCATACAGCCTACCTCGATCTGGCTAAGGCCTTCGATACAATACCCCATTCGGGTATCATTGAAAAACTCATCAGCTTAAATGTCAACCCATACATCACAAGATGGGTTGCAAACTGGCTGAGTGACAGAACCCACAGGGTCAGAGCTGCTGGCGCCATGTCAGACTCAAAGCCTGTCACAAGTGGTGTCCCACAGGGCTCAGTCCTGGGCCCACTCTTGTTTGGCATATACTTTTCCAAGTACAAGCAAACATAGGAGGGTTATGGCTGATAAAGTTTGCAGATGACTGCAAACTGGGCCATAGTAGAAAACACATCTGACACAGATATCCTTCAGAAGGGTCTCACAGAAGCGGATAACTGGTGCCAGAGCCACGCCTAAAGTTAAATGCCAAAAATGCATAGTCATACCCTTCGGGAAAAACAAGGTTACCCCTAGCTACCAAATAGGTGGCAATCCACTGAGCACAGAAGAAGTTATCAGGGACCTGGGGACCCAGGTTGATAGTAGTCTGTCATTCGACACCCATGTAGCTAAAGTAGTTAGGAAGACCTTCTACATTGCCCACCTTATCATGAAGGGATTCTCATCTAGATCAAGGGAGGTCATAGTCTCCTTTACTCATCACTCATCAGACCAATGATTGAGTACAATGCCCCATTCGAATGTATCTGACCCGACACTTGCAGCAGCTGGAGAGGCCACAAAAGTTCCTCACCAAAAGGATAAAGGGTCTCAAAAATCTGTCCTATGCTGCCCGACTGAAAGAACTCCAGCTCTATTCAGTCGCACCGCTTGCTCAGAGGTGACCTTTGCCTAACATACAAGGCCATGTCAAACCCAGATTTGATGAATATGCTTCACCTCAAAAATCTAGATCCATCAGAGCCACAAGGGCGGAGACTTAAACCTTGACACGGCTATTAATAGGACGTGCTGGAGGGATAGATTCATCACCCAAAGACTCCCTATGCTGTGGAACAAAATCCCGGTACATGTGAGGCAGAGCACCTCGCTGGCCTTGTTCAAGAGAAATCTTGACCAATGGATGGGAGATCGCAGATATACCCCAGGGATTACCTCAGTGTCACTGCTCGACAGAGGCACAGCAAAATAATGGGTATAGTTCCGCATACTAAAGGGGTGGCGTAAGCCACAAAACGATGGGCTAGGCTTGTAAATGCCCTCGGGCAGATAGCCTAGTATGAACCTATGAACCTATGAACCTATGAAATGTTATTTTATCGTAAAGCTGATATTTGACCAAGACTTGCTGCTCCCACTAGCTCATTACCAAATTAACAAATACGGGCACCATCTTTGCACTCATTGCTACTCTTTTCCATTGCTGCAGAATGTTTTCATTAGATATAAAAAAGTTGATCAGGACTGAATATGGTAATAAGCAGATTGTATTTATTAACTCTTTCTGAAAATTTGTGATTTTGGCTGAATCATTTCCAATATAATCAGCACGTTTCCTATTCATCCAAGTCTATAATAATGTAACATCTGTTGTCGCAAACATATTTTCTGTACCTCTAAAGTCATACTTATTCAAAAAATGCAAGCAAATTCAAGAATACTTTAAATAAAATTATATTTCTGCACTACAGGATTAAGCATAGAATCAAGTTATATGGAAATAGCCTCAGTTTTACGAAAAGCAGCAGCCAGTGTTGACCTGAATGGGGGGTGGGGTGGGGGGGTCCTTTTGATTTTTATGAATTCTTAGAATACTGAAAATTCTTGCCATTTGCAGAAAATCAACTTTAAGAAATTCAAACAAATATTTTATATATCCTTGATGCAGTGAATCCAGTAAATTAAATCAATAAACTGAAATTTCTTAGCGACAATATTGGTGTTACTTCTTCATAACATTCTGTCTGATGTTGCCAATCTTCATTTATTATTGACAGTTGGGATTCAGTTCAGATCCTCGGAAGCAGCTCGGCCATTATACAGCTTGCGACAGACAAAAACTCTCGAGCCAAGTCTCTACCTACAATGCCCCTGTGTAAGTTACCCCAGATCTTGTTTGCCGCTCTGTCAGCAAGACGCGTCAGCATTCCTCTAAGCTAAGTGTTTTGCTGATTTCTAAATTTTTTGAGATATCTTTAAAAGTTTATTCTACCTAACTCTCCCTTTTCTTTCACTATATATATATATATATATGTATGTATAGTTGTATACTTCTCTACCCTTTTTCTTCTAACCCTTTTTGGGTTTTCCTTTAGTACCATTATTGGTATTTGCCCCCTTTACCTCAAGTAAACTTTTCTACCATTGTTGGTAGATTTTGTCTCCTTATTTACTTTCCCTTTCACTCCTTTGTGTGCATCTGGGTGTGAGTGTAATTATTGGGTGTGTTTCTTTGTTTTTCACCCTTGACTATCCTTGACATGTCTGATAAACAGGCCATGACTGATAAACTGTCTAAAGGCATGTCGGGTTTTAAACATTGCCAAGGCTGCGATAGAAAGATGCCCAAATCCGATGGGCATCTTTCATGTGTCTACTGCTTAGGTGCACCTCATCTGGATTTGGATTGTGACTTATGTAAGGGGTTCAGTCAGAGAACCTTAGCAGAGCATAGGAATAAGCTCTTACTTAAAGGTTTACTTAAATCTCCCTTCAGTCCAAGACAGACATGAAGCAAGACCTACCAAAAAAGAAAATCCTTTCGGTATTGACCTCACCCTCAGTTCCAGAGGCTCCCAAACATAAATCCTCAGTTCTGCATCCTTCAGAACCGACGGCTAAGATATCAAAACTTCAAGCTAGTGCCTCCTCAGCATCATCAGCTTCAACGGTGCCATCAACTACCTTGTCAGCACCAGACTATGTAGGTTAAGACTCGGCACCAACTTTGCCTACTACTCAACAGACATTTACATCAGCACTGATACAGCCACAGCCCACTCTCTCGGCACTGAAGCCTATATTGGAAATGCCGAAGATGAGATATTCCCCAACTATAGATCCCTACGTGGGACAACTACCTAGTCCATTTATTGAAAGACCAGAGTCTCCTTCGGCCCTTTCAGTACGGTCCTCCAGGAGTCTTTTGAGTTGGATGTCATATGGTTGGTGGATCAACTGTTGCTGGTCAGAGGTATTCCTGCCCCTTCTTAGGTTCCTCTCCCATCTGGATTGGGAATCTTCTCTCCTGGGGCTCCTGCTTATCCTCCTTTGACTTCAATGGAAGTTTCAGAGCCCAGCACTTTGATACCCCCAGTGCCAGCTGCTATGGTGTCATTAAGTGTGTCCACCTCAGCACCGGAGATTGCTCTGACATCGTCAGCTCCAGCCGTGGAGCTGAGTGAGTGGGTTCCATGGTTTTCGGGATGGCTCTTGGTTTGGGTATAGTGCCAATCTCAGTTCCAGAAACTTTGATGGTTTCGGTTCCTTCCCTGTCTCCATCCTTGGAGGGCAGTCCCTCAGACCATAGTGTGACCTTGGTTCTGAGGTGGTCCTTCTCTGTTCCTTGATCCCTCTCCTCTTCAAGGGTACCACCTTTCAGGTTATGGAGAGGACCTTAGCCTCCACGGGCTTTCAGCTGGCCCCACCCGCATCAGAGTGCTATATTTCCATTTCCTCTGGTTCTGAGTTGACACCAGTCTCTGCGACAGGGCAGCTTCAAGTTGCCCAGTTACAGGACCCCTCCTCTTCGGAGTTCTCCCCAGAGATTCCCACTGAGGAGCCACCCCAAAAGAGGACATGCTAGAGGGAGCATCTGGATTCCCCTGAAGAATCCGTCACAGAGGACATGGATTTCGATGAAGGGAGGATTCCCCACAGGCACCCCCTGAGGATGTTTCATTCGGAGACATCATAGAAATTCTAAAACAGAGGGGTGACTGGAAATCCCAAGACCCATCATCTGAGGAAACCATGTACTTGCAAGCCTTTGGTGGCAGACTGTCTACCTCCTCGATGTCCCCACCTGCTGATGACCTTCTTAAGCTAATCGCACAGCTGGCTTGGAAGGCTCCTAAAACCATAGATCCCATTCCCCAGAGACCTGACAAAATATTATCTCCACCAGAAGACCACCAGTGTTTGGCGAAGGGTTTGCCAGTAGATGCCATGGTGGTGGTGGCTGCCACCAAAAAGGAACTAGCCGACGAGAGTCCTTCTGTTCATCCTCCTAACAGGGAGTCTAGGATTATGCATATGTTGAGAGAGCTGGTCTATGCTTCATTGACCTTCACACTTAGGTCTTTATGGCACATTTTACTAGACTTCAGAGAGACCTGATTAAGAAATTGTCAGAAACTCTAGCTGGGGCAGTGTCCAGTGAGGTGCAAGATAAGTTTGCCTTGCAGCTAGCCACCCTGGAGTCTATATCAAACTCGTCCATGCGACTCATCGCCCATGCAGTCAGAAGGATGGCCAGAGAAGCAGGTTCCAGCATTATCATTAGGTGACATGCCTGGATGTGCTTGTGTGATTTTGTGGAGCACTTCAAGTATTCATTCATCAGTGCTCCATTTGACGGATCTTCCCTGTTTGGCCCTAAAGTAAAGGACTCACTAGCCAGGTGTGAAAAGGATAGTAAGGCCCTGTCTGCCATGGGCATTCATTTTTTCACCCTTCAATGATCCTTCTCCAGGAATCAGAGGAGTGGGGAAATGTGGTTCAAGAAGTCACAGGAACCTTTCCATGACACACATGGCACTGGCTCCCCTCGAGGCAGAGAGGAGAGCTCAGATGGAAGATGCTGACCCTGAGGGCAGAGGTGGCTCACAAAACCAGGGGTCCAGGGCTTCCTTCTCTGGACAATCCTATCAGCGCTCCTGAAAGGAGGCCCAATTGCTTACCTCTGGAGGCAGTCGGGGGAGGACTTTTCTGCACCTGTCAGTCTGGTGACATATAACATCTGATTCCTGTATGCAGAAAATCGTTGCCAGAGGCTACAGTATCCCCTTCAACATAACCCCACATTCTCGAAAGAAAATCCCTGATGTTCCACCCCATCAGAGGGATCAAGCTGGCAAAGAAACACAAAGGCTGCTGAAAAAAGAGTCATCCATGAAGTCCCACCAGACTAGTTACAATCCAGGTTTTACTCAAGATTCTTTTGAGTTCCAAAAAAGATGGGGGCCTGGAGGCCAGTACTAGATCTCAGCCTGCTAAACAAGTTTGTCCAGCAGACAAAATTCTGGATGGTCTTGTTTCAGTCTGTTCTCTCTTTTCTAGAGAAAGATGCTTGGATATGCTCTATAGACCTTCAAGATGCGCATTATCACATAAAAATAACTCTCAAGAAGGTTACTCCGCTTTTGGCTGGGAGCCAGTCTTTACCAGTTCAGAGAGCTACCATTTGGTCTCACCATGGCCCTCAGGGTGTTCACCAAATGTATGGCTGCCATCATGGCCTGTGTGAGATTACACGGATTCTGGGTGTTTCCTTATTTAGATGACTGGCTCCTCACCACCCCCACCAGGCATCTACTGATCCAAAGCTTAGAGTTTGTCATACATCTCTTCAAGTCCCTAGGCATTACAGTGAACTAGGAAAAGTGTCAGCTGTCCCCCACTCAAGACTTGTAGTACATCGAAGTACAACACGATGCAATCTCTTGCATAGCCTCTCTACCCCTTCACATGCTACAAAAGATAAGATGCCAAGTCCAATCAATTTTACTGAAACGAAAAGTGCCCTCTCTTCTTCCATGGCAGCAACTATCATCTTAGTTCTCATGGCACGGTTTCACATGAAAATATTTCAATGGCTTCTAGCCTCACAATGGTCCATCCTTACTCATTCATTAAGTCATCTGATCATGATAACGGAAACTTGCAAGAAAGATCTGTCTTGGTGGATGGAGTCAGAAGAGATCCTTGTGGGATGGCCTTTTGTTCCCCCTCAACCCAAGACCATAGTGACCATGGACACCTCCCAGATGGGGGGGGGGCATTATCTGGGAAACACAGTCCAAGGCACTTGGTCTCCTCAAGAGGCCTACTTACATATCACTGTCCTGGAGATGAGAGCAGTGCTCCTAGTGTTGCAAGCCGTTCAAAATGGTCTTCCTCCAAGAATGCAGTCCAGTCAGACAACATGTTGGTAGTCTGGTGCATCAACAAACAGGGAGGATCCAAGTCCTACCCCCTCTTCCTGGAAGCTGTCAGAGGTTGGCAATGGGCAATATCTCCCAACTGCTTTTTTGTGGCAACACCCATCCCTGGGAATTCCAGCGTGATAGTGGACAAGTTGAGTAGATGCATCCTACTGCCACACGAGTGGTCTCTAAATCCCAAAGTCGCAAAAGTAGTATTTCGCCAATGGGGCGAGCCTTGCTGCAACCTATTTGCCTTCCCAGTAAACAACAAGTGCAGTGCATATTTTGCCCAACTCCCTTCACAGGGAGAGTCACAGAGAGTTGCTCTCCTCCATGATTAGCCCCCGGGTCTCCTTTATGCATTTCCCCCGATGTTCTTCGTGTTTCACTGTTGCAGTCATCACCCTTGGGTTATCCTGCCAGGGGTAGCCCTCAGTCGGCCCAAATACCAGAGACGTAGTATTTCTGCGTTGGTTGCTGTCGCTTCAGGACTGATGTCAGGTCATCAGTGGTATAAAAACAGGCAGCTGACGCCATTACATCAGTCTTTCTTGCCGAAGAGCCCAAAGCAGTTTGCACGAGTGCCAGTCGGCCACTACCTGAGTTTTCATTTCCGAAATTGAAGTCTTCTAAAGCTAAGTACCCCATTGGGGATCCTTTTTTCTTGCCCCGACCGATGTCAGAAAAAGTTAGCAATTGTCTCGCCTGTGGAAAGCAAATACCACACCAAGATTTCCATTCTTACTGCATCACCTGTTTAGACCCAGACCACGATGTACCTCGCTGCCAGTTTTGTGCTTTGTTCAACACCCGAACTATTCATCGTCGGGCCCTTATTGTAGCTAAATACTTTAGTTCTCGATCTCCGTATTCCAAAATGGCTTCAGTAAGCCATCTGTCTACTGAACTTCCGAAAAAATGTAAGGATAAAGACAGAGGCAGACTGCACAGGTCCAAAACTGCCGGCGACGCTTCTGTTAAGCTAGTCACAAGTTCGCCGGTACTCAGTGAGGTTCTTTCGCAGCCCTTGATGCCCACTTCGATGGATTCGCAGGCCGCTCCCGAGACCTGATTGGAGTCTGGTGTGCCGCAAGACTTTTCTTTAACTGTGGAACCTGAGGATGTCTCTACCTTGGGTGGGTCTGGAGCCGCTGTGCAGGCACCAGCTTCTGCGGAAGTTCTTCACACTACCGATATTCGACACAAACAGATGACTTCTTTCGCGTCTTCAGTTCTTTCTAAAACTGCTGAGTTTCTAAGGCCAAGAGTATGAGCTATGCCTAAAAAAACAATGACCCTAACTCAAGTGCCTACTTCCTTGCCACAATCACAGATGCTTAAAATGGCAGAAGACCTTATCATGCTGATTACGGGAAGCCAGCCTTCCCCTGCTGAAAGAAAAAGAGACTTGTCCCCAGCAGCTTTATCTGACCAAGAGTCCAACGACTCTGAGGTTTCTGATTATGAAGACATGCCCTTATCTGCCTATGAGGATTCAGATACAGAGAAATCTATCCCTTCTGCCTCCCCACCAGAGGATTTTTCTTTTGGTGAAACCCTACATACTTTGAGAGAGCATTTCCATTGGGAAAGCCAGGATTATCCTCAGTCCAAAAAGAGACTCAGTGAATTTTTAGATTTACCACAGCACAGACCCTTAGCTATCCCTCCTGTTCTGGCTGTTGTGGATGATGTCTTTATTGAATTCAGTCTAACCCCTGATACTTTACCCCCTGCTCCCAGGAAACCTGACAGGTACTACAGAGTCCCTGAGTGACACAAATTTATTTTCAAAAATCCTACTGCTGACCCAGAGGTCATCTCCCAAGGCCCTAAAGGAATAAAAGCAACTAGAGCTAAGAATCCAACCCCCTCAGATTCCTGAGCTTTAGACAGATGGGGTAAAAAAGTATACACCTCTGCAACTCTTGCCATTAGAGCATTAAATTGTCAGTTTCACATGCTGAAATACCAGCAACATACTATGGAACTTATTAAGCAAAAATTATCTGCCTTCCCTGACTGTGCAGAAAATAAAGAATTACAGGAGCTTATACATTCTTTAAGCCAAGTCAGCAAGCATACCCTGTAATGTGGGTTTGATGCCCTACAAGCATCTTGCAGGGCAGCAGTCACAGATTCTGTACTTAGAAGGCATGCCTGGCTTAAGGAGCAGACCTTGCCAGGCCATGTCAAATCAAAATTATTGGACGATTGCCTGATTCAGGCAGACAGGAAAAGCTGTTGCAGCACCTGACATTTGTAAAAGATCTTCTAACCTCTCTGGGGTACACTATCAACAAAAAGAAATCCAAACTAGTCCCCAGTTAAAAAATTGTATTCCTGGGAGCAAGCTTGGACACAGCATCCCAGATGGCATTCCTTACTCCAGAAAAACAAGCCTATCTGACAGGCTACTTATCTCAAATGGCCACCAGAACCCAGTTATCTGCAAAGAAAATCCTGCAAGCTCTAGGGTTCATGGCCTCCTGCATTCTACTAATTGCATATGCCAGACTGCATATGAGGAAACTTCAGTGGTACTTAAAAGTCTTTGGTGCCAACATTCTCAGAACCTGGAAACTATCATACCTATGATACCTTGTCTAAGGAAAGACTTCCTTTGGTGGGCAGCAGCATGCAAGCACAACAAGGGGCTTCCCTTCACACAACCCCATGCCGCCCAGTCCCTAACCACAGATGCATCAGACTATGCCTGGGATGCACATTTGGACAGCAGGTGCATTCAGGGCCACTGGAGCTCAAATCAAATTAATCTGCATATCAGCCAAAAAGAGACACTAGCTGTTCAGCATGCTCTGACAGCTTTCAGATCCCTGCACTTTCTGGGGCCTCTACTAATCAAAACCGACAACACCACAGTGATGTGGTACATCAGCAAGCAGGGGGGAACCCACTCTTACCCACTCTGCAGGCTAGCCATGACCCTCTGGAACACGGCCTCAGCATGCATATTCACCTGCAAAGCTCAATTACTGCCAGGCAACCAAAGCTCTCTGGCAGACAACTTAAGCAGAAATCTCCTAGACCCACACAAGTGGCAATTAGACCACAACACCTTCAGACTTGTGACCCAGAAATGGGGTACCCTGAATGTGGACCTATTTGCCTCCCCCTACAACCACCAGCTCAGCAATTTCTACACCAGGGAACCTCACAGCAAGACTTTTAAAGTGGATGCCCTATCCTTCCAGTGGGCAAACCTCTCAATCTATGCATTCCCCATCTACCTCTTCTTACAAGAGTAATACTCAAGATAAGGGAGGAAAGACCAAGGGCATCCCTGATTGTACCAGACTGGCCATGCCAACACTGGTACCCACTACTGCGCAGTCTGTCACAGTTGCCTCCATGGTACCTCCCCCAGATCCCAACTCTCCTGACTTAGCAGGAGGGACAGTTCTTGCATCTGCAATTGCAGACCCTGAACCTTGCAGCCTAGCTTATTCCTTGACTTCTACTCCAGTGGCCAGCCTAACAAGCAGGTACTGGATGTCATACGTGAAGCCAGATGACCCAGTACTAGAAAATCATATGCTGACAAGTGTAAAAGGTATTGTTCCTGGATCCAGACTAAAGGAGCGGATCCAGCACAGCCCTCCTTACCTTTCATCCTGGATTAACTAGCAGACCTACTCCACAGGGGGCCTATCCTTCTCTTCCATTAAGATCCATGCCTCTGCCATCTCTGCTCATTACAGCACTGAACCACCTCTCTTCTCACACCCTCTCATCAAGCAGTTCCTGAGAGGGGCTAACAACTTAAGGCCAGCAAGAAGAGCCCCTATCCCTGCTTGGGACCTTAACTTTGTGTTGGAAAAGCTCACACCACCCCCTCCCCTTTGAGCCTGCAGCGTAAGCAGAGTTAAAATTCCTCTGTTGGAAAACAGCCTTGCTTCTGGCCATCACTTCAGCTAGAAGAATGTCTGAGCTACAAGCACTTATGGCTGTGGAACCCTTCATCATTTTTCATGCTGACAGGGTCTCCCTCAGAACTAACCCAACTTTCATGCCTAAAATAGTGTCCAGCGTGGCTCTCAACCAATCTATCCATTTGCCCACTTTTCCCCTAATCCTCAAAATAAGAGGGAAAGGATCCTGCACTCTTTAGATGTGCACAGGCAGCTCAGATTCTACCTTGATAGGACTAAGCCCTTTAGGAAATCTGACCAATTACTAGTCAGCTTTGCACCAGGGGCAGAGGACAAGGCCATATCAAAACAAACCATCACCAAATGGATAGCACACTGTATCCATTTCTGTTACAAACACCATGTGAAACCATCCCCTCAGGTGGTCAGAACACATTCCACTAGTGTAACTTCAACCTCTACAGCCTTTCTCAGAGGAGTCCCTACCAGGGACATTCTGGAAGCTGCAACTTGGAGTTCTGTTCATACCTTCGCCAAGCATTACCACCTGCCTATCTTTTCCAAATCCAAGGCAGTTTTTGCAACTGCAGTCCTGCAGGGCATACTAGCCAGCCCCAACTCTTCTTGACTCCCTCCATCCATTCTTCAGCTTTGGGAATCAACCCAAGTGTGATGACTGCAACAGTGAAACACAAAGAATATAGTACAGTTGTGTACACTTACCATAAATGCAGATTTTGAGTGTATTCACTGTTGCATTCCTGGTTTCCCACCCTCCAGCTCCGCTTGTCTCTCTCTCTCTCTCTCTTCCTCACTCCTTACAGGGCTATTGGTATTTACTTTTTACTGGTGGTGTTTTTCCACCATAACTTAGCTCCCCATTTGGGGGCTCCTGACATTTGGGGCAAGAAAAACTGATGTAATGGTGTCGGCTGCCTGTTTTTATACCACTGATGACCGGACGTTGGTTCTGAAGCAACATCAACCAATGCAGAAATACTAAGCCTCTGGTATTTGGGCCAACTGAGGGCTAACCCTGGCAGGATAACCCAAGTGTGATGACTGCAACAGTGAATACACTCGAACATCTAATTAAAAAGAGAGAAGTCTCATGGGGTAAAGTACTTGTAAAACCCAGAGTAAAGTCAAAATTGCAAAATGTAAGGTACAGGTACTCCACAACTATCGAATCCAACCAGTAACAAAATCCAAAATGTTCACGAATGTAGCAGAAAAAATAAAAACTTTTATTCCATGGATAGTAAGCGCTTTCACGTCTGCTCAGGACGCTTCTTCAGACTTTAATAAAAACAATATAACTTAATTACTTAGATACAAATCATCTGACACATTCTACCAATGAAATCACATCAAACATCTCATAAGAAATCCCCCTTTTTTTACACACATAAAAACAAGATTCATAAAAAAAACCATGAAATCATTTAAAAGAAGAAAAATATAGTAATAATATAGTAATAATAATGATAATAACAATAATTTTTTCAACATCAATGTTTCAAAGGACGATTAATAAGAAAGGGTTTTAAACTAACCCTTTCATTAAGACTATGTCCTATGTCTGCTTGCATCCTAATAATCCACTTACACTCTTCCCTCTCAGTAAAATTCGCTACATTACCTAATCTCATTGTAGTCTGAATCAGTTCTATTGCCAGGAATTCAAATGTATGGGTACTACCTTCCTGCAATACATGTCTAGCTAAAGCATTCCTATCATTCCTATCATTCTCTTTATTGATGGCATACTGATGTTCTCTGATTCTCTCCCTAAGGGTCCTATTTGTCATACCTATGTAGAATGCCTGACATTTGACACACAATGCCAAGTATACAAGATTCCTAGCCTTGCAATCTGCATAGTGATCAAAATTATATACTACCCCTGTATCAGGGTGTTCAAAAGTATTCTTACCAGATATATACCTACATTGATTGCAGCTCCAACAAGGGAATGTGCCTCTCCTATCTGATAATATTCTATTATAATGCCGTTTATCATAGCATAACACTTTCTTTAATGATCTAGTGTTCTTAAAAGAAAAACTGGGGTGGGGACCTACTAATGTTTTAATATTATCATCTAGTTGTAAAATCCCCCATTTCTTCTTTATAATGTTTGTGATGCTTTGATTCCTATTGGTGTATGTAAGTACCATTCTTTTCTTGTCTATACCAGACCGCCTAGTCCATTCAGGTTGTTCCCTTCTATCCATCTGGATAAATGATCGTGCCCCATCCTTACGTTCTACTTGTTGTAGTGCTAACAAATCTGTTTCATGGTATCCCCTAGATTTAAATTCACTATCCAAGTCTGTCAATCTTTTATAAAAGATCAAGTCATCACTCACTAGTCTAGAACACCGTGCAGCTTGGTTCTTAACTATATTTTTATGTATATGTGGTGGATGCATGCTGTCACGGTGTAGGTAAGCATTTCTCCTACATGACTTTCTGTAGATGTTAGTATCAAAAGACCCATTCTGTTTCCTAATAGTAACGTCTAAAAAATTAATCTGTGTAAGAGATCTCTCCCCTGTTAGTCTTAAAAAAGATGTCGTATTATTAATATAATTCAGGAAATCATCTAGGGTAGACAAATCATCACTCCCTCAAGCTTACTGCTTGCTTCCTCCATTCAATTAGTCACCAGGCAATCTGATATCACTCTCCCTGTCCAAAACAGTCTTCTGGCTTCTTATAAACCATCCACCAGGAAATTGTATTCCAGTAAATGGAAAAGATTTTCTCTTTGAGCTTCTAAGAATAATTTGGATCCTTTCTCGGACTCAGTTGAAAAATGTTTTGATTTTCTGCAAACCTCTTCAACCAGGGAACGGCTGCTTCAACTGTTAAGCGTTATCTTAGCAGCCATCTCTAATTTTCACAATGGTTACGATGACCAGTCCGTAATTTCCCATCACTTATGTAAAATGTTTCTTAAGGGAATCCTACGTATCAAACCTCCATTCACATATCAATTACCCCCATGGGATCTTGCATTCATTTTGCAGTATTTAGTGTTACCTCCCTTTGAGCCAGCTGCTAATTGTCATCTCAAGTTTCATTCCTGGAAAACACTCTTTCAAGTGGCCATTACTCCTACCAGAAGGGTTTCAGAAGTACAGTGTCCTTTCAGAACTAACCCTTAAGGTGGTCTCCGAGTCAAACATCAGTCAGTCCATCCATTTACCAGTTTTCTTTCCAAAATTTTCAAACAAAGGCAAATACTGTCTACATCTAATAGACGTTCACAGTCAGCTGAGATTTTATCTTGACAGGACTAAGACTTGTAAAACTTCAGACCAACTGTTTATCTCCTTTTCAGGACCAAGAGTAGGTAAACCTGTTTCTAAGATGACCCTATCAAAATAGCTAAGAGATTGCATTACTTTTATGAACAGAACAATTGTAAAATACCTGCACCTGTAAGGACTCACTCAACCAGGTCTATTGCCACTTCAGCTGTTTTTCATTCCAAGGCCTCTCTGGATAAAATATGTGTGGTCGCAACTTGGGCACAGCCTCACACCTTTATTACTCATTACAAATTGGAAATGGTCTCCAGGGGAAGAGCTAACTTTGGCTCTATGGTTCTTAGGAATATCCTTCCATAAGGCCACCCAGGGTATAGGTAGCTGGTGACTCTGTCCCAACTATCAAGAATTAATGAAAATTGACAACATCAGATAAAGAGGTTATGTACTCACCATAACGTTCCATGTGTGTTGTCGATCTTTGTTCATTCTTAACATCCCACCCCCCCTTTCCCCCTCCTTCGAGATTTCCTGGAGGTTCATACCCTTGTCCTGGGGTGGTATAAGGGCATTTACCTTGGACATGGCTTCTTCTCATGTATTATATATTCTTCATCGTGCTGTATTTTACAAACTCGATCTGAGCTAACTTACACAGGGGCATTGTGAGTAGAGACTTGGAGTTTTTGGCTGGAGCAAGCTGCATAACAGCCAAGCGAGTTCCGAGGATCGGAACCAAATCCCAGCTGTCAAGAATGAACGAAGATTGACAACACAGATGGAACGTTATGGTGAGTACATAACTTCTTTTTATCTAACAATAATTCTAACATTTTGTTATCTGAGCATTAATTTTCCATAATAACAGCATTGATTCTGTCTGCTTTCATATTCTTAAAGAAAACTGCTCTTCTATGTCTAGTAATGCTTTTTTTTCATTAACAGAAAGGTTATAACTCCTTCTAACAGGCTTTTTGTTAACCACCTTTCAAAAATCTTTTTCTCATGCCTCAGTAAAAACAGCTGATCCGCTGTGGCGACCTCTAACCAGGAAAAGCCGAAAGAAGAAGAAAAAGTAAAAAAAATTGCAATGTGCCATTAAGCATAAAATTAAATGTATTTCTTGTTTTAAAAGTGTTAAAGTCATTTCAATTAAAGTACCTAAATATAATGCGAGTTTAATTTATCTACATACATCTTCAAGTCCATGAATAATTTTGTTAAGCTGGCTGTTCGTGATGGAATAAATGAGAAGCTTTAAATGAAATGTGACTGTCACTAAGTGTGAACACACTGAGATAAAGATAGGATTGACCGTTACTAAGACCATCTTCCTCTGCCACTACTTCTGCCCCTTTATTTAACTCTCCCTTGTGATCTCCCCATTGTTATAGAGGATTGATTCAGTTTGAAAAAAGGATATCAAACAGCCGAAGTGAACTGATTTCTGTCTTTTTCTCTACAATTAGAATGACCCATAACACCTTTAGTGCAGTCCTCAGACTAATCTTTGTCACTATTTTTACTTTTTAAAATGGGTCTGTTGTATCTACATGGCAGTGGTGGAAATTCTTTCCTTGTTTAAAACACCCAAGGAAGATGTGATTGACTCTGTTCATTTATTACTGTGCCATTGAAATCAGTACTATTTCTGTTATCAAGTGCATTTTTCTTAGTACTCAGTTGTTACACATTCCCTTTACTATAAGCTTCAGAGTCCCATAAAAGATTCTTCTCTTCTCCATTTGTAATGGTGCCGACATGCCTTTCAACCATAGCCAAAACACCATCATAAATCAAGTGGCATGAACTAAAAAGTGGATAATTTCTAATATCATGCTCTTGCATTCTTAATTTGTTATATCCATAACTGAATTCCAATCTGGTTAAAAAGCTCAACCATATTTTTGTAAATGGCATCATTTTTAGTTATTCCATTAGGGAATGTGTAAACTGTGAGGCCCACAGGAACCTGTCACATTGCCACACAGTGTTAAAGATAAAAGTTCTTACCTTCAATTGACTTAAAATTTTTCTCCTCTAATTCATAAATGTTAGCTTTAGAATTACCAGAGGTGGAGTTTGCATTCAAACTGTTGTTTCAAACCTGAAGCTCACCTTCAGACACTGTTTTGTTAAATAGCTTGACAGACAAATTCTACAATAACTCAGCAGTAAATTAATAGTTTTGCTAGTCACTGAAATTTCTGAATTAATTCCGTTTTCAGTGGAAAGTTTAACAATGGGTGCTGATGCTGCCAGTTGATTCAAAAAAGAGAGAACACAAGTCGTCAAATAAGTAAGCCAACTTGTCTGGAATGGAGTGTGTCCTATTAGCATCTTCATTACAAGACAAGTCACCTGTGTCCAAAGCATGAACCTGTTTGCTCAATGTCAAACATATTACAAAAAAATGAGACTTAAAAAGTATCTAATTGGAACTGAAAGGCAAAGTGTATTTAAATGAAAACCAAAAATACTTAAAAAAAAAAAAAAAAAAAAAAAAAAAAAAAAAAACACTTCTACTGGATGCAAGTAAGACAAAGAAAAAATGTATTATTTATTTATTGATTGATTGATTGACGTTTGATTACTGGGAATGTCCAACTGAGTAGGTGCCCAAAGAGCAAAGCCCTAGTATATTACAAAACATTTTAAGAACAATATTTTTGCAGTCTTCAAACGTAATACAAAAACATCTACAGTTTAAATAATTGTACCAAATTAGACATAATACAACTTATATGACAATGATCTAGTATTTAGAGAAATTTTAGCCAGTTTAAAGAAATTAAAGGTAAGTTAGTATAATACAAAGAGAATTATCAAAATGAAGTGGGAGAAAAATAGGTTATGGCATATTTAGATCATTAGTTGAGCACTTTCGATGTCCTTCCATGTCAGTGTTGCAGTACTGAACACCTTTGGGATCTCCTGCCAAGGATAGCCCAACATCCAGCCAGTGTACCAAAGTCTTTATTCCCTTAGAGCATTGTACATCAGACATATGCTCCCCAGGCAAGCGTTGGGCATAAGGGTGATATAGGTATGCTCTCAATCCAGAACTTTGTTGCCGCCAGTCCAAACATCCTCATACATCGGCCTGAACGCCCTTCTCTTTGCTGGTTATACCAAGCCTATATTTTCAAGATAAGTACCCCATTGAGGTTCCTTTTCCTTTTTCTTATATTTTTCATTGGGTTACATGTCATCCAAGAAAGGGAAATGTCAGTATGGGAGGCAGATTCCCCATAAGAACTGCCATGATAGGTGCCCATCTTACTTTGGTGCATGACATGACCACAGTCAGTGTTCCATCTGTCAGGCATTGACTTTGTGTAGCCATCTTTTTTCCGTTTCCATTTATCTTGAGAACCAGCATCTCAGCCTATTAGCTGAAGGTACCATGGCAGAATCTGCTCACCCTGAGGTATAGCCATCACTCAAGAAGAAGCAAAGAAATCTAGGCTGCTTTCCAGCCTCCACTGGACATCTCTGTTGAGGTCCATGAGAACCCAGAGGAAATTCTGGTATTACTGTCAGTTTCTTCAGCAGCGAACTTCTCAAAGTCCAGCATGGAACCTGCTTCTCACACATCCTCAAAGGCCTTGCAAAGTCTGTTACAGATGTTGAGGGGTAGCCACAGCTGATTATCTCCAAGGGGGCCTAAAGAGATTCCTTAGATCCTTGTTAAAGAAGAGTTGCCAGGTACCTTTTCCAAATCCAGGAAGGGCTCTGAACCACTACGTTTTATCAGAGCAGACATCTCTTTGAAGAAAGGACAAGAAACTAAACATGGTGTCAGCTGCCAGGGATCCCAAAGAGAATTGTAGGGATTCACTCAAGGTTTATTCAATGCTTTCATGGCCTTGAAGCCTCCTTAGGGGGGTTTCGTTTCCAGCACCTCCTTTGTCCTGTTCCCCCAAAAGGGCGAGAGACCCTGAGTCCTTGGATGAGGATTCTTACTCTGATGTGACTTTTTAGCCTACTCCCCTCAGTTGCCTTCTTCTGTAGACTGTGGGTCAAAGCAAGAGGACTCTGTCAGTTCTGATTCTCCTTTGGAGTAACTGTCCTTTGGAGACACGGTCCTGCATATGATGGGACATTTTAAGTGGGATTGCTCCCAGGTATCCGACTTCCAGAAAAGGTTTTATGAGTTATTACAGACTGACTCTCCTAAACCTTCTGCTGTCCCTCCTGTTCTAGTTTCTTTGTTGGATATCTTCTCAGCTGCTTCCCTGGCACTAGACTCCCAGCCACCAGGCCCTAAGAAGCCTGACAAGTTCTGTAAGGTGCCAGATGCCTGCACGTTTTCGTACAAATGTCCTTCCTCTGATCCAGCAGTGATTTATCTGTCTACTGATAATCCTTCAAGGCTGCTTCACTCTTCTAAGCTCTTTCTCTCAAACAAGGGCAGTTGCACTATGGTGAAGATTGGTAAGAAAGTATACTCCTCTGCTACCTTAGCCTTTGGGGCTATACATTACCAGATCTGTATGACGAGATACATTTTACTTCCTCTTTCACAGATTGGCAATATTGTCTCTGACATGCCTGACTCTGATGATAAGGCTTCATCTCTTTCCTTTCTAGGTTCCACTTGTCAAGTAGCCATCACTCTGTAATGTGCAGCTATGATGCAGCAGATGCTTCCTTTAAGGCTGCTGCTTCTGGCTATCTGATGAGGTGCTATTCCTCGCTTTGTCTTCAACCCATGCTAGATGATATTAAAGCAAAACTCCTGGATGCTTCTCTAGATAATCAAAACTTGTTTGGCAGTGCTGTGGTAGAGCTCTTTAAGACCTTGCAGGATGAGCGTAAGGTAATGAGCGATTTGAAATACATCTTTGTTTCTCCCTTTCCCATGTTTCAGAGGAAGTATCCTGGTAAGACTGCCTTTCTGTGTGGACTGCCTAGACAGTCTTCCAAGGGTAAGAAAGTTGCTACGTATGTATTTTCTGATAAGCCTACTCAGATGTGTAGGCCCCAAAAGCAGTAATTTTCTGCCAAGTCTGCAGCCATCTGACTTTCTGTCATCCCTTCCACTCAGCCAGGTTCCCTTGTCCCTCTAACTTTCTCTGTCTCTCCCAGTTTGGCACAAAATCACCACAGACTCTTGGGTTCATTGCATTATCAAGCAGGGTTACTTTGTGGCCTGGAAAACCCTTCCCCCCATCTTCGTTATCCCTCACCCTCCTGTAAATAACTCCATCATTTTCCAGGAATATTGTACAGTCTGTTAGACCTGGGTACCATTCAGCTGGTTTCAGAGACAAAGTAGGGTCTAGGGTTTTATTCCAGAATTTTTCTGGTTGCCAGAAAAGAGAGGTTTTGGAGATGTGTCCTGGTTCTTTCCTTTCTTTTCTGAACACTTTTCTCATAGTGCCATCCTTCTAAATACTTTCTGTTCAGACTGTATTTCTCCTGGCCTTTGTAGTTTCTTTCGCCCTAAAGGACACCATCCTTCATATTCCTATCCACCCTTTATTCAGAATTTTTTTCCATCTCTTTTTTTCTGCTTTGCCCTTTGGGCTCTCATTGGCCCCAAGGGTATTCACCAATTGCCTAGCTCCAGTGGCCACTTTTTGCAGGCTTTGGGGCATTCCGATTTTTGTGTGTCTGGGCAGCCTCTTGCTTCAGGTCTCATCCCAAACCAAGCTAGTGTAGGATCTTCATTTTACCTAACTTCTATTGCACAACCTGGGGATCATGGTGAGCCTTCAGAAGTCAATGTTGACTCCATTTCAGGACCTCATTTCTCTAGGCTGCAGGATCCAAACTGTTCCCATGCTACCCTCTCTTTGTGGCCAAGGTTCTGTCTCTCACAAATTACTTAATTTCCCTGCTTCCTCTGTCCTGTCTTCTGGCCTGGAAGTTTCTAAGGACTCTGGGGTTCATAGCTTCTACCACCCTCATGCTTACATGGACCCGTTTTTATGAGAAAGTTTCAGTGATATTTCACATCAGTGTAGCATCAACACTGCCAGTCTCTAAACTGTCTGGCTCCTCTGCTCCTTTGTCTCAAACTGGAACTTCACTGGCAAAGTCATCATGCATCTTCCAATATGTTTATTCCCCTCCAACCTCCTTAAGCATCCCAGGAACTCTTCACAGATGTCTCAAAGCTGAGGAAGGGAGCAGCTTCAGACACCTTGAAGGTTCAGGGCCTTTGGCCCCTCAGCCCAGGGCAGTTGACATAAACATCAAGGAAAAGAGGTCATTCTGGTTCTTCGAGCTTTCCACTTGCTCTGGGTGCCAGTCCCTTGAATATTTTTACAGACAACACTACAGTTGTGTAGTACATAAACAAGCATGGGGGCACGAGGTCTTAACTTCTTTGCAGATGAGCCTTTCTAGCCTGGGAAATAGCCATCAATCTGCAGGTGACCCTACAGGCAGTCTGTATACCTTCAGAGTCCAGTCTTTTGGCAGATTTTCTCAGCAGGTCCAGGGCCATCCTCAAAAATGGATGATTCATAGAGATGTGTTTCTAGACACAGTCCATCAGTGGGGTATGTGGATCTCTTTGTCGCCCCCCTTGAACAGACAACGACCACAGTTCTGTTTCAGACTCCCAAATCCTTTGGCTTGGAAAGTGGATGCCATATCTTTCTCTTGGAAGGGAGTATTCCTTTATGCCTTTCCTCTTCTTCACAAGGTCCTTCATAAGATCAAGAAGGATACTCCTGCAGTTTCTCGTCTTCACAAGATCAAGAAGGACAACCAGAAATCTTGTCGGTGATTCCCTTTTGGCCCAGACAGCACTCAATCCCCCTCTTATTACATTTGGCCAGGGGCAATCATCACAAGTTATTTATCTGCATGGACCTTCTCACACAGGATAAAGGCTCTCTCCTCCACCCTCACTTCTCCACTGTTCAACTGACACTTTGGGTGATACGGTTTTGATTCTTTTCTTGCACCAGTTTTCTGAAGATACATTTAGGTTCCTACAGGAGGCCAGGAAACCCAACAACAGAAAATCATATATGTGCAAGTAGAAGAGATTTTCTGTCTGGTGTCTTCAACATCACCAGGATCCCTTTTCAGTGGGGATTCCCCTTAGTTCTTTGCTACCTGTGCGAACTGCTATACGCTGACTTAGCCTATTCTTCAGTAAAAGCTCATTTGTCAGCAATTTCTGACTATCACTTGAACCTTCCTTTGGCCTCTAGATTTGAAGTCAAGCAATTTCTAAAAGGCCTCCTTCATATCAAACCACCAAGAAAGCCAATTCCTCCTCTTTGGGATCTTAATTTTGTCCTTGAAAAACTGACTCAGGCTCTGTTCAAGCCTGCTGCCACTTCTTTGCAGCATTGCACCTGGAAGAGTGTTTTGCTGATTGCCTTAACCTCATCCAGAAGAGTTTCTGAACTCCATGCCTTGATGTCAATCCCTCAGTGTGTCTCCCATACAAATCCTTCTTTTATGCCCAAAGTGGATAATGAGCTGTCCCTTAATTACTCTATCCAGCTTCCTTCATTTTCCCTTCTTCATAGTCTGGTAGTGAGAAGTTTATTTTTGTCTTGGAATTGCATAGACAGCTCAGATATTAGTAGAACAAAACAAAGGCCTTTCACAAATCTGATAGTTTCTTTTCATACCAGGACATTGGGTTTGGCGGTCTGTAAGCAAACCATCTCCTGCTTGATTTCCAAGGCCATTTCTTTTTGTTATATTTTTCATGGCAAACAGTCGTATGCTTCTGTTCAGGCTCATTCTACTAGGGCAGTGGCTTTCTTTGGACACCAGCTCCATCCTTGAAGCTGCTACTTGGTTTTCTGTTTACTCACTCACTAAGCATTGCAAATTGGATGTCATTTCCTGAGCCAGGGCAAGATTTGCCAAGGCTGTCCTTCATGGATTTGTGGAGGCCTCATCCTTGTCTTCATTTGCCCTACCTTCAAGGTAGCTTTTGGACTCTTCCAAAGGTGATGAATACTGCAACAGTGGTATGGAAGGACATAGTATAGTTGTGTAAAATCTGACCATAAAAGTAGATGTCCTTCTTTTCACTGTTACTGTATTCACTCTCCTTCCTACTCCATTTTTCTTTTCCTGTTCTCTCATGGGTGGTATTTTCTTTCTGGCCGAGAGGCTGTTCTCTTTCTTGCCTTCCTATTTTTGGATGTACATGTTCTCCTTTCCACCGGGAGGGGGTCCTAGTTCTTCGGGAGCACTTCGATTCTGGATTGAGAGCATTTGTACATCACCTTTATGCCCTGCGCTACATCTAACATACAATGCTCCTAGGTTATAATGGCTTTGGTATACTGGCAGGACATTGGGATATCCTTGGCAGGAGATCCCAGAGGTGGTGAATAGTGCAACAGTGAAAAGGACATCTACTGTTATGGTAAGATTTTACAGAACTGTACTTTCTTTAATAAATAGGAATTCATCAGAACTAATCTTACATACTTTCATGACATTTAAATGTGTATGCAGCAAAGTCACATGACACTAATTTCTATTAAACACAGTGCTATTCCTGTTAAAGGCACAAAGATTATAAAATATAAGTTTAGTTGTACTCAATTATAAACAAGTTTTGAAATATGTATATAATTATGACTGTTGAATATTTATTTGTGTTTTACCTGATTTTTTAAAGGAATAGTCATTTTCATTTCTCTTATTGATGGTTTGTCTTTGGTGTTACATTCCTAGTTGTAGCTTTCTTAGCCAGTATTGATACTAAAGATAGCAACACTTTCAGTTTAGTACATTATCTTACCTCAACTGAATAAAAACATCTCCATACCAAGGTTAAATTCTCTTCCAGGTATAAGACTTCTAGCATATTATTCAAGTCATTTTTATACTGGAGCAACTCCTTATATTCCCAGAATATGTAATCCTAAGGGCAATAATAGAGAACACTGGACTGCAGTAGTCTGTTTGCATACTGCTTAGAATGTTAAGGCATTAGCGCAGTTTGATAGCTGCCTGCTCTTGCTGTAACAAGCTAAACTTTATCACAGACAATATTTTATAAAAAATCATGTCAGAAAAAAGTAAACAAATTAAACAAGGAGAGATGTTAAGAGATCCTTCACTTGAAACACTAATACAGGTAAGCACAGCATGTTAAGTTGTCATTCTCGCCTTCATTCTTGCTGGATGGGTTCGGAGCCGATCCTCGGCTCCGACTCGGACTATACTATAGCTTGAGAGCTATTTTTACCGGCTCGAGGCAGCCCTATATCCCACAATACCATGCGCTAACTCCCCAGATCTCGTTTGCCGCTTCGCTGCGAGGTAGTCTGTTTTTACCGGCTCTGGTCAGTAAGTGCTTTTTCATATATATATATATATATATATATATATATATATATATATATATATATATATTCAGTCTCAGTAGTTTTTTCCAGTTACTTACCCTTCTTTAGGTCCCTTCTAACTGCCTTACCTTTCAGTAGTCCTTTTTCCCCTTCTTTAGTTAGTTTTTTATCTTGGGCCTACGGGCTTTTCCTTAGTTTCCCCCCACCCCTTTCAGAGTGTGTGTGTGGGTTTTTAGTCAGTTCCCTTTAACTTAAATAAGTGTGTGTGTGTGTGGACTGACTATGTTCCTTTTCTTTTTTTGTCAGGATGTCAAAGGACCCTAAGGTTTTGGGATTCAAGAAGTGTGACTCGTGCTGTCAGAAAATGTCTCTGACAGACGATCACACTTCTTGTGTCTATTGCTTGGGGCCTTTACACCTGCAGGACTCTTGTTCCGTTTGTCACGGATTTAGTTCAAGAGTCCTGCAGGAAAGGCGTAACAAGCTCATCCTAAGGGGCTTGTTAAAGCCTGATGACTCCCCGTCAGCTCGGGGAAGTCGTCAAAAACCGCCAAACCCTCGGCTCCAGCTTCTGAGCCGAGGGCTGGCGTTATCGAGACGGCTCCGACCTCGGTTCCGTCTGGCTCCGAGGCGAGCTAAGTGGTTCTCGCTCCAAAACCATCATCGGAGCCGACCCCAGCGCGCAAGCGCTCTAGGTCCCCTTTGCTAGTGTCCGTCAGATCGGCTCCGAGGTCCCCTCTCCTATCGGAGCGGAGTCATAGGACTCATTCATTGAGGTCATCCAGGCTCTCCGACCACGACATCGAGAGGGTGGTCAGTAGACTCATAAAATCTCAGGCGCTGGCCCAAATGCTCCAGAGCCCATCTCACCAGACTGTGGCTCCTTCGATACAGCTATCCATTCCTCCTCTGACTCATCTCTCGAGTTCGGAGCCGGAGTTTGTCAGAACCGTGACCTTGCCCACGTCGGAGCTGATACTTCCTCCTTCGGCTCCGGTGTCCTCTTCATTGGTTCTGTCCGTGGAGAGGTCCGGGTGCCGAGACTCCATTGTCGGCTCCGAGGGGGCGAGTGGCTTCGGACCCTTGTCCGACCCTGCTCTCCCTCTCGGAGCTTCGGCTCTGGTTAGTTCGGCCACGACATCATTCTCGGAGCCTTCTCTGTCGGTTCCAGCGGCGGTTCCGGTCTCCTTGGAGCCGGGGCTACCTTTGGTATCTGATAGGGGAGCCTTCAAGGTGATGAGGAGTCTGCTGGACCCAGTGTCCACTCCAAGGTTAAGTTCTGTGGCTCCTCCCTCTGTAGTGCCTGTTACGGTCTCTGGCCATCCTCCCACACCCGACAGCAGAGATCCAAAGCATAGGGTACCCACCTTGGGTGTCTCCTCCTCTTCCGAGGGCTCCCCTGAAGTTTCAGGGGAACCCCCTAGGGAAAGAAAGTGCAAGAGGAAGCACATAGACTCCCCCGAGTCTGTCCCCCTCTCAGGATGTCTTCTTTTCAGACATCCTGGAGATCCTAAGACAGAGGGGAAATTGGTCCACTCTCAAACCTTCCGAGGACGAGTCGGTTTACCTTGATGCCTTTGGATCTCGCCCTTCCACCTCCTGGGTATCTCCCCCTTTTGACTCACTAATGGAGGTAGTGGCTAGAAAGGCGTGGGCAGCTCCTGATTCAATGGAACCTACCCCTAGCAGGCCTTCTAAATTTATTTCTGCACCAGATGACAAATCCTTTCTCACCAAAGGTGTTTCAGTTGATGCTATGGTGGTAGCAGCAGCCACTAAGAAGGAATTGGCTGATCCTTCTGTATCTGTTCATCCTCCTAACAAAGAGTCCAGGACCATGGACAGGTACGGCAAGTGGACCTTTGCTTCAGCGACCTTTTCTATGCGATCGCTGAACTATTTATGTCATTTCACCCGCCTTCAGAGAGACTTGCTCAAAGAGCTGGGTGAAACGGTACAGGATCCTTCTGCTGCGGGGTTTAAGGACAAAATAAACTCTCAGCTGGCTACCCTGAACTCCATTGTTAACTCCTCCATGTGGCTTATCTCTTATGCAGCCGATGGAGCGAGTAGGGCCGCTGGCACAGGCGTTGCATTGAGACGTCACGCTTGGATGCGACTCTGTAACTTTGCCGATCCCTTCAAGGCGTCCTTCACCAATACCCCCTTTGATGGTTCGGAATTGTTCGGACCTCAGGTGAAGAATACCCTCACCAGATGCGAGCAAGATGGTAAGACTCTCTCTGCCGTGGGAGTCCATTTTTCCACGCCTTCTAGACCTTATCTTAAGGGACAGAGGGGTGGAAAGATGTGGTTCCGCAAACCACAGGGAGTCGCGCCTGCCACATGTGGTGAATTTCTCCCTAGAGGCAGAGGGGGGAATAATAACAGACGCCACCCCAGGGGCAGAGGGGGTCCACAGAACCAGGGTTCCAGGGAATCTTTCCCTGACCAACCCTTTCAGCATCCCTGAGAAGCTGCCCGACTGTCCGCCTTCGGAGGCAGTCATGGGAAGATTATCTCTGTACCCGGAAGCCTGGCAATCCCTCTCCCAAGACACATGGGTACAGAAGATCATATCCAAGGGTTACAAAATCCCTTTCACTTTCCCTCCGTTACATCTGCCAAAACCCCTACCAGACGTACCACCCGCACAAAGGGGTCAGGATCAGCTAGAAATAATAAAGCTGTTAGAAAAAAAGAGTCATCCAGGCAGTCCCAGCAGATCAGCTAGGATCCGGAATCTACTCCAGATTCTTTTTGGTACCAAAAAAGACAGGAGAATGGAGACACATTTTGGACCTCAGCAGGTTAAACAACTCTGTACTAAAGACAAAATTTCGGATGGTAACACTGCAGTCCATTCTACCCTTTTTGGCCAGTGACAACTGGATGTGCTCGTTAGACCTCCAGGACGCGTACTACCATATAAAAATACACAGGCGCTCCAGGAGGTTTCTCCGCTTCCGGCTGGGAGTCAGTCATTTTCAATTCAGGGCCCTGCCCTTTGGTCTCACCACAGCCCCCCGGGTGTTCACCAAATGTTTGGCAGTGGTCACGGCTCACCTGAGACAGAAAGGATTCCAGGTGTTTCCATACTTAGACGACTGGCTCATTTACGCTACCACCAAACAGGATCTCATAATGGCCAGGGATTACACTATTCAACTTTGCAACAGTCTGGGTATTTCTATAAATTTTGCAAAGTCCTCCTTGTCGCCTTGGCAATGTATAACCTTTATAGGCGCCGTATTAAACACCACAGAAATGTCTCCAACATTACCACCTCAGAGAGTGACAGACATAAGGCGGAATGTTCAGCTCCTGTTTCAGCCCAACAGAGTCCAAGTCAAGCTAGTATTGAAAGTGTTGGGCCTCATGGCGGCGGCGATTCTTCTACTTCCATTAGCCCGCTTCCACATGAGGCTCCTTCAGTGGATGCTGTTTTCTCAGTGGTCCTTTCAACAGCTACCAATGACCCACAACATTTTGATAACCCCATCTTGCAAGAAACATCTCTCCTGGTGGATGGTTTCCCCTCAGCTTTTTCAGGGCAGACCCTTTGTTCTCCCCCCTCCAGTTGCCACTTTCACAACGGATGCCTCCCTGATCGGGTGGGGGGGCATTATCAGGGCAGGATGGTCCAGGGCACTTGGCAACAGTCAGAATGCCACCTGCACATAAATGTCCTGGAGATGAGGGCGGTGCTTTTGACGTTGCAAGCCCTTCAGAGCTCTCTTCCCACAGGGACTATAGCAATTCAAACGGACAATATGTCTGTGGTGTGGTACATAAACAAGCAGGGCAGAACAAGGTCCTATCCACTCTGTCGAGAAGCACTCAGACTTTGGCAATGGGCGATTTCATCTCAACGGTTTCTGATAGCAATGCACATCCCCGGGAAGTCCAACGTCATAGCAGACAGATTGAGCAGAACTATCCTCATGCCTCACGAGTGGTCTCTAAATCAAGTGGTAGCAGACGGAATTTTTCGGAAGTGGGGCCAGCCTTGCTGCGACCTTTTCGCAACTCCCCAAAACAGCAAGTGCCTCGACTTCTTCACACTTTTTCCTCTAACAGGCCAACCCCTCAGAGACGCTCTTGTTCACGTTTGGCCCCGGGGTCTTCTTTATGCCTTTCCTCCCTTTCCATTGATCCCGCAATTAATTCAGAAAGCAACTGCATTGAGAACCAAAATGATCCTCATTGCCCCGTTTTGGCCTCGACAAGTTTGGTTCCTGTTCCTGCACAAATACCTACTGGAACAGCCTTGGCATCTGGAACCCCTTCCGGATCTGTTAACCCACCTCACGGGCAAGCTGCATCAGTCTCTACATTCCATCAACCTCACAGCTTGGTTGCTCCACTTCCAGCCATAGCCAGGCTTCCCCTTATTTCTCCTCCTGTTCGTGATATCATTCTGGCTTCCCATAAGTCCAATACTAGAAAGACTTATGCGAGTAAATGGAAGCGTTTTTCTCACTGGGCACAAACTAGATCCTTAGATCCTTTTCATGCACCCATTCATGAGGTTCTAGACTTTCTGGCAGAGCTTTTTCATTCAGGGTCATCATCGGCCACTATCAGGGTACATTTAGTGGCCATTACTAATTTTCATGTTGGACTCTCAGAAGCAAATATTATGTCCCACAAACTCTGTAAAGCCTTTCTCAAGGGCATCTTTTTGCTCAGACCTCCAGTCAAAGATCCACCCCCACAATGGGATTTGAATTTAGTTCTAACCTCACTAATTCTGCCCCATTTTGAACCTGCAGCTTCTTGCTCCCTCAAACTTCTTTCTTGGAAAACGCTGTTTTTAGTAGCTATAACATCTGCCAGAAGGGTATCGGAACTTCAAGCCTTGTCTGTCCGACATCCTTATTTGGTTTTTCATAAAGACAGGGTAACTCTCAGAACAAACCCTTCCTTCCTACCAAAAGTGTTATCGGAAGCAAATCTAAACCACTCCATTGATTTGCCTGTCTTTTTCCCAGACTATACCAACAGGGCTGAACAAAAATTACATTCATTAGATGTTCATCGCCAATTACGGTATTACCTAGACAGGACAAAACAATTCAGAAAGTCAGACCAGCTCTTTCTCTCTTATGCTGCAGGCAAGAAAGGGCTTCTGGTATCGAAGGTTACTCTTTCCAGATGGCTGACATCTATTATTACCTTGGTCTATGAGTTGAGACACAGGCAACTTCCCTCTAGGCCTAAGGCTCATTCAACCAGGGCACTATCAACTTCAACGGCGTTTCAAGCAAGGTTACCACTAGATGCCATTTGTGCAGCAGCTACATGGGCATCCAAACATACCTTTATTGCCCATTACAAGCTTGATTTAGCCTCCAGAAATAGAGCTGATTTTGGTTCCACTGTACTCAGGAGTCTGTTCCATTGAGCCACCCAGGACTAAGATGCTAGGGACACTGTCCCATCCATCAAGAATGAAGGCGAAAATGACAACTTAACATTAAGAAGTTATGTCTTACCATAACGTTCCATGTTAGTTGTCTTCTCGCCTTCTTTCTTGTGTCCCTCCCTCCTGCCCCCTAGCCTGGATAGACTCGAGGTTCTGAGTCCTTCCATTTCTGGAGATACAATATGTTGTGTCTTTTTCCTTGTATCCTTAGTGTTACTAGCAGGTAATCTGTACTCGTAAAAGAGGATTATAATATTATTATTATAATATTATTATTTATACTATGTCTTAGCTTCCAAACGAGATCTGGGGAGATAGCGCATGGTATTGTGGGATATAGGGCTGCCTCGAGCCGGTAAAAATAGCTCTCGAGCTGTAGTATAGGCCGAGTCGGAGCCGAGGATCGGCTCCAAACCCATCTAGCAAGAAAGAAGGCGAGAAGAAGACAACTAACATGGAACGTTATGGTAAGACACAGCTTCTTATTAATGTCCTTCTGCACAATGTCCGACCACATTTACATCCATACTGCACTACGTAGACATAAATGCGATCAGCCTCAGTACATATGGACATGAAGAGAAGCCCAATACAAACTGTAGGGTGCTTGTTTAACATCCTCGCAGCTTAACGTTCTGTGGGATAGAACCTGAAACTATAAGCAGCAGTAACCTCTATAAACATTTCTATGGTTGTATGTTTCTGCAGAGCAATCTTGATTTTGCCTTTTCATTCATAACATGTTTTATATCTGGTAAAACACTGAACATTACAGTTAGTCAATGTCAGACATTAGAGAACTGTCTGGTTCAGCAAATGTGTGTTGATTGCAAAGCCTGTTGTACTGCTGACTTTTAATATTTTTGATTTTGCCTCCTATTTTTGCCCTGTCCTTTCTGAAATTTTTGGTTTTCTGGGTACTAATCAAGGCGGACAGTCAGATGTTGGAGTTTAATACTTCTTAATGTTCATAAAATGCATATTGATGTTCTATTAAATTTTTAAATGAATTGGAAAAAAAAGTCTTTCCCCAAGTGTTATATTGGTGTTGGTAGTGACTTAGGCAATACTGGCAGCTTCATTCTTGAACACGGCTTGCACATGGTCCAGTGTTACTCATTGTCACCATCCTAAGATCCTATTTCGGGACCATCACATCTCCAACAAATTCATCTTGCCCTCAGAAACATTTTATCCAAGTATTGTAGAAGTATAGAAATATCTAAGTAAGCATGTCCATGCAAAAATTATAAATTTTCTCAACATCTAGACATTCCCTGGGATTCATTAACGTCCACACTAAGTGTACACCGTTCTGAGTGAACAGACAACACAAGCATAACTCTCACCTTCTTCATCCTAATTGTAATTTTCCTACTGATTTTCTTGTAGCCTTAACCATCGAGGGGATTCATAAAGGTTACCACAAAGTGTAGACTTTCTGTACGCTTAGTGTAATCTTTCTGAGTGACTAGAAAGCCCAGAAATGTGGTAGGGATGTTCTTGAATATAGATCATGTACAGTTGCTGTAGACATTAATGAATCTGGCCCATTGTTTCCTTCCACTACTGATCTGTAAAATCTTTATTTAATTGTAAAGTTTGTGTATTTTTACCATTGTATTGTATTGTTTTCTTAAATCTAATATTGGGTCATATGCACTACTTATTACCATCTTACAGTCTGCTATTTATAATTTAATAAAATTGCCTTCTAACTTCCACATATCTTCCCTGAGCTCTAATATTAGACCTATGTATGCAAGTTGATCTCAGTTCAGTAACCCAAAATTTTATTACCTCATTTCCTTTTATTATCTGCACCCAAAATATTGTTTCTTTGTTCTTTCTTCAAGTGCTCATGACATTCTCTCCTATGTCTTTCTTTTTACTTTCTATAGTATAACCTATTGATGTTCTTCATATTGGTCACTGCTACAGTTGCCTAATCTATATGGGTTATATCCTGCATGCGATATAACAGCCAGCCAGCTTCCAAAGCTCCTGATATAATGATATAAGACAAGTTATTGGAGAGAAACCCATTATTATGTATAGAAAGGGTAAATGCCTTAAAATATGTTGGAAGCAACACCTACAGAACCCCTTAATGGTTGTATGAAAAAATGTGGCCAGTGCCACTACTGTTCTTATATTTTGGAAGGCTGTGCTTTTAAAGTTAATGATGTGTATGTTAAGCTAGGTAAGAGATATACTTGTGAGTCTGATAAGGTGATTTATTACGCCTTTTGCAAAAAATGCCCATGTTTTTATATAGGAAAACGGAGAGAAGGCTTAAAAGCCGAATTTATGAGCATTTAAGGGATATTAGAAATAAAAATAAAAAAATGCCCTGGCGGAGCACTGTTTGGAGTGCAGTGACCACTCTCTTAATTTTTCTGTTATCGACAGCCTTGTTCCTGATAGGAGGAGTGGCCCATGGGCATTAATGCTTGAGAAAAAAGTAGCTCTCTGGCAATTAAAGACTAACGCAATGCAATGGCCAGGGCTTAATGATTTTTTTTCTCTTTCTAGTTTTTTAAAATTAAAAGTATTGGAGAGGTGATTTTTTTTATGAATGCATGAAATGTGTTTAATATTTTATATCTACTTTTATTGCATTTATATACACATATATATTTTAGATAGATATTTAGAAATTTGAATATGCTTATTAGGTACATATGATTGGTTCATGATATAAATTAGGGGGTGTGCTTTTGTATTTAAACTACTGGTTTTTAATTGAAAATGTTTCTGAAGTCTTTGACTAGACAGAGACGAAAGTGCTTAATGTAGTTGGATTTATTCAACACTATTTTAGCTTTGGATTCATTAAAGCCTTTGCCTGCTGTATTATCGGCTGATTTGTCATTCACTGTGGTCTCCAGCTCTGCTGTGCCATTTTTACATTTACATTTTGTTTATGTCACAAGTGAACTTCTGATTACCTAAAATGTGTTACTATTTCCTGTGTGTTACACTCAACCTCTACATCCTGTTTATGTTAATGTACTCTAATAATTCACCATTACATGCATAATTCCCTGGATCAACTTATACCTTGCCGTTCGCCTAATTCCTATTATAGTTGCTATTTCTGACTTTTGCTACCTTAGACATTGAACCTACAATTTGGTTGTTTTAAGGTTGTTATAAAAAAGAGTTGTTTTAATTTCATTGCTCTATATTCATTTGTGTTTTCTAATTACTCTTATATAGACTTCATAGTCTTCAGTTGCTATTCAACATTATGTTCCTTTTAGTCTTTTTTGCTTGTGTGAATCCCTTATTTTTTTAAAGCCCTCTTGATATCTACAATGTGACCACATTTCTTATCTATACTTTACAATTTAGGTTCAAATCTAGTAAGATTTCAGTTAAAGCTTCATCTACCCAGTCATTAAACAGCTTCATTTTCAGAATAAATTATGGAAAACGCCAGGGTTTATCACAGTATACTTCTACTTGTTTACAGAACTTAATTTGTATAGGTGCATGTTCTCAGATATCTTTGGATGTGTTTTTAATAATTTAGATCATATTAACAGTATGGTGCTGCGGTAGCATTGTCGCCTCACAGTAAGACGTTGTCCTGTTCGATTCTCAGCTAGAGCGTCCTCTGTGTGGAGACATGCGTGAATGGGCATACCTTCATTGAAGGTTGTGCATCAGGGTCGGCAACTCAGCACATAAAAATCTACTGCCAGTCATTAGCGGACCGGAGTTCCACTGTGATGACCCCTAACCGGGAAAAGCCGAAAGACACAACAACAACATTAACTGTACTCATTCGATCCATAAAATGAATCTAATATTGACCATAAACCATATTCTACTGAAAAAAAAGTGTATATTCTACTTCTTTCTGCATTATTTCTATTACTTCCATAATCCCAAATACATTTATATGTTTCACTAACCATATGTTGTCACTATTTAATCTGTGGTATATTGGCCCTTCAGAGTAATCTTCCTTATTTCCTACTTTCTGCTAGTATCATATGTCCTTGATGAAAAGTTATAACTTCACCCATACTGTTCTTTATATGGGTCTATATTAAAATCCTGAAGAGATGTTACATCGAACGCCTCTTCAGCAACACAAAGACCGAACGCACTAAACCACAAACAGTCAAAACAGCAATTTCTTCCCCTGGGAAATAAATCTCTAGTACCAAACACACACACACACACACACACACACACACACACTATTTAAAACATAATTGAGTGGAGGGCTTCGCCCCCCCCCACACCCCCCAATGTGGGGGGCTGTGCCCCCCCCAACTAAATATACCAACTCTGCGATCGCACTACAGTGGGGTAAAGGGCAATGCTACAGCTCAGGCCAAGCATTTTTTTCCCTGGGAAAAAAATTGCTGGCCTGAGCCTTCGCTATTTTCAGACTTCGATCTTTATGTGTCGCTGAAGAGACGTTCGATGTAATGCCTCTTCACGATTTTAATATAGACCCCTTTATATTCTACCTTACTTCTTTCTGTGGAATGTGTAATATACCCAAGTATAATAATTACACCCTGCCAACAGCCTGTCACTACAACAAATTTTCTCTGCCTGTCCTTCATTTGCTACCCAATCTTTCTTTATTTATGCTTTTTAACTAATATTAAGAAGTCTTTCTTTTTCCCTCCTTATAATCTAGCAAAGAAAGACTTCTTTCCACTTTTCTTTACAAAGGTTTCGTGTTCTGTATAAGTCTGGTATGTTTCCTGTAACTTTACTTGTGCATTGTTGTTGTAAATATAGGTCAGTACCTTGACTTGTTTTTTCCTCATCAACAAGCCCAATTAGATTCCAAACCAATAAATTGAAGATTATGTTCATTCTGTTTAACCTTTATTTGTTATCTGTCTATTATAAAGTGGTGCTTCTGACTCTGTCCGTGTATATACATATTCCCTTAGTCTTGTCTGAAATGAACATGATCTTTTTTTAAAACACACAAACCTCTCCCTTCTCAGAAAATCAACAACATACAGTATTAACTATGTGCATTTTTTTGCAATGCCACACAGGTTATGCTGTATTCAAAAAGCTATTTAAAACTTGTTCACTCTGTTGGGCGGAATAACAGCTGTTATAAAATCACAGATCAGTTTTTTTTTTCTTGCTTTCAGTATTTTATTTCTAAATTGTTCCTGTTAAATTTATATGGTGTAAATGCTTTTAAAAAATCAGTCTTTATTGTCCAAACACAGCAACCCCATCTTTTTGCAAACTAGATGAGCTTATCAGGAAGATAAATTGCCTTTCAAGAGCACTAGAGACATGCCAGCCTGGACAAAATATGACAAGAAAATTAAATGGAGTAGTTATTTTCTTAGTGGAAGTTAGATATCTCAATTATTGTAAAACTCCATCCAGTGTGCATATTTTACATTTCAGTTGTACCAAACAACCACCTTCACTCAACAAATTTCCCTCAGTGTTTCTAATGCAGTGTTTTATGAACAGCACTATCTAGACTCTTCAGTAATCATGTTTTTCGCATTAATTTTGCATGCATTCCTAGTCCTATTTTTATGCAGTATTGTCTGTTGGTTTCCATCACATAATATATTCATTTCCTTTTTCATTTGTCAGCCATTTACATCTCTCCCCCTCCCTTCTACACTGTCACAGTACATTTATTAAAAGCAGAAGCAACATAAATAGTTTGTGATTTGAAATCAGGGATTTTGCATCTGATAGAATAAATGTACTCCATTCATTTAAATACAAACTTTCATTTTAAGTACAATTTTGATGTATACTGCTTATGTTACTACTTTTATATGAATTTGTTGGTTATTTTCTTACTAGTACTTACTGTCAGTGATTTTTAAGGTGGTGTTCAGAATGCAATTTGTATTTTAAGACTATTGCATCCTTCTCCATATAAACATTTGTCTGTTTTTCAACAGAATCCTCATTATGTTTTCCCAGTGATTTTTTTTTTTTTTATAGAATCTTACTTTTTTGAAAACTGTTTCATCTATTTTGTTTTACCCATCATTTTCTTTTGGAAAATAGGAAAGGGCTTTGCAGGAAATCTCTCCCATAAAGTGTCTATCGCTACCTTTTCTTCTCCCATTGACTTGACTAATTATGCCATCACCACCTTCTTCTGCCTTCAGCTGCCTTCTGTTTTCCAGCTCATCTTTCTTTTAACATCTTTATTGAATTATCATTTAAGACATAGACAAACACACATTTACTTAAAGGAAAACAAACCATATTAGCTTGTTCACAATTACAAACTACATATGCTGTTTTATACAATTACCATCAATCCAACACTAAATAAATTGATCAATCCTTGCCTTCCCTTAAACCTCATTCCTCCTCCAAAACATTATTCTGCATGCATTGTTTCCACAATTTCCATTTTTCCTATGTAATTTGCTCCGACTGTTTTCTAAAAATCCCACTTCCAGTTCTTTTATCGCTGCTACAATAGTCACTACTTCAAATACAGTTGATTTAGACTTTGATTTCCATTTGATAGTAATTGCTTTTTTGGCAGCCACCAGAATTATACTTAAAAGGGCCTTACTATGTCTAGGCAATTCAGATCCTCTATCCCAGCTTAAAAATTAAATTCCTTAGTTGCACCCAATATTTCTGATGAAGCACTCTGTAAGGAATATTTAGTCTGTCAACTCATTACATTTCCAAAACATATGTTTCCAGTTACCTCTTTCTTCCCAGTCACACCTCCAACATCTGTCTTCTACCTGAGGAAGAATTCTTTGGCGTCTGCTTGGGGTATAAAATACCTATGCAAACATTTTCAAGCAAAAACCCTAAATCTTCTAGACTTTGTTGCATGTTTGGGAGCTGTATATATGTCCTCCCACTGTTTTCTTTTGAACTGCTTTTCCAGTCTCTCTTTCCAGTATTTTCTAACCTCCTCTGATTGATTCCTGTAGTTATCATGCAATAACTTATATGCCCTACTAATTATCCCTTTTTAACAGCAGCTTCTGTTCTAAATTCAAATAAAAACTCTACCAGAGCATGTCTTTCAATTAGGATTCCCCTGCCCCTTTCTTTTTGCTTATACTTTGATATCAGTCCCTGGTAGGGAAAACAGGCTCTGGCCTGCAGTCCAAATGTCTTCTTGGCCTCTTCCCATTCTGTTACTTCTCCCTTTCTAGTTATATGCTCCCAGTGTTCTTCAGTAGATTCCAGCCCCCTCTTGCCTGTACTCTGTACCCCTAATTGCAATCATCACTATTGGCAGAATCTCCTTTATCCATTCCTGTGTTGGCTTAATTCTTAGAATACTTTCTGTTACCTTATGTATATATTTTGTATGGATGTTATTATTCTTATTAAGGATCCACTTCCAAAAATCCCATTCTCTCCTTATTTCTTGAATCCCCCCTTCAATTCTTCAACCTTCCTTTCCACTTTGAATTGTAGCTTTCTGCTTGTGTTACACACATGAATCTTAACTGTGTAGTTTTAAAGTATCCTTTCAAATCAGGTAATCCTAAACTACCATCTTCGATTAGAAGGATCAGCTTATCCCACTTGACCTTGCTCTCTTCTCTTCCCAGATAAATTCCTTCAACTCTTTATTGATTAATGTACACAACTTCTCCTCTGGTTGATAAACACATACCTTAACTTATGTAGGGTCTAAAAACACTTTCATTGCTTTGTATCTTGGTATCCATATCCATAAACAAGTGCTTCCAGTTGATCAATTTTTGTATTATCTTTGTAGTCTCTTCCCATATATCCTTAGCTCATAGTTCACAGTTATATACAAGGCTAATGACCACCAGGGCCTTTATACTATATGCTTAGTTGTGCAATCCAACCCATTTTTGTCTCTATATCTCATGGATGTAAAGACCCATCAGTCCCAGCTTCATATAGGCCCAATTCGATTTAAACCATGATTATAAAGTGTTTATGTCTATAATGGCTAAAAGAATGGCAAAGGTTTTGCCAAAATTGGTAGATATGGATCATTGTGGTTTTGTGGAGAGGGGACAAACATTTCACAAAATTAGTAGAACAATGATGGTCCTGAGGGAAGCAGAATGTAAGAAATTACCACTGTTATTGGTAGGTATCGATGCAGAGAAAGCATTTGGCAGGGTAAGCAGGGATTTTATGAGAAAGGCAATGGGAGCATCTCTATTCCCTGATGCAGTGATAAGGTTAATTAAGAGGATACATGAAGGATCAGAGGCAAAAGTTAAAGAGGGTTCCTCTCTGAGAAGTGGTGTCTGAACAGAGGAACCTGACAGAGGTGTCCTCTTTCCCCTTTGTGATTTTTGCAATATTTAGAGTCATTAGCAAAGAAAATAAGGGACTCAGAAATTCAAGGATGTAATTGATATGGGAATTGGGAAAAGTTGTCTTTATTTGTAGACACTGTTATTTTGTACCTGATAATACCAGAAAAGGATATCTCCGTGTTGTGGAACATTCTGAAGCAGTTCCATGTATTTTTGGGATATAAAATGAATTAAGACAAAGCAAAAGCTATAGCTGTAAACCATGTACCCACACATGAGTTGGTTCAGCAATACCCATATTTATGGGGACATGATAAAATTAAGTATTTATGAGCATGGGTTAAAAAGGATTCTGTTATGGTTAAACAGGACAATGCTGTAGAATTTATCCCTATGCAAATCATCATAGACAAAGTCCTATACCATATCCTGGCAAGCTGTAGTTCATCTCTATGGTCCTTGAATCTCATAGCTCATACCTAAACCTAGTGTTGACATTCAACATTAAACCAAATGCCTTATTCATGGGAGACTTTAGCTACCACTCTATAGACTGCGAAGCATACACTGCCTCATAATTGCAGGCAGAAAGATTCCTGGACTTCATTAACATAAAGACCCTTGACCAGGTAGTGAGGTTTACACATACTGGACCTGGTACTCACCAATATGGGAGAGTGCTGCACCCAACCCACCACCCCCATGCCGTGTCACATCCACTCTGGTGAAGCTGACCACAAAGCTGTCTCATTCAAAATAAAAATCAACTCTATAACTTCAGGAAATCATGTAACCAGAATTATTACACAGCTAGCTACACCCTATTAAGCAATAATTTATCAAAATTCACTACCCTTCCCAATCCTGAGTGCACAACAAACTGAAGAATTCTTCGCAGAGACCCTGTGCAAACATGTAAATGGCTGTATAAAGAGCTAATTCCAACAAGGCCAATTATGAGGTCAAGATAACCTTGCAGGCTACAGGCAACCACAAGGCCTTTTACAGCTGTGTCCAAAACCTCAAAGGCAGAACACATCAGTGCACCTTACTGGTAGTCATTGATGCCACCTTCACTGAGCAGAATGACATAACAAATTTGTTGGCTGACAAATTCAGCTCAAATGTCACCCTCACTCCTCCCTGCATGACATGCCTACTACTATAAGACCCCTGCTATTAAAAGGGAGCAAGTCCTGGCAGAGTTCGCCAGTGCTAAAAGCACAGCTTCAGTGGGCCCGGATAGTATCCTGGGATGCCTCCTAAATTGCTGGAAACATGACCTATCAGGACTATTTGAGTCACTTTTCAGCTATATCTTCAAAACACACTTTGTACCATGAGAATGGATGACTGCTACAGTTATGCCACTTTACAAGGGTGGGCCATCAACTGACCTTGGAAACTACAGACCTATTAGTCTGACTAGTCTAATATGTAAAGCTATGGAATTAATTATTATGGAAATGCTTAAAAACGACATAGGGAACCTTCTGACACTGGACCCAACTCAGTTTGCTTTGTCATATGAAGGTACCTTCTAAACTTGGTGGACATCTTTGAGGAGGTCACCAAGGCAGTGGATGAGAGGAAGATGGTGCATACCACCCACCTGGACCTGACTAAGGTATTCAATACAATACCCCACTTGGGTTTTGTTGACAAACTCTCCAAACTGAGCATAAACCCCTATACAACTCGCTAGATTGCTGACTGACTCACAGACAGGACCCATGAAGTCAGGATTCGTGATATCACTTTCACTAAACCAGTCACCAGCAGGGTACCTCAGGGCTCCATACTGGGACTTCTCCTACTTGGCATCTACTTCCCAGAGGTAAAGCTAATGTCAAGTGCCTTTGGCTGACCAATTTCATAGATGACTGCCAGTTGAGAGCTATCATAGATACTCCCCAAGACACAAACATTTTACAGGAGGGTCTAACACAGACAAATCAAAACAAAAAACAGCCATAGGAAAGTAAACCCAAGTTAAACCAACCGTGTTTATTAAGCACTTTTCGTTCCCTTTAGTCACAGAACTTCACAAGAAATTATCTTAATAAACACAGTTGGTTTAACTTGGTTTACTTTCCTTTGTCTGTTTTTTGTTTTGATTTGTCGTTAGTTCGTTATTACTTTTGGATTTGCTAACACAGACAAATGACTGGTGGTAAAGTCACTGACTAAAGCTCAATGCCAAGAAATGCATTTTAGTGCCTTTTGGGATAACTGCCACCCGAGCTAATTGCTCCATCAGTAAGACACCCCTAAGAGTTGACCCAGTAGTCAGAGATTTGAGAATATATGCAGATAGTAATATGGCCTTTGCCCAACATGTGACCAAGGTAGTAAGAAAATCATTCTATGTCATCCAACTTATAAGTAAGAGCATGACATCCAGGTTTAAAGAAGTCACAGTGGCACTTTATTTTGCTCTTATCAGACCCATCATTGAGTATAATGCCCCCTTTGGCATGTACCTGAGCAGACATATGCAGCAGTTAGAATGCCCACAAAGGTTTCTTAGCAGGAGAATCCAGGGTATACACATTGTCCTATATGGATTACCTTAAAGACCTATCTCTATACCCTGTCTCTTGCGGTTACTGTGAATTGATCAAACCTCACATACAAGGCATCCTTGGATCCAGGTCTGATTGACCTTTTTCACATCCCTGAAACAAACAACTTGAGAACAGCTAGATCCAAGGATTTAAATTTTGCTTGTGACATACACAAGATATATTGGTGAGACAGCTATTTGTCTTAGAGGATTCCTATGCTCTGGAATAGTCTCCTCATCCTTGGGAAGTAGAGTCCCTCCTTAACTCTATTTAAGCATAAATTTGACCAGTGGATGGAGTGTGTAAATTTACTCCAGGTTTGGCCCTCATGTCTCTTGCAGAGAGACAGGAATACTCAAACTAAGATACCCCACTAAATAACTGGTAGAAATTTCCTAACTAACATACCCCTCCTAATAAACACCCATGAATTTTCGGGTCTGTATTATATTTTCAAAAGTTTCAAACATCGAACACCATATGGTCGACACCATATGAGCGATGTTTGAAATTTTGAAAATATAATAAAAAAATAAAAATAAAAAACTATACTTACCTAAATGCTATAGGCAGAGGGGCAAGTCCCCCTACACCTCCCCATGTGGGGGGCTGTGCCACCCACACCCCATTACTTAAGTATTCCTACTCCGAGATCACACTGCACTGAAGTAAAGGGAAAATATTCCCTATAGCGAGTTTCATTTTATGTGCGGGACTTTTCGACCAATTGGGTTCGCTCAATACACGTTCGCCGTTTACAATTTTCGATCACTTGATAGGAACCCGAAATTTCTGCCTTCCCTAATGACTCTCAAATAATTTGTACTAACCATTCCTTAAATCGCTCTCTTCAACAGGTAGGTGAGGAAGCACCAGTGTCTCATCTGAACTTCATTACCCTGCATTTTTATCTTAGTAGTCATTTGGCGCATGATCCAAAATAGTTATTGAGAGTGTGTTGAAGCTTTCAATTAAATGGGACATGTTCCTGTGAAATATAATTTCTGTCTAGTCTAGCCCAGTTATTGCACCTTGGGGAATAATATGTATAGTCTCTCCTAGTTCCTTCTACTGAATTCATGTCTTCCATATCAAATTTTGTCATGACTTTCTAAGGAAATCTACCCCCTTTTGTAAAATTTTCCCTTCTATATCCCCCAGATACATTCTCACTGTTGCAAATCAAGTTCCATTTCTCACCTATTAGTAATATTCCCTACTGAAAGCTGATCATGTCTCCCAAAATTTTCTTAAGCTTAGCAGTTTTAGGTAGAATATAAATACATGCCAGCCTAAGTGTCCTCCCTTGCTAGTAGCCCAGTACTACCACTGATCTAGCATTACTATCCTTTTTCCCTTTTCTGTCATTATTGGAGCTCCTCTAGCATTTAGTGTAAGTACAACCCTTTCCATTTGTCCCTGATATTCTGCTGAATATCAATCATGAAATCCTTTCTTTATCAAATTCTCATGCTCACGTCTTTCCAAATGTGTCTCCTGTAGCTTTGCTATTTGCACTCTGCATATGTTAATATAATTCCATACTGTTACCTTTTTGTCTGTACGTGTGAGGCCATTCATATTCCAAAATAATATGTTTGTGTAGCTATTATGATAAGAAGAAATTATTTCTACCTATTATATATGACAGTTTTTAATTGTCTATTTCCAGCTTTTGTGTTATATGCACCCACTAATGTTTGGCAAGTTGATTCTTTATATAGCTGTTTCTTGTCATCTCCATCCATCTCATATTATCTACTAAGAGGCTCTGCTTGACTTACAAAGCCATGTCTGATCCAGATCTGTTAGAAATGCTACATTTAAATAAATCCAAATCCCTCTGCATCACACGCTCCAGAGACCTCAACCTCATTACCACAATCAACAGAACATGCTTGAGGGACAGGTTTATAATCCAGAGACTGCCCATGCTCTGGAATAGACTTCCCATACATGTCAAACAGAGCACCTCACTGGCCGTCTTCAAGAGAAATCTTGATGAGTGATTGGGAAATAGAAAGTTCACCCCGGGGATCACGGCAGTGGCTGTACTTGATAGAGGCACTGGGAACTAACGTCAGGCGGCACGACACCAGGGCACTTCTGTGGGCTAAACTTGTAAAGGCTTCAGGGCCATTAGCCTAGTACACACCTATGAACCTATTTGAATCTATGTCACATTTTGCAAGACTTTCTGTTTTAATGAAAACCCTCAAACATAAAACCAAGCACACACCCCAGAATACCCTCATAACCTGCTAACTTAAAACAAACTCACAAAACTATGTACATCTTCAGTTATTGAAGTTTAATCCTCCTGATAGGAATAGTTGTCCCAAATTGACAGCTGTAGCCACAGGTATTAAGTAGCCTAGAATTAAGGTTATCCATCCTAAAGCTCATGTTACAGCCTGTGCTCCTACTTACACTAACTGCTGTCTGTTCTTGTCCTATCTTTATTCCCCCACCACCACCGCAATATGAAAAACAGCTTATATGCTTTCAGAAAACATTAACTATTAACCTTAAGAAAAAATGCACTGACATTCTTTAAACGAAACTAAATTATACGTTGTTCTAGTGCATGCATTACAATATTTAGTTACTAGAAAATCTGCTGTCTCTTATTCACTTCCATTTCAGACTTCTTTTACTGAGTTTCTTGTCTTTATACCTTTTAATATTAAATTTCTCTCGGTAAACAGTGTCCAGACTTCTCAATTTATTCTAGGTCAAAAGCAACCAAATTATGGGGAAAATAACAAGGGAACACCAAATGGACAGAACTGTGCACTCTTTGAAGAAAAGGAGGATGTAAAAAACCTTATTGTGAACATTTCCTCTTTTGTTTTAACTAATGAACAGAGCAATTTGCTTAATAAGGGTTTATCCTTTATTCCTGCCAGAAAGGCAGACATAACAGAAATTATCACAGATCTGAAATTACTTGGTAGAAATTTAACTTATAATGATGTGAATATCACTGTATACAAGAAACCTAGTAACTATATACCTCCTACCTCTCCAAGGATAAAAAGATTTGTAGATATTTGTGAGCATGCCTTTAAAGAAGTATATACCACTGATTTGAATGGTTGCACTTTTTATAATCTTACTGCAGAAGAATATAGGGCTCTAAATGAATTACAGAACTTGCACTCCCTTGTTATAAAGCAAACTGACAAAGGTGGTAAAATTGTTTTAATGGACAAAGATCTATACATTAGCCAGATGAATGCTTTGTTATTAGATAATTGCATTTATCAAGCATTAACAAAAGCAGCTGTAACTGCTATCATTGATAAAGTGTCCTTTTAAGTATTTGATTTACTGATTACGGGATTGATTGACAAACCTTTGTTTAATTACTTTTAAGTACAGAAACCATTAATTCCTAGAATATATGGTTTACCCAAAATCCATAAACACATTACTGCCCCTCCTATGCGTCCAGTCGTATCAGGAGCAGGTTGGTGTACTGAGCCTTTATCGATTTATGTAGAAGGCATTTTACATGAGTTTTTAAGTGGTTGTCATACTATTCTTAGAGATACGAATATGTTTTTACAGCGATTATATGACAGGATGAAAACTGTTAATGATGATGAAGCATTTGTGTTTCTTACTATGGATATTGAATCTCTTTTTACGAGTATTCCGAATGAATGGGGAATCGATAAAATAAGAGAGTTCCTTAACATAGATAGGAAGCTCACTACAAATAAGATTTTGTTGGTCTGTGCTTTATTAGAGATTGTACTTGAAAATAATGTCGTTACCTTCCAAGGCAAATTTTTTCTACAGATGAATGGCGTAGCGATGGGCACTTCATGTGCAAACAGCCACGCCAATTTATCATTAGTACGATGGGCAGAATAATATGTTTTATCGGTCTTGAATCCTTATTATGATTATATCCTTTGGTATGTACGTTTCGTGGATGACGTTTTTGTTTTGTGGAAAGGGCATGGCTCAAATATTAGCAATTTTGTAGATTATTTACACAGCACTACAGATTTTTTGAAATTTACCTTTACATTTTCCGACACATCCATTAATTTCTTGGATGTGAGTGTTACTAAAACTGATTTGAAACGGTTGAAAACTAGTATTTACTATAAACCTACAAGAACTAATGCCTGTCTCCACAAGTCTAGTATGCACCCGAGGCACATACCTAGGAATGTCCTTAAAGGACAAGTATATAGAACTTTACGTTTACACAATAATGATGAAGAGGCCGCAGTTGCTTTGGATAAATTACAAAGTGAATTTATAACAAGAGGTTATTCCAGTTTAGAAATTACGAATGTGATAGCAGAAGCATGGAAAGTTAGATCAACAAGATGTAAACCTTATATGAGCTCTTATGGAACTGATATAAGAACATCTGATGATACAGATATTGATAGGAACAAGTTTAGAGTAGTTTTCCGATTTGCAAGTGATATCAACAAGTACACAGACATTATAAAGAAGAATTGGCATTTATTACAGGAAACACCAGGTCTTATTTCTATGATTGGTGACACACCAAACTTTAGTTTCAAGAATAATGTGTCATTGAAGCAACATCTCTGTAATAAAGAATATCAACCCCTTAGAAAGAATCTTTCTAATAGACAAGGCACTTTTCCATGCAGGAATTGTGCAGCTTGTCAGTATATCTATACTAAAAATGAGTACATCCATCCAGTGAAACATTTTAAATTACACACCAAGAATTATTATGATTGCAAGAGTGCAGATGTTATTTATTTCAGTTTTTGTCAAGTATGGCATGCCTATTATGTAGGCAAGACAAACAGAATTTTTAAAGACAGAATACTAGAACATGTAAGGGATATACGGAATCAGAAGCAGTCTAATGCCCTAGCTAATCATACTTTGCACACAAATAGCCCCCATTGCTTTAAATTTTTGGTTTTACAACAAATACTAAGGACAAATAGAGGTGGGGATATAGAAAACCACACAGAAGAGCTAGAACAAAAATGGATTATTAAGCTAAATGCAGACAGATACCCTGGTTTGAATGGCTGTACCTCATTAGTTCCTTGCCTCAAGGCAAGACGTCTTAAACATTAATTATAAGTCTTTATTTTAATTTGTTATTAAGGTTTATGTATTTTATATTAAATTATTTATAATAGTTATGAAAAGTTTTATATTTGGTCTTTTACATTAATAGTAATGATGGATATTTATGTCTTTTGTAGAGACATGGATATAGATTTTAAGGTTGTTTTAATCATGCAGCTTCCTATGAACTTGTGCCAACAGTGTTTAATTATTTGAAAGTATTGCTTTAAGTGTTTGAAATTACATTGATTGCTAAGTATTTAATCAAGTATGACTTGCACCAACACTGTCTGATGAAGCAACATTGAGTTGTGAAAGCGCTCACCTATTGTTCTTTTTTTGTAATAAAATTATTGTGGATAGTCTCCAGTGTGTAACTTTGGCGCCTTAATTTAATTTTATTGTTGTATTCTTGGCACCTTAGTGTACCTGCAGCCGGTTGGGATTTGTATTCTTCTTCTTCTCAATTTATTGCCCTTACCTTTCGTCTTGTTTTCATGGAAACAGTAAATTAGAATGTACTTTCAGCTAATATTGAACATTTATTTAGTAAAGGAAAATTATTCAGTAAATTGTGGTCTGTAATTTGAATAAAAAACATTTGCTTAAACAAAAGAGCATTAACCTAAACATTCATCTATACAAAAGTAAAGGAAAACATTACACATCTATGTATCAGTGGGCTTTTATAGCCAATCCACAATACCAACAGCTCAAGATTGCAGCTTAACTTAAACATGCTTTTGCCCAGTCTTTCTTCTCATTTTAAATTGTAATGCCTGTATTTTTTTAAACTAAGAAGAAAATACTTGTTTACTCTAGTGTCTTTATTACATACCATCACTGGAATGATTTACTGTATAACATACAATTTATATCATGAAATCCTTTATAGAAATATTGTTAAGAGCAAATATGTTTTACTTTGCCACTTTCTCTTTTTTTTCCTTTTTATTGTCTTAGTGTCCTACCAAACATTAATGATTTGAAGTGGAGTATATGTCTGTCAGTCCCCTCTCAAGTTTACAAAGTAAACAAATATCCAAACCCCCCCCCCCTTTTTTTTTTTGTAAATTCATATTTCAAAAATGTATTGGATGCCTTATAGCCATGCATTTATTCACTAATTTCAATGTTGCTGGTCATTTTCCTGATCATCTCCATCTCCCAAGTCCCAACCCCAGGTACTCCCGATTCTTCTAGCATCTGTGCTTTTTTTCTATCTGTAAAGTACTCTGTGAGCTTTATTATCAGAAAAATGAGAAGCCGAGTCCCCTTCTTTTTGATGGCCCACTTTTTGTTGGACACATTTTTATATTTCCACCTTAGCCTGTTCTTCATCAAAAAATGACTTTTGATCCTCCAGGAAAAAATATATTCTGGCGACAACTACATACAGCAGCTCGAATCTCACACCTGCCTGTCAACATTCCATGATTGCTGTGACAAACTTGCTTGTCTTCTGCGTATTGTACAGTGAACAGTCATTTTCCACAGGGAATCTACTGTCTCCAGTTTTTAGTATTTTTCCTTTCTGCCAGTTTTGTCAGGATCAGCTCTTTCTACTAGTATTATTGCATCTTTACTAATACAGATCTTGGTTGGCTTTGAGCATACACATGCTGTACCCTTTTAGTTAACAAATCCTGCTGTGAAATATCAATCCATTTGCTTATGTGTGCTTTCATAAAATTAATAGTCTGTTCCTTCCAGTTTTTCTGGTACAACAAAAAATCTCTGTTTTTCTCTGCGTACTCTGTCCTCTACCTCTACTATTTTGTTAAACAGATTTTCTTGAAAAGTCTCATACACACCCAGCCTTTTCTTCATTCTGACCTCAGAGTTTTGCAGATTTATCAGTTCATCTTAATAGCTCTTTAAATCCTCTTCCATTTTTCATCCTTTTGTTATTTGAGTTGATATACTCTTACAATGTTTAATTTATTTTAATCAGTTTTTAGCACATTTGACATATTTTCCTCTAAATTACTGGAAGCCATCTATTGTCCCAAAGCTGGAGCTTGAACTGCTGTTTGCTGAACAACTGCAGTATTCTTCCTAGTCAATGCTTTCTCTTCACCTTTTCTAGTTGATTTTCTTTCGGGCTCTTTAAGTTTCTTTTTGCTGGCATCCACGCAGTATACTTACTCACCAGTGACTGAATTTTACTAAAACAGGCAGAATTACTGGCCGTTATCTGTCAGTTTCTTTTTTCACTCCGGTAGAACAGAAATTAAGTTGTTGATCAGTGTGCAGCCATTTTGGAAAGCTTTTTTCCAGTTCATCTTGCACCTGTTGAAGGTCTGTGTAGGTTTTTAATCCAGCTAGATAGAAGACTCAGAGTAATGCAGGATACTTTAACTTAGTTTCATTTCTCTGCATAGTGTTATGTTTCGAAGAAAAGTATTTCTGATAGTTTGTGTTAATAGCAAACAACTGTGTCTCCAACTTTTATGCCGGTTCACCTCCTCCATAAAAATAAAAGGAATGTTCTCCTTTAACTGATAGAAAGTCCAGTCCATGTGCTGAGGTGATTTCTGATAAAAGTCATTACATTCATTCCCTTCATTTTGTTCTTCTACTGCAGTAAACCTCAGATTGTCCCAACATGAGCTAACCTCGAGTTCTGACAGTTTTTCCACCATTTATTGATATTTTAATTGCTGTTCCACCATTTTTCTTTCATCTTTTTTTTAGCAGTTTGCATATGTACTATTTCCCTTGAATGCCTGGTCAAAATATCTATGTCCTGCATTCTTCTGTTGTTTGTCTCTTTATATTGCAACAGGGACCCACATATATTGAAAATCTCAGAATGTATTTAGTCAGTCTTTCTCTCTAGGGTGACTGGAGTTTTCTTCTTCAGCTACCATTACTGTCTCCCCCTCAGTTTCTCTCTCTTTTACTTCACTTTTTCTTGCACTCGTCAGCCTTTTGGACATCACAGACTCTTTAGCTAATAACGTCTGTAAACAATTTACAATAGTTTGCAGGATTTTACTAGTTTAAACTGTTCAGTTCCCAGAGTTCTGTTTTTAGCTGCTTACGACTGATACTTCTCCCACCATGGGACCCCTAGCATTAAACCACTCTTCACTAAAATGTTATCTATTCCTGGTGATACACTCTGGATAGTGCTTTAAAATTCACTGCTACATTGTGCTGACAACAGCTTCATTGTGATTGAAACACTTAGAAGTACACTAGAATTTAATACAATGGCATAAATCAAAGGAATCATTATTAAAGCAGTATTCAGTTATACATTTCTCATAAACAAAATATCACTGTTAATTAGTCTAATGAATAATACTATGTAGATGGCACGTACAGTGGGCGCTGTAAACATAGTGACTTAATTTTCTGCCTTGTCAGCAAGGCCCTTTGATTCTGCAAAGGTCTATTACAATATTTTAACTGTCCCTTTCTTTTCTTTTAGTTACAAAACTAAGAAGAGAAAAATAGAATGATTTTTTACAGAAATGAAGCCACCGATATTGTAAGGCAAAAGGCTATACTCACATGAGACTCTTAAATAACAGACTTCTGTATTTTTGTTGATCACCAAATTAAAATGTGAACTGACCTGATATTAACCCATCTTTTGACTTCGTTTGAGCTCATTCTTTCTATTTCTTCTGAGTTCAGCCTAAGTATTTCATTCCAAGTCAACTTGTAATTATCTCTGACTTCAGCCTCCACAATAGGAGAGAAAATTTTAAACTGACTTCCAGTAAACAGGTCTATATTATAGTATCGAAGTTTTTAAACTTCGAATGATATAATATCGACCAGTTTTTGTCAAAAACTCAAAATAGCGAAGCCACGGAACTTCGAAATCGTACCTGGGGTAAGATTTCGGTTGTCCGTTCCATGGTTTCGCTATTTACTCTACTGTGGTGGGAAGGTTATGGAACGGGGTAAGATAAGTATGCGAACAGAGGTTACGGACCAGGTAAGGTAAGTGTGGGAACGGATCGGGGTAAGGTGAGTGTCCGATAGTTAGGGACATTAGGGTTAGGGAGCGGGTAAGGTAAGTGTGCGATAGTTAGGGACTTTAGGGTTAGGGAGCAGGTAAGGTGAGTGTGCGGTAGTTAGGGACTTTAGGGTTAGGGAGCAGGTAAGGTGAGTGTGCGGTAGTTAGGGACTTTAGGGTTAGGGAGCGGGTAAGGTGAGTGTATGGCAGTTAGGGACTTTAGGGTTAGGGTTGGGTTAAAGTGAATGAATAGGTAGTAGTGTAGGGTTAGAATTATGGTTTTGTTAAGTGTATGTGCTTGGTTTATTTATTTTGGTGTGCTTGTGTGGTGTGTTTGTGTTTCGGAACAGCGAATTTTTTCCCTTGGAAAAAATTCACTGTTCTGTATGTTCGATATTTTGTGGTTTAGATATTTTAGGTAAGATGAAATAGCATTCACTATTTAAATCGTACGATAGGGTAATATAAATGCCCAGTAAACATCTGTACTTTCAGGTAAACATTCTCGAAATAAGAGACACCATTCTAGATTTACGTAAACCAAGCTTTTGAGATTTCTAATCTCTTACTTACATTTCATTCCCAATAACACCAAACGTTTTGAGATTACTTAGTGCTCAGATTTTACATGTCTTATTTCCTATGAACATGTCATCTGCGATAAGAAAAAACATTTTCCTCACAACGGAAGAAACATTTGGGATTAAACTAGTTCTCTCGATAGGAACTTGGGCACTATTGACTATTACATAGTCAGTACTTTACTCTGTGCATTTTCATTTTAATATAATAATGTATATATCAGAGGTGTAGGACAATCATTCCCTAAGTTTGAACACTGTTATGGCATCATGAGAGAAAACTGTGTACGTGTGTGTGTGTGTGTGTGTGTGTGTGTGTGTGTGTGTGTGTGTGTGTGTGTTATTCCTTCATTCTAGCTTATAGGTTTCAGCTACACTTAGCTAGACCTTTGCTTTATTGGAACTATGTATCCCAAAAGTCCCAATTCCCAGACGTTATCTAGATAAGAATTTGCTTAAGCTTGTATCCCATTTCTGTGGAACAGTACTGTAACACAGACATTTGCAGGCATGCTGTTGGATTTTTTAAAGTATGGTCTTTAATGTTGAGGACTTTGATTAATGCACATACTTGAATTTATATTATACTTGGAATGATGGAGAGAGATAGTAAACTGCATTTGCTATCAAAGTAAGTGGAATGGTTGACTGAAATGATAAGAACTGTCATGTAGATACTTTTTTTTCTCTTAGTTACTGTTCAGCCATCCTAAGTTAAGAAACTGCAATGTTGATTGACTTACTTATTGGTTTTGGGTGTTACAGATACTGCACTTTGTTTGCCAAAACATGTTTAATCCTGAGGCAAATGGTTAATATATGCACTTGAGTTCATGTTAGATATTGGTATTGCTGTACTAATTATTAGCGTGTTTGTTACAGTAGATTGCATGGTTCCATAACTAACCAAGAAGTTTAAGAACGGCACTGACTGTCTGGAAGGGCAGGAAGGAAGTTAGATGTGTACAAAACTGCCATGTACTTAAATGAACAAAACAGATTTTTTTTTTATTTCGTTGTATAATTTGGCTATTAAATATACTGAGGTGCTGGACTTTGATGCAGTAAGCTCATAAATAAGGCATTTGGATGTATTGAAAATTTTAAAAATGTACTCATAGCAACAGCTGATATGACAGTGTTTTATTTTCATCATTCCTACTGATGCAGTGGCCTTTAGGCTGTATGGGTTGTGTCCTGCCTAGGACAAAACAATTGGCCAGCTTCCAAAAGCTCTGGTTCCCTCCCACATCTTCACTCTGATTGCTGATTAGGCAGCCCTTTCAAAGGAAATCATCAGTCAGAGTGAAGGTTTCTTCAAAACTTGCTTCTTGTTTCATGAAGATGCAGCTGAGAAGCTCCACAAGAGCAGCAGCTGGATTACAACATTTTTTCTGGAAGATACATCCCCAGTGGGGAACCGTTCCACACAGAATATTGCCCTTCTGAGAAAAAAATTGGCATTTGTTAAACAAGGCTTGAAACTTGGTATTCTTTCCATTATCGGATTTTACCTCTCTGGGACTGCTGTTTTTAGATCTAAGCTGCTTGGGGCTATTTTTGTAGGAACATGTACTGCTTATGTAACCTTTGTGTTAATTTCATGAAAAGTTTAGTGTTGAGGAAGTGTTTTATATGGGCAGAGACTATTGCAGGGTATGTTAGTGCTTGTGTACACTGTGTAGTAACTTACCTGCCATTTTCTTCTGTCAGACTGAATTTCTGAAAATGGGATTTCTGTCAGAAATTTAGTGTACTGCTTATGCATTACTATGTTTGGAGACTGTGCATGTAAGTGTAAGTGTAAGTGAAAGTGTGCTGCCTGTGGACACTTTTTGACAACTTACCTTCCAACCGACTCAATTGTACCACCTTTGAGATATCCTCCTTGGTTACAGCATAGATACTTTCCCCACTCCAGCTGTTCCTTCTCCCACTATAACTAGAAAGAAAAATCAATGTACCAAAGAGCCCTTGCCATCTCTGCATTCTCAGTCAACTCTTCAGCTGACGGTGAGTGAATCTGCAGTTGCCATTAGCTTTCATCAGACCACTCACTTACATCACCAGTTTCTTCCGCTGTGGTCCTTTCAAACCATGAACAGGGGGTCAGCTATGTCCTCTTCATCTGTTCCAGTGTCCAGTTTGGGTATGGGAGAACCATCTCTTCTGGGTCAGGGAGGCACTCCAAGTGATGTGCTCAGTGTAGCTGAGGAAAGATACTTGTAGATGAAGTATTTTCTCCAGGTCAGTCTTCATCTAGAGCTGTAAAGAAAAAAAACAAAGTTAAACATTGTTTATCTGAAGACATGGGGTCTGTTAGAAAGTATGTTTTTCTTACCGTAGCCAGGCAATTACTACATCTGTTAATCATGGTGGTCAGAAATCCTTATCTGAAAATAATGTCAACAGAGATGTCCTGAGGAAAATATGTTAATGTATTCTGTCATGGACAGGGCTTCTTTTCCTGCAGATTCCCAAGCCTTAATCTTTGATTCAGAGGAAACATGGTCCTCACAACCTACTTTTCTGGAATTTTCCTTTTCTCAGACAATAGCCAGGATGGATGAGGTGTTTTTTTTTTTTTTTAATTAGAACAGGTGGATGTTTCCCTGAATTGAGGAAATATAATTTGTTCAAGTAGATATGCCTCATTCCACTCCCATACTTCCCATTATGCTAGCCTTGGAAGATGTATTTAATGCTGCCTGTAATAATTCTGATTCTCAACCTTTAGTTCCCAAAATTGCAGTTACGCTTTACAAAGTTTCTGAAACTAACAAACGTTTATTTTCCCACCTCAGGTCTGACCTTGCGGCCATATCCACATCTTCACTTGGTGGGAGTAGACTGTTGGTATCTTCCAGTCTTCCTCCTATAGACAAAGAAGGAATGGCATAAGACAGATTTGGTAAAAGAATATTTTCCCCTACTACTTCAGTGTATAGGCTTCTTGACTATCAGATTCATGTGGAAATTTGTCATTTTTTGTGCAGTTTGAAAGAATTATCTGCTACACTTCCTCCTGAAGGTAGTGCCTATCTGAATTCTATTGCGTCTAATATTTCTCAAGAATCCTAACATGCCTTGAGGAGTTTATAAGATTGTGCATCTGCTGTGTCTTGGGGTCACTGCTGCTGCTACAGTGTTGAGGAGCTATGTTCATAGGGTTCATAGGTTCATACTAGGCTATCTGCCCTAGGGCATTTATAAGCCTAGCCAGAATGTGTTTGGCTTTCGCCACCCATTTTAAATTTATTTTGCTATGCCCTTTTTCGAGGTTAGTATACTGTGCCTCTGTCTAACAGTGACACAGAAGTGATACCCGGGGTAAACCTACAATCTCCCATCCACTCATCAAGATTCCTCTTGAAGAGAGTCAATGAAGGACTCTGCCTAACCTGGACTGGGATTTTATTCCAGAGTGAAGGGTTATGAATCTTTCCCTCCAGCATGTCCTACTTATTTCAGTGCTGAGGTTCAAGTCTCTCGAGCGCGTAGCTCGATGGGATTTGGATTTTCTGAGGTGCAGCATGTCCATTAATTCCGGGTTGGACATGGCTTTGTACGTCAGGCACAGATTGCATCTGAACAGGCGGTATGCCACTGAGTAGAGCTGGAGTTTCTTTAACCGGGCAGCATATGGCATCTGTTTGAGCCCTTTGATCCTCTTGGTGATGTACTTTTGGGGTCTTTCCAGTTGCTGCAGGTGTCTGGTAAGGTGCATCCCAAAAGGGGCATTGTACTCAATTATGGGCCTGATGAGGGATGAGTAAAGAGGCAAGATGACCTGCCCTGATCTAGATGTGAATCCCTTCATGATTAGGTGGGCTATATAAAATGTTTTTCTAACCACTTTGGCCACGTGGTTGTCAAATGAGCGATTGCTATCAACTTGGGTCCCCAGGTCCCTAATTACTTCTTCTGTACTTAATGGATTACCACCTATGTGGTAATTTGTGGGCACTTTGTTTTTGCCAAAGGGGATGACTATACACTTTTTGGCATTTAGCTTGAGGCCATGGCTCTGGCACCAGTTGTCTGTTTCTATGAGGCCCTTTTAGAGGATGCTTGTGTCGGCTGGAGAGTCGATTATGGCGCCCAGTTTGCAGTCATCTGTGAACTTGGCCAGCCACAGTCCTTCCGTGTTGGCCTGTACCTCTGAGAAATATATACCGAACAAGAGAGGTCCCAGGACTGAGCCTTGTGGGACACCACTTGTAACTGGTTTGGAGTCTGACATGACTCCAGCAATTCTAACCATGTGGGTTCTGTCCTTGAACCAGTTTGCAATCCATCTAGTGACATAGGGGTTTATATTTAAGCTGGTGAGCTTATCTATAATGCCCGAGTGGGGTATTGTATCGAAGGCTTTTGCGAGGTCCAGGTAGGCTGTGTGGACCACCTTCCCCTCGTCAATGGCCTTGGTGACTGTTTCAAAGAAATCAACCAGGTTTAAGAGGCAGGATCTGCCCTTAACAAAGCCAAACTGGGTAGGATCCAGTGTCTGTAGGTCCCCAATATCTTTATTTATGTGGTCTATGATGATCCTTTCCATAGCTTTGCAGACCAAGCTAGTCAGGCTTATGGGGCGATAGCTTCCAGGATCCGTTCAGGCACCACCTTTATGGAGAGGGAATTTTGTTGCTGTACGCCACTCTTTGGGCACATATCCTGTAGTAAGGCTGAGATTGAACAGTAGTTTTATGTTTGGGTTTAGCTCTTCTTGGAGTTCATGTAGGATGCAGCCCGGGACACTGTCTGGTCCCATTGATGCTGTGTTTTTTGCTTTAGAGAGGGAGGCTCTTACCTGAGCATCTGAGATGTCAGGGGGGCAGCACTCTGCTGGGATAGATATTTGCCCTTTTGGTGGGGAGGGGGGGGAGAAGTTTGCGCTGAACCTGTCAGCTAGGATGTTGGCAATGTCTGTGGGTTCAGTGTATTTTTTGTCATTGTGGACTAATTCTGAGCATATCTGGGAATTACCACCCAGGTTCCTAACATAACTAAAGAAAGCCTTGTGATTATCCTTAGTGTCCTGTGCAATTTTTTTCTTGAAGCTGGCCTTAGACAATTTTATGAGTGCCCGTAGTTTTTTGATAATACTGATCAGTGATGCCTTCCCTTTTTGGGATTTTGCTCTATCATTTAGTAGCTTCCTCCTTCTATTGTATAGTTTGTTTATGGCTGGGGTCCACCAGACAGGACGTCTGCCTTTGGAGGATTGGGTCTTGGTTTTATTTGGGATCGCATGATCCATGCATTCCTGAAGGTGTTCATAGAATGCGTTTATAAAGGATTCTGCGGTCTGGGCCGTATTTTCCACAGGCCCGGGGGCTTTGAAGGATTCCACCTCGGTTTTGAGGAGTGTGAAATTTGCTTTAGAGAAGTTTTTCACTGTGGTTTTCTGGGTAGGGGGTGGGGTCGGGATGTGAATATCCATTGAGATTAGTTTATGGTCTGATCTTACTAGAGAGGGATACACTTCTGGTCTGGAGCATAGAGTCCCCATGTTGGTGATGATCAGGTCCAGTATGTTTTCCCCTCTTGTGGGAGTGGTAACAAGTTGTTCCATAGCATTTGAGTTTATAAATTCTAGGAACCTTTGGGCTAGGGTGTTGGAGCTAGAGTAATGCTCCCAGTCTATGTTTGGGTAGTTGAAGTCGCCCAATATAATGGTGTTTGGAGAGACCTTCATATTTTCCAGTGTTCTCAGGAAGGCCGAGTGGGGTTCCTGGGTTTGGGAGGGTGGTCTGTAGCAGGCTATAAACTGGAAGGCAGTTTTACCCACTGTTAGTTGCACATGGATAGTCTATGGTGCTTCGTGCTTTGCCACCAACCTGGAGGTGTGGGTATCTTTGATGAATATTGATACTCCCCCTCCTTTTGTGGTTCGGTCCAAGTTTTGGGGCCGAAAAGCATGGTATGAGGTATAACCTCATAGTGCTGGGGTGCTCTCGGGAGCCCTGAACCAGGTTTCTGTTACTGCACAGATATCTATGTTCTCCATGCTAAGGAGAGTTTTGAGTGCGTGCATCTTGAGGTTTAGACTTCTGGCATTGAGTAGCATTACTCTTAGTTTCTTATCCCTTGTGATACCTATGGAGGTGGGTTTGTCTTTTGAGCCTTGCCTAAAAAAGGCAGTATGGGGGTAGCAAGAGCCTTTGCCAATATCCAAAAGCCCAGGGGTGACAGGTGCAAGCCATCCCTAGCGAAGCATCGTGGCTTGTCGAGCATATCATCCCAAGCTGACAGGCATTGGATCCCCTTTGAATGACACCAGTACTTAAGCCAATTGTTGAAATTGATCATCTTGTCTTCATATTTTGGCATCATTCTTGGTGAGGGTAAGATGCTACTCAAGGTCAGGGTCATACCGGCCTGGGCTACATGCTCAGAGAGCTCCTTTATGTCTCTTTTCATGAAGTCCAGGGAGGTACATCTCAGGTCATTCACACCAGCATGGACAATGACTGAGTCATATTTGTACTTGCCTTGGAGTGACCTGAGTGCTTGTGTTATGTGGCGGATCCTTGCGCCCGACAGGCTGCTCACCCTGACCCTCTCCTTGTTCAGCCTGGTGAACGGGACGTCAGTGTGCCTGACGACAGAGTCACCTATTACAGGTGTATCAGGTGCGTTGTTTAGTCTTAAGGGCTGTGACTGTTCGGCACACTGGCTTTGTGTGATATGTGTTGCACGTGTTTTGTTTTGGGGTAGCGGTTGCTTGGGTGTCTGCTTTGGAGGTCTCTGCTGCTTAGGCAGATCTTTATTTAGAGCCTCCGAGTATATTTTTGTGTGATTATGTGTTTGGTTTGCTGTCGTGGTAGGTCTATGTGAGACTGGAATTGTAGTGAGTGTGGTTTCCTTCTCCTCCTGACTGGTTATGCCAGTACTGAGTTGAGAGAGCTTAGCCTCCAGTTTGGCTATATGGTTGCATCTCTCACATGTGTTGGAATTTGTTGGGAGGAGGAGAGGGTTGTCTGTGTACATGAGGCAGTTGTAACATTGCCTCAAGATTCCCAGATTCACCAGCTGGACCGGAGAGGAGATTGACAACTGACCTTTGGACATGCTAGAATAATATTGGGAATTCCTTAATAATTGAAAACAAGGGCCAGTGGGGAGTGAGGGTGTAGTGCTTTTAATTTTTAGTGCTGACTTATATAATTGCTTTAGTGAGCAAGTGCCAGGTAACTTAAGTGCAATGTGTTACAGGTAACTTAAATGCAGAAACGACAAACAGTAACTTTCTTTCAAGTGAAACAAGGAAATGAGTACAGTAAGCAATGCAGATATCACTAGTGATCCACAGAAGCGCTGAGAAGCCGCGAATTAGGTGGAATTAGCGTTCCAGGGGAAATAACAAGCAAACAAACAACAAGCATATAAACAAAGCTAGATTCAGCAGGCCTGGATCTAGTCTATGCTACAGCAAACAAGTTGTACCAATTTCAGTAAGATACAGTTCAAATATTCAGGCACTATAAACCTTTAACCAGAAATTCCCAGCTCAGAAGGGCAGAGTCCAGCCTCTTCTCCCACAAGAGTGCAGACCACGAACCTTCTTAATGTAAAATAACTGGCCAAGTTTGGGTATCTAATCAGAGGCTCTCAGATAAGGTAAAGTCTGAAAATTAAAATTTAGCTTTAGATAAATAGGTTTTGTTGGGCCCATGTGCTACTCAGGTCCTCAAATAATCTGATGAGCGAGGGAAATTAATACAGAGAGTTTCCAGGATTTTTCAGGCCTCTTCTTACAAGAAAAAAAAAGCAAAGAACAGTCAAACACTTCAGAATGACTACACCACCATTTCTTCCCCCTTCCCACCCTTCCTGCCCCTATCTCCCAAAATCTGTTCCAGAATCTGGCTCAGTACATTCCCATTTAGCAACAGATTGTTCAGACTCTTGGTTGTTAAAAGTGGTGGGCAAGGTGTACAAATATCTCTTTTTAGGAAGTTCCTCCCCTCCTTCCAAACCAGGCAGAGTTTTTTTTCCTCAGGTTCTTCAGTACTTACCTGCCTCGGGAATCAAAAAACCAGTGTCATTAAATCAAAAGGCAAAGGCGTTTATTCCAGAGTGTGTCTGGTACCAATGAAAGTGTCCTCAGGGGTCAGATAACCCAAGGTATATGATCACAGGTGGAGGCCAGTTTGTGTGTAAATATTTTGGAAAAGAGGGCAGTCCTACTTATCCTCTGAGACTTTCAGGGCTCCCTACCAGTAGATGCAGGTGTCATCCACACATACAGTATGGCAAAGATATGGTATATAAATGAGGGGCTGAAAAAATAGGGTGAATCTCATGTGAGAGTATGGGAATGGACCATTTCTTCCAACCCCTTTCTGACTGCAAATTAAATCCCTCAGGCAGCTCATTAGCAGATAGTTTCAACCATTGTGTTTTAATAACTCATGAGTAATCCCCCAATTTAACTGTAGTAAGGAAGCCGTTCCACTGGGGGAAGCCTGTATGTGATCTGTTTATGTCCACAACCAGCACCAAATGAAAGAACAGCTTTTCCCTATTTCTGCAGCAGAGTGGTGTCCAAAAGATATAGACATTCAGATTTGGCACCCAGGACTCTTTTACTCCTTTCCCCTGATAAGATTAATTTCTCAATAGCCCCATTTTGGTATTGACAATTATGGTTCTCTTTGCTCATGCCTTGTCTAGTAAAGAAGCCTCTGGCTCTTCAAGACCTTATAGTTCCATACCTTTGAAAAATCCCAGCCAAATTTTCACTACCTTTGTCTAACCACCTACATTGTTGCTCCGGTTTCATTAATGGCAAGGGATCTGGCCTAACCTCTTCACAGTGGTCTAGATCCTCGCTTTAGCACAGTAACAGATTGCTAACAGAAACTAGAACTAAATGTTCAACATTTTCCAAACTGGGGTTCTGCTCTAGAGTGAGAACCCTTAACCACCCTGTTATTGCAGTTTTAGATTTTCTGTCTGAGATTTTTGGACAGATCTCAGTTGCTTTTTATTACAGTTAATTTTTCTTTTACTTCAGTTCTATGTCTTTGATGTCTCTTTAAGCTTTGCAGATTTTTTTATTAGCCACAAAATAATTTCACAACATTGACAGGGGCGACAGGTGCTGGCTGAGGTTTCTTTTTGGGGATAAACTCTTGACTAGGCTTGTAAGGGCCCCAGGGCCATTAACCTAGTAACCTCCTATGATCCTATAAAGATCTTGTTCTTCCTTGGGGCTTTTATTTTGTGGTAGAGAAACTGACTGTATCTCTGTTTGCAATAACTTCTTTGGCAGTATTGAAATAAGTTTCTTGTAAGACCCTTATATGTATGGCTATCGCCAAAGCAAGAAGGATTTCAGAGCTTCAGGTATTATCCATCCTACTTACTTTTTCACAAATATGATCTGTTTATGAAACAGTCAGTTATTCTTAAGTAAGACAGTCATTGGTATAAATCTCAACTACACTATTCATATTCCACTATTTTTTCTGAACTATTCCATGTGTGGCCATTATTTACTTTACTGCTTGGATGGTCATATGCACCTCATATTTTATGTAGCCTGAATGAACTACTCCCAGAAAGACTAAACTGTTGCCTTCTCTGCTAAAATAGCCCACATTTGCCCTTTCCTTTTTCAGACTTTATCTGGAAGTATGTTTTCCGTTTGTCATCTTGTGCAGAGTTAGAGCTCTGTACATGAAGGTTCTAGCACAGATATAGATGAGCAGGTCATTATGGTAAGTATATATCTTTCATTTGTTTATACCAGTATCTGTTGCTAAGGATACCTCTTTGATTTCCTTGGGGTTTGCTTTATATGATTTGTGTATTTTCATATTTACATTCATATATTTTTTTATGCTTTTCTCCCTCTGCCTTGGCAGTCATCAAACACCCCCCAATGGACCTTTGGACTTTCATTTCCTAGGGGGAAGAATTCCCCAGGTCTGCTAGGGTGAGAACTGTCTGGCAGGATATCTTTTTGGCAGAGGTCAGGGCTATGAGAGCGTGCTTTTTTATGTATAGGTCCTAACCCCACCCCTGGGTATGGGAGGACAGCCTATCCACATCCCTTTGGGGACTCTAAGGGCCATCGCTTGAGAGTGCACCCTCTTATGCACTCATTGATGAGGCTATCACCGTGCAGTGACTTGGAGAGGTGTACACATGTCCCCAGGATGCCTGCTAGACTGCTGGCCTTCCTCCAAGGTATTGTGACTATGCCAGTCATTATCATCTTCACCCTCCTTCCCAAGAATGGCCCACCCATCCTCCCTTACAAATACTGCAAAACAATAGAGCTGCTTATCAGAATTGGGTCACTTGGGCCCCAGTCACAGTTTTATCCTTCTATGCTACCAGTGCTGGCATATTTGCATTAATATTTCACTGAGAGGAATGGAATGATGTAAATGTCATTTGAGGACTGGAATGATGTAAATGTCATTTGCCAAGATACAGAGGAAGGTTAATGAAAGAAGTTGCATAGAATGCTTGAATCTGAGCTACATGAAAATGAAGATATTGACGTGTATAGCAGTGGCCATGGAAATTTGTATATTGGTATAATAATTCTGCTAATAACTCTAATTTAGAATGTAGTACATGGAAATGTTGATCAGAATTCCAAAGTGCACTGAAAATGTAAAAAAAAATTGGCATGAACGTGGAGAGAAAGTCATTAGCTGAGCCGAAGATGTAATAGTTTATTAGAGCAGTTTACAAAATATTGCACATTTAATATATGCATCAGTTTTTCACTGACAAGAGTAAAATGATTTGGGGTTTGGGCACCAGGTTCCAGATCCATCTACAACCCCCCCCCCTTTTTTGCATGGGGTTGAAAAGTCACTTCAATAGTGACAGTCGTCTAAACCCAGTGTTCGCACTGCTCTGTGTCTAGCCCTGCTGCAGTTCTTCTATAGAGCATATACACTCACACCTATGGCCAATTTAGTATGTCCAATCTGTAGGTTTGGAATGTGTGAGAAAACTTAAACACCCAGAAAAAAAAACTTGGGGGCCTTGCAGATTCCACACAGGAAGCATCCTAGCCGAGACTCAAACCATAGAACCCCTTTCTGTTAGGCAGCAACACGACCCACAACGCCACTGTGCTGTGGTTACAGATGTACAACATAAATGAAAGTTATAGAGTTAGTAAATTAGGTATGCAGGTTTAAATATCAAAATAATAATTTTGCTGATAACTCTCTTATGGAGTGCAGTATGTGAGAGGTTTTTTTTTTCAGAATTCAAAACATACACTGAAGACGTACAGTCTGACAAAAGCATTGAGTGACAGGTATAAGTAAAACTGGAAATCTTAAGATTATCCAGTCTGTCCATTTCAATGTGTGGGACTGGTTGCTGCCAGGCATCCAGTGAGCAAACAGATCGCCTTCTGACAGTTCAGGCTTCTCCAATATTTCCCATAATCTACCGTCTTACCTTCCACAACTCAGATCTCATTTGCCACCAATCACATATAGATGCGATCTTACATCTATATTATCTTGTCGAAAGATGACAATATCGAACAGCATAACCATCGAAAATGCTGTACATTGAAACTGTTCTTGGGGGGCCTGCGCCCCCCCCCCCCGCTAATTATATATACCAACTCCGCGATCGCACTACAGTGAGGAAAGAGCAAATTTTCTCATCCCCACTGTACCATGATCCCGCAACAACACTTTTGATGTACGCCATTCACATTATTGCCGTTTGATATTTTCAGCATGCGATAAGGTGAAGTAGACCCGCATCTCTCCAGATTGAGTAAAATAAGGTAGATTACTAATAATTTTCTTCTATTTTTCAACAGGTTTCTGTCAAGCATTTATTAACAGTATACAATACTTTCAACTAGGTTTTTGCAGCACGTTTTATGTTTATTTTTCTTGCATCCTTGTTTCTAGTTAATGTTGAGGCCTAACCGGCACAGTGATGCAGCCGTAGCATTGTCACTCACAGCAAGAGGTTCTCTGGTTTGATTCTCAGCTGGGGTACCTTCTGTGCATACTTTGCATGCCCTCCCTTCATTTGTGCTCCAGTTTCTTCCCACGTTACAAACACATGCATCTGGAGCATTTCTGCCCGGGCCTCGACTGAAAATTGGCTTTGTGCCAAGTTGGACTTTCCTGGTAAACAAATAAATAAATAAAAATAAGTAAATTTGACATTAGTGTTGCTGTCCCTAAATGTGTTGTTGTCACTCTCGCTTTTATTCTCACTGATGGGTTGGATCTAATGTATCAGATTTCCAAAAGCATGAGGTCTTCAGCAAAGCTCGTAGGCATCCTTCTCTACCCCAAATGCACTTCCTTAACTTCCTCGGATCTCATTTTCCACGCTGCATAGCGGTTCAGCAGCAAACTCTGAGCTAAGTTCATTCTTTATTATTGATCCTTTATTGTTGTTAATTTACCTTTATAGTTAAATTTCTTTTACCTTTAAAACTTATTAGAATAGTCTACCATTATCTAACCCTGTTTTTTTATTTTGTTTTTTGTTTTTGTTAGTGTCCATTTTAGAGGAAGTCTAACTTACACCTCTTTTAGTTAGAGGAAATTTAGTCTTCCTTCCATTTTCCCATTACTTAAATTTATTCTAACTTTCTGAGTGAAATTGTTTTTTCTTTTTTGACTTCCCTGGTTAGCATCCATTTAACTTAAAAGTTGTCTACTATATATATATATATATATATATATATATATATATATATATATATATATATGGTACAATTCTTTCTTCTAGTTTTGGATTTTTTGCTGTGGATTACTTAAGATGTCTCAAAAGGAAGTCAAGCCTAATGGATTTAAAAAATGTAAACAATGTAGTAAAAAAAAATGCCACTTAACGACTCGCGCACCTTATGCATGTACTGCTTTGTGCCTCTACATCTACAGGAATCTTGTTCAGTTTGTCATGCCTTCAATCAGAGAGCACTTATGGAGAACAAGAACAAATTAATCTTTAAGGGTTTATTGAAAACCCCTTTTTCTGAGGCTATTTCTCCCTCTTCTTCAAAGTCTGAAAAATCTGAAAAAGCTGAAAAACGTCCTCCTTTGGCTCCGAAATCCTCTTCACTGCCCAAACAGAAACAACAAAAACTGTCTGCTCCAGAAGGACCATTGGAGCAGTCGGCACCTCCTGGATCCAACGCTATATCGGTGCAGAAAGTAACTTCTGCTCCGAAGTCAGCTTCAGACTTTTAGGCTTTGAGTTTCGATGTCGGAACCCATCTCCTTCCTTGGAGCCAATCTCTTCTCGGCTTCCTTCTCGATTCCTCACTAGATCCAGATCTCCTTTCCTTTCTATTCAGTCGACCAGCAGTCTTTCCAGTGAAGACGTGGATAGAGTCATGCTGAGGTTGTTGACAAGACCTGCTTTGGCCAAGCTTTTATTGGATCCAAGCCCAAAGAAGTCTGTTCAGACACAGCCATCTTCTTCAGTGCCTACTCCTCTTCTGATCCATCCTTCAGTTTCGGAGCAGGAAGATTCCCGACATCCAGCTAGTGCCAATATCAAGTCCAAGTCCCGTTGACTCTTTGAATCAGATATCTGCCCCAAGTGTTTCCACCTTTTTGGAGCAGGAAACCTCTCAGAGACGATGCACTCCAGTCAGGTCCTCAGAGTCAGTTCAGATCTAATCGGATCTGATCCTGCCTCTTGGAGCCAAGGCGTGGATGAGTTCGGCTCCTACCTCAGCTTCAGAGTTTCTGTCCACTGCTTGGGAGATTCCATCGGTTTCGACAACCTGTTTGTCGAGTTCAGGGAGTTCTTCAGAGCCTGGGCATACTGCCTTCGAGGTCATGAGGAGGGTGATCACAGGAGTCTGCATATCTGAAGGCCTTTGGATTGTGCCATTCAACCACTTGGGTGACCCCACCCCTTCTGATGAGCTTATTGAGTTCATCTCTCAGAAGGCTTGGGAGACCCCAGATTCTATAAAACCCACTCCTATGAGGCACATCCCTGAAAGATAAGGTTTTTTAACCAAAGGTGTAGCAGTGGTCGTGGCAGCAGCCACTAAAAAGGACTGTCAGAGACCATTTCCTCTATCCATCCTCCTAATAAGGATTCCAGGACCATGGATATGTATGGGAAGTGTGTCTTTTGTCAGCAGCCTTTACCTGATGGTCACTGAACTACCTTACCCATTTCACTAGACTACAGAGAGACCTGTTAAGAGAACTTTCAGACTCCCTCCAAGGAGCTGTAGCTGATGCATCAGCAGATAAGGTCAACGCACAGCTTGCCACCCTCAATTCTGTTGTCAACTCATCCATGCGACTCATTTCATATGCAGCAGATGGAAAGAGTAGGGTGACGGGGTCAGGCATCTCTATCAGAAGACAGGCTTGGATGCACCTTTGTGATTTCATGGAGCCCTTCACGTCTTCCTTCATTAATGCTTCCCTTGATGGCTTATCCCTATTTGGGCCTAAAGTAAAAGAAATGCTCACCAGATGTTAACAGGAAGGTAAGACCTTATCTGCCGTTGGAATGCATTTTTCTGCACCTACTAGACCATTTCCTAAGGGTCAGAGATAGTGGAAAATATGGTTCAGAAAATCACAGGGGTTTTACCAGGACAGACAAGGTGGAGGTTCCCCTAGAGGCAGAGGGGGGAATAGTAATGGAAGACGTTGCCCTCGCTGCAGGGGAGGCCCACAGAATCAGGGCTCCAGAGAGTCTTTCTTTGGCAGATCCTTTGAGTGCTCCTGAAGGAGTGTCCAATTGCTTGCCTCTGGATGCAGTCAGGGGGCAATTGTCTCTGCACCTTGAAACCTTGCAAAAGATAAAAGACAAATGGGTGCAGGACATAATATCCAGTGGATATATATAATTCCCTTCTCCTTCCCCACTCCCTTAAACAAGTCAGTTCCAGACTTTCCACCCAGTCAAAAGGAACAAGCAATATTAGAAATTCAAATGTTGCTAAGAAAGAGTCATCCAAGAAGTCCCCACAGACCAGAGAGTATTTGGAACTTGCTCAAGGTTCTTTTTAGTTCTAAAGAAAACAGGGGACTTAGACCCATCTCTGATCTCAGCAAATTGAACAAATCTGTGAAAAAGACCAAGTTCTGGATAGTGACACTGCAGTCAATTCTTCCATTCTTGGAAGGAGACAATTGGATGTGCTGTATATACCTTCAGGATGAGTACTACCATATGTGAATGGAAAGATGATCCACAAGGTACTTGCGCTTCTGGCTAGGAGCCAGTCAGTTTAATATTTGAGCTCTTTCCTCTGGTCTCACTACAGGCCCAGAGTGTTCACCATATGCATGGCAGTAGTGGCGACTCACCTAAGACACCAAGGATCTTGGTGTTTTTGTATCTGGGCGACTAGCTCATAACCGCCCCAACCACACATCTTCTGCTACAAGCCAGGGACTATACACTTCAGCTTTGCTCCTCCCTAGGCATTACCATAAATTGCAACAAATCTGCTCGAGAACCATGTCAAAACTTAATATTCATAGGAGCAGAAATAGATACAACTACATTGATGGCAAGGCTCCATCATGACAGGGTTCACGATCTCTGACTCCATGTAAAACTGTTAATCAGGAAGACAAGAGCCTCTACAAAACTAGTTCTTCGGGTTCTGGGAAAGATGCAGCATCTATCGTACTTATTCCCCTAATTCACCTGCATATGAGGATACTTCAATGTTACTTTCCACAAAATGGTCAATCCTAGAACATCCAGTGGCGCACGACAGCCTCATAACCAACTCTTGCAAAAAGGATCTCCAATGTTGGATTCACTCTCCTGTAGTATCTCAAGGCCGTTCCTTCATTCCCCCTGAACCCCATGCCACAATGACCAAGGATGCTTCCCAGATAGGGTAGGGAGGCACGGGATAGTGCAGTGGTGCACCGGTTAGCATTGTTGCCTTAAAGCAAGAGGTTCTCTGGTTCAATTCTCGGCTGGGGTGCCTTCTTTGTGGAGTCTGCATATCCTCCCTGCATTCATGTGGGTTTCCTCTGGGTGCTCTAGTTTCCTCCCATGTCACAAAAACATGCGTCTGGAACATTTCTCCCCAGACCTCTGCTGAATATCGGCTCGTTCCAAGTCAGATTTTCTTGGTTAACAAATGTAAAATAAATAAAAAATTATCTCGAGAAGACAGTTCAAGGCAATTGACAGGATCACGAGGTTCATTTCCACATAGATGTCTTGCAGTGCTCTTGGTGTTGCAAGCATTTCAGGGCACTCTCCCTCTGGGAACGATAGCAATCCAGTCAGACATTATGTCAGTAGTCTTGTACATAAACAAGCAAGGAGGAACCAGATCTTACCCCCTTTGTCGAGAAGCTCGAAGGGTTTGCCAATGGGCAACGGCCTCCAACCATTTTCTGACTGCAGTGCACATCCCGGGAAAATCCAATGTGATTGCAGACAAATTGAGCAGAGCCATCTTATGGCCACATGAGTGGTCCCTCAATGAGAAAGTTGCGGAAGAGATTTTCTGGAAATGGGGCCAGCCTTGCTGTGACCTCTTTGCATCACCCACCAATGCCAAATGCAGCAACTGCTTTCCCCTAATCCCTCCCATGGGGGAGTCACCAAGGCATGCACTTGTTCACGATTGGCCCCTGGGACTACTGTATGCATTTTCTCCAATCCCTCTGATTCCCAAGTTGATACAGAAAGCAAGATGTTCATCGTGTTACACTGCTGCAGACATCACACTTGGGTTATCCTGCCGTCAGGCGGTCCCGCAGTCGGCCAGAGTTTAAAAGTCTTGGTCCGGCGTCGGTTGCTGTCACTTCTTCCCTGACGTCATTGCACCAGGGGTATATAAGATGCATCCGATGCCATTTTCTTCAGTCTTTCTTGCCACGTGGTGCCCGAAGCAGAAGCAGTTCGCAAGTGCCGGTCGGCCGACTCCTGAGATTTTTGAAGTTGAATTTCAGATCCAAAGTCTTCAATAAAGCTAAGTACCCCATTGGGGAAACTTTTTTCTTGCCTCAGACCGATGTCAGAAAAAGTTAATAATTGTATTTCTTGTGGGAAGCAAATACCTCGTAAGGACTTCCACTCTTACTGTATTCCATGCCTAGGCCCTGATCACGACGTCACTAGTTGTCGGTTTTATGCTAGATTTAACAAACGCACTATAAAAAGATGTTTTGATTTTGCTTTGCACTACTTTGGCCGAAGATTCAGTTATACTGTGCCGTCAGATCAACCAACGACCGCAATTCCAAAAAAACACAAAGACAAGGATAAAGACAGGCATCCGAGGTCCAAAACTGACGACAAAACCTCTTCTAGGCCAGTCGCCGGTTCTCAGTGAGGCGCTTTCGCAGCCCCTGACACCCGCTACCTCAGAGCCACAGGCTGCCTCCGACTCCCATGTGGAGTCAACTAGGCCTCTGGAAACTCAAGGTATTGGGCCTATGGAAACAAATCCCTCAGATGGGACTGGAGCCGCTGAGCAGGCACCGGCTTCTGAGGGTGTTTTCAGACCTTCACAACTTACCATTAAATCAACAGCCAAGACAAAGGTACCATTAAAGACAAAAAAACAAGTACAGCATTCTCCTGTACAGTCCTCCATGCCTAAGAAACAGATGCTTAAAATGGCCAAAGACCTCATTACTCTAATCAGGGGTTTCCATCCCTCTCCTGAGAAAAGGCCTAGGCAGGATACAGACTATGACTCCTCTGATCAGCTTTCCGTTTCCTCTGATTCCTCTTCAGACCAGGGATACTCCTTACCTCCCCCTATGAGGACTCTGATGCTGAGGAATCTATCCCTTCAGCCTCTCCTCCTGAGGATTACTCTTTTAGAGAAACTTTACATACCATGAGGGAACATTTCCATTGGGAAAGTCAGGAATACTCAGAATCCAAGAAAAGGCTCAGGGATTTCCTCTTATTGCCTCAGCACAGGCCCCTGGCTATTCCGCCTGTACTAGACATTGTGAATGATGTGTTCTCTGAATCCAGCTTATCTCCTGACTCTTTGCCCCCTGCTCCAGCCAAGCCGGACAGGTATTATAGAGTCCCTGACTCTCACAAGTTTCTATACAAAAACCCTTCTGCTGATCCAGAAACTATTTCCCATTGTCCAAAAGGGGTTAAGGCCTCCATTGCAAAAAATCCAGTACCCTCTGACAGAGATTCCAGAGCTTAGGATAGATGGGGGAAGAAAGTATACACATCTGCAACTTTAGCAGTAAGAGCTTTAAATTGCCAGTTTCACACATGCTTAAGTACCAACAATATTTAATGGCTCAGTTAAAACAGAAAATGCTTGCTAGCTCAGAAGCTCCTGATTGTAAAGAAATGCAGGATTTATTGCATGCAGTTGAACAGGTGGGAAAACATACTCTGCAATGTGGTTTTGATTCTTTAGAGGCCTCTTGTAGAGCCTCAGTTACAGGCTCTGTTATTCGAAGACATGCTTGGTTAAAAGAACAGAGTTTACCTGAACATGTTAAGGCAAAGTTATTGGTTGCTCCTTTACAACATGATACCTTGTTTGGTGTTAAGGCAGAAGAGGTGTTAAAGAAAATGGAGGATAAAGCTAAATCTATGCAAACAGTCAAGGATTTCTTACAGGTACAGCCACCTCGGTTTAGCAGAAATTGGCCAACAAAAAATTGGTCCTTTCCAGTGTCAGACAGGCCACAGAGAGGCAGATACAGACGCCCAAGAGGCAGATCTCAACCCCAAGGCTCAAACAGACAACGACAGTGGGGCACCTCAACCCCAAAAGGAGGTGAGGACAAGTCTCAACCTTACAGGAAACAGTCACAATGACTTTCCCTTGCGTACGCCAAGCACGTCCCTTCTGGAAGCCCCCTTAACGGGAAAAATAGCACTTTTTTCTCGAAACTGGCAAACAATCACCCAAGACAAATGGGTCCTGAATATTGCGTCTCAGGGTTACAGATTCCACTTCCATACTTTACCAAAGCTAAAAGGAATGCCAGACCTGCCACAAAACCAATGGGCAGAGGCACAAAAACAAATTTCAGCCCTCATGGACATGAAAGCTATACAAAAAGTACCACAACAGGAACAAGGACAAGGATTTTACTCAAGACTCTTCCTGGTCCCCAGAAAGGACAAAGCCTGGAGGCCTATACTGGACCTGTCAATTCTGAATACTTACCTGGATATTCCGAAATTCAAAATGTTGACATTACAGCAGCTTCTACCCATGCTGGGCAAGAAGGCTTGGCTTGTTACTCTGGACCTCAAAGAGGCATACCTGCATGTCCCTGTCGGACAAAATTGCAGAAGATACCTCTGATTCAAAGCTGGTACTATGCACTACCAATTCTCTGCACTGCCCTTTGGCTTATCTACTGTGCCCAGGGTCTTCACAAAGTGCCTGGCACCAGTAATTGTATTGTGCAGACAAAAAGGAATTCAAATATATCCATACCTGGACGACTGCCTCATTCAAGCAGAGACAAAGGACATTCTTCTACAGCATCTGGCATTTGTGAAAAGGTTGCTAATTTCTCTAGGGTACACAGTAAATGAAAAGAAGTCAAAACTAGTGCCCTCACAACAGATTACATTAATGGGTGCCAGCTGAAATACAACGGCCCAGATGGCTTACCTCACGCCAGACAAACAAGTGCAACTAACTCAATATTTTCAACTACTGGCAAAAACGTCCCATCTCCCTACAAGAAAAATTCTGCAGGCCCTGGGATTCATGGCATCCTGCATACTACTAATACCATATGCCAGACTGCATATGAGGAAATTACAGTGGTACCTAAAAAGTGTTTGGACTCAACATTCTCACAGTCTAGAAGCAGTAATTCCAATAATTCCCTGCCTACAACAGGAGTTTCGATGGTGGGCACAGGCATGTCACCTAAACAAGGGTCAGCCTTTTACCCAACCCACAGCCAGGCAAACTCTAACAACAGATGTTTCGGATTACGCCTGGGGAGCACACATGGCAGGAACATGCATTCAGGGCAAGTGGACCACAGACCAGATGCATCTTCACATCAATCAAAAAGAGATGTTGGCTATTCAAAATGTCCTAACAGCTTTCAAGGACCTTCTACACACAGGACAACTATTACTAAAGACAGACAACACCACAGTAATGTGGTACATAAACAAACAAGGAGGCACTCACTCTTATCCCCTATGCAGGCAAGCCATGACCTTGTGGAACACAGCTCTAACGTACAACGTTCACCTGCAAGCACAATTCCTGCCAGGAAAGAAAAATACTCTGGCAGACGACCTAAGCAGAAATATAATGGACCCTCACGAATGGAAATTGAACCCACAAATCTTCAGCATGATAACACAAAAATGGGGATGCCCAGACACAGATCTTTTTGCCTCCCCTCTGAATTGCCAACTACAAAAATTCTGCACAAGATCACAAACAAGCATGGAAAGTGGATGCTCTTCTGTTCAGCTGGAAAAACCTAAAAGTCTATGCCTTCCCACCACTGCCTCTCCTTTCAAAGGTACTCCTAAAAGCCAGACAAGAAAAAACACAGATGATCCTGATCGCTCCAGACTGGCCATGCCAGCACTGGTACCCTATCTTAAGGAACTTGGCTCAGGGCCCACCATGGATTTTGCCCCAAATTCCACACCTTCTGACTCAACAAAACAATCAGATCCTGCACGGTCAGCTCAAAACCTAAATCTGGCTGCATGGCAGATACTTTAGTCAAACAGGCAACACCTCTCTCTAAAGCTGTTATGGATGTCATTTTGGAGGCCAGGAGGCCTAGCACCAGGAAAGCTTACTCAGAAAAATGAAAGAGATTCTGCACCTGGAATCAGGCTCACAGCCTTGACCCTCTTGTTCCAAACATTCCTCAGATTTTACAATACTTAACTGAGATGCTGGACAGAGGCCTATCCTTTTCATCAATTAAGATTCACGCCTCTGCCATTTCTGCACATTACAACACGGATCCTCCTTTATTCTCTCATCCCTTGCTAAAGCAGTACCTCAGAGGGGCTAAAAACATAAGACCGCCCCGGAGAGCACCAACACCAACTTGGGACCTCAATTTCGTTTTGGAAAAACTGACCCTACCACCTTTTGAGCCAGCCAATACAGCCGATCTAAAACTTTTATCATGGAAAACAGCTCTGCTCCTGGCAGAGCACGAAGAGTCTCAGAGCTACAGGCATTAATGGCAGTGGAACCTTTTATAATTTTTCATCAGGATAGGATATCTTTAAGGACAAACCCTACCTTCATGCCAAAGGTGGTATCTAGTGTGGCTCTTAACCAAACCATCCATTTGCCTACTTTTTATCCAAACCCCCAAAATAAAGGGGAGAAACTTCTGCATTCTTTGGACATACACAGGCAGCTACACTTCTGCTTGGACAAAACAAAAGCTTTCAAGAAAATTGATCAACTGTTTGTAGCATATGCTGCAGGATCACAAGGCAAGGCTATCTCAAAGCAGACTATATCCAAATAGATAGGACGCTGTATCCGGTACTGCTACACACAGCATGGAAAATCAGTCCCTAATAACATTAGGCCTCATTCCACCAGGGCAACAGTCACTTCAGCAGCCTTTCTCAGGAGTACCTACCAAGGAAATTTTGGAGGCTGCAACTTGGAGTTCAGTGCACACCTTCACCAAGCATTACCACCTGCCTCTTTACTCTAAATCCAGAGCAGGATTTGCCACTACATTTCTGCAGGGCCTCTTAGCCGATCCTAACATTTTATAGATCAGCCACCCAAGCTTAGCTTTGGGATTCAACCCAAGTGTGATGGCTGCAGCAGTGTAACACAATGAACATAGTACAGTTTTGTACCTACCATAAATCACATCCTCACTTGTCATTCTGGATGCCCTTATCAACTGTCCTTTTACTATACCCTTTTTCTGAAAAAAAGGGTGTCCACTCTGAAAATGTAAATATGTGTTGGAAAAAGGGGGTTTTCTGTATAATTTTGAATGTAAATAATCAAATGAATCTTTATACAAGGTAACATCCAAATAGTTAATACATGTTTCATCATTCTTTCATCAAGAGTGTGTGTAAAGTTCAAGAAGTCAGTGCAAGCATTTATATATTCATAAAATTCAAGGAATGATTGCCTGGACCCTTTCCAAAAAATGCAAATATCATCCAAAAAAGGGTATAAAAAAGAATGTGTTGCTTCCATACTGTGTTTAAAATAAATTTTTTCTCCCAGAAATATACAACGCAATTTGCGTAAATGGGGGCACATGCTGCCCCCATAGCAACACCCTTCTTTTGCTGAAAATGGTCACCGTTGAAGTACACAAAATTGTTCATCAATACTGTTTCACTAAATTCTATAATTAAGTTGACAAGGTTACCGTTTAAACCGGAATCTGTACTTAAAATCTCACAAAACCATTCCAGTCCTACTCGAATACTCGGGAATAATTCCACCACATCTATAGTAACAAAGTATAACTCGGTCTCGATTTTCCTTATGGGAATGTTCTTCAAAAATTCCCAAGAATCTCTACTAATGTGTGGAACCGAATTAATGAAGTGTTTCAATTGTGTGTCTATAAAAATAGCTAAGGGTTCTGTAATACTTCCTGCTCCTGCTACAACGGGTCTAAATTTAAGTGGTTCTAACCCTTTGTGTACTTTTGGTATCCCAAATATAACAGGAAGCCGGGGATTTTCCACGTACAAAAAATTGTATAATTTCTCATTTATGCTGCCCTGAAGTAGATGATCCATTAAGTAATAATTGATCTTAGAATAGGCAATGTTTATTTCATTACGAGATACTAGCATATAATGATCAGTATCCTGTACAATATTGTGTATATAGTTCTCATACATTTCCTGGTACATCAAAACCACCCCACCCCCCTTGTCAGGTTTCATCACTCTAATTTTTTCTTCTCTCAGTTTTCTTACTAATATTTCTTCCTCTTCTGTCCAGTTTTCATGTGTAAACTTCAAGTGGGGTTTAATTTGCCTCACATCTCTTTCAACCATTTCTTCAAAAACTCTTAACACAGGATTAGTAGGTGGGTTAAATGTACTTTTTTTGTGTAAATCATCCTTTGTATTGTTCTTTCCTTTGAAAAAAACATTTAAATTCAACTGTCTTGTAAATAGCTTGATATCTATTAATGTGTTCACCAAGGACCCATTTTTTATAGGTACAAAGTGAAAACCCTTAGTAAACAGTTTGAAATAAACATCATCTATAGTATTGTCAGTAAAGTTGCAAATCGTGAAATTGTCTTTCCGATATGTGATAGCAGCATTATTGTCAAGGGAATCCGTATAACTACTGCCCCCATAAAGGGGAATGTTGGGGTCTAAATTGTACATTAATACACCTGAGCCCTCCCCTGAAATCTCCCCCCACATTCCCTGGGTGGCAGGGGGTTCTGATATGAATGCTTTCTCAGTTACTCGGCTATCCTCTCGCTCCTCCTTACCGCTTCCTGTTCTAAAGGGGATTCATGTGTTGTTTGTATACTAGACCCTTTCCTCTGATGTTCTTTATTCATATTTTCTGTATCATGGACCTTAAAATCACTAGATTTGTTGAAAATTGGGTATGTTCTACCATTGTTGTAATCATGCAGATCCCCATCAAGTTTTTTTATCTTCCTATAAATGACCTTGGCACAAAAATTGTCAATCTCTTTAAATAAATTATCATATTTTCTTGTATCAAAATTGTCATTATTAACTTCAAACAGTTTAGTGTGCAATTCATTAGTTTCAGATATAAGCATTTCATTCTGTGTCTCGTAATCCCTGACCATATATTTCAACATTTCAATACCTGTATTATTAAATAATTCAGTCAATTGCTTGTATAACATAGAATTAAATTTCACATTGTTTGGATATTTAGTTATTCTAAGTCCTTTAGGAATTCTTTCAGTTGTAATACATTCCTTCATATAGTCAATTTCAAGTTGATTTGATTTTAGAATGTATAGTTTGTCTTTAAATAACTTGAGTTTCATCAAAAGATTCGTAGTCTTTGTTAAATGTACATTCGTTAAAATAAAAACGCTTGTTGCTCCAAGAATTAAATTTAAAATTAACAGTACCTCTGTTATTGTTCAAGTTACGCCTACTTTCAGGCGTTGAATGAACCATATTATCCATTTTGTTCCCAGTTTTCTGTTGTTTATTTGTATCAAAGCTACCGTGTCTCTCTCGCTGTTGTAGTCCATCTCCGTGGTGGGATGCCGGCCCTTCTCCATTCCTACAATGTTCTTTCAATAAATTCTGATTACCAGGTATCAATTGAAAGGGTAATTAGAGGATGTTAAGTTGCCAATCTCACCTTCATTCTTGCTGGATCGGCTCCGACTCGGCCACTCTAAAAGCTCGAGAGCTAGTTCCACCGGCTCGAGGCTCCCCTATATCCCTCAATGCTAGGCGGTAACTCCCCAGATCTCGTTTGCCGCTACAGCGATCGAGATGTGTTCCTACCAGCTCAGGTTAGTTTTTTGGTAAAGAACTAGTTTTCTTAGCCTTTTCTCCCCTTAAAGTTAATTTTTCTTATAAATAGTTAGTATTAATTTAGTTTATCCCATTCCCGTTAACTTACCCCCCCCCCCTTTTTTCCACAAACTCTAAAAAGTTTCCCTCGGGCCCTAGGCCCAGTCCCTCCCTTCCCAGTGAGTGACTGTGTTTTATAGGGAATTTTATTACTATTACTTATAATTTGTTTAAATTAGTGTTAATTTAACCCTAAGTGTAATCGGTGTGTGTGTGTGCTTGTGTGTTACACTTTCCCTTAGATATGTCTAAGGAATCAAAGGTCTTAGGCTTTAAGAAGTGTGACTCGTGCTGTCAGAAGATGTCTCTGACAGACGGTCACACTTCTTGTGTGTACTGCCTGGGACCTTTGCACCTGCAGGACTCATGTGCTGTTTGGCATGGCTTCAGCCCTAGAGTCCTGCAGGAGCGAAAAAATAAACTTATTTTAAGGGGCTTACTTAAGCCTGAGGGTCCCTCGACTCAGTCATCGGGGAAACCCTTGAAGCATTCTAGACCTTCGGCTCCATCCTCTGAGCCGTCTTCTGGAGGCACTAAAGCTATTCGAACATCGGCTCCGGCCGGAGCCGATGAAACTCGAATACAAGCCCCTATAGTGTCCTCGGCTCCGGCCGGAGCCGAGGAAGACATTACTCTGTCGGCTCCGATTTTATTATCGGAACCGACAGCCAGGAAAAGGTCCCAAACTCCATCTATCAGCTCCGTTCATTCGGCTCCAGCATCACCCTTGTTGTCTGAACGGAGCCATAGATCCTACTCTTCTAGGTCTTCCAGGTTATCGGACCATGACCTTCAGAGAGTAGTGAGTCGACTTCTTAAGTCCGAGGCATTAGCCCAGATGCTTCAAAGTCCGACTCAACAGTCGAGACCTATTCCTACCACTCAATCTATTCCTCCTCTGACTCTTTTGAGTTCGGAGCCGGGGGGGCTCGGACCCGATACTGGGGTGGCGTCGGAACCGATACCTTTGTCTTCGGTTCCATCATCGGCTCCGATGTCTTCTTTGGAAGAATCTCGGCGCCGGACTTCCTTCGTCGGCTCAGAGGGGGCGAGTGGCATCGGACCCTTGTCCGACCCCGCTCTCCCTCTCGGTGCTTCGGTGCTGGTGAGTTCGGCTCCGACATCGGCCTCGGAGCCATCACTGTCGGTGCCGGGGGAGGTTTTCAGTTTTCGGAACGGAGACCTTCGGCTCTGCCAGACAGGGGTGCCTTTGAGGTCATGAGGAGTGTGTTAGAACCAGGTTCTACTCCCCAGTCGGTTCTTTCTGCCCCTCCCCCTATGGTGCCTCCGGTGATTTCGACTCACTCTCTCTTCCCCGATCGTAGAGAGCCAGCTCCTCAAGTTCCCCCTGTGGGGATCTCCTCCTCTTCCGAGGCCTCTCCTGACCCTGCAGGAGAGCCCCCTAGGAAAAGGCAGTGTAAGAGGAAGCACATTGACTCCCCTGAGTCTGTCACCTCTGACACTGATTTAGAGGATTCTGAAGGGTCCCCTCGTTCCCCCTCTGAAGATGTCTCTTTTGCAGACATCCTTGAAATCTTAAAACAGAGGGGGAATTGGCCAGCCCTCAACCCTTCAGAGGATGAATCAGTGTACCTTGAGGCGTTTGGCTCTCGCCCTTCCACCTCCTGGGTGTCCCCTCCCTTTGACCCCCTTATGCAAGTGGTGGCAAAGAAGGCTTGGGCGGCTCCTGACTCAGTGGAACCCACCCCCAGGAGACCATCTAAGTTCATCACGGCCCCCAAGGGTAAAGAGTTTCTGACCAAAGGCATCTCTGTTGATGCTATGGTGGTGGCTGCAGCTACCAAGAAGGAGTTAGCTGATCCTTCAGTGCCTGTTCATCCTCCTAACAAGGAGACTAGGTCGATGGACAGGTACGGGAAGCGGATGTTCTCGTCATCGACCTTTACTATGAGATCGCTGAATTACCTGTGTCATTTTACTCGACTTCAGAGGGATTTACTCAAGGAAGCGAGTGAAATGTTGAAGGACCCAACAGCTGCGGGTTTTCAGGACAGGATGAGCTCTCAGCTGGCTACCCTTAATTCTATAACCAACTCCTCCATGCGCCTCCTTTCATATGCGGCTGATGGAGCAAGTAGAGCGGCAGGTACAGGTGTAGCCTTGTGTAGGCACGCCTGGATGCGGCTTTGTAATTTTGCAGACCCCTTTAAGGTGTCCTTCACTAATTCCCCCTTTGATGGATCATCCCTCTTTGGTCCTCAAGTGAAGGAAACCCTGACTAGGTGCGAGACTGACGGCAAAACTCTTTCTGCCGTCGGAGTCCGTTTTTCTACTCCTTCTAGACCTTACCCCAAAGGTCAGAAGGGGGGAAAGATGTGGTTCTGTAAACAATCTCAAGGAGACTTGCCTGACGCACAGAGTCGATTCCCCTCTAGAGGCAGAGGGGGGAACAACAATGGTAGATGCCGTCCCAGAGGCAGAGGGGGCCTGCAGAATCAGGGCAGTCGAGAATCCTTTTCCGACAAGCCCTTTCAGCATCCCTGAGGTGTTGCCCAACTGTCCACCTTCGGAGGCAGTCAGGGGAAGGTTGTCACTGTACCCAAAAGCCTGGCTATCTTTAACTCAAGACAAGTGGGTACAGTCTATTATTTCCAAAGGCTACAGAATCCCTTTCCTTTTCATTCCAAAGCTGTCCAAAAAATCCCTTCCAGACGTTCCACCCAGTCAAAGGGAGCAAGCAGCATTAGAAATTTCAAAGCTGCTCACAAAAAGAGCTATTCAACCAGTGCCAGCAGACCAAGCAGGATCCGGAACCTACTCCAAATTCTTTTTGGTTCCAAAGAAAACAGGGGACTGGAGACCCATTTTGGATCTCAGCAACTTGAACAAGTCTATCAAGAAAACAAAGTTCCGGATGGTCACGCTGCAGTCCATTCTTCCTCTTTTGGAACGGGACAGCTGGATGTGCTCTATAGACCTCCAGGATGCGTACTATCACATCAAGATGAATCGACGCTCCAGGAGGTTTCTCCGCTTCAGGCTGGGAACCAGTCATTTTCAATTCAGAGCCCTGCCCTTTGGTCTCACTATAGCCCCCCGAGTGTTTACCAAATGCATGGCAGTGGTAGCCTCTCATCTGAGATGTCAAGGATTCCAGGTGTTTTCTTATTTAGACGACTGGCTCCTTACAGTCCCCACCAAGCATATTTTACTCCTCGCCGGAGACTACACCTTTCGCACATGTCAGGCATTAGGCATTTCAATAAACTACGAAAAGTCTGTCTTGTCGCCTTGTCATGTTATTACTTTCATAGGCACAAATCTAGACACAGTCAAGATGTCAGCCAGACTCACAGAGCAGAGGATAGCAGACATTCACAAACAGGTCTTTCTTCTTTTGCAGAACAACAAAGTCAAAGCCAGACAGATCCTGAAAGTCTTGGGGATTATGGCGGCGGCCATCCCTCTCCTACCATTAGCTCACTTCCACATGAGGATTTTGCAATGGATGCTCTTTACACAATGGTCCTACCAAAGCCTTCCAATGTCCCATCCTATTCGGATAACTCAGTCGTGCAAGAGTCATCTCTCTTGGTGGATCACATCTCCTCAGCTCCTCCTAGGGAGACCTTTTGTCCCTCCCCCTCTGGTTGCTACAGTGACAACGGACGCCTCCCTGATTGGGTGGGGGGGCATTTCCAGGGCAGGACAGTCCAGGGCATGTGGCAACCATTCGAGTGCCACTTGCACATAAACGTCCTAGAGATGAGAGCAGTGCTTCTAGCGTTGCAAGCCCTACAAGACTCTCTTCCCATGGGAACTATAGCAATACAAACAGACAACATGTCTGTAGTGTGGTACATCAACAAACAATGCGGAACCAGGTCTTACCCCCTATGTCGAGAGGCACTCAGACTATGGCAATGGGCGATTTCTTCTCAGCGATTTCTGTTAGCAACGCACATCCCCGGGAAGTCCAATGTGATTGCGGACATATTGAGCAGAGCTATTCTCATGCCTCACGAGTGGTCTCTGAACAATTCAGTGTTGGAGAAAGTTTTTCAAAAGTGGGGCAGGCCTTGCTGCGACCTTTTCGCTACTCCCCAAAACAGCAAGTGCAACGATTTTTTCACCCTCTTTCCCCAACCAGGCCATCCCAGCAGAGACGCTCTAGTGCACGTTTGGCCCCGGGGACTTCTATATGCCTTTTCTCCCTTCCCACTTATATCCCAGCTGATACAGAGAGCCATCGCTCAGGAAGCTTCTATGATCCTCATTGCCCCTTACTGGCCTCGACAAATTTGGTTCCCCTTTCTCCACCGTTATCTGTTGGAACAACCTTGGCATCTGGACCCAGTTCCAGACCTCTTGACCCATCAGTCAGGTCAGTTGCACCACTCCCTTCCATCTCTGAACCTCACAGCTTGGTTCCTCCAATTCCGACCTTAGCCAGGCTTCCTTTGATATCTCACTCAGTTAGAGATATCTTGATTGCCTCTCATAAATCTTCCACTCGGAAGATTTATCATAGCAAGTGGAAACGTTTTTCCTATTGGGCGCAGTCAAAGAATATAGATCCTTTCACTGCTTCTATTCAAACAGTTCTAGACTTTCTAGCCAAACTTTTCCATGCAGGTTCGTCCCCATCTACCATTAGAGTTCAATTGGCTGCAATTTCCAACTTTCATGTTGGAATCTCAGAGTCCTCTATCATGTCCCATAAACTCTGCAAGGCCTTTTTAAAGGGAGTCTTTCTACTCAAACCACCCATCAGAGATCCTCCTCCTCAATGGGATCTCAACTTGGTTCTGGCATCCTTAATTCTTCCCCCCTTTGAACCTGCGGCTTCATGTTCTATAAAGTTGATTTCTTGGAAGACACTCTTTTTAGTAGCTATCAGCTCAGCTAGAAGAGTCTCCGAACTCCATGCTCTGTGTAGTCGACCCCCTTATCTGGTGTTTCATAAGGACAGGGTGTCCTTGCGTACTAACCCGTCCTTTTTGCCCAAAGTAGCTTCTTTGGCAAATTTGAATCAAACCATTGAGCTTCCTGTTTTCTTCCCAAACTATTCTAATAGGTCAGAACAAAAGTTACACTGTTTAGATGTTCATCACCAACTTAAGTACTATTTAGACAGGACCAAACAATTCAGGAAATCTGACCAACTGTTTGTTTCTTATGCAGAAGGTAGAATGGGCCTTCCAGTCTCTAAAGTCTCTCTCTCTAGATGGCTTACTTCATTGATTACCCTAGTGTATGAGACAAGACATCAACGGTTGCCATCCAAACCCAGGGCTCATTCAACTAGAGCTTTAGCCACTTCTGTAGCTTTCCAAGACAGGCTGCCTATTGATTCGATTTGTTCGGCAGCTACTTGGGCTTCTCCCCATACCTTCATTTCTCATTATAAGTTGGATTTGGCCTCTAGAGACCGAGCCAACTTTGGTTCCACTGTACTCAAGAGTCTGTTCCGATAGGCCACCCGGGACAAGGTGCTAGGGAAGAGGTCCCATCCAGCAAGAATGAAGGCAAGATTGACAACTTAACATTTAGAAGTTATGTACCTACCATAACGTTCCATGTTAGTTGTCTTCTTCTCACCTTCTTTCTTGCGTCCCACCCTCCTTCCCCCTAGCCAGCACAGACCTAGAAGAGTTTTCTTCTTTGTTCCTTATGGAATTTTATTGCTGGCCTTAGCTTTCAAACGAGATCTGAGGAGTTACCGCCTAGCATTGTGGGATATAGGGGAGCCTCGAGCCAGTGGAACTAGCTCTCGAGCTTTTAGAGTGGCCGAGTCAGAGCCGAGTATCGGCTCCGAACCCATCCAGCAAGAAAGAAGGCGAGAAGAAGACAACTAACATGGAACGTTATGGTAGGTACATAACTTCTAATTAATTAATGTTAATTAATGCTCATTGATATGTATATAAAATGAGGGCGCTCAAATTCAAATTTACCCTTATCTGGACGACTGCCTTATTCAAGCAGACAGCAAGGATGTCTTACTCCAGCATCTGGAATTTGTTCAAAATCTTCTCAAGTACCTGGGATTCACTGTGAACATAAAAAAGTCAAATTTGACACACACACAACAGATAACTTTTCTGGGTGCTCTTCTAAACACAACAACCCAGATGGCATTCCTGACATCCGAAAAAACTACAGCTGGCTTCAACTTTCAAAACCTTGGTGTCAATAACTCAGCTAACTGCAAGGAAATTCCTGCAGGCTTTGGGTTACATGGCCTCCTGCATCCTTCTCATACCAAATGCAAGACTACATATGAGAAAAATACAATGGTACCTAAAAAGTGTATGGTCCCAGCATTGCCACACTCTAGACACACAGATTGCTGTCTTGCCTTGCCTACAAAAGGAATTCCATTGGTGGACCATGGCATGTCTTCACAACAAAGGGAAAGCCTTCAGTCTGCCTTCAGCCAGCCAAGTGTTAACCACGGATGCCTCAGATTATGCATGGGGAGCCCACTTGCAGGGAAAAGGTCTGCAAGGTTTTTGGACAGAGGATCAGAAGCACCTACACATCAATTTAAAAGAGATGTTAGCTGTACAAAATGCCCTCTTGGCTTTCAAGGATCTTCTACAACCAGGACAGCTACTGATATGGACAGACAACACCACAGTTATGTAGTACATAAACAAGCAAGGGGGTTCACACTCCTACCCTCTTTGCAGACTAGCCATGACTCTATGGAACACAGCTCTAGCTTGCAAAGTGGATCTACAAGCTTAGTTCCTGCCAGGGAAACAAAATATTCTGGCAGACAGCCTGAGCAGGAACCTGTCAGACCCACACAAGTGGATGCTAGACACCCAAATATTCAAGATGATTGCAGAAGCCTGGGGCTGCCCAGACATAGATCTATTTGCATCCCCCCTCAACCACCAGTTACAGATTTTTTGCACAAGGACATTTCACAAACTAGCATGGAAAGTGGATGCACTATCATTCAGTTGGAGAAACCTCTCGGGGTATGCCTTTCTGCCACTACCTCTTCTTCCACGGGTGTTATTAAAGATCAAGCAGGACAAGCCCAAGATGATGATTTTACTGGCCCCAAATTGGCCTCGTCATTTCTGGTACTCAACACTGATGAATCTATCCCAGGATCCACCATGGATTTTACCTCAGATTCCAAATCATTTGTCCCAACACCAGGCCCAGGTTCTGCACTCTCATGTCAAAACTCTCAGCCTGGCGAATTCAGGGTCTATGATTAATCCTTTCCTTCCCAAACAGGTCATGGATATCATCTTAGAAGCCAGACGGCCTAGCACTAGAAAATCTTATGCAGGTAAATGGAAGAGATTTTGCACCTGGATGCATGCTCAGGATTCGGATCCCCTCATTCCTAATATCCCACTGATTTTACTTTACCTGACAGACATGCTACATAAGGGTTTATCCTTCTCCTCCCTAAAAATACATGCCTCAGCTATCTCTGCACATTACAGTACAGATCCTCCAATCTTTTCCCATCCACTTCTGAAACAATATCTCAGAGGAGCAAAGAATTTAAGGCCCCCTAGGACACCACCCATACTTGCCTGGGACCTCAACTATGTTCTGGAAAATATAGAATAAAGTTAAAAAGTTGGTGTCCGCTCCTATTAACTTTGTCAAGCCAAAAAGCGTTAAGCAGAAACAAACAAAGTTACCTTAGTAATAATTAGTCCCGGTCTATTCAGACCAAAGGTAAATTTAGTGCCTGCTCCTGTTGCCTTGTGGTAAATACAAAAAGGCAAATGACAAAACCAGACCAAGATACTGCTGTCGGTAGTTAGTCCCGGTCTATTCAGACCATAATCCAACAGGAAATCAGCTTGGTAAGAAATAAACCAAAGATCTGCTGTCGTTGATTGTTGCCGGTCTATGCAGACCAAAAGCCAGCAAGAAAGTAACCTGGTTCAAAGCTGATGCAAAAGTAAAAACAGTTCAGCAATGATGATGATAAAATGATGATAAAGAACGATTTATTGGATCCACAGATAAAAGATGGTAAGCGCTTTCGCAACAAGTGCTTTTTCAAACCAATACATTTTCATTCAACCAACATGCCCATTTTATACATAATCCGTTGTAACTTAATGAGCAGAAGCAATTAGCCTCTTAAAGAGATATACAATTCCACATCAACCCATGCATAAACATACATTTACAATTGCATAAGTTGTAAGCTATACAAGCAATATAAAGCATACTTAAAACTATATATAAAATGGTACCATAATACAAAAATATATAACATATCCATTACTAAAACGAATTTGAGATGTATAAAATATTAAAAAATTATAATGATGTGATTTAATTTTATTTATATAATTTAATTTGATTAGATGATATGGTTTGTGAATGGATTATGTGTGAATATTTAAATATTCATTAATAAAAAAATATAATGATTAATAAAAGATATGTGTTATATAAAATATATCTTGTATGTGAAAATGTTATAATATTGTATAATAAGAAAATTTAGTATGAAATAGATATGTGTATGACAAATGTTAATACACACATAACAACAAATAAAAATTGTATATGTGTATATATATATGTGTTAAAAATCTAACACATATAAAAATAATTGGCTACATGAAAAACCACTGAAAAATAAAAACAAAAATAATAACAAGAATGAAAATGAAAATGAAAATAAAACTTGTATAATTGTATATTGATATATTAAAATATACATATCTGAGGATAAATATAAACCTAAATATAAGCCTAAATGTATATATGTATCACACATTATTAATTATTACTTAAAATCATAATGGTATTATTCAACAGGGTCTGTTTCTCCTGTTTTTAAACATACGTTTCAGCAGAACCCTGTCATTTAACCAGTTTTTATGATCCATTGGGCTTCCATGGAATCATCATGATGTCATTCAAAAGGGTCTGCTTCTCCTATTTTTTAACATAGGTTTCAGCGGAACCCTGTCATTTAACCCTGGAGCACAATGTGCTCTGGTTTTTATGATCCATTGGGCTTCCACTGACTCCGTAGTATTTTTTATATCACCCCCCCTTTGGGCTGGGATGTAAAACTTGTAGAACAGAAAAAGTTAAATTATGTGTATAGTCTTCATTTAGCTTATGTTTAGATAAAGCATTCACTTGTGATTTTATTCGCATTTGGTAAAGATGTTCCCTAATGCGTTCCTTATAGGTTCATAGGTTCATAGGTTCATACTAGGCTATCTGCCCGAGGGCATTTACAAGCCTAGCCCATAGTTTTGTGGCTTACGCCACCCCTTTAGTATGGGGAACTATACCCATTATTTTGCTGTGCCTCTGTCGAGCAGTGACACTGAGGTAATCCCTGGGGTATATCTGCAATCTCCCATCCATTGGTCAAGATTTCTCTTGAACAAGGCCAGCGAGGTGCTCTGCCTCACATATACCGGGATTTTGTTCCACAGCATAGGGAGTCTTTGGGTGATGAATCTATCCCTCCAGCACGTCCTATTAATAGCCGTGTCGAGGTTTAAGTCTCCCGCCCTTGTAGCTCTGACGGATCTAGATTTTTTGAGGTGAAGCATATTCATCAAATCTGGATTTGACATGGCCTTGTATGTTAGGCAAAGGTCACCTCTGAGCAAGCGGTGGCGACTGAATAGAGCTGGAGTTCTTTCAGTCGGGCAGCATAGGACAGATGTTTGAGACCCTTTATCCTTTTGGTGAGGAACTTTTGTGGCCTCTCCAGCTGCTGCAAGTGTCGGGTCAGATACATTCCGAATGGGGCATTGTACTCAATCATTGGCCTGATGAGTGATGAGTATAGGGAGACTATGACCTCCCTTGATCTAGATGAGAATCCCTTCATGATAAGGTGGGCAATGTAGAAGGTCTTCCTAACTACTTTAGCTACATGGGTGTCAAATGACAGACTACTATCAACCTGGGTCCCCAGTTCCCTGATAACTTCTTCTGTGCTCAGTGGATTGCCACCTATTTGGTAGCTAGGGGTAACCTTGTTTTTCCCAAAGGGTATGACTATGCATTTTTTGGCATTTAACTTTAGGCCATGGCTCTGGCACCAGTTATCCATTTCTGTGAGACCCTTCTGAAGGATATCTGTGTCAGATGCGTTTTCTACTATGGCACCCAGTTTGCAGTCATCTGCAAACTTTGTCAGCCATAACCCTCCTGTGTTTGCTTGTACTTCAGAAAAGTAGATGCCAAACAAGAGTGGGCCCAGGACTGAGCCCTGTGGTACACCACTTGTGACAGGCTTTGAGTCTGACATGGCACCAGCAACTCTGACCCTGTGGGTTCTGTCACTCAGCCAGTTTGCAACCCATCTTGTGATGTATGGGTTAACATTTAAGCTGATGAGTTTTTCAATGATACCCGAGTGGTGTATTGTATCGAAGGCCTCTGCCAGATCGAGGTAGGCTGTATGGACTGCCTTTCCCTCATCAATGGCTTTGGTGACTGTTTTGAAAAAGTCAACCAAGTTTAGAAGGCATGATCTGCCTTTGACAAAGCCAAACTGGGATGGATCCAAAGTCTGCAAATTCCCTATGTCTTTATTTATGAGGTCCATTATGATCCTCTCCATGGCTTTGCAGATAAGGCTTGTCAAGCTAATGGGCTGGTAATTTCCAGGGTCGGTGGAGGCACCGCCTTTGTGAAGTGGGACCACAGTTGCAGTGCGCCACTCCCTGGGTACGTATCCAGAGGTAAGACTATGATTAAACAGCTGTCCTAGCTGTGGGTTTAGTTCCTCGTAGAGTTCGTGGAGCACACAGCCGGGGACACCATCAGGTCCCATGGATGCTGTGTTTTTTGCTTTGGAGAGAGCAGTTCTCACTTGGGCGTTGGAGATGTTTGGGGGGCTGCACTCGGTTGGTCTAGAGATCTCTCCTTTTGGGGGAGTTTGCACTGAACCTGTCAGCCAGTATGTTGGCAATGTCTGTAGGATCAGTAATCTTCACATCATTTTGAACTAGTTCTGAGCATATCTGGGAGTTTCCTCCCAGGTTTCTAACATAGTTAAAGAAGGCCTTATGATTGCCTTTTGAGTCTTTAGCTATTTTTCTCTCAAAATTTGCTTTGGATGATTTTATGAGAGCTCTTAGTTTTTTACTTATAGTGATCAAGGGTGTCTTACCTTTTAAGGATTTTGCTCTATCTTGTAGTAGCTTCCTCCTTTTGTTGTAGAGTTTGTTTATGGCTGGGGTCCACCAGACTGGACGCTTGCCTTTGGTACAAAGAGTCTTTGTTTTGCTTGGGATTGCCTTATCCATGCAGTCCTGCAGGTGCTGGTAGAAGGCATTTGTAAGTGATTCAGCGGCTTGAGTACTGTTTTCCGCTGCTCGGGGCCTTAAAGGAGACCACACTAGTCTTTAGAAGTGTGAAGTCGGCTTTCGAGAAGTTCTTTACTGTGGTCTTTTTATTTCAGGTGGGGTGGGATGAGGACCTCCAGCGAGATTAGTTTGTGATCTGATCTCACCAGTGAGGGGTATACTTCCGGTGTTGAACATTGTGCTCCCATGTTCGTGATGATGAGATCAAGTATGTTTTCTCCTCTTGTGGGGATGGTGACTAGTTGTTCCATGGCATTTGAGTTTATGAATTCCAGGAACTTTTGGGCTAGGGTGTTTGGGCTTGAGTAGTGTTCCCAGTCTATATTAGGGTAATTGAAGTCACCTAGTATGATGGTGTTTGGTGATACATTTATCCCCTCTAGTGTTTTCAGGAAGGCCATGTGAGGTTCCTGAGTTTGTGAGGGTGGCCTGTAACATGCTACAATTTGCAGAGCAGTCTTGCCTATGGTTAATTGCACCTGGATGGTCTCCGATGCATCGTGCGTTGCCACCAGTCTTGAGGTGTGGGTGTCCTTGATGAATATGGATACCCCTCCTTTCTTGGTATTGTCCGGATTTTGGGGCGGAACACATGATATGAGGTAAAACCTGATAGTGCTGGGGTGCTCTCAGGAGCCTTGAACCAGGTTTCTGTCACAGCACAGACATCGATGTTCTCCATACTGAGAAGGGCCTCGAGTGCGTGCATTTTGAGATTTAGACTTCTGGCATTGAGCAGCATTACCCTTAGTTTTTTCCTTTTTGTGTTCTAGGGTGGTAGGTTTAGAATTTGAGCCTTGCCTAAAAAGGCACTATGGGGTGGCAAGAGCCTTTGCCAATATCCAGAATCCCAGGGGTGACAGGTGCAAGCCGTCCCTTGCGAAGCAGCGTGGCTTGTGCAGCATGTCATCCCAGGCAGACAGACATTGGATCCCCTTTGAATGACACCAGAGTTTAAGCCAATTGTTAAAGCTGATCATCTTATCTCTGTATTGTGGCATCATTCTTGGTGAAGGTAGGATACTGCTCAAGGTCAGGGTCATACCTGCCTGGGCTACATAATCAGAGAGCTCCTCAATGTCTCTTTTCATGTAGTCCAAGGAGGTACGTCTCAGGTCGTTTACACCAGCGTGGACAATGACTGAGTCGCATTTGTACCTGCTGTTGAGAGACCTGAGTGCTTGCTTTATGTGGCGGATTCTAGCGCCCGACAGGCAGCTTACTGTGACCTTCTCCTTACTCAGTCTGGTGAGCGGGACGTCAGTGTGTCTGACTATGGAGTCACCAATGACTAGTGTGTCTGGCATTGTGTTTGGCCTTAAGGGCTGTGACTGTTTGACATTCTGACTGTGAGGTCTATGTGTTGCAGGTGTTGTGTTCTGAGGTGGTGGATGTTTGGGTGTCTGCTTTGGTGGCCTCTGCTGTTTTGGTAGATTTTTGATCAGAGCCTCCGAGTATGTCTTTGTGTGTTTATGTGTATGATTTGAGGTTGTGATGGTACTATGTGAGACTGGGTCTATAGTGTGTGTGGTAACCTTCTCCTCCTGACTGGTCTTGCCAGTCCTATGTTGAGAGAGCTCAGCCTCCAGTTTGGCCGTATAGTTGCATCTCTCATGTATTTGTGTTTTGTGGGAGGAGGAGAGGGTTGTCTGTGTACATGAGGCAATTGTAACATTGCCTCAATATTCCCAGGTTCACCAGCTGAGCAGGAGAGGACACTAGCAACTGATCCCTCGACATGCTAGAAGGACTAGACAAAAAACTTTAAAAGAGATTCGGGGACGTGGTGACCGAGAAATGGGGTTTGCCTTTTGGGGTGCTATCTATAAGAGTGCCGTATCAAGGTAATAAGTACTGTAGGAGCAAGTGCTAGGTTTAACAGATAGAGAATAGTCTACTTGGAGTCAAGTAGAGATGATCTTTTTAGTTATAGGATACGCTAATTAGATCAGTAGTATAGTTCGAGGAAGGTAGTTTTAAGGGAAAATTTGAAGAGTGGACTTTAGGTAGCCCGATTAGTTTAAACCTGCTTAAGCGGCGCTGCCCTAGTGTGCAATGGTAGCAGCTCCGCGCTAAATCGCGCTAATGCGCGCTAAAGCGTGCTTTATTGCAGGGGGCTGGAAAAGACAGGAAATGACCCAAAATGGCCAATAAACTACAAGTTACTGCCTTAAACCACTCCTCTGAGGACAAACAGGCAGCTCAGTACTCCCTACTCCCACTAGTGAGTAAAGAAACTACCCCTTGACCAAACAAGGAAAATGGAGAAACACAGGAACCAAGACAAAGCCCAGGGATCAGCAAATCTGATCACTGGAACAAACTATTAGGAAAGTATGGAAAACAAGAGTATTTTTTTTGTTTTTTTTCAAGTTTTTTTTCAGATAGGCAGAAAATACAATAAATGCTGTGTTTTTGACTAATTGCTATCAAAAGCTAGTACACTTGAGTGTATTAGCCTGTTGTTTAACTTTTAAGCAAAACTTAAACAAGCAAGTGCAACAAACAATTCAAGCTATTAAAAACAGTAAAAACAGGTAATAACAGAATAAAACAGGCAGAAATAGCAATCGAAAGGCTTAAAAAGTCGAAAATGCAGAAAAAAATACTTAGAATCTGGAAAGTTTGTCTTTTCTGGTCTCTGCTGCTCTAGGAACTCTGCTGGACACCACGAGGAGCTGTGCTGAGTTCTCTATAGCCAGAAAAGCCCGCCAAAGCATGCTTTATAGCAGGGGCTGGAAAAGACAGGAAATGACCCAAAATGGCCAATAGACTACAAGTTACTGCCTTAAACCACTCCTCTGAGGACAAACAGGCAGCTCAGTACTCCCTACTCCCACTAGTGAGTAAAGAAACTACCCCTTGACCAAACAAGGAAAATGGAGAAACACAGGAACCAAGACAAAGCCCAGGGATCAGCAAATCTGATCACTGGAACAAACTATTAGGAAAGTACGGAAAACAAGAGTATTTTTTTTGTTTTTTTTTCAAGTTTTATTCAGATAGGCAGAAAATACAATAAATGCTGTGTTTTTGACTAATTGCTATCAAAAGCTAGTACACTTGAGTGTATTAGCCTGTTGTTTAACTTTTAAGCAAAACTTAAACAAGCAAGTGCAACAAACAATTCAAGCTATTAAAAACAGTAAAAACAGGTAATAACAGAATAAAACAGGCAGAAATAGCAATTGAAAGGCTTAAAAAGTCGAAAATGCAGAAAAAATACTTAGAATCTGGAAAGTTTGTCTTTTCTGGTCTCTGCTGCTCTAGGAACTCTGCTGGACACCACGAGGAGCTGTGCTGAGTTCTCTATAGCCAGAAAAGCCCGCCAAAGCGTGCTTTATAGCAGGGGCTGGAAAAGACAGGAAATGACCCAAAATGGCCAATAGACTACAAGTTACTGCCTTAAACCACTCCTCTGAGGACAAACAGGCAGCTCAGTACTCCCTACTCCCACTAGTGAGTAAAGAAACTACCCCTTGACCAAACAAGGAAAATGGAGAAACACAGGAACCAAGACAAAGCCCAGGGATCAGCAAATCTGATCACTGGAACAAACTATTAGGAAAGTAGGGAAAACAAGAGTATTTTTTTTTTTTCAAGTTTTATTCAGATAGGCAGAAAATACAATAAATGCTGTGTTTTTGACTAATTGCTATCAAAAGCTAGTACACTTGAGTGTATTAGCCTGTTGTTTAACTTTTAAGCAAAACTTAAACAAGCAAGTGCAACAAACAATTCAAGCTATTAAAACAGTAAAAACAGGTAATAACAGAATAAAACAGGCAGAAATAGCAATCGAAAGGCTTAAAAAGTCGAAAATGCAGAAAAAATACTTAGAATCTGGAAAGTTTGTCTTTTCTGGTCTCTGCTGCTCTAGGAACTCTGCTGGACACCACGAGGAGCTGTGCTGAGTTCTCTATAGCCAGAAAAGCCCGCCAAAGCGTGCTTTATAGCAGGGGCTGGAAAAGACAGGAAATGACCCAAAATGGCCAATAGACTACAAGTTACTGCCTTAAACCACTCCTCTGAGGACAAACAGGCAGCTCAGTACTCCCTACTCCCACTAGTGAGTAAAGAAACTACCCCTTGACCAAACAAGGAAAATGGAGAAACACAGGAACCAAGACAAAGCCCAGGGATCAGCAAATCTGATCACTGGAACAAACTATTAGGAAAGTAGGGAAAACAAGAGTATTTTTTGTTTTTTTTCAAGCTTTTTTCAGATAGGCAGAAAATACAATAAATGCTGTGTTTTTCGACTAATTGCTATCAAAAGCTAGTACACTTGAGTGTATTAGCCTGTTGTTTAACTTTTAAGCAAAACTTAAACAAGCAAGTGCAACAAACAATTCAAGCTATTAAAAACAGTAAAAACAGGTAATAACAGAATAAAACAGACAGAAATAGCAATCGAAAGGCTTAAAAAGTTGAAAATGCAGAAAAAATACTTAGAATCTGGAAAGTTTGTCTTTTCTGGTCTCTGCTGCTCTAGGAACTCTGCTGGACACCACGAGGAGCTGTGCTGAGTTCTCTATAGCCAGAAAAGCCCGCCAAAGCGTGCTTTATAGCAGGGGCTGGAAAAGACAGGAAATGACCCAAAATGGCCAATAAACTACAAGTTACTGCCTTAAACCACTCCTCTGAGGACAAACAGGCAGCTCAGTACTCCCTACTCTCACTAGTGAGTAAAGAAACTACCCCTTGACCAAACAAGGAAAATGGAGAAACACAGGAACCAAGACAAAGCCCAGGGATCAGCAAATCTGATCACTGGAACAAACTATTAGGAAAGTAGGGAAAACAAGAGTATTTTTTTTTGTTTTTTTTGAAAAGTTTTTTTTCAGATAGGCAGAAAATACAATAAATGCTGTGTTTTTCGACTAATTGCTATCAAAAGCTAGTACACTTGAGTGTATTAGCCTGTTGTTTAACTTTTAAGCAAAACTTAAACAAGCAAGTGCAACAAACAATTCAAACTATTAAAAACAGTAAAAACAGGTAATAACAGAATAAAACAGGCAGAAATAGCAATCGAAAGGCTTAAAAAGTTGAAAATGCAGAAAAAAATACTTAGAATCTGGAAAGTTTGTCTTTTCTGGTCTCTGCTGCTCTAGGAACTCTGCTGGACACCACGAGGAGCTACATCCTGTCCGTTTTTCCTATATAAAAAGACATACAGGAGACACATCTCGCTATGTAAATCAGATGTTTAGATGTACAACAGGCATTTGTTTTTATATTAAACATTTCGCCTGTAACAGGGTGCACAAAAACAGAAAGGTTGGATACATAGCTGCAATAATTGCAATTATTGCATGGATTGGTGCCTAAAAAATCACAACATGTGTCTGTGGTGGTATAATCAGAACAACAAAGTAACTTGTGTAAATTTTTCTTGTTTTTATAAGCAAAACGAGGATGTTCCTCTATAAACTGTGAAACCTCTGGATCCAACCTAAGGATGTCTCAGTGTTTGATGATGCACTGTCTGATTGCACTGGTATCTTGAGTGTAATAAAGTGTATATCTAATGATGTTTTTCTCTTCAATCATAGTCGATTCACTATTCAATCTATACTCACTTAAACCCTTGTCAGAAAAAATAGGAGCTGCATTTCCCTGCCTTAGTTCCAAAACTTTATTTAGTGTGGTATTAATTTCACATGTTTTATAATTCCTATTCTCAAACCTGACCGCTAAAGCATCCATCTCATTTTTAAAGATAGCTGGGCTTGAGTTTAACCTAGAAATTCTCATTCCCTGACCTTTTAGAATATTCCTAAATACATGAGGGGGATGCATGCTGTCCCTGCATAATAAGCTGTTCCTATGGCAAGACTTCCTATGCATGCCTGTATTGAAAATCCCGCTAGGTAAACGCCAAATCTGAATATCCAAGAAAGAGATGCTGTGTGAAGAATATTCCATAGTGAAACTGAGAAAATCTACCAGCTCATTCACTTCTCTCTCAAAACTAAGCAAATCATTGATATTGCCCTGCCATAAGAAAAAAAGATCGTCCATTGTCGATAGCTCCATGGCAGATATACAGAGCACAGGAAGTGCCAGTGATAGCGTGGAACTTCCTTATAATCCGGTAAACAACACGAAGAAGTGTAGTTCCATGGAGAGGCTGAAACGCTGCTTGAGTGATGTTGGGAATCCGTTAATGGACTGTGTTATATTACCTGTTGGAAGTGAGGAACCGTTTACTAGTGAAGAAATTGAAAAAATGAACTCAGAGTTGAATTCCTTAGAGGGTGAACTTTTAAAACTCAAACGACTGTAATTACAAAGATTTCATTTCAAAACCTGTATACAAAAACGCATAGTACCCAGGGGACTCAGAGTTCTGAAAATGCCGACGACGGGAAATACGTTTCCAGAACTTTTGAGGCGTTGGCAGCAGCTCATCTTGGAGGTGAGCTTTAGTTATATGAAGCTCCTAAATGACTATTTTTTACCCGAGGAGCAAGAACTTTGTAATTCAATCAGATGTAGACAGGTTGAGTTGTATAAAAATTACAATGATGTTTTATTGGACTCTAAATTAGAACGTGTTATGGACAATGTGGCACTGTTTGAGAAAAGGTTGCTTGAGCAGAAGAAACACAAGTTAGCCAGAGACACTTTTGACTTTGCCAATGACCAAGTTTTTACTTGGCCAAGGTATTCTGCTAGCAACAACATAAGATCTAGTGGGTCTCAAACATTACCCCGTACCACAAGCAATAATGTTTCTAGACATACTGATAGTGCAATTAAAACTAATATCTCCAATAAGGAGAACATACACAATACAGCAAGTAACACAAGGGATGTGATTAATGAACAGAGTTGTTCAATTAGACCAAATGTTGGCACACCACCTGAACAGCCAAATATGAATCACACAACAATGGAACAGGTGATAGAGCCACAGGTTGTTCGAAGTAAAATTAGAACACAACATGTGGTTAATAAAGAGGGGGAGTTATCACGCCCTTTACCCATAGTAGAACAATATCAAAAGGGGAGAGAACGGTCTATGAGCAGGGGCAAACAAAAGAGAAAAGCCCCCAATTACGACCTGAAGGAACCAACCATAAAAAAGATGTGGGAAAAATTGACTTAATATATAATTTATCGGATAGACCATTGGATAGGTATGAGGTAGAGGTATTGAATAAAGGTCTCACGTTTATACCTTCCAAAAAAAGTTCCATTTCAGATTGTATTTTGGATTTAAAACTTTTCACCAGAAACCTACAGCTGAAAGTTATGTTTGCTAACAAAGCTCCCACTCATACTTCTGTAGGTTTTAAGAAACCCAGCCTCATGATACCTACTTTGAATCCTATTATAGAGGTGTTCAGGAAAGCAGTGGAGAATGATTTTTATTCTATGCAAGGGAGCAACAATAGCAATAATAATAGAAGAAATAATTTGTCTTATAGACAGTCACAGGCATTAAAATATCTTATGTCAGATAATAATATATCAATCAAACCAGCAGATAAGGGGGGTCCAATAGTTGTCTTTAATAGAACAGACTATGTAAGAAGGATGTTGGATCTATTGAATGACACTGACCACTATTATGTTTTGTCTAAATCCGAGGTTATGAGAATTATAGTCAACGTTTATGAAAACCTTGAAGACATGCACAAATTGTGTTTAATGGATTTTCAACTCTATAATTTCTTACTAATAGAAGAACCTGTAACACCTATTTTTAAAGGCCTTCCCAAAATCCATAAGAATGATCTCAACCCACCCACGAGACCCATTGTTTCTGGACGTGGCTGGGTTACTGAAAATATATCCTTTTTTATAGAGAAACAGTTACATCCACTGTTAGCAAAACACCATACAATACTGAAGGATTCCAAAGATTTTTTATTGGAATTCTATGAGGTTACTAAGCATCAACAGGACAATTTGAATTTGCTGTTAGTGACTATGGATGTGAAATCTTTGTTCACCAAGATTCCGAATGACTTGGGATTAGAATTCCTACATAGATATTTAATGACACACTCAGGTCTAACACCAACTAGAGTAGATTTTATATGCACCCTCTTGGAGCTTGTCTTGGATAGTAATGTTTTCATGTTTGGAGAGACGTTTTATTTGCAAAGGAATGGCGTAGCTATGGGCACACCATGTGCCAATAGCTACGCCAATCTGGTAATGGCTTATTGGGAAGAGAACATGTTATTTAAATTGAGGAGTTACACAGAACATGTAATTTTTTACAAAAGTTTTGTGGACGATCTTTTTTTCTTATGGCAGGGCAATATCAATGATTTGCTTAGTTTTGAGAGAGAAGTGAATGAGCTGGTAGATTTTCTCAGTTTCACTATGGAATATTCTTCACACAGCATCTCTTTCTTGGATATTCAAATTTGGCGTTTACCTAGCGGGATTTTCAATACAGGCATGCATAGGAAGTCTTGCCATAGGAACAGCTTATTATGCAGGGACAGCATGCATCCCCCTCATGTATTTAGGAATATTCTAAAAGGTCAGGGAATGAGAATTTCTAGGTTAAACTCAAGCCCAGCTATCTTTAAAAATGAGATGGATGCTTTAGCAGTCAGGTTTGAGAATAGGAATTATAAAACATGTGAAATTAATACCACACTAAATAAAGTTTTGGAACTAAGGCAGGGAAATGCAGCTCCTATTTTTTCTGACAAGGGTTTAAGTGAGTATAGATTGAATAGTGAATCGACTATGATTGAAGAGAAAAACATCATTAGATATACACTTTATTACACTCAAGATACCAGTGCAATCAGACAGTGCATCATCAAACACTGGGACATCCTTAGGTTGGATCCAGAGGTTTCACAGTTTATAGAGGAACATCCTCGTTTTGCTTATAAAAACAAGAAAAATTTACACAAGTTACTTTGTTGTTCTGATTATACCACCACAGACACATGTTGTGATTTTTTAGGCACCAATCCATGCAATAATTGCAATTATTGCAGCTATGTATCCAACCTTTCTGTTTTTGTGCACCCTGTTACAGGCGAAATGTTTAATATAAAAACAAATGCCTGTTGTACATCTAAACATCTGATTTGCATAGCGAGATGTGTCTCCTGTATGTCTTTTTATATAGGAAAAACGGACAGGATGTTGAAGGAACGCATTAGGGAACATCTTTACCAAATGCGAATAAAATCACAAGTGAATGCTTTATCTAAACATAAGTTAAATGAAGACTATACACATAATTTTACTTTTTCTGTTCTACAAGTTTTACATCCCAGCCCAAGGGGGGGGCGATATAAAAAATACTACGGAGTCAGTGGAAGCCCAATGGATCATAAAAACCAGAGCACATTGTGCTCCAGGGTTAAATGACAGGGTTCCGCTGAAACCTATGTTAAAAAATAGGAGAAGCAGACCCTTTTGAATGACATCATGATGATTCCATGGAAGCCCAATGGATCATAAAAACTGGTTAAATGACAGGGTTTTGCTGAAACGTATGTTTAAAAACAGGAGAAACAGACCCTGTTGAATAATACCATTATGATTTTAAGTAATAATTAATAATGCGTGATACATATATACATTTAGGCTTATATTTAGGTTTATATTTATCCTCAGATATGTATATTTTAATATATTAATATACAATTATACAAGTTTTATTTTCATTTTTATTTTTATTTTCATTTTCATTCTCGTTATTATTTTTGTTTTTATTTTTCAGTGGTTTTTCATGTAGCCAATTATTTTTATATGTGTTAGATTTTTAACACATATATATACACATATACAATTTTTATTTGTTGTTATGTGTGCATTAACATTTGTCATACACATATCTATTTCATACTAAATTTTCTTATTATACAATATTATAACATTTTCACATACAAGATATATTTTATATAACACATATCTTTTATTAATCATTATATTTTTTTATTAATGAATATTTAAATATTCATACATAATCCATTCACAAACCATATCATCTAATCAAATTAAATTATATAAATAAAATTAAATCACATCATTATAATTTTTTAATATTTTATACATCTCAAATTCGTTTTAGTAATGGATATGTTATATATTTTTGTATTATGGTACCATTTTATATATAGTTTTAAGTATGCTTTATATTGCTTGTATAGCTTACAACTTATGCAATTGTAAATGTATGTTTATGCATGGGTTGATGTGGAATTGTATATCTCTTTAAGAGGCTAATTGCTTCTGCTCATTAAGTTACAACGGATTATGTATAAAATGGGCATGTTGGTTGAATGAAAATGTATTGGTTTGAAAAAGCACTTGTTGCGAAAGCGCTTACCATCTTTTATCTGTGGATCCAATAAATCGTTCTTTATCATCATTTTATCATCATCATTGCTGAACTGTTTTTACTTTTGCATCAGCTTTGAACCAGGTTACTTTCTTGCTGGCTTTTGGTCTGCATAGACCGGCAACAATCAACGACAGCAGATCTTTGGTTTATTTCTTACCAAGCTGATTTCCTGTTGGATTATGGTCTGAATAGACCGGGACTAACTACCGACAGCAGTATCTTGGTCTGGTTTTGTCATTTGCCTTTTTGTATTTACCACAAGGCAACAGGAGCAGGCACTAAATTTACCTTTGGTCTGAATAGACCTGGACTAATTATTACTAAGGTAACTTGGTTTGTTTCTGCTTAACGCTTTTTGGCTTGACAAAGTTAATAGGAGCGGACACCAACTTTTTTACTTTATTCTATATATTCTGGCTTTTATACAGTTGGTGTCATTTGAGGCTAAGTGTGCAGCAGGTCTTTTCATTTTTATTCTTGCTGTTATGTTCTGGAAAAACTCACTCTGCCTCCTTTTGAGCCTGCTGCCACATTTGATATTAAGTATTTATCATGGAAGACAGCTATCCTGCTGGCTTTGACTTCAGCCAGGAGAGTCTCGGAGTTACAAGCACTCATGGCTGTGGAGCCTTATATTATTTTTCACCAAGATAGGATGTCTTTAAGAATCCTACTTTCATGCCTAAAGTGGTTTCCAAAGTGGCTTTAAATCAAACTATTCACCTGCCAACCTTTTTCACTAATCCACAAAATAAGGGGGAAAGGATCTTGCATTCCTTGGATGTACACAGACAACTTCGTTTTTACCTGGACAGAACCAAGGATATCAAGAAAACAGAGCAACTGTTTGTTTCTTATGCAACAAATTCCCAAGGCAAAGCTATTTCAAAACAGACCATTTCTAAATGGATTGCTCATGGAATCAGATTTTGTTACTCTCATCATGGAAAGCAAATCCCAGGAAAAATTAGGACTCACCCTACCAGAGCTGCTGCTACGTCAGCTGCCTTTCTCAGGGGAGTACCTACCAAAGATATTTTGGAAACTGCAACTTGGAGTTCAGTGCATACTTTCTCTAAGCACTATAATCTCCCTCTTTACTTAAGTCTAGGGCAGGCTTTGCATCTGCAGTCTTGCAGGGCCTTCTAGCCACCCCTTCTACTCTATAATCACCACCCTTTATCTCAGCTTTGGGATTCAACCCTACAGTGATGACTGCAACAGTGAAACACGATGAACATAGTACAGTTGTGTACACTTACCATAAATGTAGATGTTCGAGTGTCTTCACTGTTGCAGTCTGGGTTACCCTCCCTCCTGTCCCCTCTTATACTTTCATTAGTGTAGTTTCCTACTTCACCCTTCTTCTGAGGTGTATTTGCTTCAGGGTATGGGGTTTGTTGTATGTTACTTTTTTGTTTTACTATTGGCCTTCATTTCTGGGCACCTGACATCTGGGGCAAGAAAAACTGGAGAACATGGCGTCGGCTGGCAGCTTTGTACTCCTAGCGCTCTGACGTCAGGGAGCATGACTGAACAGCTGACGCCGGACCCAGACTTTGGGATTCTGGCTGACCGAGGACTGCCTGCCGGCAGGAAGAACCCTACAGTGATGACTGCAACAGTGAAGACACTTGAACATCTACATTTATGGTAAGTGTACACAACTGTACTTTTTAAAAAAACTTTTAAAACTACTACTAAGATTTTTCTGTGTTGAGTGAGTGTAGTAGGCCCTTAGTTTTTTGTCTATATACTTTTTTTGGTTTTCTTGTGGTAAACTTTTTAAATTTAATTTTTCCCTCCCCTTTACTGTGTGTGTGTGGTCGTGCGATGGCTGATGGGCCTAAGGCCATTTTTTTCAAAATGCACTGAGTGTGGCCATAAGCTATCCCCAGTGGATGGCCACACTCAATGCATTCTCTGCCTAGGGGTAGCCCACTTGTCTTCTGGCTGCCTAGTGTGTGCGGCCTTCAACCCCCGGGCTATGAGGGATAGGAGAAATAAGTTAATCCTGGCGGGGTTTTTGCCTGCGGATTCCTCTTCCTCCTCTCCCTCTGAGGCACCAGCCACGGCCGTGGCTGTCCTGCCTTCAGTTCCCCCTCCCCTGACTGGGACTCAACTTCCCTTTGTGTCTCAGAGAGAGGGGGGGACTCTTCTACTAGAGAGAAGAGGAACAAGGACAAGGAGCGGCATAAAAGCCATAAGAGGCGGGCAGAGTCTCACCCCTCTGCTCCGCCAGCTAAGGTAGTTATCCCTCCCAGTAGGGTCTCCGGATCTCCACCCTCTCGGATCTGTTCCCCCCGCTTTTCTCCGGAGCCAGAGGAGGAGTACCGGTCTCCCTCTAGGTCTTCAAGGCGGCCTTCCCGGCCCACTTCGGCGACCTCTTTGAGGTCCACCAGAAGCATGTCTGATGCTGATTTGGACTGGATGATGCGTTGATTCTTGCAGGCCCAGATGCAGATGGGGGTGCTCCTGCCTCCCCCCCCTCCTGGGGGGAGCTCGGCCCCTTTCTTTGCCTCAATTGCTCCTTCTCCGATTTGCTATCGGGTTTCGGAGTCTTTGGATCTGAGCCGTCTCGGACCTGGGGAGTCGTTGGCGCCGACAGTAGTGGCTACTTCGACGCCAACCATACCCTCGAGCGTATCAGATTTGAGCTCTCGGGGCCAAGAGCCAAGCTACGGATCTGCAGGGGTGAGTGTGTCTTCGGCTTGGTTCCAGGTCCCCGGTCCGGGCTACGGATCCACCCGTCACTCTCCCGCATTTGGGCCTATCTTCCATCGTCCGGCCCCAGGGACAGCCTGTGTCGGCGCTCCAGTTGGTTCCCGTAGGGGAACAGGACCCCGTTGGTGAGCCCTCCTCGGACAGTCCCGCCGAGGACGTGCCTCACAAACGAAAGTGCAAAAGCAGGCACTTGGACTCCCCTGAGTCACTCACGGAGGACACGTACTTAGAGGAAGGGGAAGGTTCCCCAAGGTCACCCCCTGAAGGCGTCTTCTTTGGAGACATTATGGAAATGCTACGTATCAGAGGAGGGTGGTCTGCCCAAAAACCTTCTTCCGATGAGTCTGTGTTTCTGGAGGCATTTGACGCAGGCCTGTCTACTTCTTGGGTGTCCCCCCCGGCTGATCCCCTGTTAGACTTGATTACTACCAGGGCATGGAAGGAGCTGGACACCGTGGAGCCAATCCCTAGAAGACCAGACAGAATACTTAGTCCCCCTCCTGACAGACAGACATGGAATAAAGGGTCTCCAGTAGATGCCATGGTGGTGGTGGCTGCCACTAAGAAGGAACTAGCACAGGAAAGTTCCTTGTTCCATCCTCCTGATAAGGAATCTCGGACGATGGACCGTATTGGAAAGCGGATGTTTGCTTCAGCTACCTTTTCCATAAGGGCGCTGAATTACCTGGCACGCATGGTCACTCTAAAGTCAATTTCTAACACTTCCATGCGGCTCTTCTCCCATGCCACGGAGGGAGTGGCTAGAGCTAGCGGAGCAGGAGTCGCCTTATGGCGCCATGCCTGGCTTCGCCTTTGCGACTTTGCAGAACCCTTCAAGGCATCCTTCTCAAATGCTCCCTTTGACACGCAGCTCCAGAGCAAGAAAGACGGGAAGATGCTGTCTGCCATCAGGATCCGCTTCTCTAATCCTCAAAGGTCCTTCTCAAGGAAGCAGAGAGGACAGAAGAAGATGTGGTTCCGGAAGTCCCAGCAGTCCCGTCCTGCTCCGGACCCTTCGTCCTTCAGAGGCAGAGGAGGACAAGGTGGATGCCAGCCCAGAGGCAGAGGGGGGCCGAAGAATTTCGGGTCCAGAGAACCTTTCTCAGACCGACCCACGCAGCAGCCCTGAGGGCTTGCCCGGCTGTCCCTCTCTGGAGGCAGTTGGGGAAGTTTTTCGGAGCACCTACAAAGTTGGGAGTCCATTACTACAGATCGTTGGGTGCTCCGAATAATATCCAGAGGTTACACTAGTCCCCTTCTGTATCTTCCCCATCTAACGAAGTGCCTTCCAGATGTCCCACCCGATCAAAGGGAGGCGGCAGCTTCAGAAATTTCGAAGTTGCTAGAAAAACGGGCCATCCAGCACGTCCCCCCAGAGCATTCCGGATTAGGCAATTACTCCAGGTTCTTTTTGGTGCCAAAAAAGACGGGAGACTTAAGGCCAATTCTGGACCTGTCATCTCTAAACCTGTTCATTGCCATAGAGAAATTCTGGATGGTCACTCTGCAATCTATTCTCCCTCTCCTACAGGAGAACGACTGGATGTGCTCCATAGACCTCAAGGATGCGTGCTACCACATTCTCATGGACAGACGGTCCAGGAGGTTTCTCCGCTTTCGGCTAGGAGCCAGTCACTTTCAGTTCAGGGTTCTCCTGTTTGGCCTCACTACAGCCCCCAGGGTGTTCACCAAGGTCATGGCAGTTGTAGCAGCCCACCTGAGACTTCAGGAAATTCAGGTCTTCCCGTACCTGGATGATTGGCTCCTCACCGCCCCCACAAGGCATCTGCTTTGCTCCGCCAGGGATTATTCCCTAGCCATGGCCCAGCATCTAGGCATTACTATAAATTTTCAGAAGTCGTCTCTTCATCCTGTGCAAGGTCTGGATTTTATAGGGGCCAGGATAAATACGCACCAAGCCAAAGCCTTTCTAACAGCGGACAGGTTGCGCAACTTGTCACTACACATAATGGCACTCCTACAGTCTCCAGCCTCACCTGCAGAGTTGGTCCTGAGAGCCCTGGGCTCCATGGTGGCAGCCATCAGCCTGTCACCTTTAGCAAGATTGCATATGAGAGTTCTGCAATGGACTCTTCAGGTTCAATGGTCTCTCCTACTCCACCCATTGGAGTCTCCAATTCCCCTGAGCAGGGTTTGCAGGAACTCCCTTCTTTGGTGGCTCCATTCCCAAGAGCTGCGGGAGGGGAGACCGTTTGTGATGCCTCAACCCCAAGCCATGCTGACCACGGATGCTTCTTGCCTCGGGTGGGGGGCATTCTATGGGCAGAACCGTCCAAGGCACGTGGACTCCCTTAGAGACCGTTCTGCATATCAGTGTCCTGGAGATGAGGGCGGTGCTTCTAGCATTGCAAGTCCTTCAAGACCTTCTTCTCTGGGGACTATTGCAATTCAGACAGACAACATGGCAGTAGTCTGGTACATCAACAAACAGGGAGGAACCAGATCTTACCCTCTTTGTCGAGAGGCTATGAGAGTTTGGGAATGGGCGATTTCCACCAACCGCTTTCTTATAGCAACGCACATTTTGTGTCAGTCCAACATTCTAGCGGACAAGCTGAGTCGCTCGATTCTCACACCATACGAGTGGTCTCTAAACCCATCAGTAGCGAATCAGATCTTCCTCAGATGGGGTCAACCTTGCTGCGATCTTTTTGCTTCTCCTTCAAACACAAAATGCAGCGAGTTTTCCGCTCTGATTCCCCCAACAGGGGAGAGCCCCAGAGACGCTCTGGTGCATGCTTGGCCCCCCGGTCTCCTTTATGCTTATCCTCCTCTTCCTCTAATGACAAAATTTCTGCAGAAAGCTCATTGGTTGGGAGCAAGATAATCCTCATAGCCCCATTTTGGCCTGTCAGATCTGGTTCCCTTATCTGCGTTCTTACAGTGTAGTTCCTCCTTGGATCTTAGATCCCATTCTGGATCTGATCTCTCATCCTACGGGATTACAGCCCCCAAACCTGGGTGACCTCAAGCTCACTGCTTGGTTGATCCAGTTCCACTAATCACTAGGACTCCCGGTATTTCGTCTCCCATAAAATCTATTCTGGTAGTGGTGCATAAACCTTCTACCAGAAGGATCTGCAGAAGTAAATGGAAGCGTTTTTCCATCTGGGCCAAAAATAGGGATTTAGATCCTTTTACTGCTCCCATCCCAACAGTTCTTGAATTCTTGTCCCATATCTTTTACCAAGGAGCTAGTGCTTCTACAGTCAAAGTCCAAATGGCAGCTATTTCCCATTTCCACATAGGGGATAACCTTGGCCGCTTAGCGTCTGCTAAGATATGCAAAACTTTTTTGAAGGGCACCTTTCTGTTGAAACCTCCGGTCAAGAATGCGGTTCCACCCTGGGACTTAACCTTGGTTCTTCAAGCTTTGACTGGCCCACCCTTTGAACCGGCTGCTTCGGTTGAGTTGAAATTTTTATCTTGGAAAACGGCCTTCCTGATTGCAGTTACTTCAGCCAGGAGAGTTTCTGAGCTTCAAGCCCTTTGCATGAAACCCCCATATCTGGTCTTCCATAAGGACAGAGTGTCTCTCAGGACTAACCCTTCTTTCTTGCCTAAGGTGGCCTCCGAATCCAATATCAACCAATCCATTAATTTGCCTGTGTTCTTCCCCAACTTTCAGAACAAAGGGGAATACAGATTGCACTTATTGGATGTGCACAGACAATTGCATTTTAACTTGCACAGGACGGCTACTACTAGGAAATCAGATCAACTTTTTGTGTCTTTCAGAAAACCATCTATTGGTAAGCCTGTTATGAAAGTTACCTTGGCCAGATGGATATCCCAATGCATCGTGCACGCTTATTTAGCCTCCGGCCAGCCTGAACCCTTGGGGGTCCATGCCCATTCTACCAGGTCTATGGCTACTTCTGCAGCATTCTGGTCGAGAGTTCCTCTAGGTGACATCTGCTCAGCAGCTACTTGGTCCTCTTCTCATACCTTCATTTCTCATTATAAGTTGGATCTGATATCCAGGAGTAGGGCATCATTTGGCTCTGCAGTGCTCCGGAATATCGTTCCTTGAGGTCCGCCCAAAAATTTAGGTAGCTGGGGACTCTGTCCCACAGGTTGCTGATCAAATGAAGTTAACTACTTCAGATAAAGACGTTATGTACTCACCATAACGTTCCATCTGAGTAGGTAACTTCATTTGTCTGCAACTGACCCCCCCCCCTCCTTCCCCCTAACCTGTTTTATGTTTTTTTTTCATGACGCAAGGTTTCTCCTGGTCTTGCATCAGGTTAGTGTTCCTCTTTCGAGGGTCTTAGTCTGTTTCTTGTTTTAGGCAAACTCGATCTGAGGACTGGAGGGAGGTGGCAGGGCATTATGGGTAAGGGGGAGGAGCTGAGAGCTCGGATCTTTTAATTTGGAAAGCTGCCGGCTCAGATCTGAGGACGGATCTGAAACCCACAGGTTGCAGACAAATGAAGTTACCTACTCAGATGGAACATTATGGTGAGTACATAACTTCTTTATTCTGGAACCTACTCCAGACCTTCTGACTCACCTGTTGGGAATCGTACATCCCAGCCTACACTACCTCAAATTGACAGCTTGGCAGCTTCAATTTCCCTGATTGCCAGGTTTCTTCTCTTTTCATCCCCAGTCAAACATATTTTGTTGTCTTCCCACAAAACTTCTACATGAAGATTGTTCAAGAGTAAATGGAACAGGTTTGTAATATAGGCCAGCAATAATCAAATAGATCCCTTTTCTATGCCCAGTCATTCTATTCTAGAATTTCTACCAAAAAATTTTCATGAAGGAACTGCTGCTTCTAGTTCAGCTGGCGGCAATTTCAGATTTCCATATGACCCTGACTAGCATCCTGCCCTCACCAAGAATGATACCACAGTATAAAGAAAAAATTAGCAATTTCAACAATTGGCTAAGTTTCTGGTGTCATTCAAAGGGGATCCAGTGTCTGTCCACCTGGGATGACATGCTCGACAAGCCACGCTGCTTCGCTAGAGATGGCTTGCACCTGTCACCCTTAGGCTTTTGAATACTGGCCAAGGCTCTTGCCACCCCCATAGTGCCTTTTTTAGGCAAGGCTCAAAAGACAAACCCACTGCCATAAATAGCACAAGTAACAAAAAAATGAGGGTAATGCTACTCAATGCCAGAAGTCTAAACCTCAAAATGCACGCACTCGAGGCACTCCTCAGTGTGGAGAAAATCGATATATGTGCAGTAACAGAAACCTGGTTTAAGGCTCCAGAGAGTACCCCAGCACTACCAGACTACAACTCATACCATACATTTTGGCCACAGAACCCAGACCGAAATACAAAAGGCAGGGGCATATCCATATTCATCAAGGATACCCACACCTCCAGGTTAGTGGCACAGCACTATGCTTCAAAGATCATCCACGTGCAAATAACAACGGTCAAAACTGCAATTCAAATTGTAGCTTGCTACAGATCACCCACCATGTCCCATGACCCCTATTCTGCATTTCTGGAAACACTGGGAAATATAAAGGTCCTACCAAACACCCTAATATTGGGTGATTTCAATTACCCAAACATTAATTGGGAGAACTACTCAAGTACTAACTCCCTTGCCCAACATTTCCTAGAATTTATAAACTCAAACACCCTGGATCAACTGGTCAACACTCCCACCAGAGGTGACAACATATTGGACCTGGTCATCACCAACATGGGCGACTGGTGCTCCACACCAGAGGTCCAACCCCTCACTGGTTAGATCTGACCATAAACAAATCACTTTGGATATCCACATTCCCGCCCCCACCCCCAGAAAAGGAAACCACCATGAAAAACTTTTCAAAAGCAAACTTCACTTTACTTAAGACCGAGGTGGAAAGTTTCAAAGCCCCCATGCTAAAGGATAACATTGTCCAAGCTGCAAAATCCTTTACCAATGCATTCTGTGGGCACCTACAAGAATGCATGGATTGTGCTATCCCAAGCAAAACCAAGACTCGCTCCTCCAAGAAAAGGAAACCAGTCTGGTGGACCCCTGCCATAAACAAGCTGTACAATAGAAGGAGGAAATTAGTACAGAAAAGAGTAAAATCCCAAGAAGGGAAGACAACCCTGATCAGTATCAGCAAGAAACTATGGTCCCTCATAAAGTCATCCAAGGCAAGTTTCAAAAGAAAAATTGCCAATGACTCCAAAGATAACCACAAGGCATTCTTTAGCTATGTCAAGAATCTAAGTGGCAATGCTCAGATCTGCTCGGAGTTAGTGCAGAATGGCACAAAATACACTGAACCGACCGATATTGCCAACATCCTAGTAGACAGATTCAGTGCAAACTTTACCCCCTTCTCACCCCCAAAATGCCCATAACCATACCAAAAAATGTAGAGCTCCTGAAGTCACAGACACTCAGGTTAAAACAGCCCTCTCCAAAGCCAGAAACACAGCATCAATGGGACCAGACGGTGTCCCAGGCTGTGTCCTACATGAGCTCAAAGATGAACTAACCCCTCACCTAAACACACTGTTCAAACTCAGCGTCTCCACAGATTACGTACCCATAGAGTGGCACACAGCAACGGTTATTCCGCTCCACAAAGGTGGAGCCACAACAGACCCCGGGAACTATCACCCTATAAGCCTGACTAGCTGGGTCTGCAAGGCTATGGAGCGCATCATTATGGAACTTATTAACAGAGACATTGGGAACCTCCAAACACTGGGCCCTACCCAGTTCGGCTTTGTTAAGGGCAGATCATGCCTCCTAAACCTGGTGGACTTCTTTGAGACAGTTACCAAGGCTATAGACAAGGGAAAGATGGTACACACAGCCTACCTAGACCTTGCAAATGCCTTTGACACCATTCCCTAGTCTGGTATTATAGACAAGCTCACCAGCCTGAACATAAACCCCTATGTCACAAGATGGGTTGCCAACTGGCTCACGGACAGAACCCACATGATAAAAGTTGCAGGAGCTAGGTCTGACTCTAAACCGGTTACAAGTGGCATTCCACAGGGCTCAGTCCTAGGACCCCTCCTGTTCGGCATATACTTCTCAGAGGTACAGGCAAGCACAGGAGGACTATGGCTGACCAAGTTCGCAGACAACTGCAAACTAGGGGCTATAACTGACTCTCCAGCTGACACAGACATCCTTCAAAAGGGTCTCACTGAGACGGACACCTGGTGTCAAAATCATGGCCTCAAGCTAAATGCCGAAAAGTGCATAGTCATCCCCTTTGGAAAAAACAAAGTACCCACAAACTACCATGTAGGTGGTAGTCCCCTAAATACGGAAGACGTAATAAGGGATCTGGGGACCCAAGTAGATAGTAATTTTATATATTATGAAGGGGAATATTTTAGACAAAATAAGGGGGTTGCCATGGACACGGCATGTGCCCCAATCTATGCCAATATGGTCCTTTTAGACTGGGAGCATGAAGTAATCTTCAGCAGCCGATACATGCAGTACATCCAAAGATATGTACGGTTTTTGGGCGATGTATTTATAGTATGGGAGGGGGATAATACTGTTATCCCTGAGTTTATTCAATACATAAATGCTTTTACCTTCTTTTTGAGTTTCACACATAAATACAGTATGGAAGGTTTTGCTTATCTAGATACTTATATTACCTTAACACCTAATGGTTTTAAATCCAATATATATAGGAAGGAGACATTTAGTAATACATACTTGGAATACAATAGTTGTCATCCTGTAAGGTTAAAAAATAATATAGTTAAGGGTCAGTGTATTCGGGCTGCTAGAATGACTTCTGAGTATAATGAGATGGTGATGGAGTTGAATACAATAGGAAATATGTTTAAGCAGAGGGGATACCCTGAGTATGTTATCAAGGACGCTGTAGAGTATGTTAGTAAAATGTGGGGAATTAAATTTAAACCTTTATTAGGAGTAGGTATAGACAATATAGGTAGAACTAATAGTCAAGGAAATTATAGGGATTTCCATACGGCATGTATATTACCTTTTAGCAACTACACTGAGGATATAAAACATATTATTAAGAAAAATTGGAATATTTTAAAGGGGGATGATGCCATATTCGCTCTAGTTGGTAACGAACCTGTTTGTTAATAGCGTGGGGTTTAATCTTAAGAGTAAATTTGAACATAATGTTAGAGAGGTTTAAAGGACAACAGACAGGTACACGGAAGTGTGGTCACTGTAATCAATGTAAGGCTATTATGGAGGATCAGGAGGTGCAGTTACACAATACTAGTAAAAATGTCTTGCATTTTTGTCGTGGTAATTGTGATACTACGAACGTCAAATATCTGGCCCTATGTACTACCTGTCCTAGTTTTTATGTAGGTTAAACAGGGAGAAAATTGAAAAATAGGATTTATGAGCATTTGTATGCGATAAAGAAAATGGATAAGAATAATGCCCTATTTAGACATGTGCGGGACAGTTCTAAGTGCAGTACTTTTAAGTTTGCAATATTGGAATTGGTGATGGTATCACAAAGAGGTGGGAGTATTAAGTATACTCTGGGAGAGAAAGAAGTCAGATGGCAAATATTTTTGAATGCCACTTCACCACCAGGTATTAATGAATACATTACAATCAAACCTATATTATTGAATAAAGTTTGATTTTTGTTAGAGAGGTTCACAAAATGTATAAAAGTTCATATAAGCAAACACATACTTGTATGTGTATATACATTTGTATAAATTGTGGGTCTGATGTTTTGAAGCATCAGTGGTTTTAGTACCATATATACTATTATTTTGAAATGGAAATTGCAGACTCTTATTTTTACTTTTTTACTTGCGTGTTGATCTGCTGTATGATTGGTGTATTAATTAGTATGAATGAAGTATAAAAATGTATGGATTGGTAAGGACAGTGTTCTGATGAAGTCTAAGTTATTAGATGAAAGCGCTTAACCTTGTCTATTGTTTTTTTATATAATAAAGTGTTTTTAAATATAAGTATTTTTAAACTAGTATATCAATTATTCACCTACCAGTGGATTCTGTTGCACTCATGCTGTTGAGCTGGTTTATTTGTTGGATTCGAGTTTCTGGTATTATTTAGATAGTAAACTCTCCTTTGATAATCACATTGCCAAAGTGGTTAGAAAATCCTTCTACATGGCACACCTTATCATAAAAGGGTCCGCATCCAGATCAAAAGAGGTCATTGTGCCCCTCTATTCATTGCTCATCAGACCCATCATAGAGTACAATGCCCTATTTGAGATGTATCTTGCAAGACACCTGCAACAGCTGGAAAGACCACAGAAGTATCTCACCAAGAGGATCACTGGCCTCAAACAGATGCCCTATGCAGCTCGACTGAAGAAACTCCAGCTGTACTCGGTTGCATACTGTCTACTCAGAGGTGATCTCTGCATGACATACAAGGCCATGTCCAACCCAGAACTGATTGACATGCTCCACCTAAAGAAAACCTTATCCCCTTGAGCCACACGCTCTATGGATCTAAACCTCACCACAACAATAAATAGGACGTGCTGGAGGGATAGATTCCTGTCACAGAGACTTTCCATGCTTTGGAACAGGATTCCAGTGTACATTAGGCAGAGCTCCTTGCTAACACTCTTCAAGAGAAACCTTGAAGAGTGGATGGGAAACAGAAAGTTTACCCCGGGGATCACTTCAGTGGCTCTGCTGGACAGAGGCACAGGGAACTAATCTAAGAGGGCGGCGAAAGCCAACACATTCTGGCTAGGCTTATAAATGCCTTCCGGCTGATAGGTTCATAGGTAGGTACTAGGCTATGTAAAGCCATTTTGAAAGGAAAGATGATGATAACACCCCCATGCAGAAATCCATCTCCTCCCTGGGATCTGAATTTAATTTTGACAAACATTATTTTGACTCTCTTTGAACCTTTGGCAACATGTAATTTGAAATTTCTATCTTGGAAAACACTCCTTTTAGTGGCCATTACCTCACCTCGAAACATTTCAGAGCTGAAAGCTTTGTCTATCAAACCCCTGTACCTGTTTTTTCATAAGGACAGGATTCTTTATGCACTATTTCCTCTTTTTTCTTCCAATGGTTGTGTCGGAAAGTAACCTAAACAATTATATTGAGCTAGCAGTTTTCTTCCCAAGCTGACAAAACATGGGAGAATACACTTTGCATCTTCTGGACGTACATAGACAGTTATGTTTTTGCTTGCATAGAACTTCAGAATTTAGGAGATCAGATCAGCTCTTTATATCCTACTCTGAGATTAGAAAAGGTCACTCAGTTTCAAAAGTTACCTTATCTGGATGGCTCACACTACGTATATCCTCTGGATGGCTCACACTATGTATATCCTCTGGATGTCTCACACTATGTATATCCTACATCTACAACTCTAACAACAGAACTATCCCTTTTCTGGTTAAAGCTCATTCCACCAGGTCAATCGCTACATCTACAGCTTTCCAAACAAGGTTACCCTTGGATAGTATCTGTGCTGCAGCTACATGGGTGAAACCTCATACCTTTATTATTCATTACAAAGTGGATTTGGCCTCCAAGAATACAGCCTCTTTTGGTTCTATGGTTCTGAGGAATATTTTCCCATGAGCCACCCAAGAATCAGGTTGCTTGGGACATGGTCCCATCAGTGATAATAAAGACGAGATTGACAATAACACATTAAGAAGTTACGTACTTAACGTTCCATGTGTGTTGTCCATCTCGACCTTTATTCTCAAAACCCACCCTCCATACCCCCTTCCTATACTCTTGGGAGACAGAGTAGTTGTTGGGTTTATGGATCTCTATAGCCTCAGAAATACTACCTTTGACCCATTTATATATATATATATATATATATATATATATATATGTATGTATGTATATACACTTTATGCATTTATCCATATTAAGGGAGTTTTGCTCAGTTGTATGTCTTGATGAGGGCAAACAAGATATGACGAAGTTACGGAACTGCATTATGGGTAGGGAAGGATGCCCACAAGCTTTGCTAAAGATCTCAAGCTTTTGGAAAGGCTGAGATGGATCCGACACATTGGAAATGACCCATCAGTAAGAATAAAGGTCGAGATGGACAACACACATGGAACATGTGGTAAGTACATAACTTCTTATTTTTTCCAAATAGACTAGATTGGTGGCTTAAAGGGCTATTGCTGTTTTTTTCTTAACCATTTTAAGCTTGGCAGTAGTGCATAAAGTTGTTACTTCATAACTTCTTGCAGTGTTCGTACCTTTCAACCTCTTGGCTCAAGAAATCTGGACAAAGTCTAAAATAATGGGGAGACAAAGGCCCAAAAATAGGGACGGATTTTAAATATTGTTCTTATAAACATAGAAAGTTGATAGACTAACAGAATTTGTGGGTTTTTTTATTTTTATTTTTTTTTTATTTAACATTTGTTGACCGGGAAAGTCCGACTAGGTTCCACAGATCCTGTTTTCAGCGGAGGCCTGGGGAGATATACTCCAGAAGCATGTCTTTAGAATATGGGAGGAAACCGGAGTACCCGGAGGAAACCCACGCGAACGCAGGGAGAACATGCAAACTCCACACAGAAGGCACCCCAGCTGAGAATTGAACTGGAGAACCTCTTGCTGTGAGGTGACAGCGTTAACCGCTGCACCACTGCGCCGCCGTGTTAGTATGAAAGGGTATGAAGTTTGAAACTCAAATGTGCTATTATTTAGTGAGTTCACTTTTCAGTGATTTGCCAGAAAAGCTCAAATTTTATGAAGCACAGACTAAAATATGAGACAAATATCTTGACATTCTATGAAAATCTGGACTGTTGAGAGGTATGGCAGTATTTGCACTAGTTATAGACAAGGTCTCTAGTTTCAAGAAGTGTGGCCATTGTGGCAATAAGATCCCCCTGGGGCACCCACAAACTTTGTATGGTGTGCTTAAGCCCTGAGCTTCTTCAGGAGCATTGCAGAATGTGTAATGCCTTTGATTACTGGTCTCTCCAAGACAGATGAAACAAGCTCATTCTCAAAGGACTGCTGTCTTCAGAACAGCCAGAATATCTGGAGAAGAATGAAAAAGGGGAAAAAAAGAAAGGAAGACACATATACAGATGGTAGACGTTCCACCCCCTAAGGTACCTAGAATAAATGCTCAACCATTCAAGCTACCCCAAACTCCCTCTCAGCCTTGGTTGGAGTCTCACTGTTTTAATATTGCAGTTTCCTCCTTGGGAGTTTTACAGTTAGAAATGTCCCTGGCTCAGGATCATTTCCCAAAGAAGACAAGGGGGAGCTTTCCAGATTCATCAAATCACCCTTCTTCAGCAGTTCCTACTAGTTCTGTAAGCTCTGTCAGAACCTGACCACCATGCAATTTGACAGGAAGACCATGATGCAAGCTTTTATCGAGGTCCTCTTAACCCCTTCTGTCTTTTGAGTGAACAAGGAATGCCTTCTGACATAAACTTCTAAAGTGCCTTCCTCAGGCCCTGTTTTGGCACAGGAGTGTCTGTGCTGATTGTCCTTCCAATGTGTTCCGAATCTTATTGAAAGGTTTAGACCCTTTTGTATTGACACTCTTGACCCACATTCCATTGATACCAAGAGTATCTAGACACCAAGAGGCTAGTGTCATTGCTGGTCACAAACTGATAGGGGAAGTTTTCCATGTCTTAGTCCTTGGTGTTCAACATGTCAGTGCTAAAGCTAGATTAAGGGTTGTCTGTGACCACCATGTCAACATCCCTCAGTGCTGAAACGTTGGTGGTGGCATCTTCTGTATCACTGTTAGATTCACTGCCAGATTCATTGGCTTTGAAAGACATGACTTTAGCATTTGTCTACTTGGAGAAATTAAACTGTCAACCCAGAAGGTCAGACGGAGTGGGCACCACCAGCTTTGGCTTCATCGTCAGCATTTTGGAGTCTTGGGCATTGGTCATGAGTCCCAGAGATAGAGGATCTTGAAAGGTAACAGAAGATCCCAGGCCTTGGGGTCAGACCCCTCCTTCGACCGTTAAGATGATTCCCCTTTGGATGTGCTCAGGAAGATGATGTGTAAAAGGAGGTTCATAAACCTTCCAACAAAGTCTGTCAGACTAGGTTCAGACCTCACTGAGGGTGAGGAATACCCACAGTCTCCTCCAGATGACCAGCATTTGGGTAAATATGGAAATTAATGAGGCAGAGGGGAGCTTGGCCTGTAGTCCCCTTCCTCTGATTAGGAAATTTTAATGGAGGCCTCTTGAACTGAGTCTTGTACATCTTGGGTGGTTCCCTTCAAATAATGTGCTGTTACTCTATTTCTGTATAAGTAGTACTGGCTTTTACTAGAGGATTATGCTGTTTTTTGAAGCAGTATTGCTTTGGAATAGCTGTATTTTCACATAGGAGCACGACACATTTTGGGCGGACATATACCATGTTATAAGAGCTTGTGGGGATCGTTTTTTGATAATAAAACCATAATTTTCAGTCATTCAGTGTTGATTTCAGATATCAGTGTAGATATACTACATGACTGGCAATTTCAACATTAACTTTAAGTACTTTCATTAGGATTAGTCACTATTTGGAGATACCGGTTGGTTTTGCCTTCACCTTGTGTTTTTTTGCGAGTGGTACACTCCATTGCATATGAAAACCCCTCGGAGAAGACGGTGCTGGGTTTTACAAGCAAGAGGATTTATTTTATAAAGTTTTTTTGCCTGCAGTTGATCGAAATGACCAAAATGGATTTATTTCAACTACTGGATGGTTTGACATCGATCGGATAGAAAGAACACGGATGTGTTTTTGAGCCCAGGTTCTAAACCTGAGGAAACAGGTACTATTAAACATGTAGCTTCTTGCAGTGACTTGTTTGGACAAATTTATGATAAAATGAAAGAACTACATACAAATGTGTGGCATTTATGCCTTTTTAAAGCATATGAAACCAAAGACTTGACCCAGAGAGGACTTTGGGTTAGTTTGCAGCCGTTTGTAAAGGGGATGGATGATGAGTGACTTTTGTGAAACTGCTAAAAGATTTTTATAGTAGGAAAACTGAAGTTTTTGCAAATTGTTTGAAAGTATTATTTTTGGAGGTTAAGCAATTTGAACATAATGCTGAATATAATAAACAAATGGAGATGCTTGTGAGTAAGCTAGCTACAGTTAAAAAAGAGCTTAAAATGCATATGATTAAAAAATTTGAGAGAGATCTGACTGATTGTAAAAATGGTAAACAGTTTGATAGTAGTAAAAAGACAGTGAAGCTTATGCCTAACAAAGAACATTCTTTCTCCTTTACATGTAAGAGGGGTAAATCTATTCTTAAAAAGACTATCGGATGTATCAGCTGGGGAGAATTCCTCAACTAATGATACTGGTGGTGAAGTATCTGTATCTCCTATAGCTAAAAGGAAGTCTGGAATTACTCCTTTAGGAGGGTTAGAAGGGGAGGTCGGAAACACATTCACAGGCACAGTCAATTTAGAGACAATCTTACAGCTGATGCTGACCAAATAAACAACAGTAACGTATGTAATATTTTTTCTGCTGTGTTATCACCTTCTGAAACTGAGTTGCTTAATAAAGGTTTGGATTTTATTCCTGGTTACTCTGTATTGGAAGATGTTTTTGCTAAAGATGTGGTTGATTTTTTGCCAGTTACTAAACCTTAGGTTGTTCTTTGATAAACAGGAAGGACGTGGTCAGGATACCCAGAAATTTAGATTTAGGTCATCTAAATTTACACCACCTATGAATAAATATGTGGCCAGTTTTCAACAGAAGATTTTAAAGGATTTGCATTTTCAGTATAGGGAATTTAAGAAAACCCCTAGTTCAAATTTGAATAAAACGGAGTGGTCAGCACTCAAAAAATTAGCTGAAAATAAGAAAATTGTGATAAATAAGGTGGTTGTTTGAGATTGGGCTATGTATTTTGCTGAAGCTAATGCCCAATTATCTGACCAATGTTTTTATCAAAAGATGTATTTAGACCCAACCACCAAGTTTAAGGTTGAGAGTAATAATTTTTTGAGAGACGCCCATGGGGACGGGATTATTATAAAAGATGATGTTCTTCGTGTTTCACTGTTGCAGTCATCACATTTGGGTTATCTGCTTGCAGTAGCCCTCAGTCGACCTGATTATCGCAGTCATGGGTCCTGCATCGGATGCTGTCTCATCTTCCATGACGTCAGGTAGTCAGGGGTATAAAGCATGCAGCCGATGCCATTACATCAGTCTTTCTTACCGTCTGGTGCCCGAAGCAGAAGCAGTTCGCAAGTGCCGGTTAGCCGACTCCTGAAATTTTCATTTATGAGTTTCAGAACCGAAGTCTTCAACTAAAGCTAAGTATCCCACTGGGGAAACTTTTTCTTGCTCTAAACCGATGTCAGTAAAAGTAAATAATTGTATTTTTTGTGGAAAGCAAATACCTCATAAAGATCTCCATTCGTACTGTATTCCTTGCCTAGGCCCTGACCACGACATACCTCGCTGTCAGTTTTGTGCCTAATTTAAGCAATGGACTACTCATCTTCGGTATATTTACACTTCTAAATATTTTGGTACTCGGTTCAATTATCCAGATATGTTTTCGGTAAGCCATCCAACTACCGACTTTCCAAAAAATAGCAAAGATAAACACAGAGACAGGCCGTCTAGGTCCAAAGCTGCCAACGACGCTTCACCTAAGCCAGTCGCCAGTTCGTCTGTACTCAGTGAGGTGCTTATGCAGCCCCTGATAACCGCTACTTCAGGTTCGCAGGCCTCTACTGAGACCCATTCAGTGTCCAGTATGCCACGAGATGCTTCAACTGTGGAATCTGCGGATAGCTCTACCTTGGATGGGTCCAGAGCTGCTGTGCAGGCACCGGCTTGTGAGGGTGTATTCAGCCCGACTGACTTGCACATTAAACCGCCATCTTCTTCAAGGCCTAAAACTCGAACCATGCCTAGAAAACCGACACCCAGACCGCATGGTCAGGCCTCTATGCCTAAAAAACAAATTATAAGAATGGCTGAAGACCTTATTACTTTAATCAGGGGAAGCCAACCTTCCCCCTCTAAGAGACTTTGGACTGAATTTGCTTATGATACTTCTGACCAGGATTCTGAAATTTCTGTTTCCTCTGATGATCAGGATTTACCCTTATCTACCTATGAGGATTCTAATGCAGAGGACTCTATTCTCTCTGCTTCCCCCCCAGAGGATTTCTCTTTTGGTGAAACCTTGCATACCCTTAGGGAACATTTTTGTTGGGAAAGCCAGGATTATTCTTATTCTAAAAAGAGGCTTAGGGATTTCTTACTCCTGCCCCAGCACAGGCCTTTAGCTATCCCTCCTGTACTAGACATTGTTGATGATGCCTTTTTGGAATCTAGCTTGGCCCCTGACCCTTTACCTCCTGCTCCCAGAAAATCTGATAGATATTGCAGGGTTCCTGACTCTCACAAGTTCCTTTTTAAAAATCCTACTGCGGATCCTGAAACCATTTCACAGGGAGCCAAGGGCATTAAGACTACTACTGCCAAAACTTCTACCCCCTCTAATAGAGACTCCAGGGCACTGGCTAGATGGGGTAAGAAGGTATACCCTTCTGCAACCTTGGCCATTAGGGCCTTAAACTGCCAGTTTCATATGTTAAAATAACAGCAGTATATTATTGGATTGCTTAAACAGAAAATTATGTTGATTCCTGACTGTGCTGAAAATAAGGATTTACATGATTTAATGCATTCTGCTGAACAGGTTGGAAAACATACTTTGCAATGTGGTTTGGATTCACTAGAGACATCTTGCAGGGCTGCTGTCACTGGGTCTGTACTTAGAAGGCATGCTTGGCTTAAGGAGCAATCCTTGCCAGATCATGTTAAAGCTAAATTACTGGATGCTCCCTTAAATCAGGACCGCCTGTTTGGCAACAAAGCAGAAGAAGTTCTTAAAAAGATGGAGTAAAAAGTTAAATCTATGCAAACTGTTAAAGATTTCCTACAAGTACAGCCTCCAAGATTTAGTAGGCATTGGCCGTCTAAGAATTGGTCCTTTCCTGCCTCTTCCAGGCCTTCTTAGTCCAAACCCAGACCCAGCAGTACACCCAGGCTTCAGTCCCAGGGTACGCACAGGACTAAGCAGTGGGGGGGCTCCCACTTCCAAATCAGGGAGTAGTAAGACTCCCCCTATGGTAAACTGTCTCAATGACTTAACTTTAAAACTTCCAAGCACTTCTCAACTGACTGCTCCTTTAGGGGGAAAGATTGCTCTGCAGGCAAAAAACTGGGAACTCATTACCCAGGACAAATGGGTTTTAAATGTTTCCCAAGGAAACAAATTTCACTTCCACACGTTACCAACCCAAAACGGTTGGCCAGATCTACCCCCAAGTCAGTAGGCAGAGGCTCAAAAACAAGTACTTTCTCTCTTAAGCATAAAGGCTATTCAAACTGTACCAGAAGAGGAAAAGGGAAAAGGTTTCTACTCAAGACTTTTCCTGGTACCCAGAAAAGACAACTCATGGCGTCCTGTCCTGGACTTGTCTATCTTAAACATTCACAATGCTAACTCTTCACCAGTTGCTTCCTATGCTAGGCAAATATGCCTGGTTGGCAACACTCAATTTAAAGGAAGCCTACCTGCACATCCCAGTCAGGGAATCTTGCAGAAGATACGTACGCTTCAAAGCAGGCTACATGCACTATCAGTTCTCTGCACTGCCCTTTGGCTTATCTACTGCGCCCAGGGTATTCACAAAGTGCCTAGCTCCAGTCATTGCATTTTGCAGGCAAAGAAATATTCAAATATACCCATACCTGGATGATTGTCTAATTCAGGTAGAAAGTCAGGACATACTTTTGAATCATCTGGCATTTGTACAAAAGGTGCTAACTTGTCTGGGGTACACCATAAACGAAAATAAATCACATCTGGTGTCCTGTCAACAAATTATATTCCTGGCAGCAAGCTTGAACACAACTTCTCAGATGGCATTCCTCATGCTAGAGAAACAAATTCATTTGACAACTTACTTCAAACTAATGGCCACAGAAACCCTTTTATCTGCAAGGCAAATACTGCAAGCCTTGGGGTTCATGACCTCTTGCATTCTAATAATTCCATATGCAAGACTGCATATGAGGAAACTACAATGGTATCTAAAATGCCTATGGTGTTAACATTCTCAGGATCTAGAAGCAATGATTCCTATCATACCTTGCCTACGGTTAGAGTTCCTTTGGTGGGCAGAGTCCTGCCACCACATCAAGGGGCTACCATTCACTCTACCCCCTGCCGCCCAAACCCTAACAACAGACACATCAGACTATGCATGGGGGGCTCACCTGGCAGGAAAGTGCATTCAGGGCAAATGGAACCCAAGTCAAATGCACCTGCATATCAATCAAAAAGAAATGTTAGCTGTACAGAATGCTCTGACAGCCTTCAAGGACCACATTCTTCCAGGACAATTAATGGTAAAGACAGACAACACCACTGTCATGTGATACATAAACAAGCAGGGAGGTTCCCATTCTTACCCCCTCTGCAGACTAGCCATGGCTCTATGGAATATAGCCTTGAGCTACCAAGTGCATCTACAGGCTCATTTCCTGCCAGGAAAACTAAATACACTGACGGACAAACAAAGCAGAAATCTCATGGACCCACATGGAAACTGGAACCAAAGACTTTCAACATGTTGATAAACAAATGGGGGAGCCCAGATATAGACCTGTTTGCCTCCCCCCAGAACTACCAATTGGACAAATTCTGCACAAGGACTCCCCACAAACAAGCTTGGAAAGTGGATGCTTTGTCCTTCAGCTGGAAAAATCTATCAGTTTATGCCTTTCCTCCTCTGCCTCTCCTCTCCAAAGTACTACTAAAGATCAAACAGGACAAACCAAGGACGATATTGATTGCACCAGACTGGCCACGCCAGCACTGGTACCCCGTCTTGCATAATGTGTCACTGCTGGCTCCATGGCACCTGCCTCAGACCCCTACCCTGTTGTCACAGCAGGAGAACCAGATTCTGCACCCTCAGCTTCAAACCCTGAACCTGGCAGCCTGGCTTATTACCTAATCTCTCTGTTACCATTCCTCAGCAAACAAGTGTTGGATGTCATTTTGGAAGCAAGGAGGCGTAGTACTGGAAAATCTTATGCTGAAAAATGGAAAAGATTCTGGCCTGGAATTAAATCAAGGAATGGGCACAGCAGCACCCAATTTACCTCAGATTCTTCAATACTTAACTGAGATGCTTCATAAGGGCCTTTCTTTTTTCCTCTATCAGCATTCACGCCTCAGCCATTTCAGCTCATTATAACACAGAACCACCCCTCTTCTCTCATCCATTGCTCAAGCAGTTCCTCAGAGGGGCCAAAAACTTAAGACCACCCAGGAGAGCCCCTACTCCAAACTGGGACCTTAACTTTGTATTGGAAAATCTCACTCTCCCTCCTTTTGAGCCAGCTGCGAGTGCAGATTTAAAATTACTTTCTTGGAAAACAGCCTTTCTTTTAGCAATCACTTCAGCAAGAAGGGTATCTGAATTAAAGGCCCTTATGGCAGTGGAACCTTTCATCATCTTTCATGCGGACAGGATGTCCCTCAGGACCAACCCCTCCTTCATGCCCAAGGTGGTATCCAGTGTGGCTCTTAATCAGTCCATTCATTTGCCAACCTTCTTTTCTAATCCACAGAACAAAGGGGAACGGATACTGCACTCCTTAGATGTGCACAGACAACTTAGATTTTACTTGGACAGGACTAAACCTCAAAGGAAATCTGAACAACTGCTGGTGGCATTTGCTGCAGGGGCAGAGGGGAAGGCTATTTCAAAACAAACCATTTCGAAATGGATAGGCCATTGCATTCATTTCTGCTATAAGCACCATGGAAAACCTATCCCACAGGGGATTAGACCCCCATTCAACGAGGGCTGCATCTACCTCTACAGCCTTTCTCAGAGCTGTCCCTACCAAGGACATCCTAGAAGCTGCTACCTGGAGTTCTGTACATACTTTCACCAAGCATTACCATTTGCCATTTTTTTCTAAATCCAGAGCTGGCTTTGCCACTGCAGTCTTGCAGGGCCTTATAGCTGGTCCTAATGCTATCTTAATTCCTCCTCCCATCCTTAGCTTTGGGAATCTACCCAAATGTGATGACTGCAACAGTGAAACACGAAGAATATAGTACAGCTGTGTACACTTACCGTAAATGTAGATGTTCAAGTATATTCACTGTTGCAGTCTTGGTTACCCTCCCTCCAGCCCCCTGACTTCTCTTGGCTATACCTCTGCTCTCCTTTACTATGCTTAAAAGCTTTTTGGTGTATTTGTTTTATTGTTGGAGGTATAACCTTGTGTGTGTGTGTGTGTGTGTGTGTGTGTGTGTGTGTGTGTGTGTGTGTGTGTGTGTGTGTGTGTGTGTGTGTGTGTGTGTGTGTGTGTGTGTGTCTGTGTGTGTGTGTCTGTGTGTGTGTGTGTGTGTGTGTGTGTGTGTGATTGCTTCCCATTAGGGGGGCACCTGACATTTGGGGCAAGAAAAACTGATGTAATGGCGTCGGCTGCATGCTTTATACCCCTGACTACCTGACGTCATGGAAGATGAGACAGCAACCGATGCAGGACCCAAGACTTTGATAATCAGGCCGACTGAGGGCTACTCCAAGCAGATAACCCAAATGTGATGACTGCAACAGTGAATACACTCAAACATCTACATTTACGGCAAGTGTCACAACTGTACTTTTTGTATCAACTGATAGTGCAGGCCCCTATCAGGCAGTATTTTTATATGCTACCCAAGATCCATAAAAATGCTAGGAGCCTACCAGGTAGACCAGTTGTAGCTGGAGATGGTTCTTTGACAGAGCCATTATCAGATTTTTTTGTCATATTACTTAAAACCATTATTGAGCTATGTGAGATCCAGAATTCAAGATACGACCAAGTTTTTGTCAGTTGTATAGGATATGCAGTTAGATTCAGTTTGGTTTCTTTGCATGTTGGATGTGAAAGCATTGTACACTAGTATTCCACATTGGGCAGGATTAATGGCCATAGATTACTGGCTAAGTACGGCATTAATATACTGTGCAGAGTTCAGCACTTTTCTGTTATGTCTAACAGAACATGTACTGATGAAAAATTTATTTTATTTTAAGGAATAATGCTATTTACAGCTTAATGATACTGCTTGGGGGCATCCTTTGCACCTTTCTTTGCTGATCTCTTTATGAGGTATATGAAGGAGCAATTGATTTATGATAATTCACATAATATATATTTGGAATCAGTGGAGATTGGGAGAAGGTATTTGGATGACTGCTGGTTGGTCTGGAGATCAGATGCCAGTTGTCTATTAGAATTTGTGCAGTACCTAAATGAGAATAAATGGGGTATACAATTTGCTGAGCATCATGACTTTTGAAGAATTACTTTTTTAGATGTAGAGATACAGGTGGAATTAGATTCGACACTCAATAGTTGAGTGTTCAGGAAATTCTCGGAGGTAAATACTCTATTGCAGGCCAACAGCTGTCATCCTCATCACATGGTTAAACATATACTGGAGGCACAGTTCCTTAGCATAAAAAGGATCTGTTCTTTAAAGTCAGAATATCTTCAAGAGGCAGATGATCTGGTTCGGAGATTTGTGGAAAGGGGGTATAACAGCACAGATGTCTGTAAAATGTTATGCTCCATCCAAGATATAGACAGAAAGCAGCTTTTAAAATACAAGTCCAAAAAGGTGGCAGAGGAATCTCTTAGGCTAGTTACAAATTTTGGAAATAATACAAAATCTTTTATGGATCTAGTGAGAAAATATTGGCATATATTGCGTTTGGATGAAAATTTAAGTGACATTTTACCAGCTGAGTGTTTATTTACATTTAGGGGGCTGGTTCAGTCACTATAAAAAGAACATTGAGGTTGGTCCAACTATGGGTCAACTGTCCCTTAGAGGGCATCTGATTAAAGCATACCAGCCTTGTGGACATTGTAACAACTATAAATACGTTGGCAAAACTGAGCAATTTTCATCTGCTAATACTTCACAAGGTTTTGACATTCAAATGTTTGGTAATTGCAGGACAGATTGGGTGATATACCTGTCTACATGTAACTGTTCGGCCTTTTATATGTCAGACTTCCCGACCTTTGAGGATTAGGATAACAGAACTTATGAGTGATATAAGATGCAAAAAAACTGTTAATGCTTTATACAAACACACTTTGCAACAGTACTGCTAACTTTTATTTTACAGTTATTGATAAAATTGGTTATAAAACAAGTAAGGGTGGTTGGCATAAGCTACTGGATCAAAAATAAAAAAGGTGGATTATAAGGTTGGGGGGGGGGTTCCACCAGGGTTAAATGATTGTTTGTGATTGACCAATGGGGTGTAAGTAGAAAGTATTTAATGGTTTGTTGTAACAATGGTTCTTTACACTAATGAAGACTTGTGCAGCTGAAACTGGTATGTGAATTGTGAACATCAATAAAATTATTTCCAGGAAGAAGGAGTGCTGTCTTGAATTGTTGATTTGGATTTCATAAGGAGACTGAGCACCTGGTGACTATACTTGCACAGAACTTGGTTTTTATCCCTTCATGAACCATACAACTGAACTGGTAGTGGAGTTTATGTGGTGAAAACCCAGTGTAGCTGAGACCACTCTGGTGAAACCTGACAAGATACTTCAGCCTCCCCAGTACAGAAGGCATTAGTGTATGGTACCCCTTGCAAAACTGTATGGTAGTATTGATGGTGACAAGGATTTACCCTTTGGATAAGAGCTTGAGGTTCATCTGCCCAATATAGATTTGTGGGCAATTAACAGTCTGGGGAACCATGCCTTTGTGTTGGGTACTTTTGCTGTAAATTCTGTCAGTTACCTAACTCACATGAACAAACATTGGAATCATTGAGAATACTGCTGACTCCTGACATTTATAGACAGAATGAGTCACAAGTGTTGACCATGCTGAACATTTCCACTTTCTCCATGTAGCTTCTACATAATGTAGCAAAGAGGCAGCCCGAGATGTAGACATAATCTTCAGGAGTTGATACTGTGCCTGACTGCTACTTTGTGACTTTGCAGGAAACTTTAAAGCATTGTTCACCAACACTTCTTTTAGTAGGACCTCCCTCTATGGACTGAAGGTGAAGGAGAAACTTAAAAAATGTAACTGGAAGGCAAAATATTGTCCACCATGGAAGTTAAATTTAGGGTCCCGAGAAGGTCTTTTTGTAGGAGTCAGAAAGGCCCTAAGAACAGCATCCCTTTGACCAGTTTCATGGTAGAGGACTGGCCATTATGGCCCCTTTAATGGACACTGCACTTGAGACAGAGGTACTCCACAGAACTTGGAATTCTTCTGCCCCTTTCAAGGGAAACAACAGAAGAACCCCTGAGGCCCTGCCCAACTGTTCCTGTCTGGAGGCTGGCTGAATTTATCTGTCTCTCTACACTAGGAACCACGGCTGGCTATCCATGCAAGGTAAGTGAATCAGCAAGAGGGTCTATATCACGTTATCGAACTGTTACAACTTCAAACGTCATATGGTTTCATGACATCCGCCATCCCTATGGTCCCTCTGGCCAAACTCCACATGAGAAAGTTTCAGTAGTTTCTGAAGATAGCCTGGCTTCAACATGTGCATCCCATAGACTGTGTAGTTCCTCTTCTGCCTTGTCTCAAGAAGGAACTTCACTGGTGGATCCAGCAATTATCCCTAAATCCGTGGCTTCCTTTTCATATCACTCTTCCCTCTCAGGAGCTGTTCACAGATGCTTCAGACTTTGGAGCAGCAGCATTTGGCTCCCTAAAATTGCAGGGTGTGTGGCCGCCTCTTCAGCAGAAAGAGCAGATCAATATCAAATAGATGAGAGCTCTTCTGCTGGTGCTTCAGGCTTTTTACCCTCTCTTCTCCCCAGGACCTCTCAAGGTATTTACAGACAATACCACAGTGATGTGGTATGTAAACAAACAGGGGGAATGAGATCTTATCTTCTTTGGCACTCCAAGTATGGGATCTTGCTGTCTGGTATCAAGTGACTCTTCAGGCAGTTTACATTCCCTCAGATCAAAACATTGTGGCAGACACACTGAACAGGTCCTTCACTCAGTCTCATGAAGGGATGTGTTTCTGGACATTGTCCACCAGTGGCCTACTCCTGAATTAGATCTATTTGCCTCCCCTCTGAATAGGCAACTTCCACTATTTTGTGCTAGAGTCCTAGGTCCCCTGGTTTGGAAGGAGGATGCCCTATCTTTGTCTTGGAAGGGATGTTTCTTTATGCTTTTTCTCCCCTTCCCCTCATTCCAAAAGTCCTGTTCAAACTTCAGGATGCTCCCAGACTCTTGTTAGTGACTCCTTTTTGTCTGAGACGGCATTGGTTCCCTCTTCTTCTATATTTAGCAAACGGCAGTCATCACAAGTTACCTCACAGGGTGGAACAACTCACACAAGACAAGGGATTTCTCATCCATCCCCACCTGTCCACTCTTCATTTGACACTGTGGGTGATAAGATTTTGATTCCACATAAACACCTTTTTTCTGAGGATGTGTTTAGCGTCCTGCAGGAGACCAGAAAACCCAGTACTAGGAACTCCTACTTATCCAAATGGAAGAGGCTTTCTGTTTGGTGTCTTTCTTCTAACTTGGATCCACTTTCTGTGGATGTTCCTTTGATTCTGTCTTATCTGTGTGAATTGCTCAATGCTTGCTTGGCTTATTCTTCTGTTAAGGCCCACTTATCAGCTATCTCTGCTTGTCTGCCTTTATCTCCTCTTTTAGCTTCTGGATTTGAGGCTAAGCAATTCCTAAAAGGTGTCCTTCATATTAGATCTCCCAGGAAGCCTATTCCACCTCCCTGGGATCTTTGTTTTGAAAAAATTGACTTTGGCTCCATTTGAGCCTGCAGGTTCAGCTTCCTTGCAGCATTGCTTTTGGAAGACTGTAGTTTTGTTAGCCCTTACATCTGTCAGATGGGTGTCTTGAGTTTCAACCCCTTATGGCTTGTCCTCCTTTTTTGGTGTTTCATACGGACTGGGTGCCCTTGCTTACTAATCTTTCTTTTATGCCTAAGGTGGTGAATGAGTTGTCCCTTAATCACTTCATTCATTTGTCCACTTTTTTCCTTTCTCTGCAGTCTGCCAGTGAGAAGGTGCTGCAAACATTGGGTGTGCATAGACAACTCCGATATTATTTGGATAAGACTAAAACTGTTAGGAAATCTGACACACACCAACACTCTTGAAAACAGTAACTGAAGTCCAAATATACTAAATTCCACAGCAACGGAAATAACAGCACAGACTAAAAATAAAAATTATTTAATTTCTGATTCAGGTACCTCGGCCTTCACCTTCAGTGGAATAGTTTACATGCTCAGAAGCAAGTCTATAAGAACCACCTTCTAATTACATTAATTGAATTCAATTAACAATATTTCAAAAATGTAAAGCCACAAATGCAAAACTTCAAAGCCACCAATACAAAGCTTTAAGCTGCCAATACAAAACTTCTTTTTATAAATCCATTAGTTACATATACTTAAACATTTTATTACTCTGAATTCAAATGTCATATTGAAAATATCAGTCACATTTCCAAATTCATACCATTAGGATAGAGAGTATTAAAGTTAATAATATACCTAGATTCCATATATAATAACCTCTGTTGAAAACTATGGTTTGTCCCCCCATCCCATAAGGTCTGGCTATAACACTAAAAATTAAATCTCTAGCCGAACCCCCATGCTCTTTATAAAAATGACTAGCCACAGGACTATCTAGCCTTGAATTTCTAATATCTCCTAGATGTTCTTGTATTCTTAATTTTACCTTACGTTTAGTTTTCCCAAAATACCATTTTTTTACAGGACAGTTGCATCCTATAACATAAATGACCCCAAATGAATTACAATCAAAATGATCAATGGCATTGTATAATATGCCATTGATCCTAATGCCATACAAATTCTTAATCTTATCACAAACCTTACATCTGCCACATGCATATGCTCCTGCGTTGTCCAGTTTTTCCCTTTTGCCTTTATTTCTTACTAGCGCCTTTAAATTTTGAAATCTACCATAGGAAAAAATCACTACATTACAAACATTACAAACAAACAAGTCAAACATTACATAGTTCATTTAAGTCCTGCATTATTTTAAATCTCATTCCTCTCCTCTCCTGTATGTATTGTTCACACAATTCCCATTTTTCCTATGTAGTTTGCTCTTACCCTTTTCTAAACATCTCAGTTCTAGTTGTTTTATCTCTGTTACTGTATTCACTACTTCTAGTATAATTGATGTGAGAGTGTTCAATCTCGCCGTTTGTTCTTACACATGGGTGTCGGAGCCGATCCTCGGCTCCGAGTCGGCCGCTTAGCAAAGCTCTGCATCCAGAAGAAGCTCGAGACCAACCTATCTCCCACAATTCCCTCTGCCTTTACCTCAGATCTAGTTTGCCGCTGCAACTGATCACATCGTTTGAAGAGCTCTGAGCCAACTTCAGATAAGATAAAGCTTTTTTTCTGATAGAATTTTCTTCTAAAAATTCTTAGAATTGTTAGACTTGTTAGTGTGTGTGTGTGTGTGTGTGTGTGTGTGTGTGTGTGTGTGTGTGTGTGTGTGTGTGTGTGTGTGTGTGTGTGTGTGTGTGTATGGTCTCTGGTTCCCATCGACTAAATTGTTAGTGTTTTAAAGCATTTATATTTAGTTAGGATACCTAGGGCCTACCCCACTTGCTAAAACACGGATTCAACTGCTAAATTTACTTGATATTCCCTAATCACTTTAATATCATTGCTTCTCGGCCTTTGGCTAAGATTAAGTGTAGTGATTGTTCTTTTACACTGTATTGTGACAATTTTTCGACTGCTATGTCAGAAAAGGTTAAGTCAGGCTTTAAAAGGTGTCAGTGCATACAGAAGATGTCTGTCACCGACAACCATAGCTCCTGCATCTACTGTCTTGGCCCTCTCCATCTTCAGGAGGACTGCTCCATATGTCATTCCTTTAGTGGAAGGGTCATGACAGATAGGTGCAGGAAGCTTATGGACAGAGGACTTTTAAAGCCTGCCTTCCAAGAGGCTTTAGACAAGTCAGACCAGACTTCTAAATCCTCGAAGGAGTTGAGGACTTCAGAGCCCAGGTCATCGGCTCCAAGTACTTCTGTTAAAGTTCATTCACCGGTACCACAGACTTCGGGACCGAGTATCGAACTACTGTCTGTTACCGAACCTCGGGTCTTGGAACCGGTGACAGATCTTCCACCTCCGGCTCTTTTGAGGTCGGCACCGTCCTCGATTCCTTCGACGCGGTCTTCCAGACCTCTCTCTGACACCGATGTAGATCGTGTGGTGCAGAAGCTGATGGACAACACGGCCCTGTCCAAACTCATTGCTGTCTCCTCTCAGTTGGTGTCGAGACTCGAAGGCCTTCCCTTGTCTCCATCTGGTACTCCTCCGAGGCCTACTCAGCCCTCGGAGCCGGAAGACGTTGATCTGCTGATAGTAGAGCCCTTGGTGCCAGAACCGTCTCTTTCTCGGTCGGCACCATTGACCTCGACTCCATCGGAACCACTACCAGACTCGCGGAGCCGACGATCTATCCTTGGTTCCGGGACCGAGAGTCGAACCGATGTTTCGGTGCCGACTCTCCCTCTCGGCGCCTCGGCATGGATCACCTCGGCTCCGTCCTCGGGGTCAGTGCCCTTGGCTTCCGCGTCGGAGATACCTCCGCGTTCTTCGGAACCGGAGGATTCCTCGGCTCGGGGCCCGGGGGCCTTCGACCTTATGAGGAAGGTTTTGTCTTCCCAGACAACTACATCAGCAGAAGCAACGTCTCCCTCCCATAAAGGCCCGTTGTCCTCTTCTGCACCTACGGCTACTCAGAAGCGTCGAGCACCAGTGTCTCAGCCACTCCCAGAGGGAGCCCCCTCTTCCTCGGAGGCTTCATCGGATGCCCCCCCCCCGATGATGTCCCGAGGAAAAGATTGTGCAAGAGGAGGCACTTGGATTCTCCACAAGAGTCCTTAACATCAGACACTGACTTAGATGAGTCAGAAGGGTCCCCAAAATCACCCTCGGAGGATGTCTCCTTCTCTGACATCCTGGAGATCCTAAAACAGAGAGGTGATTGGCAAGCCCTACCCCCTTCTGAGGATGAGTCAGTCTTGCTGAAGGCATTCGGTGCTCGCCCTTCTTCCTCCTGGGTCACTCCGCCCTTCGACGAGTTAATGGATTTAATCACTCGAAGGGCGTGGGAGACACCTGACACAGTGGAGCCAGTTCCCAGAAAGCCTAATAAATATATTATGGCCCCTCAGGATAAGGCATACCTCACAAAGGGAGTTCCGGTGGACGCTATGGTGGTGGCAGCTGCCACAAAAAAGGAGATGTCTGAATCTTCCTCGTCTGTCCATCCGCCTAACAGAGATTCTAGGACCATGGACAGATATGGGAAGCGCATTTTCAGTTCAGCGACTTTTTCCATGTGATCGCTGAACTATTTGACACATTTCACACGTTTACAGAGGGATCTAGTCAGAGAGTTGGGAGATACCCTCCAGGGTACTACAGATGCTGCTGTCTCGGATAAGGTTACAGCACAGCTCAATACCCTTACATCTATTGTAAACTCGTCCATGAGGCTCATCTCGTATGCAGCCAAAGGATCGAGTAGGGCTGCGGCTTCAGCGATTGCTCTTCGTAGACAATCCTGGATGCGCCTATGCTCCTTTGCGGAAGCCTTCAAGTCTTCCTTTACTAACGCCCCCTTTGATGGTGCCACTCTCTTTGGCACTAAAGTAAAGGAGACCCTTACTCGGTGTGAGCAAGAAGGAAAGATTCTGTCTGCTGTCAGAGTCCGTTTTTCCACCTCATCCAGACCGTACCCCAAAGGGCAACGAGGTGGGAAAATGTGGTTTTGTAAACCCCAGGGTTCTTTCCCAAGCACACAGGGTGATGCCCCCTCCACAGGCAGAGGGGGGGCAGAGGTGGAAGACGTCGCCCTGGCGGCAGAGGGGGTCCGCAGAACCAAGGCGACATGGATATTATCCCTGGGAAGCCTTTCCAGCACTCCTGAATGGAGGCCCGACTGTTCTGCTCTGGAGGCAGTCGGGGGTTGCTTAGCTTTATACCCTCAGGCCTGGCAAAGTCTTACCTCAGATGGTTGGGTAAAAAGCATTATTACCAGAGGTCACAAAATTCCATTTCTTCTTCCCCCGTTACCACAGAAAAGATTCCCAGATGTACCGCCCCATCTGCGAGAACCTGCAGCTATGGAAATTTCAAAGCTGCTAGAAAAAAGAGTCATCCAACCAGTCCCAGCGGACCAAAGAGGATTCGGAACTTACTCAAGGTTCTTTTTAGTTCCAAAAAAGACAGGGGACTGGAGGCCAATCCTAGACCTAAGCAATCTCAATACCTTTGTGAAGAAAGAAAAGTTCCAGATGGTCATGCTTCAATCGATCCTTCCCTTTTTACAGAAGACGACTGGATGTGCTCAATAGATCTCAAGGATGCATACTACCACATCAAAATGGCCAGAGCGTCCAGAGATCACCTGCGCTTCCGGCTGGGAGCCAGCCACTTTCAGTTTTGGGCCCTGCCCTTTGGTCTAACCTCAGCCCCCAGGGTTTTCACCAAATGCATGGCAGTGGTAGCGTCTCACTTCAGACGCCTAGGATTGCGGGTGTTTCCGTATCTGGACGGCTGGCTCCTTACCACCACCACCGAGCGTCGACTGATACAGGCCAGGGACTACACACTCAACCTTTGTGTTCAGTTAGGGATTTCGATAAATTTCGAAAAATCTGCCTTACAGCCATCACAGCATATTTCATTTATAGGGGCAGATCTGGACACCCGTTCCTTGCTTCTAAGACTCCCCCCCGCAAGAATAGCTTCCCTACAAAAACACATATCTCTACTTCTTTTGTCCAAGAAATCCCCAGCCAAACTAGTTCTGAAAGTCTTGGGACTCATGTCAGCTTCCCTCATTGCAATTCCCTTCGGAAGACTACACATGAGAGTTCTCCAATGGCTGCTGTTCGCACAATGGTTGTTCCAACAGTTACCGCTGACACACGAAATTCACATTACAAACACCTGCAAAGCACACCTGTCTTGGTGGTTACAGAATTGCAATCTCATCGGCGGCCGACCGTTTGTGTTACCCACACCAACAGCCACAGTGACCACGGACGCGTCCCTGATAGGGTGGGAGGGCATATTTCAGGGACAGACAGTCCAAGGCAAATGGACCAATCTAGAGTATAACCTGCACATCAATGTCCTGGAGATGAGGGCAGTGTTTCTAGCATTGCAACACTTTTCCTCCCTTCTACCTCTAGGGACCATTGCAGTTCAAATGGACAGCATGTCCGTAGTTTGGTACATAAACAAACAAGGGGGAACCAAGTCTTACCAGTTATGCAGAGAGGCCATGAGAATTTGGCAATGGGCAGAGTCCACGGGTCGCTTTCTGATAGCAATGCACATCCCGGGGTTATCCAACATTATAGCGGACAGGTTGAGCAGAGCCATCCTGTTACCTCACGAGTGGTCCCTCAATCAGACAATAGCGGAAATGATTTTCCGCAAGTGGGGCCAGCCTTGCTGCGATCTGTTTGCGTCTCCAATGAATGCCAAATGCAGAAGCTACTTTGCCCTCTTACCCCCTCCAGGGGATGTCCCCAGGGACACTCTGATTCACGATTGGCCCCCGGGTCTCCTCTACGCTTTTCCCCCTATACCTCTGATACCGAGATTTCTCCAGAAAGCCAAGGATCTAGAAAGGACTGTAATTCTCATTGCCCCATTCTGGCCTCGTCAAATTTGTTTTCCCTTTCTTCAAGCACACCAAATACGGGAGCCCTGGATCCTGGACCCGGTGCCGGACCTACTGACTCATTCATCAGGAGCTCCCCACCCGTCGCTCCTGTCCCTCAAGTTAGCAGCTTGGCTGCTCCGCTTCCCTTCTTAGCCAGGTCTGATCTTCTCTCTCCGGCAGTTCAAGACATTTTAGTAGCCTCCCATAAGGCTTCCACTACAAAGATTTACACTAGTAAGTGGAAACGTTTTGTTTACTGGGCTACTGCACAACATTTAGATCCCTTAATAGCCCCACTAAACAAAGTTTTAGAGTTCCTATCCATGCTGTTTCACCAAGGAGCTTCTACTGCCACCTTGAGGGTTCAGTTGGCTGCTATTTCTAACTTTCATGTAGGAGAGAATGGAGCTCCTATTATGGCTCTTAGGCTTTGTAAAGCCTTTTTGAAGGGATCCTTTCATCTTAGACCACCAGTCAGGTTTCCTACAGCTCCGTGGAATCTAAACCTCCTCTTATCTCAGCTAATGTTACCACCTTTTGAACCAGCCTCTTCCTGTTCCTTAAAATTCTTGTCCTGGAAAACTCTCTTTCTAATAGCTATCACTTCAGCCAGACGAGTGTCGGAACTTCAAGCTCTTTCCATTAAACAACCATATTTAATTTTTCACCCGGACAGGGTATCTTTACACACCAACCCCTCTTTCCTCCCTAAGGTTTGCTCAGTCAATAACATTAATCAATCCATCGAACTTCCCACATTTTTCAAAAATCATTCCAATAAACTGGAATATATGTTGCACAAGTTGGATGTTCATAGACAACTCAGATTCTATCTAGATAGAACAAAAGAACATAGAAAAGCAGACCAGCTCTTTATAGCCTTTGCGGACAACAAAAAGGGCATGGCAGTGACGAAGCGTACTCTCTCCAAATGGCTATCTGATTGTATTACTTTTGTTTATGCTGCTGCTAATCAAAGCTTGCCCACCAAACCAAAAGGACATTCTACTAGGTCAGTTTCCACATCTTTGGCTCATGCGGCCCGCCTACCTTTGGACACTATTTGTACGGCCGCCACTTGGTCTAAACCACATACGTTCATCACTCATTATAAAGTGGATAGGATTTCCAAGGACAGAGCAAGCTTTGGTTCCACTGTGCTCAGGAACGTTCTTCCGTGAGTCTCTCAGGGTCACGGAGCTAGGGACGCTACCCATGTGTAAGAACAAATGGCAAGATTGATCACTCTCACATAAAGAAGTTATGTTCTTACCATAACGTTCCATGTGGAGTGTTCATCTCGCCTTTGTTCTTACATTCCCACCCTCCCACCCTCAGGTCAGGAAGAACGTCCAATTTAGATGTCTGGTCTGTTTATCTCCTGCTACTGGTCTCTCTCTCTTTCTTTCTTCTGCTACTAGTTTGAGCTAGGCTCCTTGTGTATATGTATATATGGATGTTACCTTGTTGTGCTGGATCTGGTGTTGTTTTGCAAACTAGATCTGAGGTAAAGGCAGAGGGAATTGTGGGAGATAGGTTGGTCTCGAACTTCTTCTGGATGCAGAGCTTTGCTAAGCGGCCGACTCGGAGCCGAGGATCGGCTCCGACACCCATGTGTAAGAACAAAGGCGAGATGAACACTCCACATGGAACGTTATGGTAAGAACATAACTTCTTTTTATAGCTTTCGATTTCCATTTTCTAGTAATTGTTTTTTTGGCAGCCACCATAATTAGACACAGCAAGGAATTATCATATCTAGGCATTTACAACTCTGTATCATAGCTCAGAAGAATCTTCTCTCTCTCTTCACACCAGTTTGCCCACCCAGCATCTCCAACAGTGGATCCCGCAGGGAGCCTTAAAGTCCGCCAACTCACCGCACTCTGAGAAAATATGTTCCTAATTACCTCTTTCTCCCCCATCACACCTCCAACATTTGCTTTTTACCTGAGGAAAAATTCTCTGATGTCTACTTCAGGTATAAAGATATCTGTGTAAACATTTTCAAACAACAATCGTAAATCTTCTAGATTTTGTTGCATATTTGAAGACATACATATATCCTCCCATTGTTTCTTTGTGAATTACTTATCCAGTCTCTCTTCCCAATCATTTCTTGCCTCATCTGATTGATTCTTATAGTTATTATGCAATATTTTTATGCTCTAATTATTCCTTTCTTAATAGCAGCTTCTGTTCTAGATTCTTCTAAAATCTCTACCAGTGTTGGTCTTTTGTTAGGATCCCCCCAAATGTAAAGGTCCAACCCAACAACCTCATACTGGGTGACTTTAACTACCCCTCCGTTAACTGGGAAACTACTCAAGTACTAACACACTTGCTCAATGCTTCCTGGAATTCATCAATTCCAATGCCGTGGACCAGCTCATTCTTATCCCCACTAGGAGTAGCAACATTCTCGATCTGGTTATTACTAATATGGGCGACTGTTGCTCTACACCAGTTGTCAACTCCTCCCTGGTCAGATCTGACCACAAGCTAGTCACCATGAATATCCACATCCCACCTACACCCCCTCCCCACAAAGGAAACCACCATAAAAAAATTTCCAAAGCCAACTTTGGGCTTCTAAAACTGAAGTGACTAACTTTACATTGCCCATGCAAATGGAGGATAAATGCAAGAGAGCAGAATCATACTCCAGTGCACAGTACGAACACATACACAAATGCATAGAATGGACCGTTCCCAATAGAACCAAGATGCTTTCCTCCAAAGAAAAGGAAGCCAATCTGGTTGTCCCCTGCCATAAACAAATTCTACAACAGAAGGAAGAAACTGTTGCAGAACAAGGCAAAGTCCCAAGAGTGGAAAAACTCCCCTGTCAACCTTAACAAAAAGCTGAGATCCCTCATCAATCCTGCAAAACTAACTGCGAAAAAAAAATTGCAACAGATACTAAAGACAATCACAAGGCCTTCTATAGTTATGTCATAAATCTGCAAGGCAATGCTCAGATCTGCTCGGAGCCACTACACAATGGTAAATCCTGCACTGAGCCAACAGACATTGCCAATATACTGGCTGACAGATTCAGTGCCAACTTTACCCCCCTCTCACCCCCTAAAGGGCCAATCATAATACCTGAGGAATGCCAAGTACCCAATATTACAGCTGCACAGGTTAAAATTGCACTGGCCAAGGCCAAGAATAGAGCTTCCATGGAACCTGACAACATCCCAAGCTGTGCTCTACATGAATTGGAAAATGAACTGGCACCACACCTGAGTGTCTTGTTCTATCACAGCCTCATTTCAGGCTTTATCCCCACCAAATGGTGCATTACTGCAGTAATCGCACTTCACAAAAGGGGTGCGACTATAGACCCTGGGAATTACTGCCCCATTAGCATGATGAGTCTGGTATGTAAGGCTATGGAGTGCATCATCATGGACTTAATAAATAAGGACATAGGGAATCTCCAGACTCTAAACCTCACGCAGTTCAGATTTGTTAAGGGTAGATCTTGTCTGCTCAACCTAGTAGACTTTTTCGAGTCTGTCACCAGAGCTGTGGATGAAGGCAAGGTAATTCACACAACCTAACTCGATCTGGCCAAGGCCTTCGATACAATTCCTCACTCAGGAATCATAGATAAACTGACTAATTTAGACATCAACCCCTATGTCACAAGGTGGGTTGCAAACTGACTCATGGATAGAACTCACACAGTAAAAGTAGAGGACATCAAGTAAGACTACTGACCAGTCACGAGTGGAGTCCCACAGGGTTCGGTCTTGGGTCCTCTCCTGTTTGGCATATACTTTTCTGAAGTCCAGGCCAAAACCAAGGGACTCTGGCTGACCAAGTTCACTGACGACTGCAAACTGGGAGCCATTATTAGCTCCCCTAATGATGTTGACATTCTACAGAAAAGCCTCACAGAGACCAGTGACTGGTGCCAGAACCATGGCCTTAAGCTCAATGCCAAAAAATGCATCATCATTCCCTTTGGGAAGAACACAGTACCGATGAACTACCACATCGGGTTTTGCCTCCAGGAAGAAAGAAGTCATTGTCTCTCTGTACTCTTCCCTCATTAGACCAGTTATCGAGTGCAATGCCCCATTCGGCATGTACCTCACTAGACATAATGCAACAACTAGAAAGACCACAAAAATACCTCGCTAAGAGGATCCTAGGCCTTAAACACTTGCCTATACAGAAAGACTAAAAAAAAACTACAACTTTTGTCAATATCATATTGCCTACTTAGAGGGGATCTCTGCTTGACCTATAAAGCCATGTCAGACCCGACACTGCTAGATATGCTACATCTAATGAAATCCCAATCCCTTTATACCACATGCGCTAGAGACCTCAACCTCATTACCAGAATCAACAGAACTTGTTGGAGGTACAGGTTCCTAACCCAGAGACTGCCCATGCTCTGGAATAGACTTCCCTTACATGTCAAGCAGAGCACCTCACTGGCCCCCTTCAAGAGAAATCTTGACAAGTGGATGGGAAATAGAAAATTAACACTGGGGATCATTTCAGTGGCCTTGCTGGACAGAGGCACTGGGAAATAATGTTGGGCAGCATGCTGCCAGGGAAAATTTTGGGCTAGGCTTATAAAGGCTCCAAGGCCATTAGACTAGTACACTCTTATGAACCTATGAACCTATTTCTTTTGCCTATACTCTGATATCAGTCCTTGATACGGAAGGCAATCTCTAACCGGCAGTCCAAATAAATTCTTGGCATCTTCCCATTCTTTCATCTTTCCCTCTCTAGTTATTTGCTCCCAATAACTTAGCTCCTTTGCCAATTTTCTCCAGTAAGTTCCAGCCTTGTCTTGTCTATTGTCTACATCCCTAATTGCAGTCATCTCTATCGGCAGAATCTCCTTTCTCCATTCCCATGTTGGCTTAGTTCTTAGGATACTTTCTACTACTTTATAGATGTAATACTTTGTATGGTTATTGTTATTCCCCTTAAAAGCCTGCATCCAAAATCCCAATATCTCATTGTTTTTGAGCTCCCCCCCCCATGTCACCATCATCCCATTCCACTTTAAATTATTGTTTTATACTTGTGCTATTTATAGGAGTCTTAACTGTGTTGCTCTGAAATAACCCTTCAAATCGGGTAATCCCAGTCCGCCCTGTTCTACTGGAAGAATTAGCTTATCCCACTTGACATTTGCCATCTCCCCCTCCCAGGTAAAGTCCGTCAGCTCTTTATTAATTGCTAACCACAACTTCTCCTCTGGTTGATAAAAATATGCCTGACCTTTGTATAAGACTAATGGGACTAAAACATTTTAATTGCTTGTATCTTTCTATCCATGTAACAAAGCTTCCATTTACATTTTCTCAGTTATTGCATTATCTTTTGTTTAGTCTCTTCCCACATATGCTTAGTTGTCACACCAGAAGTATTTTAATCCATACTCCTAAATACTTCATTTTATCATGTCCCCATAAATATGGATATTGCTGAACCAATTCATATGCGGGTACATAATTTACAGCTCTTGCCTTTGTTTTAGCTTTATTAATTTTGTAGCCTGAACAGATTTGAAACGGTCTCAAAATGTTCTACAACACTGTAATCTCTCTCTCTGCTTTTGTCAGGTATAAAATAATATCATCTGCAAATACAGCCAGCTTTTCTTGGCTACCATATCAATCATATCCTTGAATTTCTGAGTCCCTTATTTTCTTTGCTAGCAGTTCTAAATATAATGCAAATAAAGGGGAAAGAGGACACCCCTGCCTGGTTCCTCTGCTCAAGCAGAAATTATCAGAGAAGACCCCACCCACTTTAATTATCACCTCTGATCCATCATATATCCTCCTAATCAACCTTATATTTATTTTAGATAATGCAAGTGCTTCCATTGCCCCGCTCATAAAGTCCCAGCTTACTCTGTCAAATGCTTTTTCTTCATCGAGATCTACCAACAACAATGGTATTTTCTTACATTCTGCTTCCCTCTGGATCATCAGTGCTCTGTTAATGTTTCCAAATGTTCGCCTCTCCTCCACAAAACCACATTGATCCATAACTATCAATTTTGGCATTACTTTTGCCATTCTTTTAGCCATTATAGACATGAACACTTTAAAATTATGGCTCAGTATTGAAATGGGCCTGTAGGAAGCTGGATCTATTATATCTTTACCCTCTTTAGGTGTTACAGCTACCACTGCTTTCTTCCAGGATGTTGGTAGTTCTCCTCCTCTTAAAATACTGTTAAAACGTACCAGATATTTATCAGTTTTTTCCTGCCTAGCTTCCAAACTTCCACAGGAATGCCATCTATTCCTAGGGACTTTCCTGGAGATTGGTTATATATCACAATTTTTTATCTCATCTTTTACTATCCTAACTGTTGGTAATTGAGCCTCATCTACCTGAAACTTGTCATATTTAATTCTTAAAAAATCCATTTGTATCTTTTCTTGATTTCCATATTTATCTGCTTTATACAGCCCATCTTAGAATTTCTGAAATATTTCTAATACCTCTACAGGATCTGTTGTTACCTTCCTTGTTATAGGCTCCCTTAGCTTGGTGACAGCTCTTTCTACTTTCTGTTGCCTGAGGTGTTGTGTTAAAAGTTTTTTGTGCTCTAGGGTTATTATCAAAAAAAGAGTTTCTTAACAGCAGTCTTTCTAAACTCATGTATATTATCAAGGTAATCTGTAATTTTCTGCTTAGCATTTTGCAGTTGATCCTCATCTTGTTCTGTGAGAATTCCCCTATTCTGCAATGCTTTAACATTTGTTAGTCTCTCTAAGTAATTCTTATTACTTCTTAACCATATCGCACTTTCTTTTATTTCCACCCTATTTTTAAACTCCACAAATTTTTCCCACTCCTTAGCTATATTTTCAGAAATAATTTCTGTCCTCTCAAATAGCTCCTGAATAATCTTCACTACCCATTCCTTAAATTCCTGTCTTTTCAACAGATAGGTGGGAAAACACCAGAGTTTAATTTTTATTTCATTGCCCTGTGTTTTATTTAGTTAATATTGGCGGAAGGTCTGAAATAGTTATTGAGTGTGTATCAAGACCTTCAATTAATTGCACATGTTCCTGTGAAATGTAAATTCTGTCTAGCCTACCCCGTTTTTTTTTATCTTGGGGAATAATATGCCAATTCACTCAGAACTCCTGTTACTGAATTCACATCTTCCATGCCAAATATCTTCATAAATTTCTACAAAAATGTACCCTCCTTTGTTATATTTTCCCTTCTAGGCCCCCCAGACACATCTTCACTGCTGCAAGTCACATTCTATTCCACACTTAGAAGCCTTATTCCTTGCTGAAAATTGAATATTTCTCCCAGAATTTTCTTAAGCTCCATGAATATAAATACATGCCAGTGTATTCCTCCTCCCATGTTAGTAGCCCCTTAGCACTACAAATTTGCCATTATCTTTTTTATCCTGTTCTATTACTATTGGAGCTCCTTTTGCAATTAATGTAAGTACTCTTTTTCCTTTGTCTCAGATATTCTGCTAAATAGCCATCCTGAAAACATTTCTTTAGCAAATTCACATGTTAAGTTCTTTCCAATTGTGTCTCCTATAGCATAGTTATTTGCACTCTACATTTTTTAATATAGTTCCCTTTTCTTTCTTTTTTTGTTGTATTTATCTGTGAGATCATTGACATTTAAAGACATTTTAGAAAACATCTTTGTATTAAAAAGTTATTATTCATGTATAACATTTTTTTGTTAAATGTTTAGTTTCATCTTTTGTGTTACATGCATACACTGTTTTCCAGGTTGAACTCACATCTTTCAAAACATTTTTGTTTTATTGAAAGCCCTAAAAATAAAAAAAGAAAAGAAAAACCTCCCAATACCCCCTTAAAACTGATTAATTTAATACTAACAAACAAAACTGTGTACATCTACAAATGTTGAAGTTGTACCCTCCTAATAGGAATAAATGTCCCAAACTAACAGCCACACTCATGTAAGTTAACCTAAAAGAAAGGATAGCCATGCTAAGATGCATGGTACAGCCTATGCTTCTACTAGGTGTTTTTTTTTTCAGTATCTTTATAACTCTCCCAGCTGGGAAACATCTGAATGCTTTCAGAGAACATTATCTGCTAGCCAGGTTCTCTTTATTTCCCCAGCCAGTCACTGTCCACCAGACTGTAACCAATTTCGACATGAGAATCAGTCAGTCAATTTCTCTTTGTCAGATTTTTTTCCATGGAGACATGAGGGCCAGATACAGAATTGCTTCTATGCATAGATTAATTTGCTAGAAAAAAGCCTCATAATATTCAGCATTATTTTTCATTTACTTGCTTTCTCTTAAAAACTGATACTAAATCAGTCTAAGGTCCTTAATCCAGTCATTCCCCCATGCAAGAATGAGAAAAAGCGCATTCATTTTTCTTTTGTCATGCACTTTTAAACAGGCTTTTTTTTACATTGCAGTGCCTACATTTCTTAAAACTGAACAAGAGTAGAGAGAGAGAGAAGGGAGAATGAAAAGGAAAAAATAAAGAACAGCACCACCTATTTACAATCCCATTACACGTACAAATAACTGAGAAAACTTTGCTTTATAGCATGCAAAGAAAAAGTATTCCCCACAAAAATAGTACTATTAAGGAGCAACATTTTCTTTACTTACAGTTAACTTTCTCCCCTCTCTTCCCCTCCCTGAAGCATTTTTCCGAACATTAATGACATGAAGTAGGGCATATACCGAGGCTCCCACAAGTCCGACAAGTTCTGAAAAAGTCCAATATTTCCAGATTTTTTTGCTCTGTCATATTTCACAAGATAATTATTGCACTGTAATCCCATATAAAGTTACTGGTTTTATTACTGTTCATCTCCATCTCCCAAATCCTGTCTCTCTTAGTTTCCAACATACTCTTGATTCTTCTCGACAACTTTTGTGCTCCCTTCCTTGTCTCCAACATTTTCTGTTGAAACAGTGGAAAAGGTTTCACCGATACAGTCTCTCTGTTGTCTTTATTAAATGAAGCAGAATCTCCTCCTGTTTCACAGCTCACGTTTTGTATGACAAACTTTTGTATTTCCTGCTTAGCATGGATTTCATCAAAAAATTATTTTAAACCTCCAGGGAAGAATACTTTAAAGACAGTTAGGTACAGCAGTTTGAATCTCATACCTGTTTCTCGACATTCCCTGAATAGTGAAATGAATTTACTCCTCTTCTGTCTGGTGTACAGTGAGTAATATTTCTCCACAAACACTCTGCTGTGTCCCACTTTTACTATTTACTTTTACTTTTTACTATTTGTCCTTCTGCCACAGTTTTGCTAGAATTAACTCCTTCTGCTGGTAGGATTGCATCTTTACTACTAAAGGTCCAGGTTGTTTTCTCATAGCCAGGTTTGGAGCATACACAGGATGTGCCCTTTCAAGTAACAACTCAGGACTGTGGAATAACAGTCCAGTTGATTATTTGTGCTTTCATAAAATTAATGCAGTCTGCTCCTTCCAGCTTCTCTGGTATAGCTGAAAATCTCATGTTTTCCCTACGTGCTCTGTCCTCTGTTTCTATTATTTTTTGAAACATCTATTCCTGAGCAGTATCATATTCAGTCCAAAATGGATTCCTGCAAGTAAGGCGTCTGCAAGGTCTCAAAATACCAACTTAAACAAAAAACAACCAGCAGATAGTGGAAGCCATAAATATATATATTATTTCACTAATGGCAAGACATCAATATACAAAAATAACGACTGGTTTCGGCTTATAATTAGCTAAGCCTTCATCAGTGACAGAGGACACTGATGAAGGCTTAGCTAATTATAAGCTGAAACCGGTCGTTATTTTTGTATATTGCTATCTTGATATTAGTGAAATAATATATATATTTATGACTTCCACTATCTGCTGGTTGTTTTCTGTTTGTCAGGCTCATATTCAGCCAGCCTTTTCTTCATTTCAGACTCTGAATTTTGCAGTTTTATCACCTCATGTGAACATCTGTTTAAAGCTTCTTCCATTTTTTCAGCCTTTTGTTGTTTGTGTTGATATACTCTGTAAGTGTTTCATTTATTTTAACCAGGTCTGTATGCACTCATCTTATATCTTGTTGCATGTTACTGGAAGTCATATCTGGAAATTGCATTGCTTTTTGATGTACAGCTGCAGAACTTTCCTCAGTCAGTGTTTTTCCTCACTTTTTGTAGCTGATTTATTTCTAGGTGCTCTGTATTTCCTTTTTTCTTGGCATCCGAGCAGTGCACTTACTAGCCAGTTACTGAAATGTACTCATAAACACAAAAGTCTACTGGCCTTTTCTGTTGAGTTTCTGTTTTCACACTGAGGGAGCTAGAGTCAAGTTGTTACTCAGCGTGTAGCCATCTTGTAAGTCCAAAGGACAGAAAACATTGTGCAAAAGGCAGTGAACAAAGCTCCTAGTCTGTAGGAGACTTGAGTATAAAGTAAGGTTTTGAGGTTGAGGTGGTCTGTGTATTCCATGTGGTTTATGCCTTGTATTCTTTTTTTTCAAAGAACCTCTGCGGGAATTGCAGTTGTTGCATATGCCTGGTCAGGTGCATACCAAATGGGAGCATTGTACTCAATGATTGGACTTACATCCTTATATCTGGAAGCCATACCCTTGCATATAATTTGTGCAATATGATTTCCCTGCAACATGATGGTCAAAGGGCATGTCACTGTCCACATATGTCCCCACGTCCCTAACCACTGGGTATACTCTTAGCAGTGTATGTGTGTATTGCCTATGTGGTAATTCACAGGGATGGCCATCTTTTCAAAGGATACTGTTGGACATTATTTTGGCATTCATTTATAGACCATGGCTTTAGCGGGTCTATATTACATGTCCGAACGCTTAAATGTTTGAATCGCTAAAGATCGACCTTTAGTAATCGAACATTTAAATGCTCGAATATGAATAAAAATAAAAAAAAAAAAAAAAAAAAAACACTTAAAGGTGTAAGCAGGGGGGCAAGCCCCCCTGCACCCCCCCCCCCGCTACTTCAATATACCAACTCCAAGATCGAGCTACAGTGTAGGGAATGGGAAATTTCCCATTTCCGCAGTGTAAGAACACTGAAGTGCAATCTCAAAGTTGGTATATTTAAGTAGCGGGGGGTGTGGGGAGTGCAGTCCCCCATGTGGGGGGTGCAGGGGGGCTTGCCCCCCTGCTTAAACCCTTTCCTTTTTCTTTTTTTAATTTTATTACATATTCGAACATTTGAATGTTCGATCGCTAAAGGTAGATCTTTAGCGATTCAAACATTTAAGCATTCGGATATGTAATATAGACCCGCTTTAGCACCTATTATTAATTTGCAACAAGCCCTCTTGGAGTATGTTAGTGTCCTTATGGGATTCTCTGATTGCATTAGCCTTGCAATTATTTGTAAACTTGGTCCCCCAAAGACCTTTGATGTTAGCTTTCACTTCTGAAAAGTAGATGTCAAAAAGTAGCGGCCCCAGCACTGAGCCCTGAGGGACTCTGCTAGCGACTGTCCTTTTTGTGGTGGTATAGTCCCTTACCCTTCATAGGTTCATAGGTGTTTATTAGGCTAATGACCACAAGGGCCTTTTTAAGCCTAGCCATGTATCCCAAATCTCTGGCAAGTTCTGATTTCCTTGATAAGTGTAAGCATGGGCCTGGGAAATGAACCATTACAGGCTACCTGTTTGCATTAGAGACATAGGTGCCAAGCCAGGGATGAATTTCCGGTTTCCCATTTAATTGTCCAAGTTGCACTTGAATTGGGTTAGGGAGGAAGTCTGTTCACATGGATAGGAAGTCTTTCCATAGACTGGGTAGTCTATGGGATACATACCTATCTCTCCAGCAGGTCCTGTTTATACCACAGGCAAGGCTTAAATCTTTAGAACTGGTAATTCTGGTACTATTTGTTTTGTGGATATGCAGGAGGTCCATCAGAGTGGGATCTAACTGTGTATGCCAGGCATAGATCTCCCCTCAAAAGCCTGCAGTAGACAGAATATAGGGATAGGGCCTTGAGGCGGACTGCACAGGACATATTACTTATGCCTTGTATTCTTTTAGTGAGGAACCTCTGTGGACATTCCAGTTGTTGGATATCCCTGGTTAGGTACATACCAAAGGGTGCATTGTACTCAATGATAGGTCTGATGAATGCCGAATACAGTGGAACAATAACTTCTTTAGACTTAGATACCATACCTTTGTTTATAAGTTGCGCAGCATAGAATGATTTCCTCAACACTGTAGACACGCGATGATCAAAGGCTAGATTTCTTTCTGTGTGTGTCCCTAAGTCTCTGACTACTGGGTCAACTCTAAGGGGTATGTTGTCAATATAATAGTTATCAGGGATGGATGACCTCCCAAAGGATACTGTTATGCATTTCTTGGCATATAGTTTGGGTCTATATTAAATAAGCGAACGCTTAAAAAAGCAAATGCTTATTCATCGACCCTAGTTCAGCAAATGCTGAAAATGCCGAACACTCAGAACAGTGATTTTTATTCCCAGGGGAAAAAATCGCTGTTCCACAAAAAAAAAAAAAAAAAAATTAAAACAGTATTTAATGTGGGGGGGTCTTGCCCCCCCCCCGCCAACTCCCGAAACCGGCCCAGCGATTTTTTTCCCTGAGAAAAAATTTGCTGTTCCGGGTGTTAGGGATTTTCAGCGTTCGCTGAAATAGGGTCGATGAATCAGCGTTCGCTGATTCAATATAGACCCTATAGTTTTAGTCCATGGCTCTGACACCAGTTGTTTGTCTGTGTCAGCCCCTCCTGGAGAACATTTGTGTCAGTGTGAGATTCAATGACAGCTCCTAATTTGCAATCATCTGTAAATGCCAAAAAGGAGTTATCCAAGGACTGATCCCTGAGGAACTCCACTTGTGACTGGCCTCTTTCTAGAGGTGGACTCCCCAATTCTAACTTCCTGGGTCCTGTCTGTGAACCAGTTGGCTATCCAGCAGGTGACATACGGGTTTCTATCTAAACTCTTGAGTTTGTCAGTGATGCATGTGTGGGGTATTGTGTCAAATGCCTTGGCCAGGTCAAGGTAGGCAGTGTGAACGATTTTGCCCTCATCCATTCCTTTGGTGACCTTCTCAAAGATGTCCACCAGGTTGAGTAGGCATGATCTACTCTTGACAAAACCAAACTGGGTTGTGTCCGGTGTCTGGAGGTTTACTGTATCTCTGTTGATCATCTCCATGATAATTCTTTCTTACTTCCTATGTCCTATCTGTTGGCTGTTCAGTGAGTGGCATAGTGGTTTATTCCTAGTTTCCTGAGTTTGTCACCAGTGCCTGAATGGGGAATAGTGTTGAATGCTTTGGCAGGTCAAGACAAGTCAGTGTGTACCATTTTGTCCTTGTCCATAGTTTTGGTGACTTTCTTGAAAAAGTCATCCAGTATGAGTAGGGATGCAGTCTGCCTTTGATGAAACCAAACTGTTGGATCTGGAGTGTGAAGGTTTCCTATGCCTTTATTTTTAATATGCATAATTATTCTTTTCCATGGTTTTTCATATGAGACTAGTCACATATGGGTATGTTGTTATCTAGTTCAGTAGGTGGCCTGCCCTTGTGCAGTTGGATAATTGTTGCAGTCCTTCATTTGTTAGGCACAAAACTACTTGGGAGGACAAGGTTAAACAGTGATTTTAGAGGTCTGAATAAGTCATGTTTCAGGCTATTCAGGAGGATCCCTAGATATTATCAGGGCACATTGAGGACTTGTTCCCTAACGTTAGCCAAGAAAGTTATGGTCAAGGGTATCTCTTGAGAGGTGTCATGGGTGGGGTGAAATTGGAGCTAAATCTATCAGTCAGTAGATTTGCTGTATCCTCCAGCTCCATATTATTGGGTCTATTTACAATTAGTTCATCTCACTGTTGTGCATAACCCTTCAGGTTGTGTTCATAATTAAAGAGGTCTTTGTGGTTGTCCTTTGCCTGTAAGGCTATCTTTACTTCAAATTTAGCTTTAGAGGACTTGAGTAGACTCCTAATTTCCTTATTTAGTTTGATGAAGGGTTTCTTGCCTTGCTGGGCATTGTACTTCCTAGTTTTGGTTATGCATTTCGTCCTTTTGATTTACAACTTGGTAATATTGGGTTTCCACCAAGGTGGCTTGTTCTATAAGTTGGCCCTGTGCTTATTCCTGCTGGGTACAGCTGCCTCAGTGCAACTGTTTGCATGATGGTATACGGTTTCTGTGAACAATTCTTTATAGGCAGCGGAGTTTGTGTGGTTGGCGGAAGCTTGACATTTTGCCAGGGCATCACTCAGTAGTAGAAGGTTTGTTTTGGAATAATTCTTAAATGTTTGAGGGTTAGATGGGGTTTTAGTTTCATTTCAAATGAGACAGCTTTATGGTTTGACTTGACAAGTGAGGATGTTACACACAGATCGGTGCAAAGCTCCCCCATGTTTGAGATGATTAGATCAAGGATGTTGTTGCCCCTAGGCTGATCAAGAGCATTTGTGTTGACAAAGTCCTGAAATCTCTGGGCCTGCATTTTGGAAGTTTTATATTTTTCCCCGTTTATAGTGGGTTAGTTGACGTTACCCAGCATTATAGTGTTAGGTTCAATGCAAGCAACTGCGGTATATTGAAGACCTATTGTTTGCAGTGATATGGTATGGGACCTTGCTTATGGTGAGTTGGACATGGAGAAACGTAAGTGAATCATACTGCTTGAATGATCCTAAAGAGTGACTGTTTTTGATAAAAATTGAAACACCTCTTCCTGTGCAATAGCTGCTCTAAATGTGTAGAAAGCATTGTGTATCAACAAACTATAAAGCTTTGCACTGCTGGGGTGCTCTCCACATCTTTAAAACATGTCTCTGTAGTTGCACAGACGTCTACTTTCTCCAGGGTAAGCTTGCTTGGACTGGAGTTTTTGGTTTAGACTACATGCATTTACCAGTTACATCTTTAGATTGTCTTGAGTTGCTTTTGCTTTGTTGGAAGATTTATTGGGCTGCCATTGTCAACCTCATAGTGCCCTTTTTAGGCAAAGTTTTAGCTAATATTCAAAAGGATAAAGAAGACAGGTGCATAACTTCCCTGGGAAAGCAGCATGGCCTGTCAACCATATCCTGCCATGTTGACAAATGTGGTATCGTCTTCGAATTACACCAAAAACATATTGTGGAATCCACATAGAAGGTTGAATGATTGGAATTGCTAGGCTCATACCAGCCTGAGGCACACAGTTTGAGAGCTCCATCATGTCTCAGGTCATTTGCACCCACATGTACAATGACATTTCACGGGTTTGAATATATGTTTCATATAGCAATGGTTATGCAACTGTGCATATTGGGATAATAACTCTGCTAATAACTTCCTTACAATGTGTGGTACAGGAGAGTATTCTTTTTCCAGGATTTCAAATATATGCTGAAAATATATGGCCTGTCATAACAGTAGAGTGAAAGGCATTAGCAGAACTGAAGATGTAATTGTTTATTATAAGTGGTTCATTGACCTGAGTGCATGTGCTTGATCTGGTAGATTCTGGCTCCTGATAGGCATCTAACTGTAACCATCTTCTTCCTCATCTTAGTGTGTGGAATCTCCTTGGACTAGAACATTTGTTTGTATGGAAGTCTACCATACCGGCTTACTAGTTTAGACACCCTGAGTTGAAGTGGCTTGTGCCATGGTAGATGTTGCTTTGGTGGAATGTTTGTGAGGTTGCTGAAGATTCCTGTTGTTATAGCTGTGTCTAAGATGCCTTTAAAGATTTGGTAGATTACATTTAAGAGCCTCAGCATACATGAGTACTATGTTGTGCTTGGTCTTTAGTGAGTGGTGGATAAAATGTGGTGTTGTGTGTATCTGACAACCTGTTAGGTAATTGTAGTTTCTGAATGTGAGAGCTTTGTTTCCATTGACAGTGTGTAATTACATCTCTCACTCAGTGTCTAATCTTCTAAGAATTAGCTGGTTGTCAGTAAACATGAGACAATTGTAACATTGACTCAGGATGCCCATTTCCCCCAAGCTGTTTTAGATTAGAGAAGGTGTGTTGGGGGGTTAGTTGCACAGGATCCGTGACTTTGGAATACATGGATTTGAATATATGTTTTGTTTAGCAATGGTTATGTAACTGAGCATATTGTTATAGTAACTTTGCAAATAGCTCCCATACAGTGTTTGTGCAAGAGAGTATTCTTTTTCCAGGATCTCAAATATATGCTGAAAATATATGGTCTGTTATGACAGTGGGGTGAAATTCATTAGCAGAATTGAAAACGAAAAGGTTTATTATAAGTTCATATAGGGGCTTTGGTACTTGACAGAACTGTTAGAGAGGATAGGAATGGACATCCATGGCTGGGGGGGAACAGAGTTGGCTACATATAGTCACAAGCCCTCAAAAGAACAGGGGCAACACATGCATCCCCCCATGCCCAGGAGTTAGGATATATAGAATGATCTTCATAGCATGAATGCAGGCAAGGACACAAGCAACCTCCATGGCTTCCTGATAGACACTCCCAATCACATTGCCCACAGAACAAATGGACTCAAGTCTAGTTGTGAGAGGTATGATGGTCAGAATATATAGGGCAAAAAGGATCTAGAAAAAAGAAGATTCAATACTTTTGTTACAGCAGTGAGTGAAAAATTGCACTTCTTCATATCTGAGTTACCATTTCACTTACAAGAAGTGAGTTATACCATTATTGGGCATTTGGTTACAGAGAAGGGAGTGTAAACAAAAGTTGGACAGGATCATTGTATTTGGGCCACATGGACAATAAGATGTAAAGTTTGTAACAAGGATTATGCATGTGTATATTTTTAATATTTTTGGTCATAACTCATATAATGAATTAACTGGCAAAATGAAAGAGTGACCAACACATTGGAGAAATCATTGAAAGTGCATAACCCTTCATGGTGTTTACTTGACCAAAGGTAAAGATTTGCAAAGCTATTACAAGGCTGGACTTAAATTCAGTGGCTATTTGCCAGTTATAACATATTAGAATTAAAATTTGTTTGTGCTGAAGAGTTTTACTGTTTATATGTTTTTTATGTGTTTATGTTTCAAGAGTTAAGAACCTTTAGTCAGCTTCGTGGTGTAGAGTGTAAAGGCCCAACCACACAGTGAGCGAGTGGTGACTTGTGTTTTTGACATGAGTGCCTGTAGGAGGAGCTGGTTGGTGAGGATGAGAGAGAGCAGATGCTGCTGACTCATCTATCCTGGGGTTGGGAGGAAAATGGCTGTAGGTTTACCACACAGATAACACCTAGTGGAGTTTCAGGCTGGCTGAGCCTGCACTGCCATAGCACACTCACACTATGGAGCTGAGGGGAAATTGGAGGGTGGAGATACGCTTCCTTTTGGGAGACAGCAAGTTTGAGCTTAAAGTAGGTGGTGGATAGTGAGGGGGTGTTCCAAGTAGGGAAAGAAGGCTGCCCTCCTCCAGGTCCAGCAAGCTGGCTTGCTCCCTACCACCTGATTCTCGTCAGGGAATGAAGGGCTGATTGGGGTTGCCAGGTAAGAACAAATGGGTCACAAAGCTCTTTCTTAACCCAGAAATGCCCAACTATCTGGAACAAATGGATCAGTTTGATGAAGGTAGAGGAGTTATCGTACAAGGTCATAGGGCAAAAAAAAAAAAAAAAAAAAGAATTAAAAAAAAAATTGTTTCATTTATGACTTTAGGAAAAATATTTTTGAAAAATAAATCAGGATACACCATTGTTCTTAAAGAGTGGGTACATTAATCAGTAGTAAATGAAACAATAAAAGCACACCACCAGCCTTTAGATCGATCTCACGTGACACTCCACATCATTATGTTGACAATTAATAACTGAAAGTGGTTGTAATCTTCCTTTAATTTGTCAGAACTAAACAACAGACTCCACCAAAATGTTGTTTCTCTTCTAATAAAATGTTTGCCTTCTCCTTAATCCAGTCCCAAGAGTACTACATACAAAGAAGACATAATTTAAAATAGAATAGTATTCCCACTGATTTCACTGCATATGTTTTATGAGATCTCACTCTTATTTCCTTCACATTTTATGTGACATCATGTAGGCTAGGAGGAGTATGAGTATCTGGAATCTCAATGGCCAAAGAAAGTGAGGTAGTTAATCAGATCACAGACTCCAGCTGCAAGATCTTTTAAAGTCGGTCACTAACTTGATTTTTTTTATTGTGTGTGTGTGTGTGTGTGTGTGTGTGTGTGTGTGTGTGTGTGTGTGTGTGTGTGTGTGTGACCGTGTGTGTGAATGCATGATCTGGTGTTATCAGTCACAGATTACTAGTTTTAACACATCATCCTAGAAATGTGTCTTGTAGCTCCCAAACCAAACAAAAACACTATATAAACTACTTAGTCAACCACTGTGCTGAAATACAGGGCACAGTTGTGTATAATAGATGGCAGGTATCAAAAACCAGAAGACTTCATTGCCAGCAACATCCAAAAATTGGTGGAAAGTGGAATGCTGTCATTAGTACTCAGTGGAGAAATTACCGTATTAAATAATATTCTGACCACAGTACAGTTTGCTTCCACATAATATACTTATTTTTGGAGGTATGTTGCTATTTTCAGGCTTGATTTATCCCTTCACACAATTCTTAGAATCCTTGATATCATAAGTGGTTTTTGAAACCACACTACATGACCAACATGCTAGTGGCACCAATAATTAAAAAAAGAACATATGTATTATATCTCCCTTTTAAGAAACTAAAATAAATGACCCATTGTGGTAGAATTTTGCAGTAATACTTCATTAAAGGTCTACAGATTTTACATTGATTCTTGAATACAGTAGAGTCTCGATTATCCAAAACGTCAGTTATCCAAACGCAGCCTTCCAAAATTTTCAGGTAGGAAAAATCATAAAGTCTGAATATGTAAACAGTATACGTATTCACTTGTGTATGTTTTTTGAGCTTTTAGCCCGCTCATCTGTGAAAAATATTCTTTATTGTCCACTGGAATCACTGAAAGGTTGAAAAGTGTATTCCATGTGTGCAAGTTAATAAATTAAAGCCAAATTTATTTCTTCCTTACAAAGCAGATGCACTTGACTATATACAACAAAGGGTGTCCAAGTGAATGAATGCAGAGTCATCCAGTTTATGGTCTGCAGGTGACCTGCAATACAGAGCTTGATCTGGACTTAAGGATAGTGTTACTTTAAGTACTTTAAGTACTGTGAAAGATGATTGTAGTACAGATAGGTACAGCACAGACTTATTTCATGAATGGGGAGATGAAGCACCCACCAAAGCTAACAGAAGTGGTCTCCCAGTTTTAGAGCCCATTAAATTCTCAAAGTCTGACTCCTGAGACTGCAGAATGAAGAGGAATGCCTTTCAGAAGGAGAACAGATGGAAGCAACAGCTTTTATTCTTAAACGCATTCATGTTCCCTAGAATATTTACCAGTCATAGGTCAAAAGAGCAAAATTGTCTCTTTAAGTAGATACACACAGAACCTAGCTTGGAGATATATATATATATATATATATATATATATATATATATATATATATATATATATATATATATTTGTGTGTCTTTATGGTCATGTACACTAGTAATATTCAAGTTAATTTTGGAAAACTGTTGTTTAGTGCTCCAATAATATTGTCATTTTTGGAACATGGCTCAAAGTGGTCCTCAGGGCTAAGTCTATAAACATGGTCTGAAAACAAAATGTGTAATATATTTTTCCACTCCACCATGTGCAACACATTTTGATAAATGGTGTCATTTTTCCATGCATTATTATGAATGCTTCTTAAGTAAGCTAAATTGTGGTGGCTGCTAAGTGAAAGGGGAAGAGAATAGATGCAGAATAGCAGGATGAAATACAGCATTTTACTTTTAAAGTGACATCAATATTTTAAAAGTGAGCAGCTCGAGTCAATTCAGATGTGATTATGCCAATGAGTATGATTATATGTACTTAGAAATAAATGAGGAAAATCTGGCATACTCTGCAAATCCGGAGTTAGTCTTGTTATGAGTGCTACATATTTGTCTCTGTTGCCATTACTTAACATCAAAGCACTTTTCCATGATGGACAACATTAATAATCACTACTTTACTGTTTTTATTATTTCAGATTGACTATGCATGTTTATCTTCTCCAGGGTGGCTATTTCAATTTGTTCCCAAATTTATTATGTATATCATCTGATAGTGATGAATCCTTTAAGGAATTGTTTACTATGCCATTCTCGGCTTCTCATTCTCAATTTATCTAAGCATTAAAGATGTCTGTCTCACTAATGACAGAGGGGCAATATTTTACTTTGACTAAAAAGTCTTCTTTTTCTTTCAGCTGTTCCCATTAGGGGTCACCACAGTGGATAATCTGTTTCCATTTCTTCCTGTCCTCTGCATCTTGCTGTGTCACACCAACCACCTGCATGTCCTCTCTCACCACATCCATAAACCTTATCTTAGGCCTTCCTCTTTTCCTCTTACCTGGCAGCTCCATCTTTAGCATCCTTTTCCCAATATACCCAGCATCCCTTCTCAGCACATGTCCAAACCAATGCAATCTCACCTCTCTGGCTTTGTGTCCAACCCATCCAACCTGAGCCGACCCTCTAATATACTTATTCCTAATCCTGTCCATCCTCATCACACCCAGTGCAAATCGTAACATCTTTACCTCTGCCATGTCCAGCTCTGACTGCTGCCTTTTTGTCAATGCCACTGTCTCCAACCCATATAACATAGCTGGTCTCACTACCCTCTTGTAGTGTTTCCCTTTCACTCGTACCAGTACTCATCTGTCACAAATCACTCCTGACACTCTTCTGCACCCACTCCACCCTGTCTGTACTCTCTTCTTCACCTCTCTTCCACACTCGTCATTACTCTGAACTGTTGATCCCAAGTATTTAAACTCATCCACCTTCGCCAACTCTACTCCCTGCATCCTAACCATTCCTCTATCCTCCCTGTCATTCAGATGTATATATTCTGTCTTAGTCCTGCTGATCTTTATTCCTGTCCTTTCTAGAGCATATCTCCACATCTCCAGGGTCTCCTCAACCTGTTCCCTACTCTCACTACAGATCACAATGTCATCTGCAAACGTCATAATCCACGGAGACTCCTGTATGATCTCATCTGTCAACTTGTCCATCACCATTGCAAATAAGAAAGGGCTCAGAGCTGATCCTTGATATAATCCCATCTGTACCTTAAACGCATCCATCACTCCCACCACAGACCTTACCACTGTCACACTACCCTCGTACATATCCTGTACCACTCTTGCATACTTCTGTATCACTCCCGACTTCCTCATACAGTACCACAACTCCTCTCTAGGCACCCTGTCATATGCTTTCTCTAAGTCCACAAAGACACAATGCAGCTCCTTCTAATCTTCTCTGTACTTCTTCATCAACACTCTCAGAGCAAACATCACATCTGTAGTGCTCTTTCCTGGCATGAAACCATACTGCTGATCAGTAGTCATCACCTCCCTTCTTAACCTAGCTTCCACTACTCTTTCACATAACATCATGCTGTGACTGATCACTTTTATCCCTCTGTAGTTACAGCAGCTCTGCACATCACCCTTATTCTTAAAAATCGGTACCAAAACACTTTTTCTGCACTCCTCAGGCATTCTCTCACTTTCCAAGATTTCATTAAACAATCTGGTTAAAAACTCCACTGCCATTTCTCCTAAACACCTCCATACTTCCACAGGTATATCATCTGGACCAACAGCCTTTCCATTCTTCATCCTCCTCATAGCTGTCCTTACTTCCTCCTTGGTAATCCGTTGCACTTCCTGATTCACTATCCCATCATCCAACCTTCTCTCTCTCTCATATGTGGACAACAATACAGATTTACTTAGACTAAAAAGTAAAAAATAAAAAATATAAAAAAAAAATGTAATAAAGTATGCTTTTTATTCAGTCACTCTAAAAAGTAAAAAAATAAGGAACCAGTGTGAAAACTTTGCAAAATAAATGCAGACAAGCTTTTTGCTGATTCCTGCTACTTCTACTGGTACCGCATTACCAGAGTCAGCGAAACCAACCTTAAATGCTTTTTTGAAATCAGCTTGTTTGTGTTCCTTTTAAAAACTTTTCACTCTTCTTCCTTATTTTTTTTACTTTTTAGAACAACTGAATAAAAAGCATTCTTTATTAAAAAGATGTTTTTATATTTTTATTTAGGACTGAACAGATGCATTCAGCACAATACTAGTTTTCTTGTTATCAAATTTTTTTGCAGTTATTTACTTTCAAAGTGTAAGCATCCTCAAACAAATACATAGTCCTTCTTTTATCTTTAACACTTCATTCTCATGAAAGAAGCAAATCAGCAACTAACACACTTAACATTTATTCTGCAGATGTTAACCAGTTACAAAGCTTATACCAAGTACATTTCTTGGCTTGCTGGACTTGTAGCTCATAGAAGGTTACTAGCAATGGCACTAGAGCCCTTACAAGCCTAGCCATGTTTATTCTGAGTTGCCCCAGTTATTGGTGGTAAGTGAAGTTTGCAGCGGTCTATGGTAGTAAAAAATGGCTTCCTCTGTCCAGGAGGGACATGGGTGCCACCCAAGGAGTGAATTTGCAGTCACCGATCCATTGATCTAGGTTGTGTTTGCAGAGGATCAGGGAAGGGCTCTTTTTCATGTGAACTGGGAGCTTGTTCCAGAGAAGTAACAGTCTCTGAGAGATTTATCTCTCTCTCACCAGCATGACCTGTTCATGTCAGGGGCTAGGTTAAGATCCCTGGAGTGAGTGACCTTCGTGCAGTTTGATTTACGAATGTGTAGCATTTCCCTCAGGGCCAGATCAGAGAACTTCCTGTAAGCCAGGCACACTTCACCCCTTATTAACATGTAGGGGACAGAATACAGTGACAGGGCTTTCAGCCTTTCTTTGTAAGACTTGTTTTGTGTACCCTGTAATTTCTTTGTGAGAAACCTCTGTGGGCTGTCCAGTTACTGCAGATGTCTGGTGAGGGCTAGATGTGATACCTTTTCTTATAAGATGAGCCACGTGGAAGGATTCTGTCACTACTGCGGATACGTGGTGGTGAAAGACCATATTGTTATCAACCTAAGTACCCAGATTGTATACCACTACATTTAAGGGGGTGCTGTCTAAAATGTAATTAGTAGGATGTCAGCTTTCCCAAAGGGAATAATAATGCACTTTTTTTGCATTTGGCTTTGATCTGTGGTTTTGGCACCTGTCATTTATCTGTGTTAACCCTATCTGCAATATATTAACAATGGGGGACTCAATGATTGCTCCCAGTTTGCAATAATCAGCAAACCTGGTCAGCCACAGGCTGTCCAAGTTTGCCTGAACTTTTGAGAAATAAATTATGAAAAGTAAGGGGCCCAGCACAGTGAATTTTGCTAGAGGTGAAGCCGCCCACTTTGACAGTATGTGTCCTGTTGGTAAATCAGTTGGCAACCTATCTGGTAATGTAGGGGTCAGTTCCCAATTTGAAGAGTTTCTCTATAACACCTGAATGGGGGATTGTGTCAAATGCCTTGGCTAGGCCAAGACAGGAGGTATGCACTGTCTTTCCCTCGTCCAGGGCATGGGTGACTTTCTCGAAGAATTCAACCATGTTTAACAGGCATGATCTACCTTTAACAAATCTGAAATGGGTGTTTGGAGGTTACCTATGTCCTTGTTAATAAGATCCATAATGATTCTTTCCATGGACTTGCAGATGAAGCTAGTCAAGCTTATAGGCAAAAAATTCCCAGGGTCAATTGATGGTTCCCCTTTGTGCAGAGGGATTACTGTTGCTGTCCTCCATTCCAACAGAACATAGCCAATTCTCAGACGGTGGTTAAACAGGGTTCCAAGTGGGTCTGCCAGGTCATAATTTAAGTTTTTTAAAAGGCAGCCTCGGATGTTGTCTGGTCCCATTGATGCCATGTTTTTAGCCTTGGAGAGCACCAAGATTACCTGCTCTCTTTAGATAAAATGTTTAGGAATGGTGGCAGGTATACTTTGGGGGATGATTGCAGGGGACAGGGTGCTGAAGTTTACTCCAAATCTGTCAGCTAGCAGTTTGGCTATTACCGCCGGTTGAGTGTGGGTGGTGCCGTCCGCAACCAGTTCAGCTAATAGCTGGATATTCCCTTTTAGATTTTGGACATAGTTAAAGAATGCCTTGTGATTATCTTTAGCTTGGGAGGCTATTTTTGCTTCGTAATTAGCTGTGGAGGATTTGACAAGATCTCTAATTTGTTTGTTTAAGCAATCGAGGGATTTCTTCCTATGCTGAGCCAGTTCCCTCCTGTTCTTGGACATTAGTTTCTTTCTGTTGTTATATAGCCTGTTTATATTAGGAGTCCATCAGGGTGGCTTTTTTTTTGGCAAGACTTGATTTTAATCCACTTCTATGCAACTGCTTAAATGGTTATACAGGACATTTGTGTTTACCTCTGCATAGGAGTCCCGAGTTATCTCCACACAGGGAGGCTTTGAAACTTCTTATACCATCACTTACTAGGTCATTTGTCTTTGAAAAATGTGTAAGCATTTTTGAGCTTGATGGTGTATCTGTTCTTATAATTCCATCGAACAAGACTGATTTATGGTCCGATCTTACCAGGGAGGATATCACACGATGGGGTACAATGCTATCCCATGTTAGTAAGTACTATCTTCAGGATTTTTGAGCCTCTTTTGGATGAGCTGACTATCTGTTCAAGAGTATTTCCATTGAGGGAGCCCAAGAACTTCTGAACTAGCATGTTTGTGGTCCTATATGTTTCCCAGTCGATGGTAGGATAATTAAAATCACCCATGAGTAAGGTGTTCAGCTGTATGGCAAGTGACGCTCGTAGGTCCAGATATACAATATGCTTTTCCTGTTTCCTGGTGGGGGACCTATAGCTATCTATGATTTGGTAGGGGGCTTTGCCTATAGTTAATTAGACATGGAGTAGTTCAAGAGAGTCATACTGTTATACCAGTTTCGAGGTGTACTAATCCATAATGAAGATGGAAACGCATCCCCCTTTGGTTCTTTCACACTCAGTTTGTGGTCTGAACATATGGAAGGCATTGTAGTCCTATACGGCCAGGGTGCTTTCTGTGCCTTTAAACCATGTGTCAGTGACTGCATAGATGTCAGCATCTTCCAAAGTGAGGAGTGCTTCCAGTGAATGCAGTTTCTTGTTTTGACTCCTAGCATTAAGCAGCAGTACCTTGAGTTTATCTAGAGAGGATTTAGTTATGTTGGAAGGTTGATTATTTTAACACTGCCTAAAAAAGACACAATAGGAGTGGCTAATGCCTTTGTCAGTTTCCAAAAGCCTAGAGGAGACAAGTGCGGACCATCTTTGGCAAAGCTGCGTGGCCTGTTGGCTATGTCTTCCCAGACTGACAGATAATGGATTCCCTTGGACTGACACCAGTAGCTAAGCCAATTGTTAAAGTTAATCATTTTTTACACTGTCATATTTATTTATGCAAAGTGCTCTTTCAGTCTACTGGAGATATCATTCCTTTAATTTGCAAAAATGAGAAAACAGTTTATCCCATTTTAACTCTTGGAGACTAACATATACAGTAGCTTAACTAAAACCAAGTAAATCACTGTTGTAATTCCTAGGCGCCATATGCTTAACTGACATGGATAAATAAATATGACAGTGTGAGACAGTTATCTTATAAACAAGCTGTACAATAGAAGGAGGAAACTAGTACAGAAAAGAGTAAAATCCCAAGAAGGGAAGACATCCCTGATCAGTATCAGCAAGAAATTACGATCCCTCATAAAATCATCCAAGGTGAGCTTTGAAAGAAAAATTGCCAAGGACTCCAAAGATAACCACAAGGCATTCTTTAGCTATGTCAAGAATCTAAGTGGCAATGCTCAGATCTGCTCGGAGTTCGTGCAGAATGGCACAAAATACACTGAACCGACCGATATCACCAACATCCTGGCAGACAGGTTCAGCGCAAACTTCACCCCCCTCTCACCCCCAAGAGGGCCCATAACCATACCAGAAGAATGTAGAGTCCCTGAAATCACAGACACTCAGGTTAAAACAGCCCTCTCCAAAACCAAAAACACAGCATCAATGGGACCGGACGGTGTCCCAGGCTGCGTCCTACATGAGCTCAAAGATGAACTAACCCCTCACCTAAATACACTGTTCAAACTCAGCCTCTCTACAGGCTACGTAGCCATAGAGTGGCGCACAGCAGTGGTTATTCCACTCCACAAAGTTGGAGCCACAACAGACCCCGGGAACTATCGCCCTACAAGCCTGACTAGCTTGGTCTACAAGGCTATGGAGCGCATCATCATGGAACTCATTAAATGAGACATTGGGAACCTCCAAACACTGGACCCTACCCAGTTCAGTTTTGTTAAGGGCAGATCATGCCTCCAAAACCTGGTGGACTTCTTTGAGACAGTTACCAAGGCTATAGATGAGGGAAAGGTGGTACACACAGCCTACCTAGACCTCGCAAAGGCCTTTGACACCATTCCCCATTCTGGTATTATAGACAAGCTCACCAGCTTGAACTCCTACGTCACAAGATGGGTTGCCAACTGGCTCACGGATAGAACCCACATGGTGAGAGTTGTGGGAGCTAGGTCCAACTCTAAATCGGATACAAGTGGAGTTCCCCAGGGCTCAGTCCTAGGACCCCTCCTGTTCGGCATGTACTTCTCAGAGGTACAGGCAAGCACAGGAGGACTATGGCTGACCACGTTCGCAGATGACTGCAAACTGGGGGCTATAATTGACTCTCCGGCTGATGCAGACATCCTCCAAAAGGGTCTCACTGTGACGGATACCTGGTGTCAAAATCATGGCCTCAAGCTAACTGCCAAAAAGTGCATTGTCATCCCCTTTGGAAAAAACAAAGTACCCACAAACTACCACATAGGTGGTAGTCTCCTAAATACGGAAGACGTAATAAGGGATCTGGGGACCCAAGTAGATAGTAATCTCACCTTTGATAATCACATTGCCAAAGTGGTTAGAAAATCCTTCTATGTGGCCCACCTAATCACAAAAGGGTTTGCATCCAGTTCAAAAAAAGTCATTGTGCCCCTCTACTCATCACTCATCAGACCCATCATAGAGTACAACGCTCCATGTGGGATGTACCTTACAAGACACCTGCAACAGCTGGAAAGACCACAGAAGTACCTCACCAAGAGGATCACTGTCTTCAAACAGATGCCCTATGCAGCTCGACTGAAGAAATTACAGTTGTACTAGGTTTGCATACTGCCTGCTCAGAGGTGATCTCTGCCTGACATACAAGGCCATGTCCAACCCAGAACTGATGGACATGCTCCACCTAAAGAAAACCTTATCCCCGCGAGCCACATGCTCTAGGGATCTAAACCTCACCACAACAGTAAATTGGACGTGCTGAATTGATAGATTCCTGTCCCAGAGACTTCCCATGCTTTGGAACAAGATCCCAAACTACATTAGGCAGAGCTCCTCGCTAACACTCTTCAAAAGAAATCTTGACGAATGGATGGGAAACAGAAAGTTTACCTCGGGGATCACTTCAGTGGCTCAGCTGGACAGAGGCACAGGGAACTAATCTAAGGGGGCGGCGAAAGCCAACACATTCTGGCTAGGCTTAGAAATGCCTTTGGGCAGATAGCCTAGTACCTACCTATGAACCTATGATGCCTGTTCCATGAAACTACACTGGTACAGAGTAATTAGAAGTATTTATGCATTTGAAAATCCAGGACAGTATTAAGAATTCCTAAACCCTTCTGTTAATATATACTTTATAGAATTAAGACTGAATGATGGAAACATCTTTGATCACATTGAATGGAACTGACTTTTCTTCAGATTGTCCAAATATATGAGTCCTCTAACACCTTCTTTCAGTCACTCACTGTTGTATGCTTTCAACTTCACATAGTTTGTTAAGTCTGTCCATAAATTTGAGCAAACATTTTCAGGTCTAGGAGGATAAAGCAAGAATACTCAACTCTTTAGCTGCAGTAGAAGCCTTAGCAGAACTCCTTGTTCTTCATCAACTTATAACAGACAACTTCACTGAATTGGTAAGTACAGTGTCTGTTTATATTTCTTTATAGATGAAAATATTCACCATCTCAGAAATAGTATTTCAGTCATAAGCCCTTTCAATAAAGTATATCCCTTCTTGCTCATTTATACCAGTATTTTCCATGTTGGTGGATGAGTAATACCTTAAAAATAAAAGGAATTACTCTAATTTAGTATTACGTGTCTCCGAAACAAATTAGAATTACCTTTATTGCCAGCTTGATCTGCTTTTAACTGCATATTAACAGCATCTTCCTTATGTCAAACAAAATATTTTGCTATTAAAAATGCTGGTACTATCCTTTTGCTTCTTCTTATGAGTTTGTGGGGACAGTGCACTTAAACACGGCAGACATACCTTCCCTTTCCCTTGTGATAAATTTCGGCTTGTCTTGGGGAATCCCCAAGTATAGTCATGCTCATCAAGAGGTATAATCCTCCCAGTATATTCCAGACCTGCATGTAGACCTACTGTTCGTGGACTGGGTCCAGAAAGCACCCCCTGGATAAATACACCTATAATGCAAGGAATAATTATGTATTCTGTCTACTGGCTTAATAACTAATTCAGATCTTGTCATACTCATTGAAATGCCTCTATGGAATTGAACTGTAAACTAAGTTGTAATGAACTGTGCCTGTCTGAAAATTCAAAATGATCTGTTCCTTAATGAAAATTCAGTATTGTACTATGTCTATGACTGTGTTACTGAAAATGCCTGTATACATTTCTGTGTAAATGGTTCTACATTCTGTTGTTTGTTTAATTATATTTTGTCCTGTCCTTAAAGGAGTCCTTGGAACAGTTCACCTAACTGATCAGCAAATGTTAAATTATTAAAATAAATAAACAAAGATGCTTGGACCGTCTTATTGTCTGCTTTTGATCTGAACAAGCAGTGACATTATTTCAGGACTTTTTGTACTTACCAAGCTTCCCCACACTGTCACAGAGAGTAAACTTTACAAAGAAGTCTCATTTCTACCCTTGTATTGTTGGTCTGTTTCTTCCATTCGCTCCATAGCTTCACAGCATATCACTGGTGGGTGAGGATGGGGATGTAAACTGATCAGTAAATCACTGAGAACTCGCCTTTCATTTCACCACACATCATTTGCAGAATTGCAGATCTGTGCCTTTAAATTGCCAACCAGATTTTAGAAAGTCGAGACACTGCATTCAGAACAGGGAAAGCTCTATAAAACAAAAAGCCTGCATTCTGGCCCAACATAAAGATTGAAGCAGTGCATGGATGTCAGTAAAGTGCTTGCAAAATATGGAAACAAATAATAAAAAGAAACAACACTAAATGGAAAAAAAAACTCTAAACATTTTTGCAGAGGGTTACCCCTATACCCCCTTTACAGTATATATGCTGGCTCTGCATTTAACTGTGAGGAAGTGTATTATTCCACAAGCTGTGCTGCTCCGAAGTAGAAGTTCTTTTTGGCTCAACAGTCCTTTCAGCTCTGTGCTTCAATGCATGAAAATCACAATAAAACGTTCTACAAACTGGAGTTATCAACTACATGCTCCGTAAAACTGCTGCCATAGCTTGTCAGTGTCACACTTTCCCTTGCCATCATCATTCATGAACAAAAACTAAATGTACTTAAAATCTTCAACTGAGGGTAGTGGTTCTTCCTCCTCCTAACTGAGCAGGCAGTCTTTTTCTGGAAAATACCATAAACTCATCTTTAGAAGTAGTGTTTATTCTCATATCAGCTTCTTCAAACCCAGTAGTTAAGTTGCTTGAGAACTTGTTAAAGGTTATGACCGCATGATCCCAGAAGGAAATTATCGACATCAAATAATAGGGATGCCACCTCTATATTATTTACATGAAAATCACAGATCAGAGAGGTGACATTTTTGGCCTAGTCTGACACTCCCTTAAATATGAGTATGGCCTAGCATGAAGAATGGGAACAGTACTCTGATTGTGCTTCAACTCTAACTGGATTATGATACCTGATTCTGAATGACATTACAGGCTAGATAATATGTGCAGTTATTTGCTCTCTGCCACGTCTATCACTTTAGAAAAAAAAAAAACTTTTATCCAAATGCAGTAAAACAAGCTTAGGTTTTTTTGGGGGGGCTATAAATAAAATGTGAATTAACCAGGAAGTCCATTATAGAGCCAAATGGGGGCAAATTTAATTTTCCAGATCACAAAGTATATATACTAGACAGAGTCCTCAGAATAGTGTATTACCTGTGTCTTCATGAACAGAAATCAAAGGAGCCTGAGGCACTCACTTTGCCCTGTTGATAGATTCTTCTGTAACTTATGGTTGGGTCATTCTTTATTTCCTTCTACTCTGGGAAACAGGCAAAGACTATAGAAGAAGGTCTGTTAATCCTTTGAGGATAAATCTCAATTGACAGTGTCAAGACTGCAATTACTTCAAGTGAAAGACTGGACTGATCTAGAAAGTTCACCATTTATGCCAGCAGCACAGTGTGTAGGTAGAAAGAGTACATTGCAGAGGACTCTTCTGATTTACTTCTGTTACGAGTTGAAGTTTGGCCATGTACCTATGTAAGTTATCTTTTACATGAAAATATTGTTTTGTATTGCCAAACATATATTTGATATTAATTTTATTAAGTTGGTGTTTACTTTTACACTATGTCATTTATTTTACTTTAGAACTTGTATTTCTTGTCACATTTAAGTTTATAAAGTAACTGACTTACTACTGATTTTTTTTCCTTTTTAGTTCATGGCCCATGCTGCATGTTACTATCCCCTGTTATGTGACATTATGCAGTTCGATCTCATCCCAGAGCTACGAGTTGTACTGCGTAAATTCTTCCTTCGCATTGGGACAGTTTTTAGAATAACTCGTCCATCAGAACATGATCACTTCATAAAGCAACAGTAGCATTCAACTTACCATCTGAGTTAATGTTAAGAAATGAATAACCCATGACTTAATTACGGGAGCACGTGTATCAGGAGGCAAATCATGCCTTCTGCCTAAAACTCCTTTGAATGGTTGTTCTGTATTTGGCATCTCTCAGATAGATTGAAGGTACATTGTGGATGCTTTGACTTATCCTAAGCTTGCTGCACTTACTTTCCTTACAGTTAAGGATCTCCATCACTGAATACTTACACAAGGCTTCTGCTGAGCATAAGCCATTAATCAGTAGCGCTGGTACTTCATCCTGTGCAGTATCTTCCTTATCCCAGTCACCAGTTTACCAATGTTTCACAGATTTTGTATGTGGTCTGTGGAAAAAATGTTTATTGTTTCAGAGGATTTTGCTTCTGGAAGCAACAACGGTCTGTACTTTGAAGGAAGGAGATCTCAAGAATGGTAAAATAATAAGTTATAAGTAAAAATTATAAAAAGTAAAATGAAAAAATGCAAAGTCTGGTAACATTTTGAAATTACTTTTTTTACATAGTGTTTATCAAAAATATCAGCAACTTCTGTGAAATTGGTTGTACAGAAATGTAGTTCTGTAATATAAAACACTATACAAATCTTCCTATATTATTTTTATTTCAATGTTTTATTGATTTTCTGGAGTTGCATAATTTTATTGATTTTTTTTACATATATATGCACTTGGGGTATCTTCCTGTTGCGGGAACTGTACATTTTCTCACACTGAGCTGTACTATATGAATCTTGTTGAAAAGAACTAGGGCAGTTTGTACTGAACTAGGAAAATGTACACTATGGAATGCTACTACCTGTATTTTTTTTAAGTTGGAGCATTTGTAAAAAAAAAAAAAAAAAAAAAAAAAAAAGGGCAATTAAAGATGATCCTTTAAAGATTGTATGTTAAGTCACTGTTAAGATGCCGGGAGTGTTTTCTCCTTTGAGGTAAAAGTGTCTCCTTGGCTGAGGCTGGTTTCAAGGTGGGTACAGACTTCACTGCTAAAACATATTGATGCAGTTTTGGCTTGGGGTGGCTACTTTCATTGGAGGTATGCCATATACTGTGAATTGTGCTAGTATGTTGCAGATATGGTAAATGAGAGTTGTAAGCATTCCTTATCAAGGTTGGTGTAGAAAATTGTTCTGAAGGATAAACACTGTATATGATACATTTATGTAAAGTTTTATATGTAAAAACTAGAAAATTCTGTACAGTACTGTTCTCATCTGCCATATTCTGATCTGTTATAGGTCAATAAAATTTCTGAACTCTGACAAGTATTGTCAAATCTACTTATGTAACAAGATGGACATTAAATATTTTTATTAACAGTTTAAAAATATTTAAACATGAAGCTGAATTAAATTGCTTAGATCAACAATGTATATATTTTAAATTACTAAGGCAATTTTCTCTAGCATTTGTATTCAGAGTGGTTTGGAAACCTTTTTTGAAAACTGTGCTTACATCACTGTCATTTTTATTTCTCATTCACCTTGTACTGTGTTGCCTCACTAAAATGAAATTTCTCTAGAACTTTTGCTATGTTATCCTGCAGAATCATATTCTGTATGCAGAATAATTGAAGTAATGTATGTGCATCTCCTTGCCATTGTAAATTATCATAACTGAAATGAGGAAGAGCTGCTGATCTTGGCTGTTGTCACTCTATATATTACATATAAAAAGGATTCCAGGAATCGTTGCTTCTCAGCATTCTGAGGAGTGGACAGTAATGTGTATTATATTGACATTTTCTTCCTACCTTTGTAGTGCACAGATTGTTCTAGTGTATCATTTTATTCCACGGACCTGCTGAATGAGTGAGTGATATATTTTGTTTATGTATCAGTATCACCATTTGTTGATAAAACTGTTTCTGGAAATGGATGTAGAGAAATCCAAAAATGTGACTTCTGTGATGGTTCATTTAAAGAATTAGAAAAGTAGTGTTAGAACAGTGATACCAGGACCTAGCCCTGGAACCAGGCTTTGGAGGTGTTAACCACTGGCACGTACCTGATAGTCATATGGCCCATGTAGCTCTTTCTGGTTACCTCTAAAAAGCTGCATGGTGCCACAGCATAGCTCTTCAAACATGAAGGGTAGTGGTGAGTGTGATGATGTCTTAGTGGCAAATTAGGATGGAGTAGACCCCAGCACATTAAAATGGCTGTTGGAATATGGAATGTCACTGGTGTGCTGAAGAAGAAGTCAGAGTTGTTCAAAGGATTGAAAAGTACGTCTTAGGATAGTCATACCTCTTCACACAGAGTTTGTTGTAGAATAAGATTTTTTGATCAAGTTCTCGCGTTGGTGATGTAGAGGGATAATGGCCTGAGTTTGATTAGTGGCTCAGGTTCCTGATGGAGTTGGCAATGAGAGAAAGAGAGAAAGGAATGAAGGGATGATATATGCCAATGTCAAGGTGGAGGTAAACAGTTGAAAGGGTATTTGCTAGGAGACACTCTCACAGAACACAAGATTTCCTGGTGCCTCACAGTGAGTGGAGTTTGACCTGCTGGCGTACATCCCTTGCAGAAGCAAGGGACAGTCCATTGTTGATGCATGTTACACGTGCTAGTTACTGGAATTGCTAAGCAAGCATGCATATGGAAAGGGGGGGGAGAAGGGTAGGCTGCACCTCTGAACCTGAAGTTGACATGCTTCTTACCACCCAGCTCTCATCAGAGAAGGAACATATAAGTTGATTAGGATTCCCATCCAGGATTGACTGACTCATGGGACTCTTGACTAGCACAAAGATGTTTGGCTCTTGCCCTGACAGAACATGAAGGCAGTACAGCCATTGATTAAGTCCAAGGGAGAATAAAAGAAAATTTAAACTAGGATAGTCTTGGAGATAGATGCCTGTGTTTGGGTAGCGTACAGTTGGAGTGTGCTGCATTAAATAAGAGGGTTGCCTCAGTGAGACTGCAGATTACAAAAAGGAAAACTGACTGTTTTTTTTGTGTGCATATGCATATACCAGCTGTTCAGAATGTCCAGCCATCTCAGGGGCCATGGGTGAGGTGCTTAAAAGAGTACTACTTACTTTGCAGTTTTACTGGGAAACTTCAATGCTCACATGCAAAGTGATGGAATTACTGGGGGGGGGGGGGTAATTGGGAAGCATGGCTTGCCCAATATGAACCTAAGTAGTGAATTGTTTTTGGACTTCCGTGCTAGTCATCAATGTCTGTAATGAGTTAATGAGCACCTTGTTCAAACCTAAAGCTTTTCGTAAGCCTAATCAGCACTAGATCATCTTGGATAAGAAGCCAGTAATCAGCTTTGTAATTGCATCATCAGACCAGCGGCCATATATTGTCAAAGCTGGCTCAGGAGAAATGTTGAGTTGCCCGCTAAGTATCACTTGATGTTGAAGTAAATCAGATGTCTGTGTGGTAGCTAAACAGACCCCAAAACACAAAAGTGTAGTGGGAGTGTTCTGGTAAGGTAAAGCATAACAAATGTGTCTATTCTACTTGTGGTCATCTTCCCCGTCTGCCATACTTCTTCCATATACAGGTGAGGATGCAGTCATGGAATCTGAGTGGACTGTGTTGAAGACCTCATTAAATGAGGTTATAGCAATGTACTGTGGCCAAACTGTGAATGGTGATTTTCACAATGTATCCCTAGTACCTGTTTGTGGGCAACAGTGGTTAAGGAAGTCAGCAAGTTAAAGTACTCTGTATAGTACTACTAGAAGGTTCTCTGGATCTGAACTGTAGATACCAGGAAGACAGCAGTTGCAGCAGTCACTGAACTAAAGGCCTGGGTATGGACAGAATTTATCAAAGCCATGGAAAATGACTATAGGGTGACCACAGACAGGTTCTATCAGATTATCTGTTGACACAGGAGGGCAATGGGTGAAGTATTCCCAAGGCTGTGTTCAGCAGAGGTGTTGAAACCCAGATAGAAACGGGAATAATTTTTGGGGTGAGGATGTAATACTTTGAAGAACATGTGAGCTGAGTGTGTTTGTGTTTCTTTAAATGTTAGTGATAGAAGAAGTTAATGTTATTGGGTCCATTTTTGTAGATGAGATCACTAAGGCAATTAAGCAGTTTTAGTGTAGTAAGGCATTGAGAGTGGGTGGGATCCAGCTGGAAATGGTGAAGGCAACGAGTATTGTTGGGAACACCTTTTCACTGTTGCTTAGAAGATGGGAACAGAACTTCTTTACTGGCGACAGAAGGGTGCGTTCCAATTATAATAGAGATGTCATGCTTTTTTGTCCCCTTGGGAAGAACTTTGCTAACCATAGCACTGGAAAGAAAAAGTTTATCCAGTAAGTCATCCCTTGATTCAGGATGAACAGTGCAAATTCTGTCCTTCCAATGGAATACTGGGTCAGCTCTGTCCTTGCATAGATATTGGCCATAGGATTTTGCCAATATGAGCTACATATATCTTGTGGGCCTCCTGAAGGCATGTGACCACAAACCTCAAAGTGTTTTTTGGGAAATGTTGTAACATCATTTTGCAACTGCTTTACACCATTTAGTTCCTGTGATTGTGAAGTGAGAATTGTGTCCTCATTCTAGGCATTAGGTGAACATATTAATACAGTGGGTGCTGAATTCTGCCAGGGATGTGTCTGTTCTCTTCTGTTCATAATGTTTATAGATAAAATATAAAGGCACAGCTGAGCTCTGGAGAGTGCCTTGGTTGGTTATGTGATTGCATTGTTTTTGTTTGCAGACAGTGTTATCCTCTTGGCTTCAAGTGACTGTGATCTTTGGTGTTCACAAGAGTTGTGCAGTGCTGAATATGAAATGATTGGGTTGAAAACTCAGCTCTCTCAAGTCAGTGATTATTGGGTTTTTATCCCAGTAAAGAGGGGACTCTTGTCTGCCAGTGAGAGGGCAGCATCTACCTCAAATGAAGATGTTTGAGTATTTTGGGGTCTTGCAGAAGTATAGCAAGGGTGGGGGCAAAGGAGGCAACCTAGGGGAGTTGACTTTTTCTTTGTTCTTCAACTGATGCGCTGAGGGGAACAGTGTGCCAGACTTGGGACTGGAACCTGGCACTGGACAAGCCAACTGAGCTAGGTGAGCCAACTAAGCTGAGTTACAGGACAAAGCTCTCAGTTTGCCCACTATTCTGTGTCCTTATATGGCAGCAACAGAAAGGATGAAAGCACAGGTGCAAGCACTGGAAAAGAGGTACCTTTTTCATGGTTCTTGGGTTCACTCTGCTTGAAAGAGTAATGAGGCCTGCAGTCTGGGAAGTTCTAGGAATAGAAGGTGTACTTCTCAAGTTTTAGTGGAGTCAGTTGAGGTGGTTTGGTTACCTGTCAGAGGTGTACCAGTCATAGCCGACTGGAAAGAAGACTCAGGACATACTGGAGAGATTATATCTCTCTGCCTATCTGGGAATGCTTGGGGAATTCTTTAGGCTAGTATAGGGGCAGTTATGTTGTATGGATAAAGGACTGTTGTCTGGTCTTCTTAGCTTGCTGTCACCATAGTTCTCAATATGGCACACATTTTAGAAAAATGAATGTGGAATTTTATTTGCAGTAAAAAAAATAGTGTGGAAAAACAATTATTATACAACGACTCCCGATTAATATTCAAAAACGTGCACACAGATTGGTCAGCGTGCATGTTGTAAATCAGAGTTATAGTAATGGAAAAAGGTCCGGTCGCCCAGACTTTTTCCATTACTATAACTCTTTTTTTTTAACAGCAATGGAAAACGCAAGATCTTCGTTGCTTCACACTGTCTCGCTATGTTAAACTCCTTTAACATAGCGAGACAGTTTGTAAAAAGCAACGGAGATCTTGCTTTCTCCATTGCTTTTTTCAAGACTGTCTCGCTATGTTAAATGGGTTTAACGTAGCGAGACAGCTTTAAAAAAAGCAACAGAGATTCTCCATTGCTTTTTTTAAAGCTGTCTCGCCATGTTAAACCCATTTAACATAACAAAACAGTTTGCAAAAAGCAACAGAGATCTTGCTTTCTCCGTTGCTTTTGCCCACAGCTCTGATGTACTATGTAGGCATACGCATACGCAGTACATCAGAAGTGCTGCAGAATACCAGACAGCTGCGGAAGGGCAGCAAGAAGGCATTATACAATGCCATTATTTAAGAAAAGTAATTATTTTTTTTCTTAAATAATGTCATTGTATAATAGCAATAACCTACTTCTGGGTGTGGGTAATGCTGGATTTACCCACGGTTGGCTTTGTTCGGCCACTTGGGCTTCGCCCTCATGACCAAACCACACCACACCAACCATGGGTAAATCCAGCATTACCCACACCCAGGCGTGGGTTATTGCTATAGTATACTGAGTTGTCTATTGCAAAATATGTTTTACATGACTGACAAGTCTCTAGCAGTCTTTGGAGAGGTTCATTTTAAGAGTGAATTATAATGTTTGGGTTTACCTATCTTATGTTCTTGTTTTTTTCCTCATCAGAATTTTCCCAGGTACTGGCATAGTCCTAGTGAGGAGACAATGCAAGCATTTTGATTACTAGGTCCTGACATAGAAGGATGAGACTCCATTATGTATCTCATGATGCTTCATTTTCTCCAGTATCTCACAGCCTATCTGGAAATGCCTGAGGAATTATTTAGGATAGTATGGGGGCAGTTGTGTTGTATGGATAACAAACTGTTGTCTGGTATTCTTAGCTTGCTGCCACCACAGTTCTCAGTATGGCATACATTTTAGAAAAATGTATGTTGAAATAATTTTATTTCCAGGAAAAAAAGTGTGGAAAAACAATTAGTATACAGAGTTATCTATTGCAAAATATGTTTTACATGACTGCCAAGTCTCTGGCAGTTTGAAGAGGTTCATTTTAAGAGTAAATTATAACATTTATGTTTACCTATGTTATGTTCTTGTTTTTTTCCCTCAATATAATTTTCCCAGGTACTGGCATAGTCCTAGTGAGGAGACCATGAAAGCATTACTAGGTACTGACACAGAAGGATGAGACTCCCATTATGTATCTCATGTTGCTTCATTTTCTCCAGAGTTCTCCTAACAATTTCAGTGTTATACATCCTTTTGCTGCACCAGAACACATTTGTAGTGCACCATGACATCTTTTTTTATTATCTTCTTTACTTTTTCACTCTTGTTTTATTAATTTGCATCATTCATTGATTATTGTTATTGGTTTCCTTCCTCACTGTGGATGAAGGTTTTGGGATATGGTGTTAAACTCCATTTGTAAATGTGCTTGTATTCGACAAATACCACCTAAAGACTTCAGGTCATAATGTAGAACTGTGTGTTTACTGCACTAAATTTAAACAGACAACCAAGGTGAGGAGGCTTAAACCACTTGAATTCATTTGTCATAGAAACCCCTACAGTTCCTCAAAAAGAATGTGAAGAAATAATTAATTGAAATAAAATGAGGAAAAAAGAAATAGATCATCCAGAAAAGATCTGAACCTATTCAGTGGATGAACTGTAGTTCACTGACAGGATGTGGATCACAGTCCTTGGCCAGTACTTTTGAGGCAGGCACAGCTGTTGTACCACCTCCCAAATGCAGGGAAATGCAGTTGATTTCTTTTGTTTCTTTTTTACACCCCTAAGAGTTGCCCCAGATTTTTGGGATTTGGGAACTTATGTGGACAGTGACCTTTCTAACTTTTGACCAACATGTGTCTATTCTTTTAAGAAAGTCCTTGTGTATTACACAGCCTATAAACAATGGGCTTGTTTCTATGTCTAGGGGGATGTCATTGCCCCCTTTACTTAGCCCTCATTAGTCCGGTTATTGAATATAATGCCCCCTTTGGCATGTATCAGTCCGGACACATGCAACAACTGGAATGCCCACAAAGATACCTTACTGAAAAGATGCCAGGCTTACACAACATGTCCTACATGGATCGACTCAAATCCCTGTCAATAAACTCAGTGTTCTACAAACTGCTAAGAGGTGACCTGTGTCACTCATACAAGGCATCCTCTGACCCATTACTGATGGATTTGTTGCACATCAGCAAGTCTAATAGTATCAGAAATACTTGGTCTAGGGATCTAAACCTCTTCTGATACATCATTAGAACATTTTGTAGTGACATGTATATTTTGCAGAGGACACTGCTGCTGTGGAACACCTCCCCATCCACATAGCACAAAGTTCATACCTGTCCATTTTCAAGTGCAACTTAGAACTATGAATGGGAAACAGAAAATTTACCCTAGGACTGTCCACTGTACTACTAATGGACAGATGCAATTCCTAAATGCTTTATCCCAGGCATGGGTCCCCTCAAATTAACTGTAGTAAGATCCCAGTTATTCTAATTAAGGGTAATATGTAATTATCGACCACGGGATGTGTAAAGCCAATCTATAACCAAATGGGATAGATTATTTCGAGCATAAAAAGGAAAATTGGCCAGGTTTGAAATGGCCCATAAGGACATCTAGCCTAGTAGCTACCTATGAACCTGTGGTGCCATCTGAGTCTTTATCAGCATTAATGCCTTTGAAATGCATAGCTAAACAGATGTCTTCATCACTATCAGTGTCTGTACAGATGTTAGACATCATCAGCCCCCTTTTTCCCATTTTCTTCTACGTGGGTTCAGGGAATCTGGTTAGCTGTTGCCAACTCTCCAATGTTGGACCTACCTTAAATTTTAATGGAGATGAAAGCTAAGCTTAGGGGTGCTAGTTAGTGCATTGAACAGCACTATTACCAGATCATAGCGCTAACATCTTTTCTTAATCCTAACCACTACTCATGTGAACCCCATAAAACCAAAGCCCTAAACAATACTAGCACAACCCTAATATTCCAATCAGTCTCCAGAGCCATGGACATGGGTAAGGTGGTTCACACAGCCTATCTAGACCTTGCCAAGGCCTTTGACACCATCCCCCACTCTGGAATCATAGATACACGTACTAAGCTGGGCATTAATCCCTACATCACCCAATGGGTTGCTAACTGGCTTACTGATAGAACCCACACTGTAAAAGTAGCCAACTCCAAATCCATCTCCAGACAAGTGACAAGTGGAGTACCTCAGGGTTCAGTCCTGGGACCGCTCTTGTTTGGCATCTACTTCTCTGAAGTACAGGCCAACACTAAGGGACTCTGGATAACAAAGTTTGCAGATGACTGCAAACTGGGAGCCATTATTGAATCCCCAAATGATGTGGATACTCTACAAAAGGGCCTTACAGAAACAGATGCTTGGTGCCAGAGCCATGGGCTCAAGCTCAATACCAAGAAATGTATAGTTATCCCCTTTGGGAAAAAACATGTATCCGTGAATTACCATATAGGTGGCAGTACACTAAACACTGAACGTTTGATAAGAGACTTAGGTTACACAGGTGGACAGTGGTCTCACCTTTGATAACCACATCGCCACAACAGTCAGGAAATCCTTCTATGTGGCACACCTCATCACTAAGGGCTTTTCATCCAGAAAAAAGGAGGTCATTGTCCCACTGTACTCATCCCTCATTAGACCCATTATAGAATACAATGCCCCGTTTGGTATGTACCTCTCAAGACATCTGCAACAACTGGAAAGGCCACAGAAATACCTCACTAAAAGAATCACAGGCCTAAAGCAGATGCCCTATGCTGACCGCCTTAAAAAACTCCAGCTATACTCTGTCACATATCGTCTACTCAGAGGTGATCTTTGCTTAACATACAAGGCCATGTCAAACCCAGAGCTGTTGGACATGCTACACTTAAAGAAATCCCAATCCCTCAGAGCCACACGCTCCAGGGATCTAAACCTTGTCATCACAATAAACAAAACATGCTGGAGGGATAGGTTCCTGACCCAGAGACTCCCCAGACTCTGGAATAGATTGCCCATACATGTCAAGCAGAGTGCCTCTTTGGTCCTCTTCAAAAGGAACCTTGATGATTGGATGGGAGAAAGGAAATTCACCCCGGTGATCACGTCAGTCACCCTGCTAGACAGGGGTCCGGGGAAGTAAATAGTGTGGGAAGAAATATCCAGGGAATTGTTATGGCTAGGCTTGTATAGGCCCTAGGGCTGATAGCCTAGTACCAACCTATGAACCTATAGGTCCTGACAATATGGGTGTGGAATTTCCTAATATCTGTGTCGCCAGCTTGGTAGATATTGGCATCCTGAGAGTGTAGCAATTGTCTCATGTTTCAGACAACCTTGTAACCCTTAGAGAGACTAACACCACATGTGAGAAATGTACATACATAACTTCTGTGGAGACAAAATCTCTCTTACAAACAAGGTTGTCAAGAACACGCACACTACATCTTTCACACACACTGCTCACGTATTACATGGCCTTTCTTGTGCTGAAACAGTTAAAAGTAATTTTCCCAAACCACAAAGACCTCCTAAGCTGGACAAGGAGAAGGCAACGGTTAGTTGCTTGTCTGGAGTTAGAATCCGCATTATCATTTACGCACTCATCACTGCACCACAGGTACCAATATGATTCTGTCATAGTCCTTGTAGGTGTAAATGACCTGAAATGAACCTTATTGGATTATATGACAAAAGATACATTCTGAATATGAGTCACAGACAGGTACATGCCTTGCATTGAGCAGCATTCTATATTCACCAAGGATAATGTCACAGTATGAACAGAAAATTATTGATTTTAATCATTTGCTTAGTTTCTAGTGTTACTCCATGGGGATGCAATATCTGTCAGCATGGGAGGACATGATTAACTGACCATTTTGCTTTGCTAAGGATGGCCTGCACCTGTCCCTCTGTGCTTTTGGTTATTGGCTAAAACTTTATCCACCCCTCGGAGCCTTTTTAGGCAGTGTCAAAATGACAAAACTGCCAATGTAGTAAAAAAAGAAAAGCAACCTTAAGGTGTTACTACTCAGTGCTAGGAGCCTTTACGAGCTTTCTTCACTCTGGAGAATGTGGACATCTGTGTGTTACTGAGATGATCTTTAAAGCCAAAGAAACCACTTGGGCAGTGTAAGGCTATAGTGCCTTCTACACATTTAGGCGAATAGCAACATAGGCAGGGGGTTAAAGGTGGAAGTGTCTTGATCTATGTTAGCAACAAGTGCAACTCCAAAGACAGGGACCCTTACCATACTCTGGTCACCTACAAGTCACCCTCTATGACCCACAAAGCTCACAACTGTTTCCTACATTTACAAGAGTCACTCACCATCCAACCAAATACCCTGTTCATGGTAGACTTTGACTACCCATCTGTAGACTGTAACTCACAGGCACAATGTTAACTGGACTTTATCAACATGTACACCCTGGACCAGATAGTGTACTCTCCAAGCATAGCATCAAACATACTGGACCTAATACTCACCAAAATGAGACAGCATTGCACCCTCTTCCTCAGTGTCACATCCTCATTGGTGAGGTTGGACCACAAAGCTGATTCCTTTGAAATACAAATCAACTTGGAAAACCCATCTAAATCCCATAACGGTTAGGAACTATTCTAAATTGAGCTACATCCTACTAAGCAATAGTTTGTCAAAATTTACAGCTCCCCCAAACCCTAGGAACACCGCTACCTATGCAGAATTATTCACAGAAATCCTGTACAAACATGTAAATAGCTGTACTGAGGCTGACATAGCTTCCAGAAGTAAGCACAAATCTTACACCAAAAACAAACTCCACCAGTGGAATCCTTACCATAACAGGGTGTATAACCTAAGAAAACAAAGTCATGGCCAAAATCAGAAAGAGCAATTCTAACAGAGACAAGCTCACTGATTCAACTAAACAAGAAACAAAGAGGTTTAATAAAGTCCAACAAGGCCAGTTACAAGGTCAGGATAGCCTCCCAGGCTAAGGACAATCGCAAGGCCTTCTTCAGTTATGTCAGCAACCTTAAGGGTAACACTTGTCAGCAACCTTAAGGGTAACACTCTACAGTATGTAGAACTGGTTGTGAATGCCACAACTTTCACTGACCAGGATGACATAACAAATCTGCTGGATGATAAATTTAGCTCTAATTTCACAGCTCCCCACTACACCCTGTGAAATGCCTTCTAGCATATTTCCCCGACTGTCAACAGGGAGCATGTCTTGGCAATGCTTGCTAAGGCCAAAATCACTTTTTCAGTGGGCCCCAAAAGTATCCCAGGTTGCCTCCTAAATAGCCTACAACATGACCTAGCAGGACCACTTGAGACCCTCTTCAGTTATAACCTCAAAAACAGGTTATGTGCCAGGTGAATGGACGTTCACAACAATCATCTCTCTTCATAAGAGTGAACCATCAACTGACCCCAGGAACTACAGACCCATCAGTTTGACAAGTCTAATATGCAAAGCTATGGAACAAGTTATCATCGAAGTTATTAACAAGGACATTGGAAACCTACAGACACTGGACCCATCCCAATTTGTCTTTTTTAACCGAAGGTCTTGCCTACTCAACCTGGTAGACTTCTTTAAGAGGGTCACCAAGGCTGTGGATGAGGGGAGAATGGTGACATACCACCTACCTTGTCCTGGTCAGAGCAATCGGTACATTACCCCACTCAGCCATTATTTACAAACTCTCAGAACTGGGCATAAATCCCTCTGTAACTCACTGAATTGTTGGCTGGCTCTCAGATAGGACCCAAGAAGTCAGGATCAGTGAGACTTCCTCCAGTAGGGGACTGGTCACCAGTGGAGCACCACAGGGCACTGTGTTGGGCCCATCCTTGTTTGTCATTAACTTCTCAGAAGTCAAGGCTAATATCAAAAGGTCTCAGGTTCACCAAGTTTGCAGATGACTGTAAATTGGGAGCTCTCATAGATTCCTCCATGACACTGGCATCCTACAAGAGGGTTTAGTACAAAAAAGTGCTACAGCCACAGATTGAAACTCAGTGCAAATAATTGCATTGTAGTGCCCTTTGGGAAATCATCGACCCATGCTAATTACTCCTTTGATAAAACATTCTTAAGAGTTGATTCAGTAACTAGGGATCTGGGAACATATGTGGACAGCAATTTGGCCTTTGACCAACACATAGCCAAGACAGTAAGAAAATCATTCTATGTCACCCAACTTATAAGCAAGGCTATGGCATTCAGGTCCATGGAAGTTATAGTACCACTCTGCTCAGCCCTTATCAGACCCATCAAGTACAATGCCCCCTTTGGTATGTACCTAATCAATCACTCCCCCACAGGCTTGTCACCAGGAGAATCCAGGATATGAATATCCTGTCCTACACAGATTGCCTAAAGGCCTTATCTTTGTTCTCAAGTCTCCTACAGGTTACTGAGAGGCGATCTGTGCCTGGCATGTAAGACATCCTCAGATCCAGCTCTGGTGGATCTGTTGCACATCTGCAAACCAAACTGCCAGAAACACAAGATGCAATGATAAGAACTTTGCCTGTGACATAAACAGAACATGCTGGCATGACAGATGTGTGTCTCAAAGGATCCCCACACTATGGAATAAGCTCCCCATTCATGTGAAGCAGAGTTTATCCCTGATCCTATTCAAATAAAACCTTGATCATTAGATGGGAAAACATAAAATGTTATGTTGTCCTAGCTTGCCTTCATTCTTACAATGATGGGTTTGGAGCCAATCCTCAGCTCCGATTCAGCCGAATACTTAGCTGAAGATCTCAATCTTGGCTTGTGGCAAGAAGGTATCCCACAATGCAGTGGTGCAATTCCCCAGATCTTGTTTGCCACTTTATGAGGTTGGATGCGCTCATCTTGGCCGTGGCTAAGTTGTGAAACATTTTTCGTATATTTCTTGTCAAACCCGAATAATTTTGCTGATATAGTTCTATCACTGATATATTGTATCCGTTGGCTTCTCTCTGCAGTTTTTACCTCAAAAGAGAGATTTTTTTCCTCAGGCACAGCTTTTGCCACTGCTTTATAGACCTTGGTATCCCTGTAGTGGTTGTTTGTTGTAGTTTGTTGTGTCTTTATAGCTCGTTTAAATTAGAGAGCTTGTTGAAATTTGTTGTGTCTTTATAGCTCGTTTAAATTAGAGAGCAATATGCCCGTTTTAGTTAGAGGGCTTGTCCTGTTTAATAGTTTGTGTTTGAAAATCAGAGCCATTTGAGTTAGAGGTTCTAATTTTCTTCCCTAGTTTTCTTACTGGCATTGTTAGTCTTTAAATATTATCCTGTTAGATATAGCTTCCTTTGTTGATGTCAGTATGTCTAAAGAACAGAAAGAAAGAGAACGTAAGCCTTTGGGTTTCAAAAAATGTCAGAAATGCTCGCAAAAGATGTCCATCACTGATGGACAATATTGTTTGTGTCTATTGTCTTGGTGTTATCCATCTCCAGGAGGACTGTACCTTCTGTCATTTGTTTAGTGCCGGAGTTCTTCAGGAGAGAAGAAACAAGTTGATTCTGAAAGGGCTTTTAAAACCCTCCTTTGAAGAGGCCATTCATAGCTCTTCCTCTTCTTCTTCATCTTCTTCAAAAAAAGATAAATCACATAAAAGACAATCTCCATCTGCTTCAGCTCATTTGAAGCCACCAGTTAAACTACCTAAGATGTCTAAAGCCACTACTTCCTCGGCTCCACAGTCTTCCGAGCCGTCTGAAGTCCTTATGGTTGACAGGCCTGGTTCTTCGGCTCCAAAGCCTTTGGAGCCACAAGATACCTCTACTTGGAGCCGGTCCATTGAACTTTCCCTGGTTTCTCCAACCTTGAGATCACCTATCCTCCATAGGTCTCGATCTCCTTCATTATATTCCAGGTCTACAAGAAGCTTATCTGATGAGTATGTAGACTCTTTAAGTCACCAGCGCTGACTAAATTGTTCTTGGCTCCAACCCATTTGGTTTCTGACCACTATTGTCCCTCTTCTGAGCCAAGTTGGTCCTTTGGAGCCAAAGTGCTTGGTGCCATCTTCTGTGGATTTGTCAGTTCCAGAACTCCCTTTGGTCTCCACAAAGCCGACATCTGCTCCAACTCTGTCTGTGCCATCCGGTGAGTCTGGGAGCTGGGACTCCCTGGTCGGCCCCAGGAGGGATTCTCGGCCCCAATCTTCTTCGGTGCCGAGCTTACCCCTTGGAACATTGGCTCAGGTTAGCTTGGCTCCTACATCGGCCTCGGGTCCGATCTTGTTGGTTCCGTTGCTTCCCTCTGTCTCCTTGGAGCTGGGGGGATCCGCCTTTGAGCTGATGAGGTGTGTGTTGTCTTCCCATTCAGCACCACAGAGGATTACCAGTACTCTTCCCCCGAAGGCACCGGCTACTGTCTCAGCACCACCCATTCCTGAAGACAGCAGAGGCCCAATGCCTCTGGATCCCCCTTTGGGTGAACCCCTCTCATCCAAGGCCTCCCCAGAATATCCTTCTGAGGAGCCACCTCGGAAGAGAACCTGCAAGAGGAAGCATGTTGACTTCCCAGATGAGTACACTGGCCTCAATGAGTCAGAAGGTTCCCCAAAGTCGTGCTCTGATGATATCTCATTCGCAGATATTCTGGAAATCCTTAAACAAAGAGGCAGGTGGCAGACTACTACCCCTTCTGATGAGGAGTCAGTGTACCTGAAGGCTTTCGAGTCTCAATCTTCAGCCTCCTGGGTGTCCCCGCCTTTCGATGAACTAATGGATCTGGTTAGTCGAAAGGTGTAGGAGTCACCTGACTCTTTGGAACCAGTCCCTTGGAGGCCAAACAAAATTTTGTCAGCTCCTCTGGGCAAAGAATTCTTAATAAAGGGTGTACCTGTAGATGCTATGGTGTTGGCAGCTGCCACCAAAAAGGAACTTGCAGAGACTTCCTCATCTGTTCATCCTTCGAATAAAGATTCGAGAACAGTGGACAGATACGGGAAGCATATCTTTTCTTCAGCAACTTTTTCTTTGCGATCGGTGAATACCTATCCCATTTTACAAGGCTACTAAGAGATCTCCTGAAAGAGCTAGGAGATACTCTACAAGGTTCAGTTGCTGCAGGGGTGAATGAGAAGGTCTCCTCCCAGCTTTCCACCTTAAATTCTATTGTCAACTCTTCCATGAAGCTTATATCTTTCGCAGCAGATGGAGCGAGCAGGGCAGCGGGTTCTGGAGTTTCCCTTAGGAGACACTCCTGGATACTCTTGTGTAATTTTGCAGAGCTCTTCAAGTCTACCTTTAGCTAATGCCCCCTTTGAGGGCTCATCACTCTTTGGACCTAAAGTAAAAGACAGTCTAACCCGATGTGAGCAGGAAGGAAAAACTCTGTCTGCCATTGGAGTACGTTTTTCCATACCTTCAAGACCTTAACCCAAAGGTTAGAAGGGCAGAAAGATGTGGTTCAAAAGATCCCAGAGATTTTTTCCAGGACGCATGGGCTAATACCTTCCCCGGGGGCAGAGGGGGAGGTAATAATGGTAGACGCCACCCCAGAGGCAGATGGGGTCTGCAAAACCAAGGTGACCGTGATTCCTTTTACAGATGGTCTTATCAGTGCTCCTGAAAGGAGGACCCAGTTGCTCTACTCTGGAGGCAATCGGGGACATTTGTCGATGTACCCAGAAGCCTGGCTAAATATCACCAACGACAAATGGGTATAATACATAATATCCAAAGGGTAAACCATCCATTTTTGTTTACCTGTCCCAAACAACTAAGCACTCCTGGATGTTCCACCCAATCTAAGGTAACAAGCAACTGTAGAGGTTCAAAAGTTGCTCCAAAAAAGAGTCATCCAAGAAGTCCCCACAGACCAAATAGGATTCGGAACTTACTCAAGATTCTTTTTAGTGCCAAGAAGAACAGGGGACTGGAGGCCCATATTGGACCTAAGCAAGTTAAACAAATCTGTCAAAAAGTCAAAGTTCTGACTGGTGACACTGCAGTCTAACTTCCCTTTTTAGGGAAAGACAGTTGGATGTGCTCGATAGACCTTCAAGATGTTTACTACCACATAAAAATGGACAGGACATCGAGAAGGTATTTATACTTCCGTCTGGGAGCCAGCCATTATCAGTTCAGAGCTCTGCCCTTTGGTCTCACTACAGCCCCCAGAGTGTTCACCAAATGTGTGGCAGTAGTCACGGCTCACCTGAGACAAGATTCCATGCGTTTCCCTATCTAGACGACTGGCTTCTGTCTGCCACCACCAAGCATCTACTCTTGCAAGCCAAGGATCTAAAGTTGGACATCTGCAATCATTTGGGCATGATAGTAAATTTGCAAAAATCTGCTTTGTTGCCGTCTCAACGTATTACATTCATAGGCGCAGATCTAGACATTTCATTGATGATAGCACGTCTTCCAGCAGAAAGGGTCGTAGCTCTCAGACATCAAATTCTTCACATCCTTCCCATGGGCAGAGTGAAAGCAAAAGTAATTCTTCGCTTATTAAGAACAATGGCTTCCACGATTCCTCTAGTTCCTCTTGCCAGAATGCACATGAGGATACTTCAGTGGCTGTTGTGTCTCATCTGATCAGGATAACGGAATCTTGTAAGAACGACTTGAGATGGTGGATGCATTCCACTCATGTGACAATAGGCAGACCCTTTGTTCCACCTCAACCAATAGCTACAGTGACCACGGATGCTTCCCAGACAGGATGGGGCATTATCTGGGAAGAACAGTCCAAGGTACATGGCAGGATCACGAGGCTCACTTGCATATAAATGTTCTAGAGATGAGAGCAGTGCTTCTTGCATTGCAAGCACTTCAAGATTTTCTCCCTCTAGGGACTATTGTGATCCAGTCAGACAATATGTCTGTGGTTTGGTACATAAACAAGTAAAGGGGAACCAGATCTTACCCCCTTTGTTGAAAAGCCCTAAGAATTTGGCAATGGGCAATTTCTTCCCTGCACTTTCTAATAGCAACACACATTCTAGGAAAGTCCGTGATAGTGGGCAAGCTGAGCAGAGCAATTTTAACGCCTCACGAGTGGTCTCTCAATCACAATGTAGTAGAAATGATTTTCCAAACATGGGGACAGCCTTGCTGCAACCTCTTTGCCACTCCCATGAATACCAAGTGCAGCAACTACTTTACCCTAGTTCCCCCTCTGGAGGAGACACCGAGAGATGTTCTATCTCACGATTGGCCCTCAGGACATCTGTATGCTTTTCCACCTGTTCCACATACCCAAAGTAATCCAGAAAGCTCAAAGCTTGGGAAGCAGGATAATTCTCATTGCCCCTTTCTGGCCTCATCTAGTTTGGTTCCCCTTCCTGTGGCCCCGCCTTCAGGAGAAGCTTTGGATCCTGGACCCAGTACCAGATTTGCTGACTCATATGTCGGGGGAGCTTCTGCCATCTCTCCACACCCGAAAATTGATATATTGGCTGCCCCACTTCCCAATTTAGTCAGGCTTCACAATTTCACTCCTACTGTAAAACATATTTTAGTGTCCTCCCATAAACTTCTACTAGAAAGCTTTATTCTAGCAAATGGAAGAGGTTTTCCCTGTGGGCTCAAGATAAGAACATTGACCCTTTCTCTGCACCTATTCACTCCATTTTGGAATTTCTGGCAGAACTGTTCCAACAAGGCTCAGCTGCAGCTACCATCAAAGTTCAACTTGCTGCAATTTCAAATTTTCATATTGGCAATACTTCAAACTTAATGTCACACAGGTTGTGTAGAGCCTTCTTAAAAGGTGCTTCTTTACTAAGACTTCCCTTTAAGGAACCCCTTTCTCCCTGGGATCTAAATTTTGTCTTGTACCATCTCACTTTACCACCCTTTGAGCCTGTTTCATCTTCAGACCTTAAGTTCCTTTCATGGAAAACCTTATTTCTAGTGCCTATAACTTCCACTAGATGGGTGTCAGAACTGCAAGCTCTTTCTGTTAAACCACCATATTTGATTTTTCATAAGGATAGGTTATCCTTACACACTAACTCTTCCTTTTTACCTACAGTTGCTTCTCCAAACAATATAAACCAAGCCATACAACTCCCAGTATTTTTTCTTCAACATAGCAACAAGGCAGAGTACAAATTACACCAACTGGATGTGCACAGACAACTTGGATTCTATTTACATAGAACCAAAGACTTCAGAAATTCTGACCAATTATTTGTATCCTTTTCTGATGCAAAAAAGGATCATCAGTTTCAAAAACCACTCTTTCTAATTGGCTTTCAAATTGTATTACCTTTATCTACAAATCTAATAACAATTGTCTACCTTTCAAAGTAAAGGCTCATTCCACTAGAGCACTGGCTGTGTCATCTGATTTCCAAGCCAGAATTCCTATAGATAATATTTGTGCAGCAGCTACGTGGTCTACTCCACATACTTTTATTACTTATTACAAAGTGGATTTGGCCTCCAGGGATAGGGCATCCTTTGGTTCCATGGTGCTGAAAGGTATACTCCCGTGAGCCACCCAGGGTAAAGGTGTTAGGGATGCTGTCCCATCATTGTAAGAATGAAGGCAAGAAAGGACAACATAACATGAATTTATGTACTCGCCATAATGTTCCATGTTTGTTGTCTATCTCGCCGTTCATTCTTACGAACCCTCCCTCCCTCCTTCCCGCTGACAAAGACGTCTTGTGAACCTGGTAGATTTACTCTACCTGAGGGGCTCTTTGTCTCAGCTTGTTTCTCCTTCCGGTATGTTTGGTATGGACTTACATATTGTTTATATGTATATGTGTGTAAATATGTATATAGTGTACATATTGCTCAATATTAGCAGCAAGCAAGGGTTGGGGAATTGCACCACTGCATTGTGGGATACCTTCTTGCCACGAGCCAAGTTTGAGATCTTCAGCTAAGTATTCGGCCGAGTCAGAGCCAAGGATCGGCTCCAAACCCATCATTGTAAGAATGAATGGCGAGATGGACAACAAACATGGAATGTTATGGTGAGTGCATAACTTCTTTTTCACCCCTGGTCTGGCCCCCATGTCTCTGTTGGACAGAGGTCAACAGGAAGTAAATTAATCTCCAACTAATATACTCCTCACACACACATAATCCTTAGTTACTTCCTTACTAACATACCCAACCATATGGGCATCCAAAATACTCTGGGGTAAAACTGGGTTGGGTTGCATGGCTAGGCTTATAAAAGACCCTGGTGGTCATTAGCCTAGTGTAGACCTATGAACCTATGAAAAAGGTAGGTAAGTCAGAGGTATCCGTGATACAGCAGTCTATGGTTTCTTTAACTTTTAAGGCTTGTTCTTCCCTTACAAAAAGGAGCAGCTCTCCAGTGCTTGCCGTACCTCCCATTAGTTATTAAAATGTATGTTATGGTGGTCAGGCTGTCCTGTTCACACACATCTATATTTCCCAATTTTGAGACAGGCATATATTTAAAGTCTGTATAACAAATTATTCCCTTGCACAGCTCTCAACCTCTTAGAGGAAGAAATCTTGACAAAGTCATAATGGGGAGACAAAGGCCTAGAGATAGGGACAATTTTTAAATATTGCTTTTACAAATTTAGAAAATTGATAGAATAACAGATTTTGTGCTAGCATGAATTTTCTGTGAGGTATGAATTCTGAAATGCAAATGTTTGTCATTATTTTCTGACTTATACCTTCAGTGGCATGCCAGAGATTTGGCAGAAAACCACAATTTTATGAAAAATGGACCAAAAATATAAGGCAAAAATCTGGACATTCTGAGAAAATCTGTACAGTTGAGAGATGGCATTTTCTGTTTTTATTTTTTCAAAGCACAACACTGTGACCCAGGCATTATTCCTGTTTCTTGTTATATATTTTTATCCAAACCATTTGTCTCACTAGATTTCATGATAAGACAAATACAGTGACTTTTTGTTTTTCTTTTCTCAGTTTAATCTTCTAGCACATCATTATTGTGATTTATTTCTCTATTAATTCAGACTAAGTAACTTGAACTAATCTTCTGAGTATCTTTTTCCCCTCCCTAAATGAACATTAATTCTATGTTATTTGGGGCTTTCCTTTTTACAGTCCATGGAACTTGCCATCTAATTTTCCCACTGACACACACATACAGCCTCTGTCTCCCCTTCTCCAAGTTACCTGTGTCATAGGTCTAAGCATTTCTTCTGGACACTGAATATTTTTCTCTCTCGCTCTGGTAAAAAAAAATATTGTTGTAAAAATGTATGTACTCTTTTCTCTCCATTTGTACATATACATGACTATTAAAGCACCGTATTTAACATTAGTAATTAGCAACTCCTATGAAGCTCTTAACTCCAAAAGTTGAAGTAGCTGCATTTAAACTTATGTTGGCTCAGTAAAAAGTATCACATTACTTTTTATTTCAGCTTTTTTCTGTCTGTGCACTAGCATGGCATTTTTTCTTTCTGCTCCTCAAGTACAGTCTATTATTTGGCACATTTGATTGATGGCAGAAGCAGGAAATAAGCCTATCTGCCCTTTTAAGTGCCATAACATTCTACTTCCCCTTTGTCCATACCCTCCCCTTACACTCTTTCCATCTTTCTCATGTCCTGTTTAATGCCTTTGTGGATTTCCTCTACATCACCATTTCTGATAATCCATTCAGTGGTTCCACCACCCTCTTTGTGCAAAAGTACTTTCAGAAATCCATGTGGAGTAGTCAGTCCCCACAATCTGCTGCATTAGCCCCCCCATTTTTCTGTTCAAAATTACCCCTTTACATCTCCCTAACATAATTTTCTGCCACTAATTTTATGTTTCCACTGTCTGTTCTGGTAACAGCTAAGAATAACTCAAGCTTCGATATCATGTTAATTCCCCCCTTTCCTACAAATTTTCTGATAGTTTTCCTCTGAATTTCTTCCATCAGGCTGATGTCCTTTTCCATATACAGCATCTATATCTGCATTCATTAATCAGATCATACACCTCATTTCATCATTCTGTTTGCTGCTTACACTCCCTTTTGACTATACTCCTAGTAGTCCAGTCCAGGTGTTTCAACTCCCCTAAATTCTTTTCTGGCTCTATTGCTATCATTCCCACTCCTCTGAGCTAATGTTTCACATCAGGATTATTGTGATGCAGTGGATTCCTTTGCATTATTTGCACTGAACCTCAAATGACACATTTCTTTCTGCTCATTCAGCCTTTCCAAATCTTAATGAGACTCTTCTCCTCCATCCTTCACTGCTGCACACAACTGTGTGTCATCAGCAGAGAGGTATGCTATCAGCCTTTCTCTCCAGGTTCCGTACATGATTTATCACACCGTTATTGTGAAAGTAAGCCAAAAAGGCCTGTAGTTCCTGTTTTTTTCTTCCCTCCCTTGTACAACTGTTGTATCTTCCACTCCTTTGATACCTATCCATTAGACAGTAATTTAGCAGCAGTCTTCATAAGGAGGTTTGCCAGCACACTGGCCCAGTTCCTGAGGTCCTTGGACTTCATTCTGCATAACACCAGCCAGTTCCCTGTGAATATCCTCCCCATCTAGCCTGGTGTATGTCCACTGTTATTCCCAACACGACAACATCCCTTTGTTCTTCTTTGTGAAGAGGGAAATAAAAGTATTCATTCAGTACCTCTGCTTTTTCCCAGTCTTCTGTGATCTGTCTACTGCACAGTCTTCCATGATTTGGCTCCCATCTTTCCTCAGCCTGACAAGTTATGTCCTTCCTTTCCTTACTTCATTCTATACGTTACCAAACAAAACTTCTTGCTTCTCTTCTTGATCCCTTCTGCTAACTCCCTTTCAGTTTTCTCCTTTGATGTCGTTATTTTTGCTACTTTTTCCTAGTCCTTTCCACCCCTTTCCTTAAAACTTCTTGTCAGCTGCATCTTCTGTCTTTACCCTAATTCCAAGCCTCATTTTCCAGTGTAGCCGCATTGCATTGGCCTTCTGTTTTTGCCTCTTCCACGCATCCTTGTCCATTACCTTAAGTACTGCATTCCTCGCTCAGTCCCATAGCTTGTTTACTCCCTAGATTTGCTCTTAGTTTCCTAATTCAGCCTTGGCAACCTCACATGGCAAAGCATAATCTATTCTTCTAAAATCCTTTAACGTTGCTTTTGCCTTTCCCACTATTCTGAACCAGACAGTGGCACAATCGCTATTGGTTAATAATGCCATTGAGTAGTTAACGTAGCTTCTAAACCTGGCTGTATCATTGTGCACTTAGTAGTTTGGTGTTCTTCTTTCCCTATGACCACATATCTAATGGCTGTCCGTATGTGGATTGCTTTTCCATCCTCATCTCTTCCTTCTCTGTCATTTCTGAGTAACAAAGGAATGTTTCTTTAAAAATTACTTTTGACAAGCCTCATTTTATTGGAGCCTAACCTTTAAGTCATTTCTATGAGATTTTATTTTATGGTATTAAGATGTTCATCATTAGATCACTGTTATAGTAGACTATGTTGTATGGGATGCATCGTGCCATGGATCAGATGTCTGGCTAGTTTCCAAAGCTTTAGAGTACCTTCCACACACCTGTACAACTGTTAGAGCTTGAGAGCAAAGCTGTATAAAAACAAAAATACAGGCACCAAAAATCAGAACTTTCTTGCCATTAACAACCAGCAAGTTTCACTTTCTACTGTGGCTTTGTAGGTTTGGTAGGCAGCTTCTCTGTGAACATTTCAGAACCCTCAGACTGTCTGTTACTTTCTCTCAACTCCTCTGGCATTGTTTCTTGTGAGGCTGCTAAGAACTGAGAGTCAATCACATCTTCCAAGGCCACTCATATGTCCACTTCAGGCAGGGAAGAACCACTCTTGCTGGTATCAGAGGAAGGAGTGGACATTATTTACTTACTGGGCCACACTTAGGAGTTAGATTTCTGGGGAGATGGCTGGTTGTATGAATGTTCTTTTTTGGTAGACACTCCCACGAAAAGGAAGCACAAAGTGAAATCTACTTCAGCTTCTGTATCTCCCTTAGCCAAGGAAGAGATAGACGATTAGTTTGCCTTTGCCAAAGGCTAATTTAAAGTTTTTCAGTCATTATATTCTGAAACTTCCCAACAATGTAAAAGAAAATGGTCAACCCCACCATCTGAATCTTATGTCTGAGGTATAGGAGGTAGGCTGAAGTTATACTGCACAAGTTTCTACTCCAGATTGTTGGGAGTCTGAGTCTGAAGAAAACATGCCTTCAGATTCTGCAGCTAAAGAGCTGTCTCCTTCTGATACCTTTGGCCAGATGAAGGAGTTTTTAAGTGGAAATGAAAAATGTGTGAGAGCTACTGCAAAAATATTCTGAATTGTTACAAGTGGGTTTTTCTCAACAGGTGGCAGTTCTCCCCATTTTATCTACCTTAAAGGATGTCTTCAATGCAGCCAGCAGTTCTAACAGTCAGCCACCATCTACTAGTAAATTTTATAAATTATATAAGGTTTCACAAGCCCAGAAATTTCTCCTTAGAAAGCCTAGGGCAGATCCTACAGTTCATAGGAAGTTACTAGGCTATTGGCCCTGAGGCCCTTACAAGCCTAGCCAAGAATTTAGCCCATGTTCCAGCAAGTCAGCACCTTATGCTACTGTCCAGCAGGGATATAGGTGGAATCACAGGGGTGTATTTTCTGTTCCCCATCTGATTATCCAGGTTGAGCTTAAAAAGGTTTAATTAGGTACTCTGCTTTACGTGGAGAGGGAGTCTATTCCATAAAAGTCACCAAGTCCTATTTATGTCATAGACCAGGTGGAGGTCTTGTGTTACTTGAGTGGAGCTTGACTTGCAGATATGCAGCAGTCCCATCAGTGTGTGGTCTGAGATTGCTATGTATGCCAGACAGAGGTCTCCTCTGAGGAGTCTGTAGGAGACTGAGTAGAGGGACAGGACATTTAGCCTATCTGTGTAGGGTAGATGTTTGAGCCCCTGGATTCTCTGGGTGAGGAATCTCTTGTGTTCTCTCCTGCTGCTGCATGTGCTTTGTGAGGTACATGCCAAAAGGGGCATTGTATTCAATAATCAGCCTTATAAAGTAAGAATGCAGGGATGTGGTGACCACCTTGTTCCTGGATGAGATACCCTTACTAATGAGGTGGGCTATGTAGAAAGCCTTCTGTACAACGGAAGCAATATGGAGGTCAAAAGTCAGTTTGAAATCAACCTGGGTTCCCAAGTCCCTCATGACTGATTGCGTGCTTAGTGTGATAATTTGTGGGGACATCATTCTCCCCAAAAGGATGATGATGCATTTTTTGGCATTGAGTTTGAGGCCATGTTTCTTGCACTAGTCATTTGTTTGGGTGCGACCCTCTTGGTGGATGTCCACATCACTAGGGGAATTGATAACAGCACCCGGCTTGCAGTCATCTGCAAACTTGGTCAGCCATAGCTCACTAGATTTGGCCTGCACCTCTGAGAAGTATATCTCAAACAGTAGCAAGACCGATCCCTGGGGTACACCGCTTGTTATTGGTCTACTACTTCAGGTGGCTTCCCCTATTTTGACTAGGTGGGTTTTGTCAGTGACCCAGTTTGCTACCCATCTGGAAACATATGGCTTGATGTACTCTCTTCCATTTTGCTGTACTATGTCTCAAAGTAAGTACCATATGATTGCCATATACTAACATTTGTGTAGCCTGCCTTTTACTAATGTTTAATGTATTGTCTGTTAACTATAAAAATTTTATTTCTTGGAGCTTTTCTCCCCAGGGCTTTGCTGAAAATGGACTTATATCCAGTCAGACTCTCTTGCTTAACAAATGTAAAATAAATAAATTGGTGTCTAGTTGAGAGAGTTTATCTATTATACTTGAGTGGGGAATAGTATCGAAGGCCTTGGCCAGGTCAGGGTAGGCGGTGTGCACTGTCTTCCTCTTGTCTGTGACCTTGGTGACTGTCTCAAAGAAGTCGACCAAATTTAACAGGCATGACCTCCCGTTGACAAAACCAAACTTTGTGGGATCAAGTTTCTGCAGGTTGCTAATGTGATTCAAACCTGCAACCCTTGATTCCTCAGTCCAGAACTTTACTGATAAGCTATTAGGCCACACCAAAACTTCTTCCAAACTTTTATGGTGTCTAGCCCTATTCCATCATATAAAGATGGCAAAGCTTTTGATAGGTAAAAATAAACCTCTTCCACCTTAGCCTTCAGAATAGTAAATTGTCAGGTTTACATATCTAAAGTTTTTCTGGCTGCTTTTGACAATATGAAAAACTTAATTGCTTGTCTTACTTCTTTAGACGTTAAGGCATCTTCAAATTCCTTGCTTTCATCTGTGTCTTTGGTTATAAAACAATATCTTAAATGTTGATATGGCACAGCTAATGCTGTGTCCAGGTTAGCTGTTACGGGATATGTTGAGAAAAACTCTTTGATTGAAAATAAGTATATGTATTTCTGATATTGATAGTCATGGTTATCAGTAGCATTGTTGTTGTATATTTATTGCATTTCTTAATTCTGCTTTCACATATTGCCATGTTAAGCTTGCTGTTCTACCAATATATTGTATGATAGTATGCAACAAACATATTAAAAAGCAGGGAGCATGTAGCCATGCCATTTAAAAGATTGGTTTCCCAGCATAAATGCAAAGAGCATGCAATCTGAGACTGAAACATTGGGTTTAGTCTGATGGACGTCTGCCTGACATCTGCACTGAGTATCTGTTTTTAGCAAAAGGAGTACCATCCCAAGAAGTGCCATCACCTAGTATAATTTTCAAAGCTGGATAAGTAAAACAAAACTGTACACCATCCTGCTTTTTGGACTTTAAAAGGTCAGCAGGACAGAAAGGAGTTACAAACTCACAGGGTGTTAAATAAAGTAATGGCTGCAGCCTCCTCATTTCTCAGGTTATTGTTTTATTTTTAACACCTTTACTAAATTATCACTTAAGACAAAGGCAAATATACATTAACAGAAAAAGTAAACAACCCATGTTAGCATTTTTCCATCTACATGCATTATACATCACATGTATTCTTCAGTTTACATACGTTTGTGCGAATGACATCCTGTCGGCTGCAATGTGCCGAACATCAGAATGTCGAGCGCACAAACATTTTTGAACCAGATAGTTGACTACACTTATGCGAATGCACTACTGCATTCGCATAAGTCGACTATCTGCATGGAGATCGCGGTACAGTGGGGAGTGGAAATTTATCCACATCCCCACTGTAGTGTGATCTTGGAGTTAGAATATATAAGTAGGGGGGTGTGGTGGGCGCAGGGGGGCTTGCCCCCCTGCAAAAATGTGATTTGTCATATAGGGGTCTGAGTTACATCAGCTCCTGTACAGCTATCATGTGATGGTTTTGACAACAATGTAGAGTCAATTGCATCAAGCTTTTTTTTCAAATCATTTGGTTTGACATTGTCACCATTCTTTTTTTTTTCATTTCGGTATTACTATTAATTTTTTCAAACGGAAAAAGTTTTTCCATTCGAAAAAACAATAGTAAACCGCATTTTTCTTTCTATAACTATCATCTGTCCAACATTATGTAAATTGCTCAATTCCTGCCTTCCCTTAAAACCCACCACTCTTCCTGAACATTATTCTGTATGTATTGTTCCCACAATTTCCATTTCTTTCTCTATGTAATTTGCCCCTTCCCTTTTTTAAAGATCTCTCTTCCAGTTATCTTTTCTCTTTTACAATATTCAGTACTTCACATACAGTTTTAACCCATGTAGAACACGGCCTGGGATGTAGTCTGGTCCCACAGAAGCTGTGTTTTTGGCCTTTTTTTATTTGAGGGGGGATAAACTCTTGACTAGGCTTGTAAGGGCCCCAGGGCCATTAGCCTAATAAACTCCTATGATCCTATTTATTTATTTAACATTTGTTGACCGGGAAAGTCCGACTAGGCTACACAGAGCCTATTATCAGCGGAGGCCCGGGGAGAAAAGCTCCAGTCGCATGTCTTTAGAATGTGGGAGGAAACTGGAGTACCCGGAGGAAACCCACGCGAATGCAGGGAGAACATGCAAACTCCACACAGAAGGCACCCCAGCCGAGAACCTCTTGCTGTGAGTTGACAACATTAACCGCTGCACCACTGCACTGCCCATTTAAGACCTGCTCCTTGGAGATACTAGGTAGGGGGACAGGTGTTAGTAATGCTTTAGGGTATATGTGGTGGGGCCAGAGGAGTGAAAATTTCACTGAACCTGTCAGCCAGCAGGTTTGCTGTATCCACAGGTTCAATATATGTAGTCCCATTAACTATGAGTTCAGTGCAAATCTAGGCCTTACCTTTGAGGTTACAGATGTAAATAAAGACCGCCTTGCAGTTATCCTTAGGGAAGCTAATTTGGATTCGTAGTTAGCTTTGTAGGACTTTATTAGGAGTCTTATTTGCTTGCTTACGTTGAGGAGGGAGTGTTTCTAGTTTAGAGACCATTCCTTCCTACTCTTAGACAGCAATTTATTTCTCCTATTGTATAGCCTATTAATGGCAGTTGTCCACCAGGCAGGTTTGTTTTTCCTTGAAGATCTTGCTTTGGTTCTGTCAGGTAAGGCAGAATCAGTATAATTGTATAGGTGCTTGTATAACTTAACATAGGTGTCTGTTCCATCAGTGAGGAAGGGGCTATGAAGCTATTTATGCTGTCATGTAAGCAGTTGTAATTGACCTCTGAGAAGTTTATTAGTCTAGTTGTTGCTAAGGGGGAGGGGGTTTTATGTTATAGTTTCTTCTAGTGGGATGGCCATACTTCTGGGGTGGTACAGCAGTTCCCCATGTTGGTGAGCTCTGGGTCTAAGATGTTTGTGCCCCTTGCGGGTGTGTTAACCAGCTAATCCAGGGCATTATAGTTAACAAAGTCCAGGAACTGTGAGCAAGTGAGTTACAACATGTATAATTTACCAAGTGTATGGATGGGTAATTAAAGTCATCCAAAACAAGGGTGTTTGGTTGTATCTTGGTTGACTCAAGTAGATCTAGGTAGGCTGAGTAGATGTCCTAATTCATGGAGGGGATCCTATAGCTGGCAGTGACCTAAAGAGGGTCTTAGCTGCAGTCAATTACACCTGAAGTAATTCACAGGAGTCAGGCTGTTTAACCAAGAGGTGTATTTATATTTAATTAATATTGATACACCACCTCTTTTACTTCTCACACCTTCAGTATGTGGTCTGAATGTCTGGAAGGAAGTGTAACCTGGTATAGCTGGGATGCTCTCCGCAGCCTTAAACCAGGTCTCAGTGACTGCACAAATGTTAGCATCTTCCAGGGTGAGGACTGCTTCCAGTGAGTGCAGTTTCTGGTTTAGACTCCTAGCTTTTAGCAGCATAACCTTGGGGTTGTTTTTAGAGGGTATTTTTATGTCCCAAATTTTGTTCTTTGTTCCTAAAAAAAGGCACTATGGGGATGGCAAGAGCCTTACTGAAATCCCAGGGGTGACAGATGAAGACCATCTCTGACAAAGCATCGATGTCTGTCAGTTATGCATCCCGGTCTGACAGGTACTGGATCCCCTTTGAATGACACCAGAAAGTAAGCCAATTGTTGACATCAATCATTTTATGTTTGTACTGAGGTATCATCCTAGGCAAATGTAAAATGCTACTTAAGGCTAGGGACATACCTGCCTGAAGCACATAATCAGACAGCTCAGTCATGTCTCTCTTCATATAGCCCAGTGAGGTATGTTTCAAGTAATTCACACCAACATAGACTATGATGGAATCATAACAATGCCTGTTGTTGAGAGACTTGAGTGCATGCATGATGTGGTGGATCCTGTCACCTAACAGCTGACTGTGACCTTTTCTTTATCCAGCTGGGTGAGAGGCACATCTGTGTGTCTCACAATTGAGTCACCTATGACTAAGATGTTTGTTTTTGTGTTATACCTTAGGGGCTTGACTGGTGGGACACTGCTGTGTATGTTCTGCAGAGGATGTATTATGTGAAACATGCTTGTGTTTGTGTTTGGGAGGTCTCTGATCTTTAGATAGGCTTCTTGTAAGGACCACCGCATATGTAGGTTTATGTATTGTTGGTTTGGTAGGTGCAGGAAGTGAGGTGTGCATGCTGACAGCCTGCTTAGTATCAGATGAACTGACTGGTGAGTGAGACCGCCTGGATTCTAGGTTCTTGATATAGATGCATCTCTCACATAATCAATTTGTGTGGACTAGAAGAAGTGGGTTGTCAGTGTACTTGAGGCAATTGCTACACATTATAACCAGAGATATGAGGTGGAACAAATATGGGCCAAGTAATGATGATAACATGACTAATTAAGGCTTAGAAAAATGAATTAGAGAATTCTGTCTTGGAATGTGAATAGGTTAAATTCTCATTAAAAAAAAAAAAGATCAAAAGTGTTTGCATGTATTAAATATCAATACCCTGCATTACTGCTTCTGCAGGAGACCCAGAACAAATTGGTAAAATTTCATGTATGGACATACCTAATGTGAGCTATGAGAAAGGGAAAGAAGAGTTTGTTCACTAGTTCAGGAAAATATCGAGATTTAAAATATGTAATGAGTTAACTAACTGATAAACACGGGAAATATTTAGCTTGTAAAGAGTGTATGGGGGATTTAAAATCGGCATTAATTAGTGTTTATTTAACCCCTGGAAATTCTAAGGAAGAACTAATAAAGATATATAAAGGAATCAATTTCCTTTAGAGAAGGTTGCACACTTTTTATGAGTGATTGAAACATGGTGCTATCACCTACAGACATCAATCAGGACCCAGATTTTGAGATATTCCAGCATGGGAGATGTTTTTATGTAGGGCGTTCCAAACTCTGAGGTCAATTGACCTCACAATCATAAAAGTTCATTTTCAGAGAGAATGTACATGTTATTCATATAGTTACATATCTTTTTTGCTGATAGATAATGTTTTGATTACTCAGTATCTGTTTACAATCACAGAGTCCCTGCATGTATGGCAGCTGCACGGTCCCAAAATAACAGTAATCCAATATCAAACAGAGGAGCCAGCAAACTATGGCAGACTTCTGCCTTTTATGTAGGCCAAATCTCCAGGCCCTTAACGTTACGAATTTCAGAACACCTTAGCGACATTAGAACGAAAAAGCCTAGCAATGCCCTTTACAAACATACAATGACACATTGGAATGTTTTTTTCAGATTCATGGTGATCGATAAAATTATGGGCAACAGGATGAATAAAGCCGGATGGAGTACAATACTTAATATTAAAGAAAAGAAATGGATCATCAAATTAGGTGGACTATTCCCACCAGGTCTCAATGAGCATTGGTGAATGGCCAATGAATTTTCATTTCATTTACATGTCTATTATAAAATGGAGCTATTGAAGTCTTGTTTTGTATAGCACTGATGAAGGCTCTGTTTATCTTATACCCGAAACTAGTCTGTTATTTTTTTCTCTTATCTTTATGTTTGACATGTTATTTTAACATTAAAACTTATTTTCCATAGTTTGCTGGCTCCTCTGTTTGATATCAGTATTTGTTTAGTCACGTACAAACCAGGATCATCACTTTTAGTAGATCATGTTCCACTGGTATGCCAGATATGTATAGGCAGGGTATCTGTACAGAAAGTGCCCACATACATTTATATTGTTGTATATAGGAACAGTTAGACAAACATCAAATAACAATATCTATAACTGAGAAGTAAACAGTCTGAGAAAAAAATTGTGTAAAGGGAAGAGCTCGGAGGAAATGAATAGGAAGCCAAATAAATATTTGACAAGTAAGCCTACTGTGGTATGATCACATAAAGAAGCAGGAACAAGAAATTCAGTTGCAGAAATTATACTTAAAACTAAAAGAAATGCAGAGGAATCGACTGCATGAGGATGAAACACATGAGACAGAATTTGCTATCCCAGAGCAAGGATAGATGATATTCTACAGACCCATATAAAATTTTGAAGGCCATAAAAATTAAATACTGTATAAATACACCAGTACGCAAAAAATCTCTGAACTATAGACTTAGGATTGAATCAGCAGGAGGTCTAATGACATCCTGATTCTAACTGCATAGAAAACACTCAGTTAAAATATTAGATGTGTTTAGATCATGTTATGATAAGGTATACAGCCAGACCCAATCAGAAGAAGGGAAACTGCAAATGGTATTAACTTTTTTTTTTAAATGGGAAAAAACATAATTGTCTTTCAGAAACCGAGAAAGATGGATTAATGAGATCTATAACTATAGATGATTTGACAACTGTAGTGAAGAAAGTAAATCCATAGCAGTGATTTATTCCAACAAGAACTACTCTGTAAATTTGGGGAAATCCTTATAGAAGACTTTGCATTGGTAACAAATGATATTCTGAAAGCAGCCTGGTACCATCAAACTAGAAGCAAGCTCTAACATATGTTGTTCTAAAGCCTGTGAAAGATTCATCTCAACCTGCTTCTTGCCAACCAATTTCTGTTCTAAGTATCAACTATAAGAATTTTATATTACTTCTGTCCAGAAGGATAGCAGAATGATTACCAAACTTGCTCCACTCTAACACAAACGTTTGATAGCATAAAGGAAAAAACTGTACCTGATGATAAGATGCAGAGGAAGATAAACCATTTGTGATTTTAAGTTTTGATGTAGAAAAAGCATTTGATAAGATAGAATGGATTTATTTAGTTTTAGTACTTATAAAGATGGGATTCCCAGAAAGTTTTATTAGCGTGATTAGGAATAAAATATGGGATCCCCATATAACACCTCAGATACTTTGTATATCACAAGCTATTCCACTTCCCTTCAAATAGATTTTTATGGGAACTTGACTAAACAATTGCAAAATTTTGGGCCTGTTAATAACAGGATTGCTAAGAGGGATCACTAAGAAAAGGTTTGGGAGTGACTGTTGGAGGGAACTGAAAGGAAAAACCTAGTCTAGAATAAAGGAACAATTCATCTAACACAATAGATATTACTTAAGGCATAACAGTATATTGCAGTTAAAGAAGTTAAAAACTTATTTATAAAAGAAAAAAGAATAAAATTTATCAGTGAATAATGGGAGAAGAGCTAGATGATAAACATATGGTAGGAAGAATACACAGGATCTTAAACAATGTTGACTTCCAAGACAGCTGCACACTGATCAACAGCTTAACTTAAGCTCCCCTAGTATAAAAAGAGAAACTGAGAAATAATTGCCAGTTACATTTTCAGCTTGAATAAAATTCAGTTACTTGCTAGTATGTACAGCAACACTGAAATTAGTGAATAAATGGGACACTATAAAGCATCAATCATATTTGTAAAATATGGCTTTCCAAGAAGAAGTAGTTGAGAAAGACTGGACTTTTACAGAATTTATTAAACTTGTGGGTGGACTGTAAAGCATATTCCCCACTTTATGTATTTAATGTTTAGAAGGACACTAAAATGGAAACAAGTAACTGTAAGTAAAACAGTTTTTCTTAGTAGTAGTTGTATAAAACATTTTATGAGATAAACTGCATGTTATATATAATAAAGCAGTTTTGTGTGGTGTGTAGGGGTATTTTAAATGTGGGGAGAGACATCAGTGTCTGTTTTATATTTTTAATATATTAAAGTAAACAAGTATTATTTTTAGTTATAAGAAATGTAGGCTTTACATTATCACAGGAGAAGAAATGCTATACAAAAGCAAGTTTAATGTTTTTATGCTGTGGGCTGCTGAGGTGGGGGTGGAGGGTAAAATTGCACTGATTGTATTATATGTAGAATTAAGATTTTTTTTCTTATTTTTGCAAGAGTGATTGTCTAAATTAATTCATCGAAAAATAAGGCAGAATAGTGATAGTCATGAGAAGGCCAAACGTCTTACATCTGCAAAGATAGTTTTTTTTTTATTAGCAAATGTTTAGTGAGAGTCAAGAAGTCTGTTGCTAAGGCAGCTTAAAAGCATAAAAAGATTGTTTGAAAGCTGAATGTAAGAAAATGCAGCTTTAGTTGGTGGATCTTGATGCACAGAAATCATTTGAAAGAGTAAGCTAGGTTTTTATGAGCAGGGTAATTGAAGCATTTGCATGTCCTGATATAATAATAAGGTTAATTAATAGGCTATATGAGGGATCGGAGGCAAAAATAAAAATGGGAGGGCTCCTCTGTGATACATTGTGTCTGAACAGAAGAACCAAGCAGGGGTGTTATCTTTTCCCTTTGTTACTTGCATTATATTTAGAACCATTGGCAAAGAAAATAAGGGACTCAGATATTCAAGGATATAATTGGTATGGTATTAAAGAAAAGTTGACTTTATTTGCAGATGATATTATTTTGTACCTGATAGAATAAGAAAAGGACAACTCGGTGTTGTAGAACATTCTGAGGCAGTTCTGGGTTTATTCTGGGATATAACTTAAGAAGATAAAACAAAGGCTATAGCTATAATGTATGTGCCCACACATGAATTGGTTCAGCAATACTCTAATTTATGGGGACATGATAAAATGAAGTATTTAGGATTGTGGGTGAGAAACTAAGGATATCTTAGGAAGGATTAAATAAAAGATAATACAAAAACTGAGAAACTGGAAGCTCTTGCCTATGGATATGAATAGCAAGATACAAGCAGTACATTGTTTTTAGTCCCTTTAGTTTTATACACAGTTCAGGCATATTTCATTTCAACCATAGGAGAAGTTTGGGATAGTAATTATAAAGACTTGAAGGATTTTATCTGGGAGAGATAGAGGACAAGAATCTAATGGGATAAAGTTATCCTTCCACAAAAGAACAAGAAGGTTTAGGATTACCTGATTTCAAGAGATATTTTAGTGCTACACCGTTAAGGCTCATATATGTAACACAAGCAGAAGGCTACAATTCAAAGTTCAAATAAATGATGATGAAGAAGGGGACAGGTCAAGAAATAGGTAAAGAGTGGGATTTTGGATACAGATCCTTAAGTAGAATAACAACAGTCATACAGAGTACAGGGGTCTGAATGGAGAGATGATAAGTCAGCAAGCAAAGGAAAGTAGTATTGCTGAAACTGAATTCATCATCAAGTCTTGGTGAGTACCTTCACAAGGTAGACCCTGCTTTTCACAAAATCTCACCAAGATGACACTGATATATAGACTGTATTTATATAGCATATATAATGGACAGAAATAAGTTAAAATTAAAAAAGATAGCTGGGTGCAAAAGACTCAGGATAAAAAAAGTGCCCAATTCTGGTAGGCACACTGGTGCCAGGACTGGAAAAGATAGTGTAGAATCCTCAAAATATGGAAACATTCCTGCAATGGGGTCAGACTCAGGGAAAGGATCCCCCCCCCCCCATTGTAGAAGGAAGTAGTAGTCCACACAAATCACAGAAACTGATAGGCCAAAGAAGACCCATAAAGATGATAAAGTGGACTACTGAGAATAAGAAAGAAGTTATGTATTGTTACTATTATGCAAAAAGTCCAGAATTTATAGACACAAGATATACAAGATGATTAAGAGAGAAATTAGATGAAAGAAAAATACTTCCACAAGAAAAACTGTCAGAAGCTTCAAATACAAATTTGTATTCATTAATGCAACAGATTTGCAAAAAACAGTATGTAAATCAAGAAACACTGATCTGTTTGGAAAAGAAGCATCTGAGGAAGTCTGAAAATATAAACAGCAAAACCTAAAGATTTTTGAAAAGCATAAAAACAAAATATGGACATGGGAAAGAAAGAGATATTTGATATAAGTGAAGTTAAGTAAATCTTTATCTGCACTTTTTCAAATAATACACGATTTAAATTAATTTGTTTGTGTTGCATTGAGCAATATCTAGCTGGAAGTTGTGACTCTGTTTTTTCAGTTAAGGCTTGTTAAAAAACCTGCATAGCCAGTGATAAGTGGGGGTAGTTTACTTCATTGTTATTCAGTTTCTGTCTTATACAAGTGGTACAGTGAATTATTTTCTGTTTAAACTGTGAGCTTTGGCCAGCTACGACCTGCATGCAATCAACTGAACGCATAAGTGAAGTTAAGTAAATTTTTATCTGCACTTTTTTCAAATAATACACAATTTAAATTAATTTGTTTGTGTTGCATTGAGCAATATCTAGCTAGAAGTTGTGACTCTGTTTTTTCAGTAGGTCCTCACCCACCCTCCCTGTTTTTGTTTTGGTGTTAATCTTGGTGGCTTTTAAACTGCCTGCCCCTCTTGTAAATTTGCACTTGGATACTCCTCCTGGGCCCATCTCATTTGCTCACTCAAAAAAAAAAAAAAAATGTATCTGCTTTTACTGTATTTGTGTTTCTTCCTACTTTATTTTGCTTTTGCGTCATCTTAAAAGTACTCAGTTGTATTTATTACTGCTTGGTGTAACTCATTCTAAGCCTTTTAGTTTAAGCACTTGGGCTTCAGACCAGTTGTTTTACATTAAGAAGGTTTGTGATCTGCACTGTAGTGGCAGAACAGGTAGCTTACATCCTTCTAAGTTGGGAACTGCTGATTGAGGGCTCAGTGTCTGTTATTCCAAAAGTGTATTAATTCTGGTTTAAGCACTTGGGCTTTAGGCCAGTTATTTTACATTAAGAGGGTCCATGGTCTGCACTCTTGTGGGAGGAGAGGCTGTGGAACATAACAAAGATGCTAAATGGATAGAAGAAATAAAAGAAAAAATAAGAAATTTAAAGGTACAGGATATGAAATGGGATGAAGTAACAGCCAGACAGATTGAAACAAAGTTAAGAAAAGCCTCCAACTGGAAAACTCCAGGCCCAGATGCAGTACCTAACTTCTGGTTAAAAATATTAACATCATTGCGCAAAGATTTAGCTATGAGGAAAAACTATTTATATGCACACCTGAACAGACACAAACTGGCTAACAACAGGAAAAACAATGTTCCTACCTAAGAGTGAACCTGCAAGCTACCTTAAAAACTATAGACCAATAACTTTCCTTTACGACGACATATAAACTATACATGAGAATTGATGCTGACAGAGTTTATAGTCATTTAGAAGAAAACTCAATTATGACAGTAGAACAAAGAGGCAATAAAAGAAAGTCATATGGAACAAAAAAATTATTTGTTGTTAAATAAAGTCAGAGTGGAGAATTGTAAAAAGGGGAAGAATCTAAGTATGTCATGTACAGGATACAAAAAAGCATTTGATAGTATCCCACATTCATGGATAAAAGAGCGCTTAAAAATGTATAAAATACACCCTACACTGATCGACTACTTTACAGTGACAGACCACTTTGCAATGAAGCCTAGTTAAAGGACAAATTATTATCCCAGGGATAAAAATTAAAATGGGGATATTCCAGCGTGACTCTCTGTCACCGCTGCTATTCTACCTTGCCCTTAACCCATTAAGCTGTCTACTTAACAGCTGAGGCCATGACTATAATTTGATTCCTAGAAAACAAAAAGTGTAAAGACTTCTCATCTTCTTTTTGTCAATGATTTAAAACTGTATAGCTCATCAGATGAGAAACTGAAGTACAACTGCAAGTTGTCCAAACTTTTTCAGGTGATATAAGAATGTCATTTGGTCTTGATGAATGTGCAAAAGCAACCATTAAAGCAAGAAAACTGCAGCACCAGGTAAACATCAGTTTGGGACAAGAATGTGATATAAAATAATTTGCGCAAGAGGCAGTATATAAATATTTGGGAACTGATGAAGGACCAACAATAAAACATGAATAAATGTGAATAAAACTTAGTAAGGAATACTTTAGAAGACTTGAATTAATCCTGAAAACAGCGCTGACATCTAGGAATAAAATCCACGCTATAAACCAATTTGTTCTTCCTCTCTTAACTTACAGTTTTGGAGTGAATGACTGGCTCCAAAAAGGTGCTGGATAGATTAGATAAGAAAACAAGAAGGATGGTTCATGCTCACCAAATGATTATTAAAAATCACTGCATACCAAGATTATATATTTCCCATTCCAAAGGAGAGATTAGCCACCTTGAAACTGATTACATATATAGATCTGCAGTCATGGGACTCCACACATATCTGTTGACCTCACAAGACTCAAACGTAGTGAAAGTTTTGAAACATGAGGAGAATAAATGTAAGCTGACTTTTCTGCTTATTCTAGAAGAAACATATCAGCTTCAAGCAAAAATGGAAGTCAAACTAGAAATAGATAAAAATCAGGCAGTAACTGAATGTGCCAAAAAAAAAAAAAAAAAAAAAAAAAAAAAAGAGTATAAGGTGAAGGACCAGATGAGAAGGCAAGATGTGTGGAAAATCCATAAATATAGTTGAAAGTTTAGAAAAATTCTGGAAGATCCTCATGTTGATCAGGGAAAAAAAAAACGCAGGAATGATAAAGGAGAGGCAAATTCAAAGAGATGAAAGGTTAATATTGGTGGCCCAAGATAGTGGGCTACATACACGATGGTTTACAAAGTCCATTGAACATGAGGGAGAAACAGACAAATGTAGGTTTTGTAAAACCAAATTTTAAACAGTTGCACACCTCGTTGCTGGTTGTGACATACTAATGACAGAAGGACTGTATAGTGAAAGGCATAATAATGTGGCAATACTGTTGGACTGGGGAGTCTGCAACCATTATGGGATTGAAGTGGCTAATAAACACTGGCAACATGAGCCACAAAGCATCATAGAAAATGATGAAGTTTACATCACATGGGTTCACCCATTACCAACAGTTCAAAAGACAGATGCTAGAAAACTGGATGTAGAGGTCAAGAAGACAAAAGTAGCATTGCTCATTGAAATCACCACACCCAGTGACTACAGTGTCTTGCATACAGAGAGACACAAAGTCATAAAATATCAAGATCTGCAGGCAGAAATGAGAGCAATGTGAAAGAAAGATAGTTCCAACAGTAGTAGGAGCAACGGGTCTTATAAAAAAAATCTACAATCGTATTTAGATATGTTACCAATACATTTAATCCCATATGAATTGCAGAAGGAGTCATTACTGAGCATATTGTGGGTGCTGCGAAGAGCACTTTTGGCTGACATCAAAGATTGAAACAATACTAATTTCATGCACTTTAATCGTACTTTGACTTAGGAATGGGGTCCATTCCTGTCATGGTATTAGAAACCAAAAAGACTTGGAGAAATTAAAAAAGAGAAAATATTTTATTTCTAAAGTAGCAGAAAGTATACTAAGAACTAAGGCAAAGTGGGAATGGAGAAAGAAGATTCTACTGATAGGAATGACTGCAATTAGGGGTACAGAGAATAGGCAAGAGGGGTCTAAAACTTACTGGATGAAGCGGGCAAAGGAATCAAGGTACTGGGAGCAAATAACTAAAGAGGAATAGGGAAGAGGCTAAGAAGACATTTCAAATGCAGGTTAGAGATTGCTTTCCCAGTCATGGACTGATATCAGAGTATAGACAAAGAGACAGAGCTATGAGAATCCTAAATGAAAGACCTGCACTGGTTCATAGGTTCATACTAGGCTATCTGCCCTAGGGCATTTATAAGCCTAGCCAGAGTGTGTTTGGCTTTCGCCACCCATTTTAAATTAATTTTGCTATGCCTTTTTTTGAGGTTAGTATACTGTGCCTCTGTATAACAGTGACACAGAAGTGATAGCCGGGGTAAACCTATGATCTCCCATCCACTCATCTAGATTCCTCTTGAAGAGAGTCAATGTGGGACTCTGCCTAACCTGGACTGGGATTTTATTCCAGAGTGAAGGGAGCCTCTGGGTTATGAATCTGTCCCCCCAGCATGTCCTATTTATTTCAGTGCTGAGGTTCAAGTCTCTTGAGCGTGTAGCTCGATGGGATTTGGATTTTCTGAGGTGCAGCATGTCCATTAATTCCGGGTTGGACATGGCTTTATACGTCAGGCACAGATCGCCTCTGAGCAGGCGGTATGCCACTGAGTAGAGCTGGAGTTTCTTTAACCGGGCAGCATATGGCATCTGTTTGAGCCCTTTGATCCTCTTGGTGAGGTACTTTTGGGGTCTTTCCAGTTGCTGCAGGTGTCTGGTAAGGTACATCCCAAAAGGGGCATTGTACTCAATTATGGGCCTGATGAGGGATGAGTAAAGAGGTACGATGACTTCCCTGATCTAGATGTGAATCCCTTCATGATTAGGTGGGCTATATAAAATGTTTTTCTAACCACTTTGGCCACATGGTTGTCAAATGAGAGATTGCTATCAACTTGGGTCCCCAGGTCCCTAATGACTTCTTCTGTACTTAATGGATTACCACCTATGTGGTAATTTGTGGGCACTTTGTTTTTCCCAAAGGGGATGACTATACACTTTTTGGCATTTAGCTTGAGGCCATGGCTCTGGCACCAGTTGTCTGTTTCTATGAGGCCCTTTTGGAGGATGCTTGTGTCGGCTGGAGAGTTGATTATGGCACCCAGTTTGCAGTCATCTGCGAACTTGGTCAGCCACAGTCCTTCCGTGTTGGCCTGTACCACCGAGAAATATATACCGAACAAGAGAGGTCCCAGGACTGAGCCTTGTGGGATGCCACTTGTAACTGGTTTGGAGTCTCACATGGCTCCAGCAATTCTAACCATGTGGGTTCTGTCCTTGAGTTTTTAGTTGAATCTAGACTAGAAGCTGCTGTTAAAAAGGGATAATTAGTAGGGCATATAAAATATTGCACAATAATTATAGGAAGCAATCAGAGGTGGTCATACAAGATTGGAATGAGAGATTAGATAAGCAATTCACAAAGAAACAATGGAAGGACATATGTATAGCTCCCAAGTATGCAATAAAATCTTGAAGATTTAGGATTTTTGCCTGGAAGTATTTGCACGGGTATTTTTATACCCCAAGCAGATTCCAAAGAATTTTTCCTTCGGTTGATGGCAAATTTTGGAGGTATAATGGGGAAGCAAGAGGTACCTACAAGCGTATGTTCTCAAATGTGTTGGCAGACGTTAAAAACCCCCTACAGAGTACTCTGTCAGATATTCCTGAGCAAATGAGCGTAACTAAATGATATTTTTTATCAGAATTGTCTATACATAGTAAGGCTTGTCAAGTTTAATTTTGGTGGCTGCCAAAAAAAATAGTTACTAGAAAATGGATATCAAAGTCTAAATCAACTATACTTGAAGTAGTAAATGTTGTAATAGAGATAAAAGAAATGGAAGTGGGTCTTTAGAAAGGGGTAGGAGTAAATTACATAGGGAAAATAGAAATGGAGGGAACAATACATGCAGAATAGTGTTTTAGAGGCGGAATAAAGTTTAAGAGAAGACAGGAATTGAACAATATTTGTAATGTTGGTTTGAATTTATTGTATAGAAAAATATCTGTGATGTATAATGTCTGTAGATGTGAACTTGTTAATATGGTTTGATTACTTTATATAAATTTTTGTTTGCCCATGTTAAGTGATAATTCAGTGAAAGGGTTTTAAGAAAAGAATGACATCCTTAGGTCTCAAAGGCCTCTGAGTTGTAGGTATGACATACACCTTCTTCAGTGGCATACAGACACTTTGCCATCTACACGTATATCACCATCCATCATTAACAATATAACAAGGGGTCACTCTTCTGGAAGGCTGCGGCCCTTCAGGCTACTTAGGTGAGACACAACACATGCAAATGTCCATACACCACTCATCAGGATGAGCAAAGGAAGGGTGAGTATGTTGTGACTATCAGGTGCTAAGATTTAACAGGTTACTATGGCTCTCTAGTCCTTTTACCCTAGGTAGTACATCTATGACGTTGTTATTCTTGGTTGTGCATATGATTTGGGATTACATAGAAACATGTGATGGAGTTCTCCAAATATACTTCCCACACTGGTTTACAGCTAGCCTTAAGCAGCCTTCCACTTTCACCAAGAATGAGACCATAATATAAACAGAAGATAATTGACTTCAACAGTTTGGCTTTCTTGGTGGTGTCATTCCAAGGGGATCCAATGTGTGTCAGCCTGGAAGGAGATGATTGACAAATCTACGTGTTTTTTTTTTTCTGTATCACACTACAGCATTACGCAGTTATAGGATGTGCCGCAGAGGGCACTGGGCTACACCTTTCCCAAAGGTGTATTTCACAGTGAATGACATCAGTAGCCTTGCCAAAGTAGGACATTTGAATTGTAGTGAGTGTGACTAGCTTAAAAAGCATTGCTCCCTACACAGAGACACACACACACACAGTTACTGTGTCTGTTTTTCCAATGAATATACAAAGCATTGTCAATAAAAGTACCCTCCTTCATGCTTAGATTTCTTAATATAACCCAGATATACTTGCTCTATTTGAGACACGACTAAAACCTCATATTACAAAGTTCAAGTAGCTATACTCTACTCTGACCATCTCACTCTCTCCCCCTCTCAATAGCTATCCCTGATTTCTGCCCTGCCGACATACTTATAGCAACCTGTAACCTAAATCAACACAAAAAACTTGTCATTGGAGTAATCTACATACCTCCAGGTAAAAACATTCCTATACTTGAGTATTTTCTTTCTTGGATTTCTATATCCATTCCCTATGAAACTATCATCCTTGGGGATATGAATATTGACTGGAACTTGGTTAATACTACATCCCCTAGCTATTCTATAAACCTTTATAGCTTTACCCAGATGATTACCTCACCCACACACCAGCAAAAAAATTCCCAGAATGGCCTGGTTATTGACTGGATATTAGCATCCAACCCCCAGTGCTATCATAACCCTTCCACCCTATCTAGCTCCCTTAGTGACCACCTCCCTACCTCAGTAGTAAGACACTCCCAATCTTAACAAGGGCTACCAATATAAAGAGTCTCATGATCATAAAAACTACAACCCTGTTACGCTAAACAAATTACTTTCCACTGTAAACTGGTCATTCCTACACACATTACCCCTTAATGAGGGTGTCCAAAGCTTCAACAATATATTCCTAGAACCCCTTAATACCCTGGCTCCCAGTAGAAACATTAGGCTAAAATGTAATTATGCACAATGGCTAAGTCAGGCAACTCGATCACTTATGAACAAGAGAGACAGTGCCTGGAGAGCATGGAAAAAAATAACTCAACTGAACTTATATAAATAGCTTCACAACCAAACAAAAAAGCTGATCCTACTAGACAAAAAACACTTTTTATCAAAAATCTCTATGTAACCCACATTCCAACCTGAAGAAATTCTGGCACTCAATAAACAAACTATCTCCAGGGAACCCCTCTTCACCAACCCCCTTCCCTAACAAAACTTCTAGTGAAACTGCAAGCCTACTTAACAACTTGTTCATCATAACAATAGAAAAACTTACTAAACCAGAAACTCTTGATATTAAGACTCCACCTCCCACCTCATCTCTTCCATCGTTCTCCCTAGCACCCATAGCAACGTTCTTCATCAGATCACTTCTTAACAAACTGAAACCTTGTTCCCCACCTGCCGACAAACTCCCTCCATTATTTCTCAAACATGCATCCAAATCCGTAGCATACCCTGTATCTATAATTATCAATACATCCATCCAAGAAAATACAGAACCAGATATCTGGAAAAAATTCTTCATAATACCCCTCCACAAGGAAGGAAATTCTACAGAGCCCTCAAATTACAGGCCTATTGCCATATTATCTCCCTTATCCAAGATACTGGAAAATGTATACATAGACAAATACTAAACCACCTCTTACAGGCAAACCTAATTAAACCCACACAGCACGGTTTCCTACCCTCACACAGTAACATCACTGCCCTCCTATCTTTCATACACAACATTGCCCAAGCCATTGATAATGACAAACTTGTATCAGCTCTATTCCTTGACATATCCAAAGCATTTGATACTGTTTCCCATCCCATCCTCCTAAACAACTTTCCAACCTACAACTGTCTTCCTCCATTACATCCTGGTTTAACAGCTACCTCTCAAACAGATATCAGTCCATCAGATGGCGAACATCCTTCTCCAGTTTCCATCTTGTTAAGACTGGGGTTCCCCAGGGTTCTATCCTGGGCCGCATATTTTTTTAATATATTTACTAATAACCTCCATGTCTCCTGCCCTCACTCTACCTTAATACAGTATGCAGATGATTCCACAATTAACACCTCCAACAATATACAGAATCTCCACACTGTCACTCAACAATCTCTGCACCTAGTAGAACAATGGCTAACTGAAAACAACCTGCTTCTCAACCCCAAAAAGACCAAGCTTCTCCTTTTCCTTCCAAAAAAACCTCAACCCAGCTAAAGACAACTTCACCATCTCATCCTTAGATAATACAATTATCTCTACCGACTCAAACACCAAATTGCTTGGCATTACTATAGACGACCAATTAAAATTCGACCTACAGATCTTAAATTGTATCAAATAGTCCAATCAGAAACTAGGTATTCTATACCATAACAACAAATATATACCTAACGAATCTAGACCTATACTGGCTCAAACATTTATTCTACCATCCCTGCTGTATGCTGCTGCCATACTTACTAACCTCCAAAATAATCTCTTAACCAATCTAGAAATCACCTATAACAAGATAGCAAGATTCACAGCCAATAATAGCTACAAATTCCATCATCATATATCCCTGAAAAGCTTTATTTATTTATTTATTTATTTATATTTGTTGACCAGGAGTGTCCGACTGGACGTAGGTCCATTTTCAGCGGAGGCCCTGGGAGAAAAGCTCCACAGTTAAAATAGACAGTAGTTACATATTTTACATAGCGATTAACAATTTACATAGCAATTACTTACAACATATTTACAGATGAAGAACATTGTACATCAGTAGACAACTAGAATTTTTATCTGTGAAGTACATAACAGACATTAACAAATGTTACAAGAAAACGTTCCTGCTGTATAATAAGTACTGGCTTATGCGCATCTGAGCTTGCTATAATCAAGGTAGTTAGTGGAGTGGAAAGAAAGATAGTGGTTGGATGGGGAGGGTGATATTAAGAGTGTGAGTTGTAAGGGCATAGCCAGCATCTTTTTAGGTGCGCTTTTAGTAAAGTTTTGAAGTGGGTGCATGATGGTATGGAGGTAATTGTGAGTGGGAGGGAGTTCCATAATTTGGCTATGGTGCAAGAGAATAGTGCTTCACCAGCAGAGTTATTGGCTTTAGTGATCTGCAAGTGATTTTTGTTGCTGGATCTTAGTGGTCTGGTGGTGCGATAGGGTTGGAGTAGATTCTGGAGGGATGGGATATTTAGTGAATGATTTACTATTTTGTGGGCGAGTGAGAGTTGATACCATTGAAGGAGGTGAGGGAGTTCAAGCCAGCCCAGTTCAGCAAGTGAGAGACAGTGGTGACTATGGTAGGATGCCCCTGTGGCGAATTTGGCAATTTTGTTGTAGCAGGTCACTAGCTTGTTTAGATCGCATTGCCTTAGGTTGGTATATATTGGACAGGCATAAAGTAGGGTGGAGATAAGGTGGGAATTTGCTATTGAAATCTTTGCTGCTTTGGTGAGAAGTTGTTTATTTCTGTATAGCGCTCCTAGTTTTTTGTGGACTTTTTTTATGGTCAAGGATATGTGAATGTCAAATTTTAGTCTATTTCCACTCCTAGCAATTTGATGTGTTCAGTTGGGTATATAGTGATGTTGTCTTTTGCTGTGATGTTAAAGTGAGAGTTGTTTTGAGTATGTTTAGTGAGTTGGAAGATGAGTAGTTTAGTTTTGTTTGGGTTGAGTATTAATTGGGCATCGGATAACCAAGTTTCAACAGAGGAAAAGGATTCCTGTGTGACTTTTTGCAGTTTGGGTAGGGACTGGGCTGAGCAGATGATGGTTGAGTCATCTGCGTATTGTATGAGTGTGCCATGTTTGGTGGCAGAGGCTAGATTATTGGTGAAAACAGAGAAGAGTAGGGGTCCAAGGATGGATCCTTGGGGAACCCCTATGGAGACAGGTAGTTGGGGAGATATGTCATTCTGCCATACAACAGATTGTTGGCGGTCAGACAGGTAACTCTGAAACCAGTTGGTGACTGACAGTGAGAAGGATAGGTTATTGAGGACAGAGATAAGTTGTTTGTGTGGGACCATGTCAAATACTTTAGATAGGTCTAGGAAAGTAGCAGAGGAGAGATAGCCATTGTTTTTATGCTGAAGGATAGTGTTAGTAAAGGAGAGTAAGGCAGTGGTGGTGCTATGGTTTGGTCGGAAACCATGCTGAGTATTGGAAAGGAGGTTGTTAGTAAGGAGGTAATCTGAGACCTGAGAGTTTATGCATCTCTCTAGTATTTTGGAGAGTGGAGAGAGAATAGCTATGGGGTGGTAATTGATTAGTTCTGTGGAGGGTCCGCCTTTGTGGAGGGGAATTATATGTGATACTTTCCGCAGTGTGGGAACGTAACTTTCTGACAAAGATCGGTTAATCAAGATGGATACTGGGATAGCCTAAGCTCCCCCACATGCTTCAAATATCACAACTACAAATTGCACACAGCATCCCAACTCCTGCCTGCCCTTACATCCATAGTTATACCCTACACACCCAATCGTGACCTCAGAAGCATACGACAAAACCTGCTGCAGGTGATCAAGCCAAACAACAATATTGGAAAAATACTTTAAAGTCATTCAATTGCATACTCATGGAACAAACTTCCCTGTTCCTTCGTTCCCCTACCAAAAGTGGCGAATTCAAAAAGCAACTAAAAATTAATTTCCAACATGCATGGCTCTGTACTTGTCAGGAAATTACCTAATGAATTTTTCTTCTTTCAGTTAACATATCTGCCTGGTATCCACCTAAACTATCTAAACAGTGTAAGAAAGTTCTTTGTGTGGAAGATTTTCAGTCCATATATCTCTAGTTAATCATTGTATATTAATCAGATCAGACAATAGTAGTAGAAGTAGCGAACTTAAACTTGTCAAGTCAAAACAAAACAAAACAAAAAATAATAATAGAAAATATATAATTGTACAGCATTACTAAGTACTCAAAAGTAATCCAAGCAAGGCAGGCAGTCTATTTCCAGTCAAAATTCCTTTATTAAGTACACAGACAAGCGATCCAATTAAAACAAAAATAGAGTAATAATCTCCTCACAAGCTTTCTAAATATATATACTTTTTATCAGGCATGGGAGTGGTTTATTGTGCTGTAAAACAAAGTGTTACTGGTACCCATGTTAAATTCACATCCCTTCCCCATCAGCGTGACATTCGAGCTGGTCCTGCCCTACTTAGTAGCTGTCATAATAATATATAACCCTTATGTACTTTAAATAAAATTTATAATGATGTGGTACCTCTTATTTAACCAGATTATTAAGTAGATTATTAAGTCTGTGATTTTATCCAAGATAATATACTACATGGCTGGAAATATATCAACCTTAGTTCATTTGGCAATCAAAAAATATATATAAATATATACATATACATTTTGCATGTAAAAATCAATTTCTATTTTCATAACCTATTGCTAACAAAGATCGCTTTTGTCCTTCTAGATTTCTTCAGGTCTGTGTACAAGAACCCTAAAAACTATCTATAAAAATATATATAATTGTATAATTAGTTAGTATTGTTATTACACATCATTTTGAATAAAGTGGAAAAAAAAAGAAAAGAACCAGAAAATTTTTTATAAAAATAAGAAAAAATGTATGTATGATGATGGAAACAAAATATACACTTAAATTATATTTAAAACCAACTGGTAGAATAAAATAAAATAAAATACAATTAGTCATGTAAACAATGTGGCAATTTTCTAAGTTCCAGTGCACTTTTAATTGAACAGTGGTAGTGGTAGCATTGTTTCCTCACAGCAAGAAATTCTCCCGTTCGATTCTCGGCTAGAGTGCGGGGAGTGCCTTCTGTGTGGAGTCTGCATGTCCTCCCTGTGGTTGGGTGGGCGTTCGAAAAACATGCCTAATGGGTGTGCCTTTGTTGAAGGTTGAACGTCGAGCTGGCACCTCGGCGTTCGTGAAAAATCTACTGCCAATCATTAGCGGACCAGAGTTCCGCTGTGGTGACCCCTAACCGGGAAAAGCCGAAAGAAATAAGTAGTTTAGTCCAGGCTTCCTAAAAGAGTTCAGATTTAATTGCCACATGAGTTCATGTTTCTCCAGAATATTCGGGATGTCTCCTTCAAGATCACCCATGTCTATGTGATCCAGGATTTGGAACTTAAAACCTGTGTGTCTTTTATGAAGAGAAAGGTGTTTGGCAAGTGCATTATTTTTACATCCAGAGTGGATTTCTAGCAGATGACATGAAATCCTATGCTTGAGTTTATTTACAGTCTTGCCCATGTAGAATGCATCACATTAATTGCACTGTGCCCTGTAAATTACTTTTGTAGTGTTACAGTCACCCCCTGCACTGGTTTTAATGATTTTCTTTAAATAAGGGCAATAAAAACCTTGCTGTATAAATATACAAAATGTACAATTCGTTTCATATCTTTTAGTGCTTCTCTCATATGGTCTAGGTTTAAATTCAACAAAACTAATATTCATGGCCTTCCTATAAACAAATGATGGGGCTTCACCTAAGATGTTAAGCAGAAAAGGGTTTTTTGTGACGATGTCCCAGTTTTCTTCAATAACATTTTTGATACTGTGATAATCCAAAGTGTATGTCAGGATGCAGCTATTTTTGCATTTATTATCTGTGGAATTACTTAACATTCTTCTAGTGGGGAGGTTGAGTGAAGGTGCTTCAGTCCTTTTCAGTTCTATAATGGGTTCCAGGATGTTTTTTAACATCTGTCTTTCATAGCCTCTCACTAGAAAATCATTCTCTAAGTTGTTCAGGTTTCTCAAAAATGGTTCCATCTCTGTGGTAATTCTAGCTAATCTATAGCCTTGGGACTTCACTACATTATACTTGGTTTTTGTAGGATGTAGACTTTGACTGTGCAGTAATAAGTTAACCCTTGTTGGTTTTCTGAATAGATCAGTGGTGATTCTGTTATTGTTGGTGTCCTTGGAAATCTGCATATCTAAGAAAGTGGTTGAAGTATAGCTATGGGAAGAGGTAAACTTCAGGAAGGGGGTTGTTTGATTGAGGTAAGTGATAAAATCTCCAAGCTGCAAGGTGTCACCTTCCCACACAATAAAGATGTCATCAATAAAATGTAAATAGCATGTGATATGCTGCATGTAGTCTGTGTTGTTTAACACAAAGTCCTCCTCCCATTTGCCCAGGGTTATGTTAGCTATGCTGGGAACATTTTTGGTGAATTTAAACCTAGACCATATGAGAGAAGCAGTAAAAGATGTGAAACTAATTGTACATTTTGTATATTTAGACAGCAAGGTGATAGTTTTTTATTGCCCTTATTTAAAGAAAATCAGTGCAGGGGGTAACTGTAACACTACATAAGTAATTTACAGGGCACAGTGCAATGAATGTGATGCATACTATGTGGGCAAGACTATAAATAAACTCAAGCGTAGGATTTCTTGTCATCTGTCAGAAATCCGCTCGGGATGTAAAAATAATGCACTAGCCAAACACCTTTCACTTCATAAAAGACACACAGGTTTTAAGTTCCAGATCCTGGATTGCATAGACATGGGTGATCTTGAAGGAGACATCCCGAATATTCTGGAGAAACATGAAATCAAGTGGCAATTAAAGCTGAACTCTTTTAGGAAGCCTGGACTAAACTACTACTGTTCAATTAAAAGTGCACTGGAACTTAGAAAATTGCCACATTGTTTACATGACTAATTGTATTTTATTTTATTCTTCCAGTTGGTTTTAAATATAATTTAAGTGTATATTTTGTTTCCATCATCATACATACATTTTTTCTTATTTTTATTTATTTATTTTATTTATTTATTTTTCTGGTTCTTTTTTCCCACTTTATTCAAAATGATGTGTAATAACAATACTAACTAATTATACAATTATATATATTTTTATAGATAGTTTTTAGGGTTCTTGTACACAGACCTGAAAATCTAGAAGGACTAAAGCGATCTTTAACAATAGGTTATGAAAGTTGAAATTAATTTTTACATGCAAAATGTATATGTATATATTTATATATATTTTTTGATTGCCAAATGAACTAAGGTTGATATATTTCCAGCCATGTAGTATATTATCTTGGATAAAATCACAGACTTAATAATCTACTTAATAATCTGGTTAAATAAGAGGCACCACATCATTATAAATTTTATTTAAAGTGCATAAGGGTTATATTATTATGATAGCTACTAAGTAGGGCAGGACCAGCTCAAATGTCACACTGATGGGGGAAGGGATATGAATTTAACATGTGTACCAATAACACTTTGTTTTACAGCACAATAAACCACTCCCATGCCTGATAAAAAGTATATATATATATATTTAGAAAGCTTGTGAGGAAATTATTACTCTATTTTTGTTTTACTTGAATCGCTTGTCTGTGTACTTAATAAAGGATTTTCGACTGGAAACAGACTGCCTGCCTTGCTTGGATTACTTTCAAATACTTAGTAATGCTGTACAATTATATATTTTCTATTATTATTTTTTGTTTTATTTTGTTTTGACTTAAGATGAGTTTAAGTTCGCTACTTCTACTACTATTGTCTGATCTGATTATTATACAGTGATTAACTAGAGATATATGGACTGAAAATCTTCCACACAGAGAAGTTTCTGACACTGTTTTGTTTTTGGACCCACTATACTTGTTTAGTGGGTTGTTTTGAGACTTCAGGGATACCATGGAGATTACTTGTTTTTTACCTAAACTATCTACATATATTAAGGTCTCTGCAGTTAGCACCTATGTTATTAAATGCATCTTTGTTATACTATGCCATGATGTTATTCTGAATTTATATTTTAGGCATTGCTACAGTCCTTGTAAATAACAGACAGTGCAGTGGTACAGTGGTTTGCGTTGTCACCTCACAGCAAGAAGTTCTTCAGTTTGATTCTTGGCTGGGGTGCCTACTGTGTGGAGTCTGCATGTCCACCCTGTGTTCATGTGGGATTTCTCAGGGTGCTCCGGTTTCCTCCCACATTACAAAGACATGCATCTGGAGCATTTCTCCCCGGGCCTCCACTGAAAATTGTCTCATTCCAAGCTGGACTTTCCCGGTAAACAAATGTTAAATAAAATAAAAATAACTTAAGGCTAACCAAATTTCTCAAACATATTGTTACTGCATTCTCATAATACTGTACTTTTGCCTTTTATATATTCATATTGTATATTTCTGTCTGGTTTTGTACTAAGTATCTTACAACTTAAATTGTTAGGTTTTTCCTGGAGCTTTTTCCTTCAGGTCTCCGTTGAAAAAGGGCTCTCTGGGCTCAGTCGGATTAACCTGGTTAACAAATGTAAAAAAAAAAAAAAAAACCTCCCTGAGAAATAAACAAAAACTCCCATGCTCTAAAGGTGAGCTCAGGAAGTTAAACAAAGAACTTGGACACAAAATCAAGTCTACCAACGATAATTATGAATTGAAAATCACTACAAGTGCAGAATCAAATTCACCAAGAAGAAGAAGTACGAATTGAAAGTCATCACCTCTATCAAGGACAACCATAAGAGCTTTTACAACTGTGCTAGAAATCTTAGGAAAAACACAAGCATTACATCAAACTGATACATAATAGCACTCACCTGGCTCTTGAGAACATAGCCAACAAATTAAGAGATACATTTTCTCATAATTCTCCCCCAGCTTCCTCCTGCATATCATTAGGTTTGCACCGACCCTTGTGTCATCTTTTAGCAAGCCATAAGGTCATTCTCCAAGGTATGGGTCCATTATAATAATGTGCCTGAGTTGCTTCCTTGTCAATATGAAACACTGTTTCACTGACCCACTTGTAAATCTGTTCATTCTCATATTATTGAGGGGTTTTGTGACAGAGGCATGGATAATAGCTGCTTTTGCTCCCCCCCCCAACAAGGGACAAGAGTTGGCCCCTTCACAGATTCTGACAGTTATAGACCAATAAGCCTTACCAGCCTTATCTGTAAGGTAATGAAATGCATTGTTATGGAGATCATAAACAAAGATATTTGTGTTTTTGTGAAAGGAATATCCTTTCTGCTTAACATAGTAGACTTTTTGGAAAAAAGCCACTTAGGAATGAGATGAGGGCAAACTGACACACACCACTTATTGTTATCTGGCTAAGGCCTTCAGTACTATTCCACACTCTGATATTATCAACAAATTGATTAAATGAAATATAAATACTTACATAACCGACAGGACAGCAAATTGGCTCATAGATATAACCCAGTTAAAAAGGATTGTAGCATACTGTCTAAAAGGTTTGTTATTAGTGAGTCCTCTAATAAAAGGGCTGCTCCTACTTTGTATTTATTTCTCTGATGTCAAAGCTGATGTTAGGGGTTCCTTAAGGAAAATAACCACAACAATACAGAATATTATATTCATAAAGTACCAAAAGGTATTCTATAAACAAGCGAACATGGGAATGGAAAATATATTGTGCCAATAGGAATGATTGCTATTAGGGGTATAGAAAATAGACATGAAATGTTAATATGGTGTATTTTCTTTTCTAGTGATGCATGTGTGCACTTGTCTTCAATGGTATTTTAATAAAGGTGTTTTTAAAAAAAGCTGACGTCAGTGGCTTTTGGCTGACCAATTTTGCAGCTGACTGCTTCCAAGGGCTTCCAGATTCAAGAAGGTCTAATACATGCAAACCAATAATGCCAATACCATGGTTTAATGTTAATGCTGAAAAGTGTAATATGCCCTTTGAAAAGTGTGAGTACCTATGAACCTACCACATAAATTATACCCCTTCAAAACTGACATGGTTTTCAAGGATCAAGGTACTTTTGTAGATGTAAATGTATGTACAAGCACTGCACCTATGAGGAAAAAATACAGGCAGTTAAAATAACAAGAATGATAAATGATTAGCAAAGCAAGGCATCCCAGGGTCGGTACAGTCTTTATTATTCCTTGTCTAGCTAGTTTGGTTTACTGACTGACTGACTGACTAACAAAGATTACAGATGAGGACAGGGTTTTTATACAATCTTGAAAGATACAGCTCTGTCTCTTTAGACATATGCTGTATCCAAATCAGGTTATACATCCATTTAAAATTGCTTGTGAGCAGACTATTTTAAAAGTTACTACTATAACAGGTTTTCTTCCTTTTTAGTGACAAGTACAGAGTCGGCATTCCTTTCTTCAGCTTGCTTTGTCATCATATGTTCTTACTGCTTAATTGTCTATCATAACATTTCTAATGCGAATGACTTTATTATTGTTACAGCTGCAGTTCATATTTACATTATTGCTGTTGTTGAGTAATTCAGAACTAATGAAAGTTTGCAACTTACAAAGTAGTACAATACACAAGCTTAATAAAAACTTCATATAAAGTCTGCAGCTTTGCAAGATGCATATGCAAGGGACAACATCTGCCCCTGTCATTTATTCTATAGATAATGTATGAAGTAGAATAATATACATTTCCTGATTCTTTGCTGTTTATGGCATATATGTACATTTTACAAATCATGTATTTTACATTATTTGCATTCTTTACCCATATAGTTTAGGAATGTTTGATAGAAATAGGAAAGTACTATCTTATCTTGGCTGATGCCCTTTTAGCCAGGCATTCCATGCAGAGTTTGTATTCATGTTTTCAGTCACTGGCATCCACATAAAAGATTGTTCACACATGCTGCTCAGGGAAGATTTCTGTAAGCTAGTATCTCAGCATTGCTTGAGATCCTAATACTATAACATAGTTCCCCCTGAACAGCCTGAAAAAAATAAACGGGGAACTCTGTTATAGTATTTTATGTGAATGCCAGTGACTGAAAACATGAATAAAAAAGCTGCATGGAATGCCTGGCTAAAAGGGCATCAGCCAAGATAAGATAGTGCGTATGAATAATTCCTCTCTTTATCAAGGCATAATTATTAATATAAATAAATATTTATACTGAAAATAATTCCTCTAATAATCAAATGTCAGACAACAGATGCAAACTAGCTATAAGACTTCATAGTGTTTTTTTTAGAATTTTCAGCTCAGCCTGCTATTAGGATAAAGATAGAATGAAAAGGTCACAGCAGCCTGAAACAAGGGTCACACACTGACACACACTGATGTATTGTAACAGCAGGAATGGCCCTTCTATTAGAAGTTGTATAAAACATGTATTAGTCAGTACTTTCCTATTTCTATCAAACATTCGTAAACTATATGTGTAAAGAATGCAAATAATGTAAAATACATGATTTGTAAAATGTACATATATGACATAAACAGCAAAGAATCAGGAAATGTATATTATTCTACTTCATACATTATCTATAGAATAAATGACAGGGGCAGATGTTGCCCCTTGCATATGCATGCTTCAAAGCTGAAGATTTTATATGAAGTTTTTATTAAGCTTGTGTATTGTGCTACTTTGTAAGATGCAAACTTTCATTAGTTCTGAATTATTCAACAACAGCAATAATGTAAATACGAACTGCAGCTGTAACAATAATAAATAGTCTTTCGCATTAGAAATGTTATGACAGACAATTAAGCAGTAAGAACATATGACAAAGCAAGCTGAAGAAAGGAATGGTAAGGACTGGAAGTAGTCTTGCTGCAGAATAGTGAAAATCTTCCTATAGAAGAAGGAAAAAAAACTTGGCATGACTAATTTGATAGAGGCTACTGTGTTAGAAATAAAATCTGAATAACATCATATAAGAAATTAAAAAGATTGCTGTTTACAAGAAGTTAGGATAGAATTCTACTCATTTATTTGTCTATTTATTGACATTTGATTACCAGGAATGACCAACTGGGTCAGTGACCATTTTCAGCAGAGCCCCAAGGAGAAAAGCTCCAAAATACTGCAAAAACTTAAGAACAAAAATTGTTCAAGCTTCAAAAATAATACAAAGCATCTACAGTTTAAATATTTATACCATTGTGTGAAAACATTGGTTAAAAACAGATACAAATTATATGACAACAACTTAATATTTGGTGAACTTTTGGCCAGTTTACATAAATTAAAGGTAAGTTAGTGTAATACAAACAGGAATTGCAATATGAACTGAGAGAAAAAATGGAATTATGTTATAATTAGACAGAGGCAGGGGGAGAGAAATTGCTTGAAGTTAGGAAGTGACTGAAGAAGAGGGCATAAGGAGGTATAAGGTATAAATAATTATTTAACCAAAGTCAAAAATGCCCATAAAACACTATAGGTCCCAACGAATAAAAATAACTTAAAAAGAAGAAAAATACTGGGACAAGGCTCCAAAATCCAAACGAAACATAAAATAATGAAAATAGGCCTTTATTCAGAAACACAAGCGCTTTCACATAGCTTCTTCAGGTGTATATTAATCAACTAAAGAACACACCTTTATATATACAAAACAAATCACATGTTCACATTCCAATTAAGTTAAAGGTGCCAAACTGTCTTATAAAATGCATATATCAATAAATACAAATATGCATTTTATAAGACAGTTTGGCACCTTTAACTTAATTGGAATGTGAACATGTGATTTGTTTTGTATATATAAAGGTGTGTTCTTTAGTTGATTAATATACACCTGAAGAAGCTATGTGAAAGCGCTTGTGTTTCTGAATAAAGGCCTATTTTCATTATTTTATGTTTCGTTTGGATTTTGGAGCCTTGTCCCAGTATTTGTCTTCTTTTTAAATAAATAATTATTTGTTTATATTTAGGGATTTAGTAATAAAAATCTAGTAATTTTTCTGTTGTAGTCACAAAAATAAACTACTGACAGTAAAGGATGTAGCATAAAATAAACTTATAGCTAAGTGCTACAGAATTTGTAAACACTCTTCCACTTTGATAAAAAGTCAAACCGATAGTAGTCATTACTTTGCAGAGCATGTTAATATCTTTTGCCTTTCCAATAATAAATGAAAAATGCTAGTTAGAAGAAATAATAATTAGCAGGATTGTCAGCACGTGGACATGATAAAGGAACAAGTTTAAAAATACTACCAATAATTAAAAATATTGTTATTGTGAATGGCTTGCCTACACCTTTGTCAAATGCAAACTGGACTGAATTCAAACTCAGAGACTGAGCTCCCCAATCACTGTTTTCCACAGGTGTAGTTTGTAAGTGTGAGCTGGTAGTGATTCATTGTCTTTGCAGATTTCCTTTTTCTTTGTGTAAATGCAGCCATGAAATTGGTATATATAAATCTGAAGGCGTGACAAGACCAACCCAGTGCAAGAATTATATTTAATTTTTTTTTTTTTGTCAGGCAAACATATTTAATTTTTTTTTGTCAGTTTGAATTCCTGGCCAGTTGTGCTCAATGGGTTATTTTTTTCACCAAGTTGTATCACAAGTCATAGGGGAAGTATTGCAAACACAGTGCTCGCAGCAAGTTTCCTGACATAATTTGAAAAATAACTTCCTAATTTTTCAAGAAAACAGTGCTTGAAGATCTATTATTATGATGAGTGTCTTATGCATAAATAAACCAGATTTTTGGGGGACAGTCAGTGTAAAAATTATTTGGTTAGACTTCTAACCATATCCATTTTCTGGGAGATGGAGACATGCTAAACATTTTTTTCTGACCTAGTAGTAATATTTATTGCAAGGTATAAAAACTTCGGAAGTGTGAAAATAAAGTTTAATGATTTAGAAATGATAGCCTCATGGTACATTTTGATAAAATTATGTACCTAAGTCAGATAATGAAGAAGTAATATTTGCACAACATATCCTCTTGTTATGGGGAAATATAATGACATCTATGGTGCCAGAGTACAACAAATGATTAAAATGTGATGCATTTTTTCTTATTTCAGACTGTATTGGTACCTTTGCAAGCTGTATTTGAGCTCTGTTTAATCTGCAGAGTGTGTGTATTTCCTTTGGCCTGAAAATGACCTTTTCTTTGTAAAACAAAAGATGAATAGGGAGATGAAAAGAAAAGAAACAAATGAAACAGAATTGAAATGTAAACCGTAACATCTTCCTGTTAAGATGTCAGGGAGGACATAATTACGTGAATACATCACAGAAGGGTTTGGAGTCAGGAAGTAAATGGGCTATAAAAATGCAATTACGTAACTCTGTAAAAGAAGCAGTCATTAATATTCAAATGAGATGCTTTCCCATGTCTGAATATGGAAAAAAGATCCTGTTGCTGTTAGTCTTTCTTCTATTGCATGGAAAAGAAGTAATGCATTCTGATGTAATGTAATTACACTTTTTGTGGGAACAAAATGATGAACTGAGGTGTATGTCTGCAATTGAAGCTATTGTAAGGTCAGCTAGTTTTTGCTCAAAATATTTTGGTGAAAACATAGGAATGTACTAGGCAAGTGATCACAGGGACCATAAGATGCCTATCCATATACACCTTTAAGTAGACACTTTTCAAGCACTTAGTAGTACTCACCTCCCAAATTGTGAAGGGCTATACATGATAACCCTGGCATACATTTGTGTCTACCCATCCAGTCATCAAAACTAACCTTAAAGGTAGTACTTTGTTTGATCTGCAGTGGTAACTTATTCCATACACTAGGAATACATTGAGTTAGGATCCTGTTTCTCCAAGAAGTCTTGTTTTTTTTTTGGTATAGATGCAGGTCCGTAGTGCAGGTGCTTGTAGAGCCAGTGAAGGTTTGCTTTTGGATTCTGCCTTGTATTATTTTACTAACTTAGAACAGTTAGCTCCAGTAGGTCTTCATTAAGAGACTGCAGAGGCATTAATTTCACTGTTCAGATTCCTTTTTAAGTATTCTTCTTGTAAAACTGACTGTTATTTTTATATTCTCTATACATTGTTTTCATGTCTGCATCTTTAATTTGTATGAGTGATTTTTCATTTATTGTTAAGTGAAGTTTTATTTATTCATTTTTGACATCTTATGGCTGACATGCATTGTTTATTTATTTATGCATTATTTATTATCTGAGAAGTGAGTATTATTGTTTAGTACCATAGGCTTGCAAAGCTCTGGCTTCCACCTCCAGTCAGACAAATCACTTGAACATATAGCCAGTAGAACATCTTATTTTGTCATTTATTTTTAGCTAAATTAGCAGTGATCAAGTAAACAGTGCATTTGGCCTCTAGCCAGATCTAGAGTGGTAGTTGGAATACTTTGCCAGGAAGAAGCTATGGGGAATTGGAGAATTCTGCCAGCCTTCGCAGGGAATTGTGTGTCTGTATGAAAATAATTTGTTTGAAAAGCAATTGGTATGACTAAGGGACACTGGAAGATACTGTGGTTCACAGAAAAAGTGGTGAAAAGGTAGCCTGGAGTGCTAGGCCAAAGACTTAGCTCTGTAAGTGTTCAATGTGTAGTCCCATTCTGGGTGTGGACATTGGAAGCCCTTACACAGAAGAGCATTGCATGTTCTCTTTATGCTGTTTTTGCCAGGTTGCATTTAGTTAATTGGCTATTAAATCAAATTTGTGTGCACTTTTCCTTCTGTCATCTGCTGGGTATATAGGTTTTTCTTGAGAGATCATTCCTGTGGTAGACTTCAGACCTTTTTTGGCAGCATAGTAGACACAAGGACTATAGTCATTGTCCCTCACACACCCAGGGGGTATACTGGTTGACAGTTGTGGGATTCAGATTCCTCCAATGCAAGCCTGGTCCTTCACAAATGGATGGTATATGTGCCATCTTTCACATTTTGGTATCAGTGATGCAATACTGGAATTGTTTATTTAGTCTAAAATAGCTTGTTAAAAAGTGTGTGTATGTGTGTATATACCATTTCAGTCACAGTGTAAAATATACAGAGATTTAGTTTTGCACAGCAGTTTTTTGTACTGTTTAGTTTAGGAACAAACAGAAGATAAGCTTGTCTGACAACTATGCTAAAAATATCAGCATCTTGACTTCCAAGGTGGCTGCACACTGAACACAACATAACTACACAGAAAAAAAAATGCAGCAGAGCACTGAAGTCCGACACTATAGATACCAAAAGTAAAAACCAGAAAATAAAATCAGTGCAGGCACCAAGCAGAGGAACATACAACAACCACTTTATTAAAAACAAAACAGACAAGCACATTCAGTAAAAACCTTTTTCAGATCTTTGAACATCACATAACAGAAGCATATTTAAACAGCTGACTACCAATCAAAACTTACAAAACAAATGACGTTTCTTTAACACAGGTTTAATCCGAAGCTGAGCATTTAAACCTGCAACTTGTCAGCTTGCAGCTCAGCAATCCAATGAAGTTCAGCATACTCAGTATCATTAAAAACATATCCACCTCTAATATCCTGACTAATAATTGTAAAACCATAAAAGTAAAATTATGTGAAAGGAACTGCACGACATGCTTAGCTAAAGCATTGTTGCTATTATTAGATGAAATATCTCGAATATGTAAAATCCTATCTGTTTTGCCAATATAAAAACATGAACAGTTACAAGTAGCTAAAGATACTAGATGCTGGGTGGTACAATCAGCATATAAATGCGGAGAGTATCTATTACAATAAACAGGATGAATGAAGACATTATTGCTATTAATATACCAACATGCCTTACAAGATTTGCAAGGAAAGGTCCCATTTCTTTTACTCATTTTACATCTAATGTCAGGATGCAGGTTACAGAGCCTTTGTTTTAAATTTCTGCAGTTTTTAAAAAAAAAGGCAGATTTATCTCCCACCAATCCCTTCATACATTCATCCAAAGTGAAAAGATTTCAATAATTTTAATAACACTGCAAATACTATGTACCTCACTAGGTCTGTGCTTTAAACTGCAAAGGCTTCAGAATCCATGAATATGTTTAATTTCCGCGATTCTAGCCATTTTTGTGGAAATCTGGAAAATCAGGGTCTCTGCACATGTTTCATGGAGAGATGAAAGCCAATCACTAGATGCCCAGGTCAGTAGTAGTACAAACATTTGTTTCCTCACTATGAAAGGGGGATGATTTTGAAATTTTTCTATGGACATTGAAAGAATCTGCCAGATTCACGATGGCTTGCACGGAGTGTACGAGTAGAGTAAGACTCCATGCAGCCATCATGTCCGACGAGCGATCCAGGAACAGCTTGTAGGGGCGTGTAAGAGAGCTCCTAAAACGTCTCCTACACGGACAGGGCTGGGATATGCAAATTACCTCACTTGCAGCTGAAAGGCATGCAAATGAGGTAAATTTGTGATCCAGGAAGCACAAACCTGTCCAAGTAGGAGCCGTGTTAGCTGCAGAAATGTACTCAGTTGACAACTGAGTACGGTTCTGCAAATAGCACAATGGAGCCTTGTCAGCTCCAAATAAAGGTTGCGTATGGTTGAGGAAGCATGCCAATGGCCAAATATATGGCCATTAGAAATGTTCCCAGATGCAAAATTAAAATAAAAATACTTTTTTTTTTGGCGATGTTTAAGCGTAGCGCAGCGCTGTGCAAATGGGGTGCGCTAAAAAAATCATAAAATAAGAAAATAAAAGCCACAAACGTGGAATATATGAAAATTGTTAAATTACAATGTAAGGGAATAGCAGGCTGAAGACAACATAGCCACCGAGTAGGGGTTGCTAAGGGGAGAAGCCCAGTCTAAGACATGTAACCAAGCATTAGTAGGCAATCCTATGTAAATGAGTGTTATGATAGTGAATCGCACTTTTACATAGCAAATGAGCACAGTCAGTGGAGTGTAGGAGTAGGATATGGGGAGTAACAGAGTAGGAGATTGGTGACATCACAAGGGGGGGTATGTATGAAAGTAGTGAAGCTCATAGGAGCAGGGTGGCATGTGTCAGCTGTCAGTTAGACATCATGGATAGAGGTGTGTCAACAGGTAGGCCAGGGAAAGCCAAGAAATGGAAGGTGTATACTGTGGATAACACCAAAGTTTCTTGCTGAGAGGGTATGCACGCGTGTGCACGCCTGTAAACCCGAGTAAGACAGAGTGTGCACGTGAAAGCGTGAGTGCACACGTGTAAGCCGGAGTAAACATGTATAAGGCTGTTTAAAGACCTGTAAGCACATCTGCGCTGGTGTGCGCATGTTTTAACCCAAATAAGCAAGTTTTAGTTCGTCTAAGTATGTGTGCATGCGTGTGAGCTGCTGTGAGCATGTTTGCGCTTGTATGCGTGTCACTCCCCCCTGAGGAAATAGAAAGGAAAAAAGAAGCACAACAAATAGTAGGAAGCTACCAGGGTATACTAGTACAGCTAGCAGGTGAAAACAATCAAAATCAGGCAATTACACAGGCAGAACACTAGCCCAGCCCAGCACTTAAAACTCTGCAAACAACAGTGCAGTTTGTTTCTCTCAAGAGACACTGCAACACTGGAGTAAGCTACTAGAAGTGAAAACTGAAAAAGCTTCACTCAGACAAAAAATGCTAGGGGCTGCCATTGCTGTTATAAGGCGACATATGCAACATGCTGAGGGTGGTGACAATGCAAATGCTGCCGGACAACTGACAGTGAGGAGACGGAGAAGAGTGTACAGGCCCAGGGTCACCTACCAGGGGTTACATGAGCTGGAGATAGTGGAGTGCTATAGAGTGGACAGAGACCTCCTGCAGCAAGTTGTTGAGCTGTGCAGGCCACGCCTCACACACAGAACCAACAGAGGGGAACCCATCCCAGTGGAAACCAAGGTATGTGTTGGCCTAAGAATACTAGCAACAGGTACCTTCCAGAGACCAACTGATGATATGATGGGGATATCACAGGCATCAGCATCCAGGGTACTGCACCAGTTCCTGGATGCCATGTCAGCACATGTCGATGATCATGTATATTTCCTCAATTCCCGTGAGGTGCTGGCCAGCAATATGCATCTCTTCCAGCAAATAGCAGAATACCCTGAGGTAGTGGGTGCAATAGACTGCACGCATATACACATCAAGGCACCAGCCGGTGAGCGGGGTAGGGCCTACATTAACCACAAGGGCTTTCCCTCCATCAACTGCCAGGTCATGTGTGATAATGAATGTGTGTGCTGGTTGCCCTGGAAGCTACCATGATTCCCATATTTGGCATCTGATGCAGCTGTACCAGACATTTGCCAATGGGGACATCCCACATGGTCACTTAGTGGGGTATGCTGGCTATGCACTGGAGCCGTGGCTGATGACACCCATCAGAAACGCACACACACACCTGAACAGGAACGCCATAATGAGGCACATGCACAAACACGAAATGTAATTGAGCATGTGTTTGGGTAGCTCAAGTCACGGTTCCGGTGCCTGGACACATCTGGTGGAGCCTTGCAATACTCACCAACTACATGTACCCAAATTGTCATGGTATGTGCTATGCTACATAATATGATTCTGCGAAAACAGCTGCAGCAGGACCAGCATAGGCCTGTGCAAAACAGCCCCCCACCATTGCCAAGGCCATCACAGGCAGAGCGTGACTCAGAGGAGGAACAACCTGAGCCTGCCCCAGTAGGCAGAAGGAGGCGTGCCCAGTATGCCTTGGCCTTGGCAAAGAGGCAACGCATAGCACATACACTGGCTCAGTAGGAACCCTGGAAATGATACCTCTCTCTGACTCCCACATGTAGTAAAAGGGATACCTAAGTTGACACAACCTGCTTTCAAACATGTGCAGGGAGTGTAGTATGTGCATCTGACATAGGCAGCCCTGCAGCACCACCTGAGGCATGATTGCCATGTGTTAAGCAATGTAAGGTAGTGCTAAACAGCATTTACCACCATGTAGTATATGCAAACTTGATGACCTTGAGTATCATCCTACCCTCACCAAACATGATGCCACAATATGAAGACAAGATGATCACAACAATTGGCTTAAGTATTGGTTTCAGTGAAAGGGGATCCAATACCTGTCAGCCTGGGATGACATGCTTGACAAGACATGATGCTTTGCTAGGGATGGCTTTCACCTGTCACCTGTGGCCTTTTGGATATTGCCAAAGGCTCTTGTCACCCCCATAGTGCCTTTTTTAGGTAAGGCTCAAAAGACAAACCCACCTCCATAGGTATCACAAGGGATAAGAAACTAGAAGTAATGCTACTCAATGCCAGAAGTCTAAACTGCAAGATGCACGCACTCCAAACTCTCCTCAGCATGGAGAATGTTGATATCTGTGCAGTAACAGAAACCTGGTTCAAGGCTCCCAAGAGCACCCTAGCACTAACAGGTTACACCTCATGCCATTCTTTATAGCCACAAATCATGGAACAAACTACAAAAGGGGGGTGAGTATCAATATTTGTCAAAGATTCCCACACCCCCAGGTTGGTGGCACAGCATGAAGCATCAGAGACTATCCATGTGCAACTAACAGTGGGTAAAACCACCTTCCGGTTCATAGACTGCTACAGACCACCCTCCTAAACCCAGGAACCACACTTGGCTGACTGGAGAACACATGAAAATATGAAAGTCTCCCCAAACACCATTATATTGGGTGACATCAACTAACCAGACATAGACTGGGAGCATTACCCTAGCTGCAACACCCTAGCCCAAAGGTTCCTAGAATTTATAAACTCAAATGCTATGGAACAACTTGCTACCACTCCCACAAGAGGGGAAAACATACTGGACCTGATCATCACCATCATGGGGACTCTATGCCCAAGACCAGAAGTGCATCCCTCACTGGTAAGATCAGACCATAGAGTAATCTCAATGGATATTCACATCCCGACCCCAGCCCATGGCCAGAAAACCACAGTGAAAATTTTCACTAAAGCAAATGTCACACTCCTCAAAACCGAGGTGGAATCCTTCACAGCCCCTGTGCCTGTGGAAAATATGACCCAGACCTCAGAACCCTTTATAAACGCATTCTATGAACACCTTCAGGAATGCATGGATCATGCAATCCCAAATAAAACCAAGATCCAATCCTCCAAAGGCAGGCACCCTGTCTGGTGTACCTCAGCCATAAAAAAACATACAATACAAGGAGGAAGCTACTATATGATAGAGCAAAATCCCAAAAAGGGAAAGCATCTCTGATCAGTATTATTGAAAAACTACGGCCACACATAAAATCGTCTAAGGCCATCTTTGAGATAACAATTGTACAGGACACTAAGGATAATCACAAGGCTTTCTTTAGTTATGGTAGGAACCTGGGTGGGAATTCCCAGATATGCTCAGAATTAGTCCAAAATGACAAACAATACACCAAACCCACAGACATTGCCAACATCCAAGCTGACAGGTTCAGTGCAAACTTCTCCCCCCTCCCCACCAAAAGGGCAAATATCTATCCCAGCAGAGTGCTGGCCCCCTGACATCTCAGATGCTCAGGTAACAGCTAGCCTCTCCAAAGCAAAACACACAGCATCAATGGGACTAGACAGTGTCCTGGGCTGAGTCCAACATGAACCCCAAGAAGAATTGAACACAAACATAAAACCACTGTTCAATCTCAGCCTTACCACAGGATATGTACCCAAAGAGCAGTGTACAGCAACAGTGGTCCTCTCCACAAAGGTGGTGCCTCAATGGATACTGCAAACTATTGCCCCAGAAGCCTGACTAGCTTGGTCTGCAAAGCTATGGAAAGGATCATCATGGACATCAGAAATAAAGATATTGGGGACCTACAGACACTGGATCCTACCCAGTTTGGCTTTGTTAAGGGCAGATCCTGCCTCTTAAACCTGGTTGAGTCATTTGAAACAGTCACCAAGGCCATTGATGAGGGGAAGGTGGTCCACACAGCCTACCTGGACCTCACAAAAGCCTTCCATACAATATCCCACTTGGTCATTATAGATAAGCTCACCAGCTTCAATATAAACCCCTATGTCACTAGATGGGTTGCAAACTGGCTCAAGGACAGAACCCACATGGTCAGAAATGCTGGAGCCATGTCAGACCCCAAACCAGCTACAAGTGGCATCCCACATGGCTCATTCCTGGGACCTCCCTTGTTTGGTATATATTTCTTGGAGGTACAGGCCAACACAGAAGGACTGTGGCTGACCAAGTTTGCAGATGACTGCAAACTGGGCGCCATAATCGACCCTCCAGCTGACACAAACATCCTACAAAAGGGCCTCATAGAAACAGACAGCTGGTGCCAGAGCCATGTCCTCAAGCTAAACGCAAAAAAGTGTATAGTCATCCCTTTGGCAAAAACAAAGTGCCCACAAATTACCAAATAGGTGGTAACCCATTAAGTATGGAAGAAGTGATAAGGGACCTGGGGACCCAAGTTGATAGCAATCTCTCATTTGACAACCACGTGGCCAAAGTGCTTAGAAAAACATTTCACATAGCCCACCTAATCCTGAAGGTATTCACATCTAGATCAGAGGAGGTCATCGTGCCTCTTTACTCATCCCTCATCAGGCCCATAATTGAGTACAATGCCCCTTGTGGGATGTACCTTATCAGACACCTGCAGCAGCTGGAAAGACCACAAAAGTACCTCACCAGGAGGATCAAAGGGCTCAGAGACATGCCATTTGCTGCCCGGTTAAAGAAACTGCAGCTCCACTCAGTGGCATACCACCTGCCCAGAGGTGATCTGTGCCTGATTTATAAAGCCATGTCCAACCTGGAATCAGTGGACATGCTGCACCTTGGAAAATCAGAATCCCATCAAGCTATGCGCTCAAGAGACCTGAATCTCAAGACGGAAATAAATAGGACATGCTGGAGTGACAGATTCATAACCCAGAGGCTCCCTCCACTCTTGAGTAAACTCCCACTCCAGGTTAGCCAGAGTCCCTCATTGATTCTCTTCAAGAGGAATCTTGATGAGTGGATGGGAGATCGTAGGTTTACCCCGGATATCACTTCTATGTCACTGTTAGACAGAGGCACAGTATACTAACCACGAAAAATGTCATGGCAAACTCCACTTAAAATGTGTGTTGAAAGCCAAACACACTCTGGCTAGGATTATAAATGCCCTAGGGCAGATAGCCTAGTGTGAACCTATGAACAGAATCACACACACCAACTAGTACAACTGTGGTCAATGTGGAGTAATGTTTGGCAATGTCCACCCAAGTTGGTGAATACACAGCAATGTTGGACAAGCCTGTTTTAAGTAGGCCATAGCTGAACAAAATGCAACATGCTCATAGTTGCCCAACTGGCCCTTAACCAGTCTGGTCTGCTCAGTATGAACATTTAAAGTAGTGATGGGACTCAAACCCATGATACTATGCACCATAGTGAAAGTACTGAACCAGTACACCATGACAGTATTGCAGTGTTCAGCCAGTATGAAAGAATTATTTATTTTATTTTATTTTTTTTTACATTTGTTGACCGGGATGGTCCGACTGGATACATGTCCATTTTCAGCGGAGGCCCGGGGAGAAAAGCTCCACAGAGGAAAAAGTTACACTTTCATTTCCATGCAGATAAATATGCTACCTAATACAAATAAGTAAAATTAGAGATACACATAATCAAAATTAGAGATACACAAAAATACTTCCCAATTGTTTTAGATACACTTGGCTACCATGTGAATAGATAACAGATTCAAAATACAGTGTAGTTGATATTCTAGGTTACTATTACCCATCCCTTGTAGAGTCTAGTCAGGCAATGGGGAGCTTGACTTCATAAGTACCAGTGGAGGTGGAATATAGTGGGTGTGAGTTTACAAATTCTTTAGACTAAGAAGAAGAAAAAAACACCTAATAAAACAAGTGGAGAATGCTACTAGTTGAGTGTCAGAGAGAACTAGTCTGGGTTATTACAAGAGCACAGCCAATGTTTTTAAAAAATTGTTTAAGATTATTTTTGAATAGACATTGGGATGTAGTAAGTCTTAAATTATTGGGGAGGGAATTCCAGACTTTTCCTATAGAGTTGGCAAAAAGGGCTTCTCCAGCAGAGTTGTTGGATTTGATGGTTTGGACCAGGACTCTATGTGAGGAGCGAAGACAGCTTAGATTAGAGTATGGAATCAGAAGATTATGCAAGGAGGGGGTTTTATCCGGTTGCTTAATAATTTTAAACGCTTCAGTAAGTTGGTTTAGTTTGAGAAGATTGGGTAGTTCTAGCCAGTCAAATTTCCTTAGGTTAATGCAGTGATGAGTTCTGTAAGGACCTCCTACTACAAATCTGGCGATGTGATTGTAGGCAGCAGAGAGTTTATTGATCTCACTATTGTTAAGGAATGAAAGCACAGGAGAGGCATACAATAAAGTGGAAAGTAAATGCGTGCGAGAGATAGTTAGTTTGGCAGTAGGGGTTAGAAAGTTTTTAATTCTATACAAGGATCCAAGTTTCTTATTTACAGTCTTTATGGTTTGACTGATATGCATATCAAATCTAAGCCTACTATCAATAGTGACTCCTAATAGTTTAGTGTTGGTAACAGGCTCAATCATGGTACCATTAATAGATTGAACAAGGAAGGGACTATTATTGGATTGGGGTGTAAGTTGGACTGATGGACTAACTGAGGTGGGAAAAAATACTAGTAACTTGGTTTTTTTTGGATTTAGAATGAGTTTCCGTTCCGAGAGCCACTTTTCAACTATAGTAAAACAGTTTTGGGTTGTTACTTGTAGGTCAGGGAGGGAGATATCCGAGCAAATCAATGTAGAGTCATCTGCATATTGGATGCAGGTGGCCTTAGGGATGACTGAGTAAAGATCATTTATGAATACAGAGAAGAGAAGAGGACCAAGTATGGAGCCTTGGGGAACCCCTATGGTATTCGGCAACAGTTGAGAGAGCTTATTTTCCCATCGTACTGCCTGTTGTCTTCCAGAGAGGTAAGCTTTGAACCAGTTAAGGGCCGGATAATCAAGGTATAAGGTTTCAAGAGTGTGGAGCAGTAGTTGGTGATTGACCATGTCAAAGGCTTTTGACAAGTCAAGGAAGAGGGCTGAGGAAATTTTTTTGTTATTGCGGTTTTTATTGATTGAGTCGGTAAAAGAGAGGAGGGCGGTGGTCGTACTATGGTGGGGTCTGAAACCATGCTGAGATTTGGACAGTAGATTATTTAGGGCGTGAGATGGTTAAGGAGTTGTTTATGAACACATCTTTCCAAGATTTTGGCTATTGGCGACAATATTGCTATAGGTCTATAGTTTGATGGGTCAGTAGAGGAGCCACCCTTATGAAGTGGGATGACATGGGCTACTTTCCAAATGGAGGGGATAGTGGCCTCAGTTATAGTTCGGTTAATTAGAATTGAGATGGGATACGCTATGACATCTGCTGCTATTTGTAGGTATTCAGCTGGGAGTCGGTCGGCCAACAGGGTGGTTGGTTTAAGTTTCTTCAGTAGTGATCTAATATAGGAGGTGGAAGCTGGCTGGAGAGTAAAGAAGGGTAGAGATTCATCATTAACCTTAATTTGGTGGGGAGGAAGGATGGGGAAGTTGATTAGCCAGGGTCTGAATGGTCTCAGTGAAAAAGGAGTTAAAAGTATTGGCGACCTCTTCTGGGTTTTTTCCAATAAGTGTTTCTGGGGTGGGAGTAGACGCTTTCCCTGAGTGGAGGAGGTTGTTTAAGCCTGCCCAAAACTTCTTTGAATTGTTCTGGTGCTTATCTTGGAGGTGACAGAAATAGTTCTTTTTATCTAGGGTGGAGTCTTTTTTTGTTGCATTTCTAAGTTGCTGGAATTTAATGCGATCTTGAGGTGCCTTAGTAGTTCGCCATTTGTCCCAGGCCTGATCTCTAAGTTTAATTTTGGATTTGGTTTCACTAGTTAGCCATGGTGTTATCCGAGTCTTGAATGGATCGCCTGTTAGGTGCGTGAGTCAAGAATGTTGAGGAATGTGTCAGTAAAAAATGTCACACTCTCATCAAGGGGCAGGGTTTTTAGCTTGGACCAGTTACAGGATCTAAGTTCAGTTAGGAATAGTGCTGGAACAAATTTCTTCTTATTTCTGACAAGTCTATATAAAGGGGGGTTTATGCTGGTGAATTTGTTTTTTATTATGTAGGTGACGTGGTGGTCACTGAGATCATTCGGGAGGGTCCCAGTGGTATATTTGTGTGTTTCTTTATTAGTAAGAATCCAATCAATTATACTTTCTTTTGGAGAGCAGTTCCTATTCTTGTAGGGGAGACAATATTTTGGGAGAAGCCATGTAGATTAATGGACATGGGGTTGGTCTGTGAGCATTGTGCCCAGTCAATATTAACATCCCTAGTACAATGGTCTCCTGAGGGTAGTTTGAAGCTATCCAATTTAGTATTATCTCCATAGTTTCTAAATTATTCCTGGAATGTAAACTACAATAAGATTAATACTTTTTGGTTATTTAAGCATATTTTAGGGCAATTAACTCTGCTTTAGCTACCTTAGGTGGTTGGATAGGATTCAGGATGATATTAAGGGTACTTTATACATGACAGCTATGCCCCACCCTTTTTTTCCCGATCTATCCTGAGAATATTATACCCAGGTGGGAGGATCTCTTCATCCTTTGTGACTGGTTTGAGCCAAGTTTCTGTTAGACACATAATGTCGGGGAGATGAATGGCTAACAAGGCATGAAGATTATGAACCTTGTTGTTGAGGCTTCTAAGATTAAGATGGAAGATAAGGAGGGAGCTAGCTGATCTTTGGGCTAATATTGAAGAGACTGAGTCAGGATGAGTGGATGGGCCTGGGTTCGGATGTATATCACCATCTTTGGTGATACATTTCTTCAAATGGTATAGGAGTCTTTGGAACTTATATAGTACCTTTAGTCCACGTTTAGATGTTGTTGCCTTTGTGTATGGTTGGGTAGGATGTAGGCTTTTTTTGCTTAGGGTATCTATGTAGTAAACAGAAGAGGTCTCTTTCGAGAGATGATGTAGGAGATTACAGGTTTGGTCCTTTGGGTAGTGGGATCCCTTGAGTTTTGGTCTTCATTACCTCGACAAGTAGTAAAGAGTGATTAAAAGAGGCAATAGAAATGGAATAACAAGATTCACTACTTTACCCATTTTGTAGTGTAGGATTAATCTAACAGGGTGCTTAGAACCTGGAAGTGGTAGTGCAATAGAGGCTGTTGGATGGAGTTGTGGGAGGAGATAGGTTAGATGATTGGGTGTGGGCGATTGGCTTAGAGCTAAGAGGTGTGTGGTTTTAGTCAAATAAAAGTAGAGATAGTGGGGGGTGGGATAAGGGGCAGGGAGGAGCTGCGAAGCCCGAGCTAAGCGAGGCTAAGCGAGGATACACCAACTAAGAGCTTTCAGGGTCTTAGAGATCCTATGCTGTAGGTGAGCGTTAAAGATCACTTTACCTAATTCTATAGCCTGATTTTAAGTAAAAGGCAAGGATTCAGTTTGGGTGGGATAGTACTATTTGCTCTGTTTAAGTACTGTTATGCTGCCTGCCCAGGAGCGTTTGCCAGAGGTATAAATCCAAACAAAAAACCTGGGTATAGTTATTACCCTTTCTTCCTTGGGATGTTAATTAATAGGGCTGAGAACCGGAACCAGCATGTGCGTTCGCACCGCAAAGGGATTCCTCCTGTTTCAGTATCTAGCACTATGCGGCCACTCGCATCTATGTGTAAGGGGCAGGCACCTAAGAGATAAATTATCAGACTTGGTATTAGCAAAGCAGTATCAGTCTTAACAGAAATTTATCACAGCTATAGTTCAAACAAACAACTTCTAGGACAAGGGCTGCTTCTTCTGAGGTACGATTCTTAACTACATACACAACCATCAGCAGGCTATTTTTAAAATAACAAGCAAGAATGTGTTTGTATTTAGATAATTCAACAGCACTTCCAAGAAACTCTACTATGAATACAAGAGGTACGCATGTTCTAATGTAAAACACGCTAACGCTAGAATGTTACACAATGCACGTTTCTACAAACAAGTATAACTAAGCACAGTGTTACACAATGCACGTTTCTACAAACAAGTATAACTAAGCACAGTAATATAGGCTAAGCATGTTCTAATGTAAAACACGCTAACGCTAGAGTGTTACAAAATGCACGTTTCTACAAACAAGTATAACTAAGCACAGAGTTACACAATGCACGTTTCTACAAACAACTATAACTAAGCACAGTAATATAGGCTAAAGTCTTTTGCAGTAATTTTCATCTACAGAGGTTGTTCAGTATAAAACAGCAACAATAACCTTGGTAGCATACCTCGAGGCAGGAGCAGGAGAAGGCGACTGGGCAGGAGACACAGCAGTACTGTTTGTTGTTCTTTCTTTCTTTTTTTTTTTTTTTTTAAAAAAATGGCGGAAACCAGCCAGGACTTTGAAAGCTTTCCTACGTCACAGGAAAGAGGGAGGTACACCAACTAAGAGCTTTCAGGGTCTTAGAGATCCTATGCTGTAGGTGAGCGTTAAAGATCACTTTACCTAATTCTATAGCCTGATTTTAAGTAAAAGGCAAGGATTCAGTTTGGGTGGGATTGTACTATTTGCTCTGTTTAAGTACTGTTATGCTGCCTGCCCAGGAGCGTTTACCAGAGGTATAAATCCAAACAAAAAACCAGGGTATAGTTATTACCCTTTCTTCCTTGGGATGTTAATTAATAGGGCTGAGAACCGGAACCAGCATGTGCGTTCGCACCGCAAAGGGATTCCTCCTGTTTCAGTATCTAGCACTATGCGGCCACTCGCATCTATGTGTAAGGGGCAGGCACCCTTTCTTCCTTGGGATGTTAATTAATAGGGCTGAGAACTGGAACCAGCATGTGCGTTCGCACCGCAAAGGGATTCCTCCTGTTTCAGTATCTAGCACTATGCGGCCACTCGCATCTATGTGTAAGGGGCAGGCACCTCGCGGCAGGAGCAGGAGAAGGCGACTGGTCATTATAGATAAGCTCACAAGCTGACAAGTCTTTCCAAACTATCCCATGGAAATCCTGTAGGCACAGCACAATCCCTGCTGAGTTATGACACAAAGGAGTCTGGCAGTAAGAACACAACATGACTTCCAGCACACACAGTATAAATGTCAATATTGGTCATGTTCACACACAGCCACAAATGTAGTGGTGTAGTGGACTTCAGATCACAACATATGGAAAGGTCACACTGGGCATGCTCACACACTTGGATAAATGAGACATATGTCAGGCAACAAACCATGGAAAGCCTGAACTGGGCATGCTCACAAACTTAGGCCATGTCTGAGTATAGCAAGCAGCCACACATATCTGGCAGTTGTATGTGTTAAGCCAGGAACCTCCCACGATCCAGCAATCTGCCCTGTGCACACAGTTAAATGACAACAGACACATATATTAATATACTGGAACCCTGTCATGATCAATCATGTTGCGCAGATACACAAGTTGTTCACAGAAACTGGGAAAGCTACGGCAATAAAGACCTGCAAACAGTATCAGCAACAAATATTGTGCATCCCCAACATAAACATAGGTGCAGTGGTCGATACTAGGCTGTCTGTCCTAGGGAATTCATAAGCCTAGGCAGAGTGTATTTGGCGTCTGCCTCCCCAGTAGAGTAGCCTACTGTGCCTCTGTAAAGTAGGTCACAGAAGGCACCCTTTAAGGCTAGTTTGCTGTGCCTCTGTCAAGCAGGGACACAGTGGAAATCCCAGGGATGAATTTGCAATTTCCCATCCATGCGGCTGGATTTTTGCTGGAAGAGGGTTGGTAAGGGGCTATGTCTAACTTTAATTAGGATTCAATTCCAGAGTGAGGGGAGCCTCTGGGTAATGAATCTGCCCCTGCAGCATGTCCTATTTAGTTTTGTGCTGAGGTTTAAGTCCCTGGAATGTGTAGCTCTAAGGGTCTTGGATGTTATGAGGTGGAGCATGTCCATTACTTCTGGGTGTGACATGGCTGTGTACGTCAGGCATAGATTACCTCTGAGTAGGCGTTAAGCAACTGAGTAGAGCTGGAGATCCTTTAGTTGAGCTGCATAGGACATCTGTGTGTAGCCCATGATCCTCTTGTGGAAGTACTGTTGTGGACACTGTAGTTGCTGCAGGTGTTGGGTAAGGTACACCCCAAAAGGGGCATTGTATTCAAACATGGGCCTGATGAGTGACTAGTAGAGGGCCACAATGACCTCCCATGATCTACATGCAAACCCCCATGTGATAAGGAGGGCTATATAAAGGTCTTTGCAATGACTCTGTCAATGTGATTAGCAAAGGTGAGGTTACGATCTATGTTGGTCCCCAAATCTGTAAATACATCTTCTGTACTTAATGGATTACCACTTATGTGGTGATTTGTGTGCACCTTATTTTCCCCAAAGGGGATGACTATGCATGTCTTAGCATTTAGCACAAGGCCATGGCTCTGGCAACAAGCATCCATCTCTGTGAGACCCTTATGGAGGAAGCATGTGTCAGCTGCAGTGTTGCTTATGGCCCCTGGTTAGCAGTCATCTGTGACGTTTGTTAGACATAATCCCCCCGTGTTAGTCTGAACCTCAGAGAAGTACATACCGAACAGGACAGGTCCCACAACTGAGCCCAGTGAGACACCAGTTGTAACTGGTCTGGAATTGGACATGGCACCTGCAATTCTGACCATGTGGGTTCCATCCTTGAGGCAGATAGCAACACATCTAGTGATATAGGGGTTGATATTTAAGCTGGTAAGCATATGTATGATGCCTGAGTGGGGTATTGTGTTGCAGGCTTCTGCAAGGTACAGGTAGACTGTGTGAACTACCTTGCCCTCATCCATGGCTTCAGTAACCATTTCAAAGATATGAACTATGTGGAAGAGGCAAGATCTGCCCTTAACAAAGCCGAATTGTGTATGATCCACTGTCTGGAGGCTCACAATGTTTATGATTATGACTTCCATGATAATACGCTCCATAGCTTTTTCTACCACACTAGTCAGGCTTATGGGGTGATAGTTCCTGTGGTCCGTTGTGGCACCACCTTTGTGGAGTGGGAGCACTGTATCTGTATGCCATTCTCAGGGTACATATCCTGTAGTAAGGTTAAGTTGGAACAGTGACTTAATGTGAGTGTTCAGTTCTACTCAGAGCTCGTGTAGGACACAGCCTGGGACACTGTCCGGTCCCATACATATGCTGTGTTATTTGCTGTAGAGAGGGCACCTTTCACCTGTGCATCTGTGATGTCAGGGAGGTTACATTCATTTGGGATGGGCATCTGTACCCTTGGGGGGTAAGGGGGGGGGTGTTTGTGCAGACTCTGTCTGCCAGGGTGTAGGATATGTCTGTAGGTTTGGCATATTTTGTGCTGTTATGCAACAATTCAGAGCATATCTGGGTTGTTTCTACACATATTCCTGACATAACTAAAGAAGGCCTTGTGATTATCTGTAGTGTCTGGTCAATTTCACTGTCAAAACGTGCAAGTGATGATTATATGAGGGATTGTAGTGTCTTGCCAATACTGTTCAGAGATATCCTCTCTCTGTGGGATATTGCTCTGTTATGTAGTAGCTTCCTCCTTCTATTGTACAGCTTATATATGGCCGGGGTCAACCAGACAGATCTTCTGTTTTGGAGGAGTCATGGTTTTATTTGGGATAGCATGATCAATGCATACCTGCAGGTGCTCATACAATGCGTTTGTAAAGGATTCTGCAGATTGGGCTGTATTATCCTCCAGCACGGGGCCTTTGAAGTATTCCACCCCAGTCTTCACAAGTGCAAAGTCTGCTTTTGAGAAATTCTTTACAGTGATTTCCTTGGCTGGGGGTGGGGATGGGATATGGATGTCCAGGGAAAGTTGTTTATGGTCTGATCTTAACAATGAGGGTTCTACCTCTGGTGTGGAACATAGAGTCCCTATGTTGGTGATGATCAGGTCCAATATGTATTCCCCCTTGTGGGTGTGGTGACTGGTTGTGCCATAGCACATGGATCCATAAATTGTAGTGGCTGTAGGGTGATGTTGTTGAGGGCCTGAGTAGTAACCCCAGTCAATATTTGTGTACTTGAAGTCAACCACTATAATGGTGTGTGTGAAGACCTTCATATCCTACACTGTTCCCAGGAAAGCCGAGTGCGGTTCTTGGGTATGGGGGGGGGGGGGGGTCTGAACTACACACGAAACCAAAAGGCAGTTTTGCACAATGGTAGTTATATATGTATGGCCTGTCATGCTTAGTGCAGTGGTACCAACCCAGAGGTGTGTGTATCTGTGATGTATATGGATACACCCCCTACTTGTGTTGTGTGTTACAAGTCCTGTGGTCACAAAGCATGGTATAGAACATAACCTGGCAGTGCCAGTGTGCATATGTGACCCTGAACTAGGCGTCTGTTAATGCACAGATATTGTTATCTTCCATACTGAGGGATAGTAAAAGATGTACATTCCTCTTTGGAAAGACTGATGATGTCAGCACCCTATAAATACAGCAGGAGAAGAGAAATCATCCAGTAATGTGAATAGCATGCTGTGCTAATGCGTCTTTCTCAAGTATCATAACATAGGTAGGGGTTTGAATTCTGCAAACGCTGTGTGTGTGTGGTGGGTGGCAGGGGGGGTGTATGTATGTATGCAATTCTCTGTGAAAGGAATGGCCTTTTTGAAGACTGGGATAACACACTAAAAGATGTACATTCCTCTTTGGAAAGACTGATGATGTCAGCACCCTATAAATACAGCAGGAGAAGAGAAATCATCCAGTAATGCGAATAGTGCGCTGTGCTAATGCGTCTCTCTCAAGTATCATAACATAGTTAGGTAGGGGTTTGAATCCTGCAAACACTGTGTGTGTGGTGGCAGGGGGTGTGTATGTATGCAATTCTCTGTGAAAGGAATGGCCTTTTTGAAGACTGGGATAACACACTAAAAGATGTACATTCCTCTTTGGAAAGACTGATGATGTCAGCACCCTATAAATACAGCAGGAGAAGGGAAATCATCCAGTAATGTGAATAGTACGCTGTGCTAATGCGTCTCTCTCAAGTATCATAACATAGTTAGGTAGGGGTTTGAATCCTACAAATGACATGTGTGTGTTTGTCACACAGTTTGTCAATGTGTTGTGTGTTTTGCTTTTATTATTGTATGACATATTATTCTAACAGTAATTTCAATGCACACATCAGGTATGTGTGTGCCAGATACAGATATGTACCTGTGACCTTTAATAGTTCCTATGTGTGAAGTCTGCCTCATATGATTACAGTTGTTACCTTTGCCAGCATGTGCCGCAGCTTACCAGACCTTAGGCCATACATGTATGTTGGTGACAATGCAGGCTACTGCAGTGATCTGTGTCCTAGGCCAACTATGTGACACACACCCATGAAAGCTTTGATAGATTAATGTGGGTGAGGGTTCATGTCTGGAGTATATGTCAGACATGTTAAAGCACCGCAAAGTCTGTGAGTGATGGACATCCAGTGTAGGTGTATGGCAACTGTTGCCGATATGCATATAGACACCTTCTTGCTTAGGTGATACACCGAGGGACTGCAGAATACCTTTGGAAATGTGAATATCACAGGATAGACAAGATAACACTTGTCCACATGTACACACCATTACCCGTTCTACATGATGGGTGCTACCACCTACATAGTACTGTTGGAATACTATGTTAACTACATGCCGATGACAATGCTACAGTTGTGTTACAGCAATACAGCATGGCTTGGACAACAGGTATCTGTCTGTATGATACCCTTGTGGTGGTTAGGTGTGTCATGTGTAGAATGCATTGTAGGCCACTGTATGCATTTTCAGTTGTGGATGGACATATCCGTAGTGTGTTGACATGTACGTGAGACTGCTATATGCCAAAGAGTATTGCTCCCAGGGATGTGTGGGGCTCAGTAAGGATGGCTACTGTTATAGTGTAGTACTGCAGGGATATCACTGACACCAGGTTCCTACATCTGTGTATCAGTTGAGGAGACACCATGTAATGACCACGGAATGTCAGGCTATGTAGGCTGTGTATAGTACCAGAATGCAGATCATTGACATTTGAAAACCGTATCACCCACAGCATACTGTCAAACCATGTCATGTTCCATGCTAACCATGTTCACAAATGTACACCTGCAACTCTGTGCTGCAAACATCACACATGTACTGTCCACACCCCAACACATGCAGGCACTGGTACACACAACAGCCATGTGGCACATGTGCAGACAGTACACTTTGGGAATTAACATTGGTGTATACAAAACTACAATGACAATCATAGTTAATACATCATGCATGCTCAAATATACCCACAACGATATCATTACACTGTACTGTTAACAACATGATATTATTACTACAGTGCTATGTAGTCACCCTGTGCATCAACACCATGCTATCCTGTTCCTGCATCAATGTTACAGATGGCAGGAGGTGGCACAGTTTCATCATATGCACAGGGTGTGTACTTGGTTTGCCAGAGTCTGCCATTGACACATCCAATCAACATGTATGTGTGTGTGTGTTAGTGAGGGACAACAGTACAACATGGGGCAATGTTGATGCGATGTGTGTGTGTATGTGTTAGCCCTAGGTGTTAGCATTTTTGTGTGTGTGTATGCATGCATGCACACAGTTCCACCACGTGGCTGCCATATACGGGTGTTTGTGGACAGCCACAGACTGTACCTGCCAGGTCATACAGATCACTGTCTCTGGCCACGGACACAGTACCTGTGCCTGGCAGGGGTGCTATGGACAGTATCAGGTACTAAGCCAGACTGGGTACTGTCATCAGAAGCAGTGGGTTGTTGACTGGACACATGTCCCTGCTGGGACTGTCCAGAGCCACGTGCACATGGTCTTCTAGGACGGTCTAATGACAGCACAGACCCAGCATTGCTGGGGCTGGTACTGGCACTATGGGAGTGGCTGCGGGTTTGTTGTCGTCCGTGATGACTGCCAGCTGATGATGTTGCTGGCATACGTCCACGTTGATGCCTCAACCATCCTGCACTGTCCTGGCTCCTGGACATGTAGTTGTGGAAGAGATCTAATGTGTCCCCCCCAACGTCTATCAATGACCTCGCTGATATTATGGATGGCAGCCGCAACGTCACGCACAGTGTCATTCATAGTGGTGTGATATGCTCTAAGCTCCTTCAGATCCTGTCTGGTGTACTATTCCATACGTGCCTGTGCCTACATTACAGCCCGGAACATAGCTGAGGTTGAAAGACCTCTGTGGGCATGTCTGACAAGGGCAGTACGACCACGGATGCTCCCACGAGAACCTCTGGACATCTGCCTGTGTGGTGCCATGTCAGGAATCTGGCCATGGCTGCTGTGAGGGGATGCATGTGCCAATGATACCACACTACCCTGGTCAATGCCCACTGTATGCTGTCCCTCAGCTAAGGACATTGGTGACAATGGATGTATCGGCAGGATGACTATGCGCATTGATGGGGTTGACTGCTGTGTAGTGTTGATTGGTTGACCAACGACAGACCCTGTCACACCTCCCTGTGCCATTACACATGTATCATCATTATCACTATCCCCAGCAGTGGCTTCAGGTTCCCTGCTGCACTCCACCAGAGCAACATCAGAACCTGTGAGAGGAAGATAGGAAACACAGTTTACAAATGTGTACACAATGTTAGCACACATGCACACATGCACAAATGCACACATGCACACAGGCACACATGCACACAGGCACACATGCATACATGCACACATTCGCACATGCACACAGGCACACATGCACACATGCACACAGGCGCACATGCACACATGCGCACATGCACACAGGCACACAGGCGCACATTCACACAGGCACACATGCACACATGCACACAGGTGCACATGCACACAGGCACACAGGCAAACAGACACATAGGCACACTCCTCAGTACAGCAGATACAAACATAGACACACCTGCAATCCAACACATACACAATACTGTTTGAGGGTGGGTGACAGTATCACAGGGAAAAACATCACTGCACACGTGTCAGCATGCAGATTATGTGTTGCACAGGAACATGCAGTGCAAGTGTAGACAGCCCTTGTTAATAACAGTATACGTGTACTTGATGCTTGTGTGTAGTTGTTCAGTGATTGTCTCCACCCTGGGACACAATGTGTACAAGGACATAACAATGTTGTGCAAGTGTTACAAGCTGTGGGTGCATATATTTTCACACATACACACAACACATGACGATGCTACGCAATAACTGCTATGTGTACTTTTGTGGTCAGTGGAACTGGATGTGGTGTAGTAACGTGAGCCATGATCAACATGCTTCTGTTGGTCAGTCAAAAATAATAATGTGTGCCAGACAGGCAGCTAGCATGCTGTACCTGAAGTGCAGTAACATGACTACATCCACAATTACACAGCCACTTGTTACATGGGTGTGTAAGGTGGCCAATAGTGAGCATTGCCTAACATGAATGTATTATTTGTTCAAGACTGTTGCACAAAGACATGGTAGGCCTCTACCCCTCAGGTATATTATGTGTGCTGCATAGAGGATAAGTGGGATACTGAAGGGTGGCCATACAGCAGGTGTCATAATTGGACATGTGTAGAGGCTAAGGTGTAGTGTATATGGCAAACATGTGTGTGTTGTGTACATGTATATCAGGTATGCCTATACAATGTCCGGTACTGTGTTGCCACACATGTGTGTCATGCTCTGTGTATTGCATGTGAGTGAGGCAGCTACTGAGAATAATGGGATATGCATAGTCTCACAGCAAACATGCACAGCATGCATTATGTGTAGGTGTTACATGTGCACACACTACACCTCCATATGACATGCACATGTCATTAGCAATAGTATTGTTATTACACACTCACCAGCATGGATTGGCTGCCTTGCTGTCACTCCAGAGGGACCTGCAAAAATATGACAGTGATTGCCAGTGGCCACAACTGTGCCATTGATACTGTGAGTATGATAAAGTACAGTAGTACAACAAGTGGCTTTCACATGTGTGCAGATTATGCTCAGAATATCAATCTTGCAGAAGAATAGGCAGGTTAAAAGCTACACACACAGTACATATCTCACACACGCATAAACAACCAGTACAGAGAACAGTCAACTACAGATATGGCATGTTACCTGCACACTCCATTTCAACATGCTGGGTGGCTCCGGCCTCCATGATGACACATGTTTGTGGATGTTGTTGCTGTTGGCCTGGAGCCACAACACTTAGGAGGTGCTCCTCCACACTGGTGAGGAGGGGGTGGATAGGTACCCCACCACCTGTGGCAAGCTGTTGTCTGTGGATATCAGACGCACACTGCTGGACATGTCTAATTAAATCACTGCAGTGATGGTGTACCTGCTCATATGTCCGGTTATGCATGCCTATGTCATTTACCCGATGGACAAGATCTTGCCACAGTGCAGCCCTCTCATGCTGGTTCTGGCTGGTCCTGGAAAACAGCACAGAGTAATTCTGCACCAGGCTCTGGTGGATCTCCTGATCCTCTGCTGCTGTATAAGGTGGGTTACGCTGATGCACCATCACCCTGGAAGGAAAAGAAAAATATGTGAGCAAGTCATGTGGCACACTTAATATTCTAATGTACTGATATCACTTAATTGCCATATATAGCATCTGTCTGTCTATCAGGGGATACACATGCTCGATACCACATATCAGTGCTCAGGCCACAACTGTCTGACAGTGCCTGCCACACTCCATACACCAAACTAGTATACACCAGCACTCGGCACACTGTTTGGGATACAATGCACAACCTCACACTGGGGGTATGTATCAAGCTAATGGATGAAGAATATTGTCATCCCATGCAATGAATGCAATGCACATTTACAGTTTCAACGGTAATCCACCCTAGTCTTTGATGCCATACCCCTACCTGACATATGTGCACAGTTGTTAATATAGCCAGCATACTGCTGTCACAGAGTATACATGCTGTCAGGTGCACACACATACCCTGTAACACACACGTGATTGCGGCCATGATACAGACATCATTACACACACATTACACATACATACAACACACAAATGTATGACAACACAGATGAGCATTAACTTTGTACCGTATAGTACTGTGTGCCCCTACTTACAGATACCTATGCATGAGGTATGTAATCTGTGCAGACTACAGGAAACACACCAGACAATGTTACTAGGGAATGTGAACATACACCATAATGTTGTGTTTAGACCTACAACTTCAGGTAGTACAACAGTTCATATGTGAGCTGGATTCAACAGCAGTACCACTTACTGAGCATACATGTATTGCTTCTGCCTATGATGGGACACCGCAGTCATACACAGGGAACTACAGCACAACATATAACAATCTACTATGTTTGCATCCCGATAACTGACACATCTTTCTCTGGCCTCACACCTACGACACAAACTACCATGACAGACACAACCTCACGCTAAGCTATCACACCTTTACAGACCTTGCACACAGTCAGTGTCACACTCATTCAACCTCACATAGCTGGTATTGCACTGAGTACATGTGTGTGTGCATTGTGTCATAGGTAGGTACTATGCTATTGGCCCTGGGCCTAGGGCAGCCTAGCCATATGCTACCCTGCCCTTTGGGACACATGTAATGTGATTTTACTTGCTCCTGTGAAACGGTTACACAGAGGTGACTCACAGGGCATATTACCTATCTCCATAACATTCATCAGGGGTATGTATGACATCTACTAATAAGGAGCCCTGTTTGTTAATGCTGGGTGGTTTAGTCCAGGGTATGGCATATTTGTGTATAGAAACCTGTACCTCCAGCATGTGCTGTTTAGTGCAGTGACAAGGATTAGGGCCCTAGGTCATGTAGGCTGGACGAATTGTGAGGTGTTGCCATGGTGGTTGGCCGACTGGTATGGGTGTGACATAACTCTGTATGTCCAGCAGTGGTAAACTCTGTGTAGGAAGCATGCAAGGCACTCTAGCTGTGGTTTTGTGAGTCAGTCTGCATAGGGAATGTGTTTGAGGGCATTATCAGTCTTTGTTAGGTACGTCTGTGGCTTTTCCACTTGCTGTAGTTCTCATGGGAGGTACATACTGCATAGGACATTGTGAGGTGTAGTGGGGCACAATGACTTACATTTTCCTAGCTGACACACCTTTTGTGATGACACGTACCACGTACAGGGATTACAAGACTAGTGTGCCACTGTGGATATCAAAGGGGAGGCTATTTTACACCTGTGTCCCATGTTCCCTTCTGACACCTCCAGTGGTAGGCAGGCAACCACCTATGTGGTAGTTAGTGGGTTACATGTTTTGGAATGGGGTATGGTACTGCAGTACTGGTGTTCAGTCCATGCCTTGGTCACCAGGCACCTGTTGCAGTACATCTGCCCCCATGTCTCCCTCTCTCACTCTCTCTTCATATGTATATATATATATATATATATATATATATATATATATATATATATACACACATATAATTTTATATATAGCCATATATATATATATATATATATATATATATATATATATATATATATATATATATATATATATATATATATATATATATATATATATATATATATATATATATATATATATATACACACGCTCCCATATAACCATATATATATATATATATATATATATATATATATATATATATATATACATATCTATAAATATTCATATCTATCTGTATATATGTATGTATCTACATATATATCTTATATGTATGTATCTATTATAACTGTATGTATATACATATTCTATCTATCTATATATCTCTATCTGTCTATACATACCTCTCTATCTATGCACATATATATATATATATATATATATATATATATATATATATATATATATATATATATATATATATATATATATATATATATATATATATATATATATATATATATATATATATATATATATATATATATATATATATATATATATATATATATATATATATATATATATATATATATATATATATATATATATATATATATATCTATATATGGATCCCCTTCACTTCACCGAAACACTAGAAGACCGACACTCTACAGAAGGAGACAAGAAGACCGGCTGACTCAGATGACCGACAAGGTGAGAACCCGATGGACTCGGTAAGTGTGCGACAGAGTGAGCCATTTAGTGTTACCGAGCCGACAGCTAAGCGTGCGATAGCGAGCGACTGTAGTTTTCGGGGCGCATTAAGTGAGTTAGGGTTAGGGTGCGGGTAGGGTAAGTGTGCGATAGTGACGGACTATCTGTTTAAGGATGGGTTAAGTGAGTTAGGGTTAGGGTGCAGGTAGGGTGTGTGTGCGATAGTGAGGGACTATAGGTTTAGGGGTGGGTTAAGTGAGTTAGGGTTAGGGTGCGGGTAGGGTAAGTGTGCGGTTGTGTCGGACCTTAGGGTTAGGGTTTGGGTTAAGGTTAGTGCATGTATGGTTGTGTGTATTGTCGGTATTGTGTGTTGTCGGTCTTTTGGTGTCGGTGTTTTGTGTGTCGGCGTTGTGGCGTTTCGGTGTAGTGAAGGGGATCCATATATATATAATATATATATAGATGTATATTTTTATATATATATATATATATATATATATATGTATATATATATATATATATATATATATATATATATATATATATATATATATATATACATACACATGTACACATATATATATATACACACACACACACACACACACACACACACACACACACACTTCTAAACATCCATTGCTGTACATATACATGCACATGTAGGCACATAGACTGCCCACCTTTCATGGAGGGAATATCACTTCTGAAACAGTTGTGAGACATACCATTCTGTAATGATATTGCACAGTGTTGTGCAGAATGCATTATGCTGTCCTCAGGCCGTATAGCTGTAGCAGGCCTCACTGGCTCAGTCCCACAGAAGTCCACCACCACATGACATATACCTGCACTGCATGCTGTTTTCAATGCCACACACTACAACCTACATTGATATGTGCACATAGCAACCTTCAACTACATATGTATGTCCAGCCTTCACTAACAGTTGCAGTATGTCCCTTGCCCTATGCACATCTGCATATACATATAGATACAGACTGCTAACACATATGGAGGGTTCACAGTATGTAGATTATTAGATTATGTAGTTTACATTACCTTTGTCTCTGACAGCTTTTTTCTTTTGGCTTGCTGGCTGGCTTGCTTGCTGGCTTGCTGGCTTGCTTGCTGGCCTGCTTGCTGGCTTGCTTGCTGGCCTGCTTGCTGGCTTGCTTGCTGGCTTTTTTTGGTCTCTGTCTCTGTCTCTATCTCTCTCTCTCTCTCTCTCTCTCTCTCCAGTTGCTGCAATGATAGTATTGCATATGTGGACTGGCAGTACAGGCTGCTTTTGTAGGTATCTGCACATGTGCATGTGATGGCCTCTGCACCAATTGGTGGCCAGCATTTAGTAATTGCATGCAGCCTGCTGTGTGGTAATTGCAGTTCTCACTGTTATTTTAGGACACTGCTATAAAATGATAGGTTAGGTAGGCGTAGGCCCTTCAGTTTTGCAAGGTGGGGACCATGCTGGTTTGCTGTGGACACTGTTGTGTCAGTCAGAAGGTTGGTATATCTCTCATATCTGAGGCTGTGTTGTAGCCACTGAAATGCATGTTGCTTCTTCCAGTGCACTCTTCTCAGTGTGTATGTTAACTCACACCTGCTAATGCTAACACTGTTTACATGGGAGTATGTACTTTCCTGTGGGATTTGTGGATTAACTGGCATACAACAGTAGTTCTTGCAATGTGTTGCTATGGCTTTTCTATTTTCCCTTTACATTCACTCCTTGTAATGCATGATATATTTCTTTCAGCACTAAGTTCTTATATGTTTGCTGTGGCTTGGTGGTACTTCATGCAGTCTGGTGAGCCTAAGGTCTGGGGTTTGGCACTTCAAAGGTATTTTATTTTGCTGCTGAGCAGTACTGGGGCCTTGTCATGCAGAGTGAATAAGGCACTTTTAAAAAGTTGTAAGCGGGAAGCAGGAAGTCAGTGGGGACACCAGCTAGGGATGTGCAGGCTGGGTGTAGGGAAGGTCCATAGCTGCACATTTCTTTAACTGCAATACCTGTACATATGTTTGACATTTGCTGTGACATTTGAAACCTTCCACCCCTGAGAGAGGGGTGAGGACAGCTAAGTATATTGTACTAACAATTATGAATATCAGGCACATGCAGTGCTTGTGAACTGCTATACTGTCATCAGTATGTTAGATGGCTACATCCGTTGATATTTCTGTGTTGTACTCCTACATAAGGGCATGCTTGTGGAAGTAATTCTACAGCTATTCACATAGTGTTTAACAGCAGACAGGCTGATATGCCTGTGTGTTTCTGACACTTCCAGGCCTCAGATACTCTCAGGTATATATTTGACCAGCCTCAGGGAAAGGTACATATCAGCGGGATACACCTGTGATATATTTCAGATATTCTGCAGTTGTGACTGTGGGGTATTTTGAGCATATGTATTACTACACCATTTCTGACATGCAAGTAGTGTCTACTGTAACTTATTGACAGTTAGCATTATGTGGGATTCTCCACCTTTCTGCCTACTGTGAGTACATTTCACAGGGAGTCAGTGGGGCACAGGTAACATTTGTTTGCAAATCAGGGACATCCCTGTAAGTCAGTCACAGTTGGGAGGCCTGGCCTCTTACCTATTCAAATATGGCAGTGTTTATCCTGCTCTGATACTGTGTGGGGTTTGTAAGGTGCTACTGTAACATTATTACCTACTAGCATGGCTGTTTCTCTTATCACACTAATGTAATGCAATTCCACAAGAATTGCCAGTAAAGATACACAGAACAAGCTTTGTGTAATGGCCTTCCTATTTTCCCTTTACATTCACTCCTTGTATTTCATGATATATATCTTTCAGCACCAAGTTCTTGTATATCTGCTGTGGCTCAGTGGTAATTCATGCAGTCTAGTGTTTCCAAGGTCCTGGGTTCGAGACTGACAGGGGTATTTTATTTTGCTGATGAGCAGACTACAGGCCTTGTCATACAGAGTGACTAAGGCACTTTTAAGCAGTTGTAAGCGGGTTTGCGCGAGTTTGCGCAACGCTTAGCTACGCTTATCTACACTTAGTTAAGCACACACAAGCGCACACACGCTGACTACTGCTTAAAAGTGCTTACTCCTGCTAACTATTTTCTTTTAAAGAAAAGAAAATGGGGAAATAGGAAAGTGGTGAAAAAGGGGGCACAAAGAGCGTAGGACGGTAGGAAAACAAGCTTGGGATGTGCAGGAAGGATGTAGGAAAGGCCCATAGCTGCCCAATTCTTTACCAGCAATAGATGTGCATATGTTAGAAATTTAGAGTGAGATTTGACACCTTCCACCCCTGAGAGAGGGGTGAGGACAACAAAATATGTTGTACAGCCAACTGTAATTATCAGTTTACATGTCCAGCAGACATGTATACGAAATGGGCAGCTATGTACGGGGCATAATTTTTTTGTGGGAACAGAGTGCCCTTTTTTTTATTTTTTTTTCAGGTGAGAGTGGAATGTGAGGTACAGGAAGCAGGTATATTTGGGGAGGTAGGTTGGGGGGTTAACAGACAAGACAAACAAGACGCATACAGGGGCAGAGTATGACACATGTGGGGGTAAACACAATTGACAGGGACGGATGTTTGGATATCGCAAGCCCATGAGCCCACAGATGGCAACAGTGGAACTGAGATTCCCCACCCATGGGCAGTTACCACTGCGCCTTTGCAGCCCAGGCCGGGGCTGTGCTGGGGGCTGGATAGGACGGGCAGGCACACCCATGAGTTGTGCCATTCTCACCTCAAGCTGCCGTAGGGGATCAGTCACAGAACTCCTGATCTCACTACGCACCACAGACCGGACCCTATGGAGGGTGAGTGGAGGCTCTCCTCCGGCCACGCTTGCAGAGGGGGCATGAGCCCCATCCCCTGCAGCACTTCCACCCAAAGGTGGTACAGGGCCACCGGAGGATGAGGTCCTGGCCTGGGCACTGGTGCCAGGTGCACTCGCCAGCTGAGGTGGGAGATGTGGGTCCACTGGAACCCGCCTTCCATGTTGTCTTATGTTTAGCTGTATTTTATGGTATTTTGGGTTAGTAACAAACAACACCATTCAAAATTAGTTGTAACAGTATGCATCAGTATTCCCAGTAACCAAACACACATGAATTCCAAACATTGAGCAGCAAGCATAACACATGCATATTTAGAACAGCAGTGGACATTCCAACAGCATGCATGGTTGATTGGTGGCAACAGGCCAGCAGGTTTGGATATGTGAACAGGGCACATGCATCAACGTACATGCAGATATGTATAAACCAACAGGACAAATGTCCATGGGAATTAATTGTGAATGCACATACCCAGTTTGATGTGGAATGGCATAATTTGTGAAAATAGGGGAGGGTGGAGAAATATTACATTAACAACTTAAACTACCTATACATATACTGTACATTCCTAGTAGATGCAGATATATATCCCCTACATGTATTAGTACAGTTTCCTGTATGTAACCTTAGGAATGTTGGTGATGGGGATGTTACTGCTACATTAATATACATTCCATTTTTATTCATATATGTTCATATCTGGCTGTGTTCAGGTAAAGCATCCTGCTACATTTGATTTATATGGGTCTAGACAACTGTGGATGTTCAGCATTTCATACAACCATACTATCTCCATAATGCAAGGGTACAGCAACATATCCAAATTGTGGGATGGACACAGTCCAGGTTCTGTACTTTATTAAAGACATTTCACTCTTTGGTTGTGGCTGTCTCATTCATTTCATTATGTAGTGAATGCAGTATACCTTTATTCCAGACTTATTACAGCTTTCTTGGTAGCTTTAAACTCTCTTTATCACACTTCCTCACTTATTTTATATTTACATTTCAGGATGGTACTTAATTCCAGGCTTTATTAACATTTATTACTGGGTTACAACAATCCTTTCCAGTTGACTCACTTATTTCATATGGCAGGATTTACAAGGATGTATTCGACACTTGTCTATCCTTTGTTGATTGATTACAACACTCATTTTCAGGCTGAAGCAGTTATCTGATATTACAATACAGGTGGAAACTCTATTTGAGACTTGTTTAATCTTTATTACTGGATTGCAATACTCTTTTCCAGGCTGCATCACTTATCTAATCTTACAATACTAGCAGAATCTTTATTCTAGGCTTATTTGACCTTTATTACTGGGTTACAACACTGAACTCTTTTACAAGCTGTCCCACTTATATTCTATAACAATACCAATGGAATAATTACTAACCTGCCTGGTGGCGCAACCTCACCAGCCTATCAGCATAGGCTTGCCGATTCGCGGAATGAACACCTGCAGCTGTAATATAAATGAAGGAATATACTGGAACATACCTATCCATATTTTAGGCTAGGATAGCATTTCTTACATACTTAATTACATGGTTACTTACTCAGTAGTGGGGCATTGGGCATTTGGCGGGCCTCCTGGATCCATCAGTTCAGTTGGTCCTCCTTTCGTCGCTTCAGGTCCGCATGGTGATGACGGACCTGTTCACCAGTCCTCGCAATACCTGTGGCACTGGTGAGATCATGTGCCAACCGGTTCCACGCCTCTGCCTTGTATGCTCCCCATTGATCCTGGCCCTGCATGAGTTGCGTTTCATGATCATGGACTAGGAGCCAAACCATATATTTTGACTCCTCAACACCCCACCTTTGTGCTCTAAAGTGATTTCCCTCTCCTGCACCTGCCATCTTGACTGCAAATGGGTACCACAATCAGTTATGGTGTGTATTCCTGCCTTTGGGGCTTATATATGCCGGTTTTCCCGCACTTATCTGTGATTGGCCATTTTGGATATTTATCAGCTTACAGCAAACCTGCTTTGTCATGGTTCTATTTTCATTCATTCCTATATGTATGCTAATACTGTATTTCTAAGTACAACTGTCATGGCTTAATGGTTCAGTACTTTGACTATGGTGCACAGTATCCCGGGTTCGACCCTTGTCATTGCTTTTTTATTTTACTACTGTCTAGTCAGGCTAGGAGGTGTGTCTGTGTAAAGGCAACTTTGCTACAGCTTGCCCAACGTTGCCCGACAGTGAGCTGGTTGGCGCACTGCGCAGCTCCATGCAAACGGCTTCCTCTGGGTAATGCGTTATTTACCTATAAGCACTCATATTGAGCTGGGTGAAGCGCTGCTGAACTACGGGCACTCATATTCAGCTTGTTAAAGTGCTGCTCACATACGGGCATTCATATTAAGCTTGTTAAAGTGCTGCTCACCTACGGGCACTCATATTAAGCTTGTTAAAGAGCTGCTCACCTACGGGCACTCATATTAAGCTTGTTAAAGCGCTGCTCAGCTATGGACAATTATGATCCTTTTTTTATATATTATGTTGGTTTTGTTCACAAATATATGGGCCATTTCATTACATTTTACTTAAATTATAGTTTTATATATATATATATATATATATATATATATATATATATATATATATATATATATACGTCAGGGGATTGTTTCATACTTATTTAAATAAAAATGGAGAATGATGTTGTGGGTGCTCGAACCATGATTACCTCCTCTTTGGCCGACGTCTCTACCGCTACACTATTGCTACTTGGCTTAATTTGCATATGTAGATCTTATATACTTTTCAATGTCTGCTAACTGTGGCTGAGCAAAGGGCATACCCGCGCAAATGAATGCAAATGCGGGCAAACATTTTGGAAATTATAAAAAAAAATGAAACTGCTATTTTTACATTTTACACATTTTCAGTAGGGTTTAGTCTGTGGGGATGTGTGGTGTTGTGTTCCTTGACATTTCAGCGGACTCGCTCGTGGGTGTTTACTTTCAGGACTCTGACTCTTCTGAGGGCGTGTCCCTTTGCAGTACTCGGCAATCAGACACGCCCCCTACTTTCCTACACGGACTGTGTTAGACTAGGGTATGATTTAGCATGCCCTCATGAATATGCATGGCATGCTGACGTCATACCGTTCAATTGCAGCCTCCGAGTAAGACATATTAAGTCTTACACGGAGGTTTCATGAATCCGGCCCATTGTGTAATAAATACAAAGCTGATCAAAAACAGTGTGTGAAGTTTTTACTTACCTTGCTAATGGGGAGAGCAATGCATGCAGTTTCTAAACTTCAAAATATTGATTGCTTGAATTATGCAAAAGTTAAAGAATATTTACTTGTACTAAAAGAAGTTTAAAGAGCATATAAGAAAGCAGGTGACAGTGTGTCTGAATATTTTGCAGAAATTAACTCTTACTTTCATAGATGGGTGAGTGTATGTAAGGTCACCACATTTGTAATGCATGTAGATCTTTTGGTCAGGGACCAGTCCCTCAGTACTCTGCTAGAAGACATGTGAATTTGGTTGACAGACCACAGGCTGGGCATGTTAACTCTCAAAAGGAGATGGGAAAGAATGGAACATCTCTTTAGCTGCAGGTTGTAACTACATAGAAATGAATATCTGACACTGAATATGGGTATAAGGGAACCTGTGGGTGGTGCAGCCTAAGCCATCACAGCAGCTTCCATAGTCAAAAGGGGAAAATATGATTTCTAGTACATGCCCCCATTTTGGGGTTAAATGTTTCAGATGTAATAAAAAGGGGCATACACAGTCTCAATTTCCACTGAGGCATGATGGGGAACAAAGATTTCAAGTAGCCAAAGCACAGTGAGCACCACCACAGTAGTGGGTTACCTGGAGGAAAAAGCTGTACCTATCACAAAAGTCAATCCTATATCAGTGGAAAGGAAAGAGGCCATTGCAAAGAAAAACATTGACTCAGATATAACTATAGTTAAGTCTGCCATAGTCAGAAAGTAACAATACTTACCTGAATAGTCCAAGTCAGTTAGGGCCTTCAAAGGGAAACATTTTTCCAGGTAACTTTGGCCAGAGTTTCTCTGGATTGAGAAAAGGGCAAGGGAGCAAGCTGGTGGTTGTATATGAGGATATCTCTACTGTTGTTATAGGGAATGACTTTGACAAGGCTAGATTTTCATCATAGGTTGTTGATGTGGCTATTTCAGAGGGGTAGCTGATCAGTTGCCAAGAACTAGAATCTGATCCACAGAAAGGAATAGGTACTGGCTTCCCTTGGAAGGTGGTACTTGAAGTGGAGAGGTAGGTGCTAGTAGCCAGACATTGAGTACTACATAATGTACGAAGTTGGGGAGGGTTAAAAAGAAGAATAAGAAGTTGAGAAGGGCTTAGGTCTCAGGCCCTACTTCACTGGACCTGAGAGAAATAGCAAAGGAGGCTTCTGATACTCAAAGGCCAGGGGCATCCATATACTGAGACAACTGTATGTTCCAAAAAAAAAAACAAAAGAAACAATATAAGGTGAAGGATCAGACAAGAAGGCAAGAAATGTGGAAAATGCATAAATATATTTGCACGTATAGAAAACTCTTGGAACAACCTCATGTTGATCAGGATCAAATGGTTAAGAAGATGTGAATTTAAACCAAAAGACAAAAGGTTAACATTGGCAGCCCAAGACAGTGGACTATATACACTTTGGTTTACAAAGTCCATTGAACATGTGGGAGAAACAGACAAGTGTTGGTTTTGTAAAACAGAATTGGAAACAGTCGCACATCTTATTAGTGGTTGTCATATACTAAAGGCAGAAGGACTGTCTACTGAAAGGCATAATAATGTGGCAAGACTGTTGCATTGGGGATTGTGAAAACATTATAATACTGAAGTAGCTGAAAATAACTGGAAACATAAGCCACAAAGCATTATAGAAAATGATGAAGTCTACATCACATGGGATCACCCATTACCAACAGTTCAAAAAAATAGATGTGAGAAAACCAGATATAGTAATCCATGAAAAGAAGACAAAAATGCAATTGATCACTGAAATTGCTTTGCCAAGTGACTACAGTGTCTTATGTACAGAGAGAGACACACACAACGTCATAAAATACCAGGATTTGCAGGCAGAAACAAGGGCATTGTGGAAAAAGGATACCAGACAGTTTCAATAGTAGTAGGAGCAATGTGTCTAATAAAAAAGTGTTTTCAGTCATATTTAGATATGTTACCAATACATAGGTTCATAGGTTCATACTAGGATATCTGCCCTAGGGCATTTATAAGCCTATCCAGAGTGTGTTTGGCTTTCGCCACCCATTTTAAATTAATTTTGCTATGCCCTTTTTCGAGGTTAGTATACTGTGCCTCTGTCTAACAGTGACACAGAAGTGATACCCGGGGCAAACCTACGATCTCCCATCCACTCATCAAGATTCCTCTTGAAGAGAGTCAATGAGGGACTCTGCCTAACCTGGACTGGGATTTTATTCCAGAGTGAAGGGAGCCTCTGGGTTATGAATCTGTCCCTCCAGCATGTCCTATTTATTTCAGTGCTGAGGTTCAAGTCTCTCGAGCACGTGGCTCGATGGGATTTGGATTTTCTGAGGTGCAGGATGTCCATTAATTCTGGGTTGGACATTGCTTTATACGTCAGGCACAGATCGCCTCTGAGCAGGGGGTATGCCACTGAGTAGAGCTGGAGTTTCTTTAACCGGGCAGCATATGGCATCTGTTTGAGCCCTTTGATCCTCTTGGGGAGGTACTTTTGGGGTCTTTCCAGTTGCTGCAGGTGTCTGGTAAGGTACATCCCAAAAGGGGCATTGTACTCAATTATGGACCTGATGAGGGATGAGTAAAGAGGCACAATGACCTCCCCTGATCTAGATGTGCATCCCTTCATAATTAGGTGGGCTATATAAAATGTTTTTCTAACCACTTTGGCCATGTGGTTGTCAAATGAGAGATTGCTATCAACTTGGGTCCCCAGGTCCCTAATTACTTCTTCTGTACTTAATGGATTACCACCTATGTGGTAATTTGTGGGCACTTTGTTTTTGCCAAAGGGGATGACTATACACTTTCTGGAATTTAGCTTGAGGCCATGGCTCTGGCACCAGTTGTCTGTTTCTATGAGGCCCTTTTGGAGGATGCTTATGTCAGCTGGAGAGTTGATTATGGCGCCCAGTTTGCAGTCATCTGCGAACTTGGTCAGCCACAGTCCTTCCTTGTTGGCCTGTACCTCCGAGAAATATATACCGAACAAGAGAAGTCCCAGGACTGAGCCTTGTGGGATGCCATTTGTAACTGGTTTGGAGTCTGACATGGCTCCAGCAATTCTAACCATGTGGGTTCTGTCCTTGAGCCAGGTTGCAACCCATCTAGTGACATAGGGGTTTATATTTAAGCTGGTGAGCTTATCTATAATGCCCAAGTGGGGTATTGTATCGAAGGCTTTTGCGAGGTCCAGGTAGGCTGTGTGGACCACCATCCCCTCATCAATGGCCTTGGTGACTGTTTCAAAGAAATCGACCAGGTTTAAGAGGCAGGATCTGCCCTTAACAAAGCCGAACTGGGTAGGATCCAGTGTCTGTAGGTCCCCATTATCTTTATTTATGAGGTCCATGATGATCCTTTCCATAGCTTTGCAGACCAAGCTAGTCAGGCTTATGGGGTGATAGTTTCCAGGATCCGTTGAGGCACCACCTTTGTGGAGAGTGACCACTGTTGCTGTACACCACTCTTTGGGTACATATCCTGTAGTAAGGCTGAGACTGAACAGTAGTTTTATGTTTGGGTTTAGCTCTTCTTAGAGTTCATGTAGGATGCAGCCCGGGACACCGTCTGGTCCCATTGATGCTGTGTTTTTTGCTTTGGAGAGGGCGGCTCTTACCTGAGCATCTGAGATGTCAGGGGGGCAGCACTCTGCTGGGATAGATATTTGCCCTTTTGGTGGGGATGGGGGGGATAAGTTTGTGCTAAACCTGTCAGCTAGGATGGTGGCAATGTCTGTGGGTTCAGTGTATTTTTTGTCATTTTGGACTAATTCTGAGCATATCTGGGAATTCCCACCCAGGTTCCTAACATAACTAAAGAAAGCCTTGTGATTATCCTTAGTGTCCTGTGCAATTTTTCTCTCGAAGCTGGCCTTAGACGATTTTATGAGTGCCCGTAGTTTTTTGCTAATACTGATCAGAGATGCCTTCCCTTTTTGGGATTTTGCTCTATCATGTTGTAGCTTCCTCCTTCTATTGTATAGTTTGTTTATGGCTGGGGTCCACCAGACAAGACGTCTGCCTTTGGAGGATTGGGTCTTGGTTTTATTTGGGATTGCATGATCCATGCATTCCTGAAGGTGTTCATAGAATGCGTTTATAAAGGATTCTGTGGTCTGGGCCGTATTTTCCTCAGGCCTGGGGGCTTTGAAGGATTCCACCTCAGTTTTGAGGAGTGTGAAATTTGCTTTAGAGAAGTTTTTCACTTTGGTTTTCTGGGTAGGGGGTGGGGTCGGGATGTGAATATCCAGGGAGATTAGTTTATGGTCTGATCTTACCAGTGAGGGATACACTTCTGGTCTGGAGCATAGAGTCCCCATGTTGGTGATGATCAGGTCCAGTATGTTTTCCTCTCTTGTGGGAGTGGTAACAAGTTGTTCCATAGCATTTGAGTTTATAAATTCTAGGAACCTTTGGGCTAGGGTGTTGGAGCTAGAGTAATGCTCCCAGTCTATGTTTGGGTAGTTGAAGTCGCCCAATATAATGGTGTTTGGAGAGACATTCATATTTTCCAGTGTTCTCAGGAAGGCCGAGTGGGGTTCCTGGGTTTGGGAGGGTGGTCTGTAGCAGGCTATAAACTGGAAGGCAGTTTTACCCACTGTTAGTTGCACATGGATAGTCTCTGATGCTTCGTGCTGGGCCACCAACCTGGAGGTGTGGGTATCTTTGACGAATATTGATACTCCCCCTCCTTTTGTGGTTCAGTCCAAGTTTTGGGGCCAAAAAGCATGGTATGAGGTATAACCTGGTAGTGCTGGGGTGCTCTCGGGAGCCTTGAACCAGGTTTCTGTTACTGCACAGATATCGATGTTCTCCATGCTAAGGAGAGTTTCGAGTGCGTACATCTTGAGGTTTAGACTTCTGGCATTAAGTAGCATTACTCTTAGTTTCTTATCCCTTGTGATACCTATGGAGGTGGGTTTGTCTTTTGAGCCTTGCCTAAAAGAGGCACTATGGGGGTAGCAAGAGCCTTTGCCAATATCCAAAAGCCCAGGAGTGACAGGTGCAAGCTGTCCCTAGCAAAGCATCGTGGCTTGTCGAGCATGTCATCCCAGGCTGACAGGCATTGGATCCCCTTTGAATGACACCAATACTTAAGCCAATTATTGAAATTGATCATCTTGTCTTCATATTGTGGCATCATTCTTGGTGAGGGTAAGATGCTACTCAAGGTCAGGGTCATACCGGCCTGGGGTACATGCTCAGAGAGCTCCTCTATGTCTCTTTTCATGTAGTCCAGGGAGGTACATCTCAGGTCATTCACACCAGCATGGACAATGACTGAGTCATATTTGTACTTGCCTTGGAGTGACCTGAGTGCTTGTGTTATGTGGCGGATCCTAGCACCCGACAGGCAGCTCACCATGACCTTCTCCTTGTTCAGACTGGTGAGCAGGACGTCAGTGTGCCTGATGATAGAGTCACCTATTACAAGTGTATCAGGTGTGTTGTTTAGCCTTAAGGGCTGTGACTGTTCAGCACACTGGCTTTGTGAGCTATGTGTTGCACGTGTTTTGTTTTGGGGTAGCGGTTGCTTGGGTGTCTGCTTTGGAGGTCTCTGCTGCTTAGGCAGATTTTTATTTAGAGCCTCGAGTATGTTTTTGTGTGTTTATGTGTTTGGTTTGCTGTCGTGGTAGGTCTATGTGAGACTGGAATTGTAGTGAGTGTGGTTTCCTTCTCCTCCTGACTGGTTACACCAGTACTGAGTTGAGAGAGCTTAGCCTCCAGTTTGGCTGTATGGTTGCATCTCTCACATGTGTTGGAATTTGTTGGGAGGAGGAGAGGGTTGTCTGTGTACATGAAGCAGTTGTAACATTGCCTCAAGATTCCCAGATTCACCAGCTGGCCAGAGAGGAGATTGACAACTGACCTTTGGACATGCTAGAATAGTATTGGGAATTCCTTTATAATTGAAAAAAAGGGCCACTGGGGAACAAGGTACTCAAGGGGAGTTTGTGAGGGTGTAGTGCTTTTAATTTTTTTAGTGCTGACTTATATAATTGCTTTAGTGAGCAAATGCCAGGTAACTTAAATGCAATGTGTTACAGGTAACTTAAATGCAAAAACGACAAACAGTAACTTTCTTTCAAGTGAAACAAGGAAATAAGTACAGTAAGCAATGCAGATATCACTAGGGATCCACAGAAGCGCTGAAAAGCTGTGTTTTAGGTGGAATTAGCTTTTCAGGGAAATAACAAGCAAACAAACAAGCATACAATCAAAGCTAGATTCAGCAGGCCTGGATCTAGTCTATGCTACAGCAAACAAGGTGTACCAATTACAGTAAGAAGCAGTTCAAATATGCAGGCACTATAAACCTTTAACCAGAAATTCCCAGCTCAGAAGGGCAGAGTCCAGCCTCTCCTCCCACAAGAGTGCAGACCACGAACCCTCTTAATGTAAAATAACTGGCCTGAAGCCCAAGTGCTTAAACCAGAACTAATACACTTTTAGAATAACAGACACTGAGCCCTCAATCAGCAGTTCCCAACTTAGAAGGATGTAAGCTACCTGTCCTGCCACCACAGTGCAGGCCACAAACCTTCCTAATGTAAAACAACTGGTCTGAAGCCCAAGTGCTTAATCCAAAAGACTTAGAATGATAGCTACACTTTAATCAAGTTACTACCAAGCAGTAATAAATACAATTGAATACTTTAAAAATGCCTGGATTAGTGCTCAAGTTATACAAACAAAGCTAGATTCAGCAGGCCTGGATCTAGTCTATGCTACAGAAAACAAGGTGTACCAATTTCAGTAAGAAGCAGTTCAAATATGCCGGCACTATAAGCCTTTAACCAGAAATTCCCAGCTCAGAAGGGCAGAGTCCAGCCTCTCCTCCCACAAGAGTGCAGACCACAAACCCTCTTAATGTAAAATAACTGGCCTGAAGCCCAAGTGCTTAAACCAGAATTAATACACTTTTAGAATAACAGACACTGAGCCCTCAATCAGCAGTTCCCAACTTAGAAGGATGTAAGCTACCTGTTCTGCCACTACAGTGCAGACCACAAACCTTCCTAATGTAAAACAACTGGCCTGAAGCCCAAGTGCTTAAACTAAAAGGCTTAGAATGAGTTACACCAAGCAGTAATAAATACAAGTGAGTACTTTTAAGATGATGCAAAAACAAAATAAAGTAGGAAGAAACACAAATACAGTAAAAGCAGATAATTTTTTTTTTTTTGTGTAGAAAGAGAGAAAGGAGTAGCAGAAACTAAGCTGATTGGCCTTCTCAAATGTTCTCCCTGTACTGGGTAGAATGAGGTAATGACACTAGACTGGGAGGAGGGTCTCAGATCAAATTTACACTAGAGGCGGGCAACTGCAAAGCCACCAACTATAAAAACACTATACCAACAGGGAGGGAGGGTGAGAAACAAACTGCAGAAATGTATCTCACAGCTGAAAAGCAGCAGTGAGCCTTTAAATGAAAGTTTTAAACAGCTAAACGAGCCTCTAGAAAAAAGAGTTTAACTGCAACAAGTTATCAGAAGTAAACAACCCAACAGACTGTAACTCCATATGAATGGTAAAAGGAGTCATTACTAGGCACATTGCGGGTGCTCCAAAGAGCACTTCTGGCTAACATCAAAGATTGAAACAATACTAATTTCATGAACTTTAATCATACTTTGACTTAGGAATGGGGTCCATTCTCATCATGGTATTAGAAACCCAAAAGACTTGGAGAAATTTAAAAGACAAAATGTTTATTGACTAGAGAATGGACTTCTAAAGGAAGGCTGGAGGGAACTGTAATATAGAAGTTAGTAGTACCCTGGTCCTACCAACAGGTGCTTTCGGTCATAACCCATGATAGTCCTTTTATAGGTCACATGAACATAAGCTATAACTAAAAAAAGGCTTATGAGGCATTTTATTGGCCAGAAGTGTGAAGGATATAAAAGGATTACTGAAGGATCTGTGAACAGTGCCAAACGTTTGCCAGGGCTACTTTGATGTTTTGTCTGTTACCATTTCAGAGGGTAGCTATTGATATTGTGGGACCTCTGAATACCCCAGTCCCACAGGTAAAAATATATCCTGGTAGTGGTTGATTATAATATTAGATACCCAGAGATAGTGGACATATTTCCCATTGAACCAAAGAAGGTGTCAAATGCTTTCCTCTAAATTTTCAGCAGGGTAGGTTTTCCCTCAAGAAACAATAAGAACTAGAGGTAATAACTTTACCTCAGATCTGCTGGCCTGTTTGTGGAAGTATGTTAGGATGAAATATTTAAAGACTACCCATATCATTCACAAGGTAAATGGTCTAGTGGAGAGGTTTAATTTTGTACTGAAGACCATGTTGAGAATAACTGAAAGGGGAGCGGGACAAATGTCTGTCCCATCTCATCCTTGTATACAGGAACCTAGAGTTTTTTGCCCTTTAAGCTGCAATATGATCACAGGGTGTAGGGGATTATGGATTTCATTTTTGATGAATGGGAGGGTGACTGTGATTCCACAGACATTGTGGATTATGTCCTAAATTTCAGTACTAGGTTTTTAGGAAGTTCATGGAAATAGTCCAAAAACACCTGGCACAATCACAACAGTAGCATCAAAAGTCTAGAATAGCACAACAGCTTGTGCCAGAGAGTGTTCTTTTAGGCAGCAGGTGATGCTGCATATTCCTGCTAGACTAAACAAGTTGCAGGCAGCCTGGGAGGGTCCTCTCATCATTGTGAATAAAGTGAGCAATGTTAACTTTATGGAGGAGTTGCCAGGCAGGAGACAGAAGCAAAAACTTTACTATGTTAACATGATAAATCCCTATCATGACAGACAGGCCCTGGTACTCGATATCTGCTGTCAGTGGCAGTAGGTGCCAGAGGAGGATCTGTTGGGAGATTTTGATGTGGCTCAGTCTGATAGTTTGGTAGATGGGGTAACCATGTTCCAACAGCTACTCCTAGCCAGGTTCAGGACATCCAAAAAGTATTACAGGAATTTGGGGATATGTTTACTGACATGCCAGGATATACCCACATGCTGCAGAACCATCTGGACACAGGAATACACCACCCCAATAAATAAGCCTTTATAGGGTGCCTGACAGAGTTAGGCAATCCCTGAGAGAGGAAATGTTGGAACTGGGTGTAATCCAGGAGTCCAACAATCCTTTGACCTCGACAATGGTGCTGGTGCCAAGAAAAGATGGCAGCACCAGGCCGTGTGTCTGCTACATGAAAATGATCCATAACACAGAGTGAGATGCTTACCCCATGCTTATAACAGATGAAGCCTTACAGCAGCTGACTAGAACTAAATATCTATCCACAATGAACTTTTGCAAGGGTTACTGACAGCTACTGTTGACACCTGTAACCAGGAAGAGGTCAGAATTTTTGACCATGTTTAAGTTAACTAAGTTTATAAAAATACCCTTTGGAATGAAAAATGCCCCAGCAACATTCTAGAGGCTGGCAACACTGCATCCTAGCAAGAGTTAATGCACTTGTTTACCTGGATGTCATTGCCATCTGCAGCCAGTCAAGGGTAGAACATGTTCAACATGTTAAGGGGGTTTTGGGCAGAATGAAAAGGGCAGGGCTAACTATGAAGGTCAGCAGGTGTCAGGTGGGTATGGCAGGGGTGTGTTATCTGAATTATGGAGGTGTGGTTTAAAGATTAGGCCAGAAGAGCATTGGGTCAAAGCTGTTCTGGCATGCTGCACTCCTACTACCAAGAAACAGATCAGCACATCTTAAAGACAGCAGGGTACTGCAGGAAGTTTGTTCCCCGCTATAGTATGATAGCTACTCTACTTACAGAAGCCTACCATGAAAATAGACCAAATTTGTGCCTTTGAGCAGACCTTTCAAATGCAGTACTTACCAGTCCTGATTATAGTCAGGCATTCGTTGTATAGGTTGATGCTTCCAGCTATGGGGTGGTAACTGTATTAACCAGGTTTACTCAGAGGAAGAAGAGCATCCTTTTGTGTACTTGAGCTGCAGACTTCAAACCAGTGAAGAATCTTGCATAATCATAGCCAAGGAGTATCTTGGCATAATCTTTGTTCACCGTGTTTGCAGACCGCAACCCTTTAAAGTTTTTTTATAGTGCCTTCTGTGTGGAGTCTGCATGTCCTCCCAATGGTCGAGTGGGTGTTCAAAAGACATGCGTTGAATAGGCGTGCCTTCGTTGAAGGTTGGGCATTGGGCTGGCAACTCGACACCATAAAAAAACAACTGCCAATCATTAGCAGATTGGAGTTCCGCTTTGGCGACCCCTAACTGGGAAAAGCCAAAAGACAGACAAACATTATATAATATAACTATCTTTATTGGATTCAGTCTTCTCTCTTATATTACTCCACAAACGAGTTCCACCATCCCCTTCTGCCCAACAAAAGGAAAGGCAAATATTCCCCCTAAATAAACTAACTTACCCAATATAATTAAGTGACTTGAATACACTTTCTTCAAACAATTTAGAAGTCCTCCATATCTTTCTCTTATTTGTCTCAGCTTCCCCTAACAACTATTTACTAATAACTTCTATACCACCAAATTCTACTCCAAGTACTTCAGTAGCATTCATTGAAAAACTGACATCACCAACTTTCGCTCTATCACCACCATAACCTTTACATTTGTCTTTACTGAATACTAAATCAATGTATCTCTGAATGTTTTCTACCACTCCTATCACCTCTTTTACCCACAATCTGCTATTAACCAAAATTATGAAATCATCTGCCTGCCCTAACATTGAAGGTTGCAGCACCTCATCATTATACCTCACCGCATCATCCACTTCACCCTTTAGTTGTACCATTACTACACTATCATAACAAAGAAAACTCCATTCAAAGGACACCATAGCTGCATGCCCTTACACATCCTCAACTTCTCATTAATCTTTCCATTTACTAGTACTTTCACCATTGCACTTCTGTACACATCTTGCACAGTTTGACTTCCTTCTTCCCAATCCAGTAAGTCTTTAGAATCTGCCACACTTGGGCATACTGCACATTGTCAAAAGATTTCTATAAATCACACACTACAGCTCTAGCTTCCAGACCCCCTTATTTATGCTAGCAATTATTTCTTCAACAATTAACATTTCTTTTTCATTCTTATATCTGATCTCATACATTGACCATAGCATACCAAATGTGTTTATAATATTTAATTGTTGTTTTATAATCTACATTACACAGTGCTATTGGATGCCAACTTTTCAAAAACATATTTCTCTTTCTTCCATAAAAACTAATTATTCCTTAAGTTGTATAATCTTTAAACCTTTCCTTTAATAGCACCCAAAACACCTTCTTCCCTTCCTGTTGTAGACCTTTATAAAATACATACCTTAAACCATCGTCTCCAAGTACACCGTTTACCTTTTCCCTGTTATGATCATATTCAGTTCATCCAAAGTTACCTCGGGCTAACATAGCTTTCTACTTTTCTTGTTCTGAACATTCTACTTCTTTTTTTTCCACATCTATGCCATTCCCTGTCCGTCTTTAAATGCAGCATGTTAGACTTCACTTTACAAACTTTTATCCATTCTATCCGACTTTTATAAAAAGGCCTCATATATCCATTATATAACTTTCTGCTCTCTGACATCATTGCAATCAATTTACTACGCATTCCTGTTATTGTTCAATTTCCTTCCCTCTCCTTAGTAATTTGATTATTTTCTCTTAAGTTTTCACTGCATTGCCCTATGATCTAGAAATAAAAACATGATTTATCTTATCCCACCAAGAATTACATGTAAATCTCTAGTAAGCATATAATAAAATGTATTTCTGTTTGCAATTTCCTTTCTTATGTATATGCCCTCTTACTGTTCTAGTACATAGCAAGGCATAATGCATTATTTCTCTATATTTATTAGATCCACATTGTTTTCTTCTTTCTTTCGCTAAGGTCATAGTTTATATCTTGCAAAATTACTATAAGCAAATTTGGAGTAACATATTTTTACATCAAACGTCTTTATTTTTTTTTCTTTTATTCCTCTATATGCATTTTAAACTCCTACTCTTACCATCTTTTACTTGACAAAGCAGTGGATTACCATAATTCTCATTGGAATCATCATTGTGATGTCCAGTTCCTTTGCATCAATATTATCTACTAATAGAGTAATCCCAGGGAATTCTTCCTTACCCATGCACCACAGCACTTCCCCCACCACAAAGTTTATAACTCTGATCTTTGTTCTGGATTCATAAATCTCATATCTAATAAAGAACATCTGGTTTCATACTTCTGCACCACTCATAGGTTCATAGGTGTGTACTAGGCTAACAACCACTAGGACCTTTTTAAGCTTAACTGTAGATCAGAGTGTGTATGTACCTTTAAGAAGCTTTCCATGTGCTTGCACGTGTGTATAAATATTGAACACGTGCAAGCTAGACTGGCATTTTGTAGACAGCTGTTGAGATGTAAGCATACATGTATGTGTTAGTCTCTCAGTTAATCAGTTTGTTTATATTTTATGTTGCTGCTATCCATCCTGATGTGTTTCTATGTAATAAAATATATAAACGAACTACCCCACCTGTTTGTTTTGTATAACAGAGGACAAGTGACATGGTGTCAAAATGGGGTCCAGAATCAAGACAAGAGGCACTCAGTTAATGTTGGAGGGGTATAGAGGAATGGATCATCCCCACTGCACTTAACGACTTAAAAAACAGGTCAGAAACGAATTCCAGGTACTAAAACTTGCTTAAATTATTTCTTTTTGACTACAAATCTCTGAAATTGAAGAAGCTTCAGCTAGAGATTTCCTATTTTAGGGAATGTCTCAGGTGACAGCAGGTACCTAAGGGTCTACGGATGTGGCGGTACTCAACTTTAGTTATATCTAATTCTGCATTTCACATCGTCTTGTTAAAACTATTTGATAAACAAGGTTTGGAACTTTTGGAAGTGCTCATTAAGCACTACCAAATAATGGTAGACTCCTTAACAAATGACATTAATGCTCTGGATGCAGTAATAAGAAACAATAACGAGTTTCCTAGATATATGTTTGAATTTGCCCGTATATTTTCCAGCATAGACGATCACTTAATTAATTATAAGGCTGGGAAAAAGAAAAAAATGGAACGGGACAATTCAGAATATCAAAATGGAACAGCGTACCCCCTGCACCACCCTGTCAACAGTGGAAGAGTCCAAGGAAATCCTCGGCCATCGATCAGGATGACATCACAGACAACGATGCAGATGATGACTTGCAATGTAATCATGCTACTGCAGCCAGTACTCCTGCCGGCCAGGGTGAGAGTGGGCTTAGACGCAGTGAGCGTATTCAGAACAGGACTAATAATTGGAACAACAGAGCTAACAGGGGTAGTAACAGTGAGTATTTTGATTGCCCGAACCGACAAGTGAATATTCAACATTAGGAAACGGACGATAAGCAAAATCAGCATTTTTACAGGGGAGGCAGACGCAACAGCAGAAGGAAGAATTACCAGAGCTGGTCTCAATCAAGGAGATAATGGGTTCCAATGGTATTACACCAGAAACACGTCTGACTGATTTTCAAGGTGAGACTAATTTCATGTCTATCTTCAAAAATACAAAAGGATACTTTCTTCTTCTTCTTTCGGCTTTCTCCCGGTTAGGGGTCGCCACAGCGGATCACCTTGTCCGCACATTGAATGGCAGTGGAGTTTTACGGTGTCGAGTTGCCAGCCCGGCGCCCAACCTTCCACAGAAGGCACACTCACACGCACACCTAGGGCCAATTTAGAGTGTCCAATCCACCTGCAGCATGTCTTTGGGATGTGGGAGGAAACCGGAGCACCCGGAGGAAACCCACGCGACCACAGGGAGGACATGCAGACTCCACACAGAAGGCACCCGAGCCGAGGATCGAACCGGAGAACCTCTTGCTGTGAGGCGGCAATGCTAACCACTGCACCACCGTGGCCGCCCTACAAAAGGATACTTTAGTATCTATAATTACACTGATTTTCAGGTCGAAACAAGTTCAGTGGACATGTTAGGTAAAGGGCTAACTTTTGTACCTTGTCGTAGAGGTGATTTGGCAAGAACATTAATCGACCTAAAGCATTTTACTTGTAAAATGAATTTAAGCTTTTTATTAAGAAATCAAGCACATGATCAAAGTGAGTTTAGGATACCTAGTGTTTACAACCTTCCTTTAATTCCAGCAGTCTCACTATTCGAGAGTATTTGTGAACTTGACATTAGAGATAGATTTTCTTGTAAGAGAGTGGATAGCCATGTTGGCAATGACTTTACTTGGGAATAATGGGATACTTTACAGTCATTAAGAATGGGTGGTGTCCACATAATGAAGCCAGATAAAGGAGGTGGACTGGTGTTTGTGGACAATGATCATTACAATAAGAAAATGTCTGATTTACTGACTGATGTTAACAATTATGTACCAGTTTCCTTGAACAAGTTAAACATAGCATACAATAGGATAAGAATGTTTTTAAAGGACCTCTTTATTGAATCTAGAATTGATTTAGAAGTCTTCAATTATTTTCATTGCCTTCACCACAAATCCCTATAATTTTTGGAATCCCAAAAATTCATAAAGACCTCATTGACCCACCACTAAGACCCATTGCAAACAGTAGAAACTCCATAACATGCCCTTTAGCTAAATATGTTGACAGTTTTTTGAAGAAGTATGTTGACTTTGAGCAGCAAATATGAAAAGACTCTTGGTCCTTTCTTAAAAATGTAAATTATTTTGTTTTTAATGATCAATGTATTTTAATTGCAATTGAAGTTAAGGACCTGTATACTTCAGTTCCTCACAGTTTAGGAATAGATGGGAATGTTCTATGTTAAGACTCAGAAATGTCCCTAATGATCAAGTTTTATTGATAGAAGAATTATTGAGTATTATTTTAAACAATAATTTATTTTTGTTTGAAGGGAAATTCTACCTACAAAGGCAAGGAATTGCTATGGGTTCCCCCTGTGGTGGTAGTTATGCCAATTTAGTTATGGCTTTTTGAGAAAGGCAATTTGTTCTTAGAAATAGTATGTTTTCTAACAAGATAAAGTTTTATACTCATTATTTGGACAACATTTTTGTCCTATTTAAAGGTAATGATTTGCAAGTAAATGAATTTTTGACTTTTTTAAACAGTTCAACTGAATTTTTGAGATTCATGTATTCCTCTCGTAACAAATCTATTTCATACCTGGACATCAACATGATTATAGATAGACATAATCAAGGTTACAAGGCCAAGATTTTTAGGAAAGCCACCTATTGTAATTCCTTCTTGCATTTTACTAGCACCCACCCTTATCAGCAAAAAGATCTGTTGTTAAAGGACAACTTGTCCGGGCAGCTAGGATGGTATCCACTCAGGAAGATTTTTCTTGCAGAGTGTGACACCTTGGTTAGTATGTTTCTACAACGTGGATACCCTGTTACATTATTGGAAGACTTAAGAACTGAGGTGTTTTTTAAACGTTCTAGGGGTTTTCTTAAGGCAGTCTTACAGGATCCAGCCAATGCTGAACCACTTTGCCTGGAAGAAACATCACATGAACAAATAGTAGACACCTTTTTAATAACCTGCCTTTGTTTCTAACTTCCTACAGTAGAGCTGCTTCGGCTATTAAGGAAATTATAGTTCAAAACTGGAGGCTTCTCACTTCTTATGAAACTTTCCATTATATAAAGGATTTGCGACCTAAATTTGTCTTTAAAAAGGGTTTCAACTTAAAATCTCGTAGAAGTTCATTGTAGCCCTCCCTTAAGAAACCAAGGAATGTTTTGGTGTGAGTCTTGTTTTGCACTCTAGACACATAGATGTGGGAAACAGGTTTTGGATAAGAGACATCAAGTCTGAAACAAAGGGCAGATTTAATTGTAATTCTCAGTGAAGCACAAGGGTGAGTCAGCAAACTCAAAGCATGTGCCCTCACCTAGCCTCATAGTTAACTGTCGTAACAGTGGTGGCAATCATGAGTCTAAAAGAGAAACGTGCTTAGCTTTTGGTCAGCAGTGCCACAGATGTAAAAAGTGGAATCATTTCCAAAGATTTTGTAAATCAAGTGGCACATTGTTTTATTAAAAGAGAACATTCAAAGAGGCAAGTTGATCAAATAGAAAGCTGTGACCCAACTTTTTATGTTGATAGTGTATCTGTGCTTAATGAAACAGTCAATGCAGTAGATTTATGGGCAAAGAATGAAGTATCTTGTACTGTTTGGATTAATGGGAGACCCATAGAGCTCAAAGATGATACATGTTCAAATTGCAATGTTATGTTAACAGAAACATTTTGAGATGCAGTATGTGTAGCTAGAGAACAAACTCTTGGCAATTGTGTTTGTATATTCAAAGTTCCATGATTATATTTATGGCCGACCTATTCAGACTGAAACTGATCACCAACCTCTAGTCAATATTTTGAGAAAGCCTATGCATATAGCTCTTGCTAGATTGCAACGCATGATGCTGAAATTACAAAAGTATAATTTCAGTCTTGTCTACACAAAAGGAAAACTTTATCTTGCTGATACTTTATCCAGATTGCCCCAAAAACAACTGAACAGCATGAAAGTGAGAAACTTGATTTTGAAGTCATGGAAGTGAAAAATGTTTCTTCCACATGTCTTGATGAACTTAGAAGTCACTCAGCTTCAGATTCAGTTCTTCAGAAGCTAATCCACTTTATCAGTCGAGGATGGCCATCAGTGCAATCTTCTTCTTGACCTGCAACCGTATTTTCCTTACAGAAATGAGATTTTGTTTGACAATGGTATCATCATGAAAGGTCCAAAAGTGATTGTTCCAAAATCCTTGTAACAAGAGTGTATTACCATCTTTCATTGTGGCCAACCAGGAACTGATTCTACCAAAAGAAGGGTGAGAGGACTAGTATTTTGGCCTTCTATGTCAAATGATATTGAGAGAGTACTTTCATCTTGTTCTGTACATAATAGTACTAAGCCACATCAATAGAAAGAACCACTTCAGCTAAACCAGATTCCTGAACTACCTTGGTCAACAGTAGCTACAGACATTTTCGAATAGAATGGTCAACATTACTTGGTGTTAGTAAACTCTAATTCAAAATGGTTGCAAGACTGATCTACTTCCTAATCTAATGTCCATTACTGTCATTACTAAGTTGAAGCATCATTTTGCAGTCCATGGTAGTCTGCACAAAGTTATTTCTGACAATGGTACTCAGTTTACAAGCCAGGAGTTCAAGAGATTTGCCGAAGAGTGGGACTTTATTCATGTTACGAGTAGCCCTGAGTACCCACAATCAAATGGTTTGGTAGAAGGAGCAATTCAAAGTGTGAAACAGTTATTAGAGTAGTCAAAACAAGACTGTAGGGATGTTTTTTTAAATAACCTGACTCTTAGAAATGTTTCTTATGATAAACATCTTGGTTCACCTGCTCAGACTTTTGTCAAGACAAACCAGAACCACACTAATAATCAGTAGCAATCTGTTGGTTCCCTGTGCTAAGAACAGCAAAGCCGGGAAAGTTCAACTTATGAAAAGGCGTTTGTCCCAGAAGTCCTATTATGATAAGACCAGCAAGCCACTTAATCCATTGCCAGAAGGGGAGATAGTGAGGATGCAGACAGAAAAAGTTTTTTATCGGATTGGAGTCATGAAAAGTATATGTCCAGAGCCAAGATTGTACATTGTGGAATTACAAGGAATTGAGTTTAGGAGGAATCTGAAACATTTAGTACCGGTGTCCAAGCCAGTATTGCAGCATCTTGTCTGTGATAAAGACTCTAGATCTCAGAGTGAGTCATCCAGTGTTACAGTTCCAGAAGATATTCCAGTAAATATCTCTGTTTCTGCAAAGATTTCCAAGAGTCCTCAAGCAGATTGTTCACCAATGACTGTCCCTGTTGCTAAACCCAGTCCTAGCTACTACATTACTAGATCTGGTTGCATTTCCAGACCATGTTCCAGAAACACCGCAACTTGGACATGACTGTTGCGTTTATTTCTTAGTGTCTGTATAATTGCATGCCTATTTAAATGTCATTGTTACTGTAAGACAATTCACTAAAGAGAGAGGATGTAGATCATAGTGTGTATCTACTTTTAAGAAGCTTTCCACGGGCTTCCACATGTGTATAAATACTGAGCATGTGCAAGCTAGACTGACATTTTGTAGAGAGCTGTTGAGATGTAAGCATGCATGTTTGTGTTAGTCTGTCAATCAGTTTGTTTATATTTTATGTTGCTGCTATCCATCCTGATGTGTTTCTATGTAATCAAGCATATAAATGAACTACCCCACCTGTTCGTCTTGTATGATAACAGAGGACGAGCGACATTAACCATGCATCCCAAATCTCTGACAAATTCTATTACTCTTGAGAAGTGTAAACAAGGGCCTGGGAGATGAACCACTTACAGACTGCTTGTGTCCATTACAGACATAGGTGCCAAACCAGGGATTAATCTTCTGTTTTACGTCCAACTGTCCAAGTTACACTTGAATTGGTTTGGGGAACAACTCTGCTTCACATGGATGGGGAGCCTGATCCAGAAAAGGGGTTGTCTCTGGGATGCATACCTCTCTCCAGCAGGTCTTACTTATATCACAGGCAAGATTTAAATCTATAGAGCAGGTAAGTCTGGTGCTGTTTTTGTTTTGCAGATATGCAGTAAGTCCATCAGGGTGGGGTTTGACAATGCCTTGTATGGCAGGCATAGATCTCCCTTCAACAGCCTATAGGAGACTAAATACAGGGATAGAGTCTTGAAGTGGCCTGCATAGGAAATGCTACTTAGTCCCTTTATTCTTTTAGTGAGGAACATCTGTAGACATTCCAGTTTTTGGATGTGCCGTGTTAGGTACATACCAATGGCAGAATTGTACTCAATGATAATTCTGATTAACATTGAATACAGTGCAACAATGACCTCACACACATAGAATGATTTCCTCACTACTGTCACTACAAGTGATGGTCAATGTGTCTCCCCAAGTCCTTGACTTTTGGGTTAACTCTTAAGTGTGTGCTGTCAATATGATAGCTACCAGGAGTGAATGACTTCCAAAGGACACTATTATGTATTTCTTGGCATTTAGGTTTATTCCATGGCTCTGACACCAGTTATTTGTCTGTGTCAGCCTTTCCTAGAAAATGTTGTGTCTGTGGGGGATTATTTGACTGCTCCTAATTTCCAATCATCTGCAAAGTTAGTCAGCCAGAGACCTTTGACAGTAGCCTTGACTTCAGAGGAATAATGCCAAGAAGTAGTCCCAGGACTTATCCCTGAGGGGCTCTGTTTACACATGGCCTCTTTGTAGTAGTGAATTCCCCTACTCTAACTTCCCAGGTCCTGTCTGTAAGCCAGCTGGCTATACATTGGATGGCATAAGGGTTTATACCTAACCTCTTCAGTTTGTCAATAATACCCGAGTCACGCATAACTTTCAACTGTCCAGATTTCCACAGAATGTCCAGATTTTTGCCTCATATTTTGATGTGTTTCTCATAAAATGTGTGCTTTTCTGGCAAATCACTGGGATGATCTGAGGATTATAGTTACCAAATAATGACATACATTTGATTTTCTGACTTCAAATCCTTCAGAAAATGTATGTTAACACAAACCATGTGATTCTAGTAACTTTCTAAGTTTATAAAAACAATATTTCAAATCTGTCAGTGTTTTTGGGCCTTTGTTCCCCCTTTTTTCAGGTTTTGCCCAGATTTCTTCCACTAAGAGGTTGAGATGTTTGCCTGAGTGAGGTATTGTGTCAAATGCCTTGGCCAGGTCAAGGTAGGCAGTGTGAACTGTTTTGACCATCCATTACTTGTTAGTTTGCTATATCTAACCTACTAAAAACAGCTTTCTTCATTCTTTCTTTAAACAAGAAACTTCTTTATTAAATTATCACTTATGACACAGGCAATCATACATTTATATAAAGGAAAACAAACCATACTGACATAATCCCAGTTGCAAGCATTTTACATCAAAACCATACTGATACAATTTTACTTGCAAACGTTATACATCACTTATAATCTACCCAATCACTCTCAGTCAAAAATTATGTAGTTCTTTCAAATCCTGCCTTCTTTTAAATCTCATCCCTCCCCTGTATATTTTGTTCTCATAATTCCCATTTTTTCCTATGTAATTTGCTCCTACCCTTTTCTAAAGATGTTGTTTTATCTATGTTACTATATTCACTACTTCTAGAACAACTGGCTTAGACTTTGATTTCCATTTTCTAGTCATTTCTTTTTTTGGTGGTCATCATAATTAGACTCAGCAAGGCCTTATTATGTCTAGGCAATTCCAATTCTGTATCACAACTCAGAAAAATCATCTCCTTAGTTACACCAATTTGCTCACCCAGTATCTCTGACAGAGTAGTCTACAGGGAATCTTTAAAGTCTGACAGCTCATTACACTCCCAGAAAATATGTTCCCAATTACCTGTTTTCTCCCCATCATGCCTCCAACATTTGCTGTCTACCTGAGAAAAGATTCTCTGGAGTCTACTTGGGGTATGCACACAGTATTTCCAGATGCAGTTCTCTGCTTCAAGCACAACTTCCATTAAGAGCACACAGGCAGCACACTCAGTCTGGGGTCTGGGGTTCTCTCTGTCTATCTCTCTGTCTCTGTCTCTCTCTCTCTCTCTCTCTCTCCAGGTCCCCAGTAAGACTCCTCATTGGAGCAACTGTAGAGTTATGTTCTCAGGCAAGTGTCTAAGCCAAGTCCTCCAGCACCCTCTCTGTGAAATCAGTGCTTTGTGTCCCTGCTGCAAGCAGCTGACACACACACACACACCTGGGAAAGGCTGGCACAGATTTACTAGCTATGCCCCTGTCTCCCCAGACTATAAGGTAGTTACACTGCCACCAGACACTCCAAAGCCAGCTACTCAAAGGCTCTTACAAGGGTACCTAATTATGCTGAGTGTAATCAGTAATCTGATATCAGTTTTCATCCATCCTTAACGTATGGGACTCAGATCCGATCTCAGACCAGACTCAGCTGTTACTAGAGCTTGCGGAAGCCTACAAACTCTCGAGCTCTTCCCTACCCATAATGCTTTGGTCCCCCCTCACAGCATATCTTGTTTGCCACTTTCACGAACAGACGTGGTTGCTGATAACTCTCGAGCATTATTTTGGTGATGAGTACATTTCCTGGATTATACCTTTCTTCTTTCCATTATTTCGACACCGTTTTAGTGTAAACTTTTCTGTATTCTGCCTGTGACCTTTAATAGATTCACACTGATACAAAAAAACAGTACCCAACTAATCTCACTACATTTTCCTGACTGATCTAAAGAATTACTGTTCCCTCGTCTCTTACTAGAGCAAAGGTAAATGAAGTAAGTGAGTGGTCTTCCTTCTTTGTCAGGTTCCAAAAACAGACTGCTCTGAGACTTTAGTCTCATCTAGTATTAAAACATAATTTTTGTCCTTTATTACAGAATGACATCACATACATCTGGTCATCTGACTTTCATTCCCATACTACCCCTCTTTACTAGAAGCTGCCAGGATTTAGCACATATGTGTCAATAATACACACATATAGAGCTTTGCTAAGATCTGCTGCAGTTTCTGGATGTCATAAAACCATTTCCATACTACCACCCTTCCAAGGTAGTAGTTAGTTCCTTGCTAGAGACCATACAGCTGGGTTCCTATTCCTTGTTTTTCCAGACATTTTGTCTCTGGATACAGTCAGAACTGTAAGATACAATTTCTATGGCCTAAATTAAATAATTTACTTTCAAACTATTTTTCAAAGTTAGCTGGAGCTGAGCTCAACATCTTCTCTTCCAGTATCCTCTTTTACAGTATTAATTTCAAAAGTTATACTACAGTCTGACATGCAGGTATATTTCTTTGCTGTCCAGCAGGGCACACTGTTGGTATATTTTAATACATGAAGCTTTACAAATACATTTTCAGTACAAGCAGCTGTACCAATCAGTTTATATACAAATGACATATATAATTCTTCACAAAACTCCAGCTAGCTATGCTGACATATGTTACACATCCACTGCCCTACTTCTCCCGGCATAGCTAGCAAAACCTCACATTGTCACATAAATTGTCATGTATGACATAAGCAATCTTACATTTATATAAATGAAAATAAACCATACTGACACAACCTCAGTTGCAAAAATTATACATTACAAACCATGCCAACACAACTGTAGCTGCAAACATTATACATCACTTATAATATACCCAGTCATAGTCAGTCAACCATTACATAGCTCATTCAATTCCTGCCTTATTTATTTTTATTTTATTCATTTTACATTTGTTGACCGGGATAGTCTGACTGGATATATGTCCATTTTCAGCGGAGGCCTGGGGAGAAAAGCTCCATACATATACAAAGATGCATTACTTTTTACAATCAGTGCACAGCACCACACATACAGAGAGATATTTTACATAGAGAGGTATTTTACATAATACAAGTACAGCACTCTCATGTCAGGATAAAAGTCAATACAGTCTATCATATTTAATACAAGTAGTTGCCTTTCAATAAGAAAGAAAACTAGGTGAAGACAGGCGTCATATTTAGCACGTGTTATTGTTGTGGAGGTTAGTCCAGGCAAGAACAAGGACAAAGCCAGCGGCTTTTAAGGAGAAGTTTAAGACTATTTTTGAAATGAGATAGAGTGCGATCTAAGGTAAACTCAGCAGGGGCTGAGTTCCATGTTTTGCCAACATGGTTGGCAAATAGAGAGTTGTCAGCTGAGTTGTTAGACTTGAGTGTTTGAACTAGTAGCTTGATGGATGAGCAAAGTGTCTTGAGATTACTATAAGGGGTTATGATGCTTTTGAGTACAGGCATGTTTTCAGGTTGGTGGAGGATTTTATGGGCTACTGTTAATTGGTTGTAGTGAAGTTGGTTAGGCAATTCAAGCCACCCTAGGAGATTTAGGTTCTGACAGAGGTGTGTTCTGTAGGCGGCACCAGTGGCAAATCTAGCAATATGGGTGTAGCAGATAGAGAGTTTGTTAAGGTCAGTCTTACTCAAGTTAGTAAAAAGAGAAGAGGCATAGAGCAGAGTGGAGAATAGGTGTGTATAGGCAATAACAGTCCTCGCTAGTTGTGTTAGAAATGGTTTGATCTTGTATAGAGATCCAAGTTTTTTGTTAACTGTTTTGATGGTTTGATTAATATGCAAATCAAACTTGAGGTTATTCTCAACTGTTACCCCTAAGAGCTTGGTACTAAGATCTGGGGCAATGATAGTTCCATTGTTAGATTTTATAGTAAAGGTAGGAGATGAGGCCTTACGTGTGGGAGAGAAGAGCCTTCTTTTAAACCTTGTTCCTACTCTGCATGTATTGATCCCACACTTCCCATTTTTTTCCTATGTAGTTGACTCCTACCCTTTTATAAAGATCCCATTTCCAGTCTCTCTGTTACTGTCTTTGCTATTTCCAATAAAGTTGGTTTAGACTTTGATTTATATTTTCTAGTAATTGTTTTTTTTTGGCAGCCATCATAATTAGACTCAGCAAGGCCTTGTTATGCCTAGGCAATTCCTATTCTGTATCATAGCTTAAAAAATAATTTCCTTAGTTACACCAATTTGCTCATCCAGCATCTCCAACAGAGCAGTCTTCAGGGAAATTTTAAAGTTTATCAACTCATTACACTCACAGAAAATATGTTCCCAGTTACCTCTTTCTTCCCCATCACACCTTCAACATTTTCTGTCTACCAGAAAAAATTTCTTTGGAGTCTATGTGGGGTATAGAAATACCCATGTAAACACTTCCAAGCAAAGAACCTAAATCTTCTAGTCTTCATTGCATATTTAGGTTCATAGGTTCATAGGTAGGTACTAGGCTATCTGCCCGAGGGAATTTATAAGCCTAGCCAGAGTGTGTCGGGTTTCGCCGCCCCATTGATTAATTAACTGATCCTCTGTCAAGCAGAGCCAATGAAGTGATCCCAGGGGTGTATTTTCTGTTACCCATCCACTCGTCAGAGGGGCTCTGCCTGATGTAATTTGGAATTTTATTCCAAAGCATGGGGAGTCTGTGACAGGAATCTATCCCCCCAGCATGTTCTATTTATTGTTGTGGTGAGGTTTAGCTCACTAGAGCATGTGGCTCGCAGTGACTTGGATTTTTTTAGGTGGAGCATGTCCATCAATTCTGACTTGGACATGGCTTTGTAAATCAGGCAGAGATCACCTCTGAGTAAGCGATATGCCACTGAGTACAGCCGGAGTTTTTTCAGTCGGGTTGCATAGGACATATGTTTGAGGCCAGTAATCCTCTTGGTGAGGTACTTTTGTGGTCTTTCCAGCTGTTGGAAGTGTCTTGTGAGGTACATCCCAAATGGGGCATTGTACTCTATGATGGGTCTAATGAGTGACAAGTAGAGGGGCACTATAACCTCTTTATTTCTAGATGCAAACCCTTTAGTAATTAGATGGGCCACATAGAATGATTTCCTAACTACTTTGGCAATATGATTGTCAAAGGAGAGATTACTATCTACCTGAGTTCCCAGATCTCTTATAACCTCTTCTGTATTAAGAGGGCTGCCGCCTTTGTGGTAATTCGTGGGTGTTTTGTTTTTCCCAAACAGGATGACTATGCATTTTTTGGCATTTAGCTTGAGGCCATGACTTTGACACCATGTGTTCATCTCAGTAAGGTCCTTTTGAAGGATGTTCGTGTCAGCTGGAGAGTCAATTATGGCTCCCAGTTTGCAGTCATCGGTGAACGTGGTTATCCATAGTCCTCCTGTGTTTGCCTGTACTTCTGAGAAGTATATGCCGAGCAGTAGGGGTCCCAGAACTGAGCCTTGTGGGACACAACTTGTGACTGGTTTAGAGTCGGACCTGGAGCCGGCTATTCTTACCGTGTGAGTTCTGTCTGTAAGCCAGTTGGCAATCCATCTCATGTCATAGGGATTTATGTTCAGGCTGGTGAGTTTTTCTGTAATACCTGAGTGGGGAATGGTGTCAAAAGCCTTGGTGAGGTCAAGGTAGGCTGTGTGAACCACTTTTCCCTCATCTATGGCCTTGGTGACTGTCTCAAAGGAATCAACCAGGTTTAGTAGGCATGATCTGCCCTTAACAAAGCCGAACTGGGTTGGGTCAAGTGTTTGGAGGTTCCCAATGTCTTTGTTAATGAGTTCCATGATGATGTGCTCCATAGCCTTGCAGACCAGGCTAGTCAGCCTTATGGGGCAATAGTTACCAGGGTTAGTTGTGGCCCCTCCTTTGTGGAGAGGAATAAGCATTGCTGTGTGCTATTCTATGGGCACGTAGCCTGTGGAGAGGATTAGGTTGAACGGTATGTTTAGGTGGGGGGATAGTTCGTTCTGTAGTTCATGCAAGACACGGCCTGGGACACCATCTGGTCCCATTGATGCTGTTTTTGGCTTTTGAAAGGGCTGTTTTCACCTGTGCGTCTGTGATTTCCAGGACACTACACTTTTCCGGTATTGTTGTGGGCCCTTTTGGAGGTGAGAGGGGGGTGAAGTTTGCACTGAATCTATCTGCCAGGATGTTGGCAATATCAGTAGGTTCAGTATATTTTGTGCCATTTTGCACTAGTTCAGTGCATATCTGCGAGTTGCCACTTAGATTCTTAACATAGCTAAAGAAGGCTTTGTGGTTATCTTTTGAATCCTTGGCTATTTCTCTTTCGAAGTTAGCCTTGGATGATTTCATGAGGGACCTTAGTTTCTTACTGATACTGATTAGGGATGTCTTTCCTTCTTGGGATTTGCTTTTTACCTGAACTAGTTTCCTCCTTCTGTTGTATAGCCTGTTTATTGCAGGGGTCAACCAAACTGGTTTCCTTCTCTTAGAGGAGTGAGTCTTGGCTTTGCTAGGGATGGCACGATTCATGCATCCTTGTAGGTGCTCAAAGAGTGCATCTGTAAAGGTTTCTGCATCTTGGGCAGTGTTATCCTTTAGTGTGGGGGCTGTGAAACGTACCACCTCTGTCTTAAGTAAGGTGAAGTTTGCTTTAGAAAAGTTTTTTACTGTGGTTTCCTTAGTTAGGGATGGTGGTGGGGTGTGGACATCCAGAGTGATTAGTTTATGGTCTGATCTAACCAGTGATGGGTTGACCTCCGGTGTGGAACACCTGTCACCCATGTTGGTGATGACCAGGTCCAATATGTTTTCACCTCTGGTAGGGGAGTTTACCAGCTGATCCAGGGCATTTGAGTTGATGAATTCCAGGAAGTACTAGGCCTGGGAATTTGTACTCGAGTAGTTTTCCCAGTGAATGGTAGGGTAATTGAAATCACCCAATATCAGGGTGTTTGGTAGGACCTTCATGTTTTCCAGTATCTCCAGAAAGGTGGAGTGGTGGTCCTGGGTCATGGAGGGTGATCTGTAGCAGGCCACAATTTGCATTGCAGATTTGCCCAATGTTAGTTGCATATGGATGATCTCAGAGCTATCATGCTGTGCCACTAGCCTGGAGGTGTAGGTATCCTTGATGAATATGGATACACCCCCTCCTTTTGTGTTTCGGTCCATGTTCTGTGGCCGAAACGTGTAGTATGAGTTGTAGTCCGGTAGTGCTGGGGTGCTCTCTGGAGCCTTAAACCAGGTTTCAGTTACTGCACAGATGTCGGTGTTCTCCATACTGAGGAGTGCTTCGAGCGCGTGCATTTTGAGATTTAAACTCCTGGCATTGAGTAGCATAACCCTCAGTTTTTTGTTAATTGTGCTGTTTATGGAGGTGGGTTTGACTTTTGAGCCTTGCCTAAAAAAGGCACTATGAGGGCAGCAAGAGCCTTGGCCAATATTCAAAAGCCTAGGGTTGACAGGTGCAAGCTGTCTCTTGCGAAGCAATGTGGCTTGTCGAGCATGTCATCCCATGCTGACAGACACTGGATCCCCTTTGAATGACCCCAGAAGCTTAGCCAATTGTTGAAATTGATCATTTTTTCTTTATACTGAGGTATCATTCTTGGTGAGGGCAGGATGCTACTCAGGGTCAGGGTCATACCAGCATGGGCTGCATGATCAGAGAGCTCTTCCATGTCTCTTTTCATGTAGTCCAGGGAGGTATGTCTCAGGTCATTCACACCAACATGAACAATGACAGAGTCATATTTGTACTTGTTCTGGAGTGACCTGAGTGCTTGTGTTATGTGGTGGATTCTGGCTCCTAACAGGCAGCTAACAGTAACCTTCTGCTTGTCCAGCCTAGTGAGTGGGACATCAGTGTGCCTGACTATAGAGTCACCTATTGCTAGTGTGTTAGGTATGATATTTCGCCTTAAGGGCTGTGATTATGCGGCACACTGATTTTGTGTTTTATGTGCTGTCTGGTTTGTGACGGGAAGTGCAGGCTGTTTGGGTGTCTGCTTCGGAGGTTTCTGATGCTTTTGCAGGTTTTTATTTAGAGCCTCTGAGTATGATTTTTGTGAATTTATGTGTATATTTTGCCAGTGCTGTTTTAGTAGGCCTGTGTGAGGCTGGAGGTGTGGTGCAAGTGTTAACCTTCACCTCTTGACTGTCTGTTCCAGTCTTGGGTGGAGACAGCTTAGCTTCCAATTTGGCTGTATAATTGTATCTCTCGCATATGTTAGTGTTTTGTGGTAGGAGGAGAGGGTTGTCTGTGTACATGAGGCAGTTGTAACATTGCCTCAGGATACCCAGATTCACCAGCTGGACTGGAGAGTGCACCTGAAGTTGCCCTTTGGTCATGCCTGAATAGTAGGGTGAGCTGCTTAGTCACTTGGTTGGTGAGGGGTGAATAAAGAGCCTTGCCCTGCTGGGCAATCAGTGTCAGGATATATTAGTGCTTGCTATTAGGTCTGAGCAAGTGCTGGGCTGTAAAATGCTTTTTGAGTGCTTAAGTTAAGAGACAGACTAGTTTCAGGGGAAAAACTAAAGAGGAGACTTAGTGGAGCCTGGAATAATTTAACTGTAGCTAACCGGCACTGCCCGGTGTGCAAAACCGTGCAAATGTGGTTTTTATAGTAGGGAAATGAAAGAGATAGAAATTAGCCCAAAATGGCCAATAAACTACTTACTTCTGGGCTGGAACCACTTCTCCAGGGACAGATAGGTTGCTCAAAGCTCTCCTCACTCACAGGTGAACAGAGAAACTTACTTCTATCCAAGTAAGGTATGGGCAACTCAGAAACTAGTATCACAGCCCTGAATTCAGCACTAGCCTGAAAACTGGACTATACTAGCTTAGAAAAGCAGGAAACAAGGATTTTTTTTTGGGGGGGGGGTTGAAAAGATAAGGCAAAAACAGTAAAAAATACACTTAAAACAGCTTTAACTGACTACAAACGATCAGAAAAGGCTATCACACTTTAGTGTGTAGGCTACAACAGTTAAACAAATTATTTAAACAAAAAACAACTTTTTAAAAGTGCAGCAGGCAGTCAAATAAGTAAAATATGTGAAAAAAACAAGCTTTTAAATCACAATAAATGCTGGAAAATCTGTGTTTAGGTGGAAAACAGTTAAGAACAGCAAGAAAGTACAGAAAACTGATACTTAATCACTCCAAAGTCTCTCTTCTAAACTAGAAGGCTTGTATCAGTTTAAGGCTTTCTAGTGCTACCCAGTAGGTTAGTTACATGAAAGATGGGAAACAAGCACAGATGTGGTCTTTTAAACCAGAATGTTGAAAGAGACAGACAAACTGTTCAAATGGTCAATAAACTAAAATTTCTGGGCCAAGAACCTCTCCTCTCATGGTAGACAGGCTACTTAGTGCTTACCACTCCCACTGATAAGCTAGAAGGCTTTCTTCCAACACAGAAAGGCTTGCGGGGCTCAGAAGCTTACCAACAGTCCTGCATACAGCAACTCTGTATCTGGACTAGGCTAGTTACAGGAAAGGTGGTAAACAAGCGCAAGTGCGGCTTTTAAGCCATAATGTTGAAAGAGATGGGAAAAAAACTGCCCAAATGGCCAATAGCTACAATTACTGGGCCAGGAACCACTCCTCTTGTGGTAGATAGGCTACCTAATGCTTACCACTCCCACTGATAAGCTAGAAGGCTTCCCTCCAACACAGAAAGGCTTGGGGGGGGGGGCTCAGATGTTACTAACAATCCTGGATACAACAACTCTGGCTAGTTATAGGAAAGGTGGGAACCAGGCACAAGTGCAGCTTTCAAACCAGAAAGTTGAAAGAGATGGAAAAAAACTGCTCAAACAGCCAATAGCTACAATTTCTGGACCAGGGACCACTCCTATTGTGGTAGATAGGCTACCTGATGCTTACCACTCCCACTGATAAGCTAGAAGGCTTCCCTTCAACACGGAAAGGCTTGGGGGGATCAGAAGCTTACAAAGAGTCCTGGATACAGCAAATCTGTACATGGACTAGACTAGTAACAGGAAAGGCAGGAAACAAGCACAAACACAGACTTTTAAATCAGAAGGCTGAAAGAGATGGAAAAGCTTCCCAAACGTTCAATAAACTATCATTTCTGGGCCAGAAACCACTCCTCCTGTGGTAGATAGGTTACCTAGTGCTTACCACTCCCATTGATAAGCTAGAAGGCTTCTCTCCAACACAGAAGGGCTTCGAGGGCTCAGAAGCTTACCAACAGTCCTGGATACAGCAAATCTGTGTCTGGACTACACTAGTTATAGGAAAGGCAGGGACCAAACACAAAACGGGCTTTTAACCAGAAAGTAGAAAGAGATGGAAAAACTGCCCAAATGGCCAATGAACTACAATTTCAGGGCCAAAACCCACTCTTCCCATGGTAGATAGGCCACCTAGTGCTTACCACTCCCACTGATAAGCTAGAAGGCTTCCCTTCAACACAGAAAGGCTTGGGGGGGGGGGCTCAGATGCTTACCAACAGTCCTGGATACAGCAAGTCCTTATCTGGACTTGACTAGTTACAGGAATGGCAGAAAACAAGCTTAAATTTTTTTTTTACAGAAAAGCAGCTAAAACAGCAGTAAATATAATTCAAATTGTAGTGCAGGCCAGCACACCCGAGTGTGTAGCAACACTACGGCAAATACAGTTCAAATAAATGCAATTAAATTAACAAATGACTAAAAAACAAGTACAGAAGGCAGTAAATTAGAAGGCTACTTACAAGCTGTAATAAGTGCAGAGTAAGAGCGACTGAACAGATAGCACGCAGAAGAGCAACTAAGACAGTTACATAAGAGCAGCTGAATAAAATATATATATATTTTTTATTTTTTTTATTTATTTATTTTTTTTTTTTGAGGGAGGGAACAGAGCAGGATTAAGAGGCTACAGGGGTTATCCTTCCCAAATGCTCTCTTTGTACACAGTAGGAGTGCCTGAAATCAGAATATGATCTCACTGCAATCAGTTGAGTGAGCAAATGAGATGGGCCCAGAAGGAGTATCCAAGTACAAATCTACAAGAGGGTCAGGCGATTTCAAAGCCACCAACAATAACACCAATACAAGAACAGGGAGGGTGGGTGGAGAACTAACTGTAGAGAGACAGCCACAACTTCATTTGAGTTAATATTCAGTGAAAAACACAAATAAATAAATTAAATACAGTACTATATGCAAAAGAGCAGCTAAAAGTGTACTTAAATTCACTTATACGTCCAGCTGATTTCAAGTAGATGTTAGCCTGCCAAAGCTCTGATATTAAGCAGAGATACCTCAATTTGGGAGACATACTTATATCTCCCCAGTGTTTCTTTGTTAATTGCCTGTCAAATCTCTGTTCTCAATGCTTTCTAACCTCCTCTGATTGAGTCTTACACTTATCATGCAATATTTTATATGTTCTACTAATTATTCCTTTCTTAATGGCAACTTCTTTTCTAGATTCTAATAAAAACTCTACCAGTGCTGGTCTTTCATTTAGGACTCCCCTATTTCTTTCTGTTTAACTATACTCTGATATCAATCCTTGATAGGGAAGGCAATCTCTAACTTGCAGTCCAAATAAGTTCTTGGTGCCTTCCCGTTCTGTTACCTTAGCCTCTCTAGATATTTGCTCCAAATACCTTGGTTCCTTTGCCAGTTTTCTCCAGTGAATTTTAGCCCTTTCTTGCCTATTGTCTGTATCCTTAATTGCAGTCATCTCTATTGGCAGAATCACCTTTCTCCATTCCCGCATCGGCTTAGTTTTTAGAATACTTTCTGCTCCTTTATGAATATAATATTCTGTATGTTTATTAGTATTCTCCTTAAAGGTCTACATCCAAAATCCCAATATCTCCCTGTTTCTTGGGCTTCCACCATCATCATCTCTTTCCACTTTTAATTATATGTTTCTGCTTGTACTATGTATAAGAGCCTTAACTGTGTAGCTCTGAAATACCCCTTCAAATCTGGTAATGTCATTCTGCCCTGTCCTGTTCTATTGGAAGAATAAGATTATCCCAACTGACTCTTGTCATCTACACCTCACAGATAAAATCCTTCAGCTTTTTATTAATTACTCTCTACAACTTCTCCTATGGTTGATAAAAATATGCCTGGATTGTCTATAAGACTAAAGGAACTAAAACATTTTAACTGGTTGTATCTTACTATCAATAGCCATATAATAGAGCTTCCACTTTCTCAGTGTTTGTATTATCTTTTGTTTAGTCTCTTCCCACATATCCGTAGCTGCCATACTGGAATAATGTTTAATCCATACTACTAAATACTTAATTTTATCATGTCCCTATAAGTATGGATATTGCTAAACCAATTCATATGTGGGTACATAATTTACCACTATTGCCTTTCTTTTAGCTTCATTAATTTTGAATCCTGAACAGATTTGAAACTGTCTCAATATGATTCCATAGCACTGTAATGTCCCTTTCTGGTTTTGTCCAGTATAAAATAATGTCATCTGTAAATAGAGAAAGCTTTTCTTGACTACCATACCAATTCTATCCTTGCATTTCTGAGTCCCTTATTTTTCTTTTGCCAGTGGTTCTAAATATAAAGTAAATAGTAAAGGGGAGAGAGGACACCCCTGCTTGGTTCCTCTGCACAAGCAAAGATTATCAGAGAGGACACCATTGACTTTAATGTTCACCTCTGATCCCTCATATATCCTCCTAATCAACCTTATAATTTTATCAGGGAATGCAAATGTTTCCATTGAAATCCCAGTCTATTCTGTCAAATGCTTTCTTTGCATCAAGACCCACCAACAACAGTGGAATTTGCTTCCCTCTGAATCATCAGTGCTCTGTTAATGTTGTCAAATGTTTTCCTCATCTCCACAAAACCATATTGACCCATAATCTATCAATTTTGGCATCACTTTTGCCATTCTTTTAGCAATTATAGACATAAACATGTTATCATCATGGTTTAGTATTGATATGGCCCTGTATGAAGCTGGATCTGATGGACCTTTACCCTCTTTAGGTATTACAGTTACAGCCTCTTTCTTCCAGGATGTTGATACTTCTCCTCCTCCTCTCCTCTTAACTCATTCACTCCAATGGAGCTAAGGAAGTTTGCAATGTAACTTTCAATGGGTGGAGCCTAAGCCTTTTGATGGACTCAAATTATGTCCTCACATTTCAAACAATGTACATATCTTTGGAGCCATAGGGGTTATGAAACAAGTATAAATGGCAAATTCTTCAGCACAAACTATTTTATAGTGGTAGTATTCTTTAGGTCCTAGGTTGTAAACAGACTTTTATAAGCCACAGTAAACACAATAACAATTACATTTGTAAAATTTTGTAAACAACTAACACTATCTCAGCAACCACTCAAGTTACACACATACTGCCAGCCGCATTTTATTCATCTAGCTGTGCTTTATGTGAGGCTAAGTAGTTCTGTCTGTGTTACATGGTTGTTGAGATATTTAGAAAAATGTGAAAATTATATCTATATAAATTAATATCATAACAACAGTTAATGTCTACTTATCTACACTAGATGGAGGTCAAATATTAATGCAGCTGAGGTAGCCATTGTGTAAGTTTTAATATGAAATCTTTTAAAACCTTGTACATAGCATGGTTCTGGAATTGCTGATGCAAATATGAACAAGCAATATTTGATGCCTAGAGGCGTCAGTGGGAGTTAACTTCAGATGCAACTGGAGGTGTCACTCAGATTTAATGAGTTAAAATACTGTTAAACAAAGCCCTCCAGATGTTTATCAGGTTTTTTCTCTCCTAGCTTCCAAACTTCCACAGGAATACCATCTATTCCTGGGGACTTTCTTGTAGATTGGTTATATATCACTATTTTTATCTCATCTTCTCCTATCCTTTTAGTAATTGAGCCCCCTCTACCTCTAACCTTGGCATTTGTAGTCTTTATTTACATATTACTCTGCTTTATATAGACATTCAAAGACTTTACAAAATATTTTAATACTTCTACAGGACCCCTTGTTAACTTCCTTGTTATAGGCTCCTTAAGCCTATGTCACATCTTACGGAACTTTTTGTTTTATGGAAAACCCTCAAACCAAAATACACACACATCCTCAATACCCCCTAAAACCTATTAACTTAATAATAACACACAAAGCTATGTACATCTTCAAATATTGAAGTTTTACCCTTCTAATAGGAACAAATATTCCAAACTGACAGCCACACACACAAACTCGAGCTAACCTAAAAGAAAAGGTTATCCACGCTAAGGAGCATGGCATAGCCTGTGGTTCAGTTAAGTGCTGTCTGGCTTTGTCTTATGTTTATAGCTCTCTCAGCTGGGAAAACAATTGAATGCTTTCAGAAAACATTTTCTCCAAGCCATTTGTCTTTATCAGATGTTTGCTACAAACATGAGAACCAGAAACAAAACTGTACACTAGAAAAAAAATCCTTATAATATTCAATATTCTTTTTCATTTACATGCTTTCTCTTAAAACATGTTACTAGATTAAGCTCATGTCCTTAAACCAGTCATTCCCTTATGCAAGAATGAGAAAAAGCACACTGATTTTTCTTTTGTCATGCTCTTTTAACCAGATTGTTTCTTTCTTTTTTTACATTGCAGTGCCTATATTTCTTAAAAATGAACAAAAAGAAAGAGAGAAGAAGGGAGAAAGAAATAAAAAGAAAAAGCAGAAGCATCTATTCACTCTCATTTGCACATCTGACAACATAACATGGTACACCTTCAAAAGTTATTCAGGAAGTTTTAGCAGCCACTGAAACATGGCTTTGTAACTCACAACTCATGCTCAACCCATAAAAGACCAAACCACTACTTTTTTCCCTAAACCCCTCTCTTATGCAAAAAATAAATAAATAAATAAATACATTTAAAGTTCTCTCTCTTGATAATAGAACCATTTAAGTCACTTTTCATAGCAAACTATTAGGGACGATAGTGGATGATAATCTTACAATCAACCTGCATATAAAAAATTGCATAAGAAAAACTCATTAATAACTAGGAAAGCTTTACAGAGCCAAAAATGTTATCACCAATGCAACTAAAACTACACTTTCCACTACTTCTCTCCTCATGACTCATCTTTATGCTGCTCCCATCTTTCCTGACCTCCAGGCTTCACAAAAACTGAAACTTGAACAATGCTATAACAAAGTTGCTAAATTTGCAGTACATACCCGTTTAAGAACCAACCACTGTATAGCACTGAAAAGCCTAACTTGGTTAGAACTGCCACATCAACTAACATATACACAATTTCTTACCACCTATAAAATTATCCAGTGTCCATCTCCCTGCCCAGCATTAAAAAACATTCAGCACAACTATGCTCCCAATTGGTCATTATGATCCAGTGACCAAAAACTCCTGTCTGTCTATAAACCTAACAAATCTGCTGGGTATATATATTTGCACAAGGTTGCTAAGACCTGGAATGCCTTACCTGTATCCTTCAGGGTTATATCCACCCTCACCCTCCCATCTTTCAAAACTACTCTGAAAGACTTCCTAGCTGAAATCTGGCTCACTTCTTGCTCAAAACCAGGATAACCCATATCCCTAAATATGACCAAATACCTTTTCATTATATCTCCATTCTCTCCCTTCTTCACTTACTTCCTTACTGTTATCTAATTCTCTTCTCTGATTTTCTCTCTAAATATACCATAAGCATGTTTTCCTTTACTTCATAATGAAATACCTATTTGTATTATAATAATTTACCTTTAATTTCTCTACATACGGTCTAAAATGTCTCAATTATTAAACAATTGTCATATATCCTGTAAATTCTTAACCAATGTTTTTATATTATGTAGCAAAATAAAATTGAGTGGTCAGATAAGACCAACAGAAACAGGAACATTCCAAATAAATGGATTCCGGTCACCACAGCTGAAGCATGCACTTTTAATAAAACTTTTTAATAAAACAAAAACTACTAACATAAGTAACAGACATGTAAGCACATTCATGGACAGTCCATTTCTTCAGACCATTAACAGAATATACAAGGTTACTTACTTTTACAAAAAAAAAACCACTCCAGTAGAAACAATGTAACAGTTCAGAAGCACTACCCACTAAGGATCCAAACAACCAATCCCAGAAAAATAAAGCACAAGAGTTGACTAGAAAAATTGAGAGTACATTGGAAATGTACTAGAATAAGTTAATAATGATCTATTTTTAACTGGACAAATATTGGTCCTGGACCTATCAGTGGCAACATTCATACTAACAGATGGATCAGAAAGAAAATGTTCTCCCTTCAGTATCATGAAAAGACCAAGCCTCCCTCAGGCTATTGTCAACATCAGCAGCACTGTAGCCCCATTCCAAGAATTCTTTCCACATACAATCCAAAGTTAACCTTAACTGCACATTATCATTACGTATATGCATTGGTCTAAAAAAAGGACCTCTAAGAATATTCTTGCTCACATGTCTCAGGTGCATGCTGGTCTTATGTAACAAAGCATTCATCCTACATGGTTTCTTATAGATGCCTGTATTAACTCTCTTACTATTGTCAAGGCTAACTTACACATCTAAAAACTCTATTTCCTTACCTTGTAATGCTGTTAAGAAGACTTGGCCACTTCTTTTGACTAACCTGAACCTTAAGAAAGTATTAGATGAGAAACCAATATTTTCTTTTAGAAATAATTTATTTCTCAAATGACAATTATGCTATAAGAGCTTTGAACAGATTCCTCATGAGCTATGAGACAGATGTGGTACATATCATTGTCGAAAGTGTACAGCATGTCAGTACATATGGAGTTGTTCTTCTTTTCTACATCCACATACCAAGCAAGAGATTTGTCTTGACTTTTATGCTGACTGTAGAACCAAAAATTTGATATATTATGCCAGTTGTACTGTCTGTACTGCATTTTATATTGGCAAAACCAACATAATGTTTAAAGAGAGAATATTGGAGCATGTACGTGATATATGGAATCATAACCTAGTGCCTTAACAAAACATATATTAGATAGTCATAATGATCATACCTTTAAGTTTCTCATTTTGGAGGTGGATTTTGAAAATATGAGGGGTGGTGACTTCAAATGTAGCTCTTAGAAGAAGGAAATTAAATGGATATTGCTGTTGAAGGGAAATGTGTATCCTGGTTTAAATGAATATGTGTCTCTGAAGCCAGTTTTGAAGTCCCAAACCCTTAAACATTAATATTCATTAGTTCTCATACATATCTAGGGGGTACGTACCTTTCTGATATGAATATTTAAAAAAAGTTAAATATGTGTGTTGGTTTTGTGCCTTTGTATTGGCTATTTAGATCCCCAGTGGGCCATATTGTTACATGGTTCATTTCTGGGACTGGCTGTTTGAACCCTTAGTGGGTAGTGCTTCTGAATTATTACATTGTTTCTACTGGAGCTGTTTTCAAATTTTTTCATAAATGGAACTAACCTTGCATATTCTGTTAATGGTCTGAAGAAGTGGACTTTGTCTCCGTGCAAGCATTTACATGTTTGTTATGTATGTTAGCAGGTTTTGTTTTATTAAAAGTGTGTGCTTCAGTTGTGGTGACCAGAATCCATTTATTTGGAATTTTTATATTATTTCTAATTTGTTATAATTATTTAAACTGCATATGTTTTTGTTTTATTTTTGGAGATTGTAAAATGATTGTTCTTAAAATGTTTTGTAATAATTTGGAGTTTTCTTCCCAGGCCTCCACTGAAAATGTGCTTTTACTCAGTTGGACTTTTCTGGTAATCAAGTGTCAATAAATAATAAATAGATACATATTTACATTAGTATCCCATTACACTTAAAAATAACTAAAACAATTCTTTATAATATGCAAAGAAAATCATGCATTATTTAAATGGTACTATTAAGCAAAAACATCTGTTTTACTTGCTGTTAACTTTCTCTCTCCTCTTCCTCTCTCCTAAGTATTTTTCCAAACATTAATGACATGAAGTAGGGCATATGCTTTAGAGTCCCCTACAAGTTTAACAGAGACCATATAAGTCTAATATTTCCAGATTTTCTTGTTCTGTCATGTTTCACAAATATAATTATTGCTTAAATCCCACATTGTCAATTTCCAAGTTACTGGCTTTAGTCCTGTTCATCTCCCTCTCCCAAATCCTGTCTTTGCTTCATTTCCAATGTACTGTCAATTCTTCTAGTCAAATCTTGTGCTTTTTTTCCTTCTCTCGAACATTTTCCATTGAAACATAAGAAAAGGTTTCACTGACACAGTCTCTCTGTGGTATTTATTACCAGAAGAACAAGAAATAGAATCTCCTTCTGTTTCACAGCTCACTTTTTGTTATACAAACATTTGTATTTCTTCCATTGTTTTCTAGCCTTTTGTTATTTGACTTGGTATACTCCATCAGGGTTTCGTTTATTTTAGTCAGGTCTGTGTGCAGCTGTGTTATATTTTCCTCTAGGTTACTGGAAGTCATTTCTGGAGCTTGCACTGCTTTTTGCTGAAGAGTTGCAGTACTTTTCCCAGTCAGTGTTTTTCCTCAACTTTTGAAGCTGATTTTCCTTCTGGTCCTATGTATTTTATTATTTTTTTTTGGCATCCAGGCAGTGCACCTACTAGCCAGTTACTGAAATTTACCCAAAAGTATAAATCCACTGTTTTTCCCTGCTAAGTTTCTGTTTTCACAGTGGGAGAGCTAGAATTAAGCTGTTAGTCAATGTGCAGCCACCTTTGAAGTTTCAGCTTCCTTCACTCTTTATACTATTTACATTAATAGATAATACTGAAACTATTGCTTTTCCTTTAGCTTCGTAATCTTTCTTTTTCAATAATTTTTAAAATACTTTTACTAAATTCACAGAATTTTTAATAATTATTATTCACTCCAGTGTTACACAAACTGCTCAAGTCCTGTCTTCACATAAATTGAATTCCTTCTCCTCCTGAATGTTCCATTTATTTCTAATGTAATTTGCTTATTCCTTTTCCTGAAGTGCCCATCCTTAATTCTTTTATATCTTTTAAGATATTCAATACTTAATTATGGTTGGTTTAGATTCTGATTTCCATTTTCTAATAATTGTTATTTTTTGGCAACCAACAGCACTAAATCTACTAATCCCTTGTTATAGCTAAGCAATTCAGCTGATATATTCCAACTCAAAAAGAGTCCTTTCCTTTGTTACAATCATTTCTTCCCCCAACATTTCTGACAAAGTACTTTGTAAGGATTTTTTTTAAATCTGCCAGGTCATTGCATTCCCCAAAAACATGTTTCAGATTACCACTGTCTTTCCCATCACACCTCCGTATTTGTTATCTACCTGAAGAAATTTTCTTTGAGGTTTACTTACTATAAAATGCTTAAGTAAACATTTCCATGAAAAATTCAAAACCTTTTGGACTTTGTTGCATACTTGGAAGCCATACTAATGTGTTCCCACTGTTTCTTTATATATTGCCTTTCCATTCTCTCCTCAAAATCTTTTCAAACCTGTTCCAATTGATTGTTGAAGGTTTCATGCATTATTTTATATGCCATACCAATTATACCGTTTTAACAGCGACTTCTGCTCTAGACTCGACTAAAAGTGTTCCCCATTCTTTTCTTCCTCACCACTGCTCTCCTATCAGTCTCCGGTAGGGAAGGCAGTCTCTAACTTGCACTCCAAACTTGTGCTTGACCTCATCCTAATCTGTTACCTTTCTGCCCCTAGTTATTTGCTCCTAATACTTTGGTTTATTTGCTAATTTACCCCAATACGTTCCAACCTCTTCTTATATATTTTCTATGTCCCTACTTGCAGCCATGCCTATTGGTAAAATGTCTTTCTACATTACTGTGTTGGGTTAGATCTTACAATATTTTCTGCTACTTTTTAAATATAATATTCTCTTTGGTTGCTATTCTCTTCAAGGGCCTGTATCTAAAATTTTGTTCTCCTTATTTCTTGAACTCCCATCCCATTACATCATCATTACTTTCTACTTTGATTTGTAACCTTCTGTTTGTGTTATGTGTATGAATCTTAACTGGATAGCTGTAAGGTATCCCTTCAAATCAGGTAATCCTAAACTACCTTATTCTATGGCAAGAAACAACTTCTCACACCTAACTCTTGCCCTGTTTCCCTCCCAAATAAAGTCCTTCAACTCTTATAGGTTCATAGGAGATTACTAGGCTACAAGCCTAGCCAGTTTTACCCAGATTTTACCCAATTTTCTATCCCTAGAGGAAAGATAAGAAGGGTCAGCAAGTGGGGTTTTGACAATTTTTACAGACGGCCTCTGACCATAAGGGACATGGGCACTACCCCAGGAGTGAATTTGTGATTTCACATCCATTGGTCCGGATTGCATTTGACAATGGTCAGGGAAGGGCTCTGCTTCACATAAATAGGAGGCCTATTCCACGGGAGGGGCAATCTCTGGAACACATATTTGTCTCTTCAGCATGGTTTATTCATGTCAGAGATCAGGTTTAGATCCTTGGAGCAAATAACCCTCATGCAGTTAGTTTTGCAAGTATGCCACATTTTCATCAGGGCTGGGTCAGAGTAATAGATAGGAAACTGGATGTAGCTATAGGGCTTCTAATCGGTCTGCATATGACATTTTGGTTATACTCTTGTATGTTTTTGGTGTGAAACCTCTGAGGACTCTCCAACTGTTAAAGGTGCCTGGTGAGGTACATGACAAAGAATGCATTGTACTTGATTATTGGTCTAATGAGGGCTGAGTACAGTGATACTGATTTCCTTAGATCTGGATGCCCTGCTGTTACATATAAGTTGAGCCACATAGAAGAATTTCCTCACTACCATGAATACATGATGGTCAGACTTCAGATTACTATCTATCTGGGTACTCAGATTTCTCACCACTAAGTCCACTCTTAGGGAATGGTGCTATCAATGTAATTTGCAGGGGTATTTTTTTTCCCAAAGGGTATTATTATGAATTTCTTTGCTTTAATTTGAGGCCATGGCTGTAACACTAATCATTAGTCTGTGTCAGTCCTTTCTGTAGAATATTAACATCATTTGGGGAGTCAAAGATTGCCACCGATTTGCAGTAAACAGGAAACTTGGTCAGCCAAAGGCCATCTACATTTGCTTTGACATCTGGGTCTGCTATGTCATATTATAAGCTATTTAATAGGCACCCTGAGATTCCATCAGGGCCCATTGATGCCATGTTTCTAGATTTGGAGAGCACAATGATTCCCTGTTCTTTTGTGATGACATGCAAAGGAATTATAGGGGGTAATTCATGGAGAGTGAAGGGAAGTGATGATGGGGTAAAATATGCTCTGAATTTATTGGCCAGCAGGTTTGCTATTTCTTCTGTATGAGTACAGGCAGTACCATCTACAGCCAGCTCAGCATATTGTTGAGTGTTTCCCTTAATATTTTGGACACAACAAAAAATGCTTTGGGGTTATCCTTTCCTCGAGAGGCTACTTTAGTCTCATATTAAGCTTTTGAAGACTTGACTAGTTCCCTGTTTTCCTTTTGAGACTAGCAAAGGATTTTTTACCTCTGTTTTGCATTCTCCATCTTATTTCTTGACAGAAATTTCTTCCTTCTGTTGTATAGTTTATTTATGATAGGGGTCCACCAGGGTGCCTTCTTTTTTCTGGCTAGACCTGGGTTTAGTTTAGTTAGGTGCTGCCATTTCTATGCAGTTGTTTAAGTGGTTGTACAGGGCATTCATGCAGACCTCTGACTAGGCCTCCATGTTTAGCTTAGGAGGAGCTTTAAAATTACCTATGCTATCACTTAATACAAGGTAATTTGCCATGTAAAAAGTCTTTAGGGTTTTAGGATTTGATAGGAGTTCTACCATTACATTTATTTCAAAGGAGACAGATTTATTATCTGATCTTACCAGTAAAGACAGTATGCTGGGGGGGGGTGCAAAGCTCCCCCATATTTCTGAGTACTCTGGCAAAGATATTTGAGCCCCTAGAGGGAGTGCAGATCAGCTGTTTCAGAGCATTTGCATTGAGAAAGTCTAGGAATCTCTCAGCCTGCATGTTAATGGTTGTGTATGTTTCCCAATTTATGGAGGGGTAGTTAAAATCAACCATGAGTAGAGTGCTGGGCTGAATAATAAGTGATTCTAGTAACTTTCGGTATGTAGAGTAGTTTTCATGGTTCATGGATGGTGACATGTAGCTAGCAATAATATGGTGGGAAATTTTACATATGGTCAGCTGGATATGGAATAGCTCAAGCAAGTCATCCTACTTGACCAATCTTGAGATATGATTTTTTTTATGTAAATGGAAAGACCTACTGCTTTTATTTTCCCTTTTCAGGGAGTGATTTTTCAGAGGGTTATCTGAATGTCTGCTAGGCATTGTAGGCTTGCACTGTTGGGGTGCTTTCCAAAGTCTTGAACCACATCTCTGTTACTGCACAGATGTCAGCAATCTCCAGGGGGAGGAGAGCTTCCAGGGAGTGCAGTTTCTTGTTAAGACTCCTAGCATTGAGCAGCAGTGCCTTCCATTTGCCATTACAAGATTTTATTACATTGATGGGTCTGTTGATTTGGCACTGCCTAAAAAAGGCAGTGTGGTGGTGGCTAATAACTTGGCCAGTATTCGAAAGCCTAGTGGCAACACATGCAGATCATCTGTAGCAAAGCAGCATGGACTGTTGATCACATTGTTCCAGGCAGACAAATACTGGATCCCCTTGAAATGATACCAGTAGCTAAGCCAGTTATTGACGTCAATCATTTTCTGTTTGTATTACGGTATAATTCTTGGTGAGGGTAGAATACCGTTCATTGTGAAACTCATACCTGCCTGCGACATGTATTCATAGGCGTCCGTTATGTCTGTCTTCATATAGTCCAGGGAGGTACATCTCAGGTCATTCACACCCACATGGACTATGGCTGAGTCATACTGGTATTTGTGGTTGAGTGATCTGAATGCCTGCGTGATGTGGTGAATACTGGCCTTTTTCAGGCAATTGACTGTAACCCTCTTGTTATCCAACCTGATTGGGGGGCATCCTCATATCTCACAATGAAGTCACCTATGACCAAGATATTTGAATGTGTGGTGTTTTGCCTTAGGGGCTTGCTTGTGGAGACACTGTGATGTGTATTTTTATGTGTATTAATTGGTGCTGACTTGGTTTTGTTTGCACGTGGTTTCTGATGGCAGCCTATGGGAGGCCTCTGAAGTTTTGGTAAGTTACTTGTGAGTACCTCTGCATATGTGGGTTTATGTGTCAAGACCTTATTTAGTGATGGAAATGATGTGAATGTGAAAGCCGTGTCTCAGTTTTCATAGTGTAACTACATCACTCGCATACTGTATTTGTCTGTTTGTTTCAGGATTAAGTGGTTGTCAGTATACATACAACAATTGCTACATTGCCTCAGGATGCCCATGTCCACCAGGCTGGCCACGAAAATAGCAAGAAAAGTGCTTATTCATGGTCTTAAGTTTTTTTACTGTGGGAGTAAACAGGGATAATAGTGGGTAGATTTGCCTGGACTGGGATGGTAGCATACGGATGAAGAATGGGTGCTATACTCAGTATGAACTGCAGCTATCCAACAAGGTGATGCTGTTCTGCTTACAGCTCAGATGCTCCTAGAGCAGCGGGAAGACTAGGAAAGGTTACAGTGATAGTTATTCTAAGGGAAATTTTAACTTAAAAGCAGTTGTGGTTGTACAGGGCTCTGTTAACCACCGCTACCTGGAGAGCAGCCTAGCACAAACAACGGGCATATATAGCATCAGAAAAATAAGTTTTACAACAACAATGCCTACAGACTAATAAGGAAAACACACAGCAAGCTTTCAGTCAGCAACCCCCACGTCAGATAGGTTTGCTACAGCACACTTCTGCCACAGCAGTGCAGTCAGAAAACCCCCTTAATATGAAAATGCTGGTTTGAGAGCTAAAGTGCAGGGAAACTACACAATCTAGTTAATAGAGTTATGTGAAACTAGCAGACACAGAGTAATTAAGTAACACAGCAGCAGTAGTGGAAACAGTCCAACTCTGAAACACTACTAAAGTGCAAGAAATGTAACAAATAATACTGGACTCTTATGAAATACAGTGAAAATAATCAGCAGAAGTGCAAAATGATACATATTTTTGCTGTTTAAGTAGCAGATGTCTTTAGATGCAGCAGATTCTCTGTAACTCTCAGACACAGTAGCAAAAACAAATGCTGCTCTTGGAATTGAGTACAACCCCCAAACACTGGGCTTTTATAGACTCAGAAAAATAAGTTTTACAACAGCAAGGCCTACAGACCAATCAGAAAAACACACAATAAGCTTTCAACCAACAGCCCCCAACTCAGATAGGTTTGCTACAAGAAACTTATGCCACAAGAGTACAGTCAGAAAACTCTCTTAATGGAAAAATTCTGGATTTAGAGCTCTAGTGCAAGGAAACCATACAATATAGATACTGCAGTTCCTGTAAAACTAGGAGACACAATGTAATTAAGTACTACAGCAGCAGTGGAAACAGTTCAGCTTTGAAACTCTATTAATTATAGTCAACAACTTCAACTCTGTTAAAATATCCCTGCCCTATTTATAAAACTAAAGGAACTAGAATTTTTTTTCTGCTTGTATCTTACTATCCATATCCATAGACAAGAGCGTCCAACTTCTCATTTTTTGTGTCACATTTTAATTTGTCTGTACACACATATCCTTAGCTGCCATACTAGAATCCTTTTAATTAATATACTTCAATATTTCATTGTATCATGTCCCCACAGATATGGATGTAATTAGTCTGTACACACATATCCTTAGCTGCCATACTAGAATCCTTTTAATTCATATACTTCAATATTTCATTGTATCATGTCCACACATATATGGATATCATTGCTGGAGCCTTCCTGTGTCCTGAAAGAGTGCTCTTCAAACTATCTGGAGATATACAGAGCTGAGTATATTTTTCTGGCACTTGAGAGTTGTGTACTGGTAATTGTTGTTCGACTAATTTTATATC